>NC_142081.1:131486807-132686807 GCF_054644295.1 Miniopterus natalensis
TGACCCTAATTATTTCATTAATTATTTACTGATCCAGTACACTAAAATGTGAACAGCTGTGAGCAGATCAATAAGATTACCTTAATTTTTTTAAAATCTTTTTTCAGGACTTAGAATAATTTTGGTAAAGGAGGGTATGGAGTAGTTTTTATTTAAAAATTTTTTTTGAAAAGGAGCATAGTTGTATTTTAAACACTAACTAAACTCTTTATTTTAAAATTTATTATAAATTAGCATACCCAAATGAACTCGCTATATTTGCATATAATAAAATGTAGGAAGTAGATTCGATTTACTTTTTTAAGTACAGAGGCAATAAATTAGATTTTCAAATGTTTAGAAAATAGTAGTTCATGCCTTTCATTTCTTTGTTCTGAATACTTTAAATCAGAAATGTCAAATCCACTTGAGTTCTGCAATTCCTGCTAAAAAAAGTTCTAAACCGATGTGTAAAATTTAGAAGTAAATTGTATGACTTTTATTTATACTTACATATATCTAAAAAATTAGCTATCTCCATTAGTATTCACATCTTCCTTTCTAAGAAAAAAATTTATGTAATTATTATTCTGATACAGTTCTTAAAAATTGTTTTAACATGATATAGTTTCATTCTTAGGTACTGGCTGAAGAATACCTCTTAGTTCAGATATTATTTTTTTACCCAGTAGCTTTAATAATACAAGCTTGAAGTTAAAAAATATGGTTATGCTTAAATAAGCTGTTATTTATTGAATACAAGAAACAGTTCAATAATTCAAGTCCTATATTTATCTTCTCAGAGTAACTTGCTGTCAGTAAAAGGCAGATTTATGCAAACATATTTAACAAACAATAGTGGTTTCAACATCTTTAAGTCATTTTTGCAGAAAGATTTTATGTAATTCAAGGAAAATAATTTTAATATGACACACTTTCTTTAACAATTCACATACACTCACCTGAGTATGTTTGACATTTTCATGTCTTTTTACATAAATATTAGGAATGCTTAAGTAGAATTTGGATGACTTTAATTTTCTCATATGCTTTGGCTTAAAAGAAATTAAAATAATAGGATCTGTATTTTTGGCAGGAAACAGAACAGAAGTGAGGCTATTACAATATTCTCCCTCTTCCAAATACATGTCTTGTATGAGGCTGAATTTTTTTCATATATCTCATCCAATGCAGCAGATTTCTTTTTTTTTATTTTAAAAAATATATATCTTTATTGATTTCAGAGGGAGTAAGGGAGAGGGACAGAGAGATAGAAACATCAATGATGAGAGTCATTGATTGGCTGCCTCCTGCACACCCCCTACTGGGGAGCGAGACCGCAACCCAGGCATGTGCCCTGACCAGGAATTGAACCTCGATCTCCTGGATCATAGGTTGATGCTCAACCGCTGAGCCATGCCGGCCAGACAAACACAGTATAGTTCAACAGAATAAGTGCAAAAACAGATATTCAGAATTCAGAGACTCCAACTATGTTCTAAATCAGATATTAAAGAGATTTTTTAAAAATAATGCCTCTCCTCACTTTTTAAAAGAACATATAATTACTCTTCTTTGAAAATATGTTACTAGGGTATGGGTTTATTATTATTATTTTAAAATGAATCAACAAATAGTTATTAAAATTTTCTCAGTTTTAATTTTGAACATGCTAAAGATTTATAGATATAACCCACACAATCCAAAGCTCTTTGGGATTCTCTAAGATTCTTAAAAGTGTAAAGGGATCCTGAGTCCAACCAGTTTCAGAACCACTGTTATAAAATATAGGAGTAAATAGGCCACATAATACTTAGTGACTCAATCTGTCCTGAGGGGCTATTAGTCTTTTTGTGTGAGAATATAATATTTGAATCACAAGGTTGCCATTTTTGGTCTGAAATGTCTTGTTGATTTAGTTCTTTCAACCAAATAAGCGAAATCTCAATATTTGTGTGAAAGCTTTATCTTTCTTCAAAATAATTGGGATAAAAATTGCAAGTCCTGTAATTATATGGGCATGGTTTTATTTTAATAGGAAAGGATATTCCTTTCCAATATGTAATGCAAAATGTTCACTTATATCATCTGTTAATAAATATCATTGATAGCAGTCCAAAAAGGCTCGTCAACCCTAAAAAATATCAATGAGTTGACTAGTGCCAGAATGTGACAGCCACCTTATAGCTGCTAATATTGTGGCTGGAATAAAGACTTAATGGTTTATGATTGTATACAGCAAAGGCAGGCCAATTGTTGAAGGCTCTCCCTTAAAACACACACACAAAATGAACTTCATGTGAATTTAAAATGGTTAGTATTTATCTTATTTCACTCTTTCACTATGCTTTATGATCCCTGGGAAGGCATATTAAATATAAATAAATGGCTGATTTTCGCTTGACTTTTCTTTCACTTTATCTTTTCAAATGGCAAAGATCTGCTTAGGTGTGAGCTTAAGAAGTTTGAGTATTATGTCTCAATGCTAAGTTTTTCCCTTGAGAACCCCCTTCTAATTAAAATTTCTTTGAAAAGTTCACCTGTTAATTGACACTTTAAATGATATTTGTTCATATTGTTCTATACCAAAGACACAGATATACCAACTACACAGTTATAAACTAACTACACCCTAAATGGAAATCTTCATCCCTGAAAAGATATCCAATATCTCTACAACAATATTGACCTAGTGGTAATATGTAGTCTTAAAATATGGTTATTTAACAAAAATCTTTTTAAATATAGACTGTTATTCCCAAGATAAAGAGGAAGCAAAATTGTTTTTTCTTCTTTCTAACATTTCAGGACCACTCAGCATGTAATTTTGTATCCTAAGAAAGGTGTTGTTACTTAATAGGGTTGAGAAAATAATAGGCATCTTTAGAGGGCAATTTTCCCATTCTTTTCAGCAAATATTTACTGACAGTAATCTAAGTGTCATTAACTTTTCAGGGTACGGGGCAACCAAATAAACTCATATCTGTTAATATGCTGGTGTTATTTCATGTTGCTCTAACCCTGAATGTCTGATCTGCTTGTCTCAAGTCCACTGCAAGTATTCATAAGTGCCATTTGGCATTGTCAGCACAGGGCACTTATAAATTGTACCCACATTTTAGTATTGATTCTTATTAATGGGTACACAAAAGCATTCCTTCAAAAAAATTTTGTGTGCAATAATTACTTTGTCTTCATGATAATGTTACAGATGTTTTAGCACCTTTATTTTCAATATTGATACATATGGTCTATAAAAATATAGTCAAGGTCAATACATCTAAGACACTTAATATTATGATCTAATATCAGGTTAGTTTCATGAGGGCAGAAATAATAATTTAAAAAAATTACTTAAATTGATAATTTTTAAATAATTTCTGAGCTTTGTAATAGCATATAAAATCAGTACTTAAGAAAAATCACTAATGTCTTTAAATTACCCAAAGAAGTACAAAACTGAGAAACAGTGTCAGTTTGTTATACCATTAGAAGCAATTTTAACAATCACTAGACTTGAAGTAATTTCCCGGCACTATTGGCTAAATGACTCGATTATTCCTCTATTTATGTGTAGATACATTACGGGGATCAGCATTTATAAGCAATGAGCTATGTAAAAAAATACAGAATTTAAGGAAGTAAATCTATAATGCTTTTAGGAAAGACAATGAATCATAGATGAATCATAGTGAACTTGAATAATGATTATAACTTAGACTTGCGTGGCCCAATACAGTAGCCACTGGCTTCCTGTGCCTATGGGCATGTAAAATGTGGCCAGTCCTGAATGAGAAGTGCTGGGAGTGTGAATGCCCAGTAGATTCCAAAGACTTAGTGGGAACAAAAGAATCCAATGTGTTTTATTCATAATTTTTATATTGCTTGCACATTGAAACAATAGTTCTTGAATATTTCGTTTAAATAATATATATTAAAGTCAAGATACCCAGTTTTTCTTTTTTAATGTGGCTAAATTTAAAATTACCTATGAGCCCTCATTATATTTCTATTGTTCAGCACTGATATAGGCAACTAATGAGAGCAATGGATGGATTTAAAAAAACCCACACTACACATCCAGATAAAACGGTTGCTTGTAAAATGTGTCAGTATCATATCTGGCAATAATGTTTTTAAAAATCCTTTTACTGTGTTTGCCAACTAACTTAGTTTTTTTGATCTACACTATGTGATCAATTTTCCAATTGTTGGTAATGGCATATTATAACTATTTACTGAAACAACTTAAAACTTTGAACATCTATTTTATTTTATTTTAGCATTCATAATGATCATGTTTTTGATGAAAATAGGGGACTACTCTTGAAGGGCCCTCACCTGAAAATATTAAAAAAATTAAAGCATTTGAGTAACTGAAGACCAAATGGAAGCACATTAACAGGCAGGTAAGTTGTATATAAAACCTGTGGAATGTATATGACATCAAAAATTCTATCCGTTGCAAAACATCATTTTATCTCTGAACTGATAATAATACATTTCTTACTTGGAACTGGTCCATTTCTCTCAAATACCTAGCCCTGCTTTTACCTCCATATCAGGACCACTTTGCTATGCTAGTTACTGAAGGCATTAATTACCTGCATCAAAGAACAGTAAACTATACTACATGACTACAGGCCGAAATTCAAGTTGGACTTTGATGATGGGGAAAGATACAAAATCAGCTGTAACAGGGGAGAATGAAAGAATCTCTCTTTCTCTTTCTCTCTCATCTTCTAAAAATTATAGCACTCAGATTTTAGGCAATCTGCATGCATTTCATCGTCTCTCCAGGTTGCCTTTTGGACCTCAGTAAAAGCTCTTTGCAGTTCCTGCAACTGCAAAATGGCCCAGGTTTTTGTTTGTCTTGCTTCATACCATATCTACTCTTTGGCCTACCTTATTTCTCTTTTTAAATCCCAATTTCAACCTGAACCTCTGTGCAAATCCGTCAGGGATTTGGCGCTCCTAAGATGCTCCTTCAAAACTGCCATTCCTAACAATACTCTGTTTTATGGCTCTTTCCTGATCCCATCTCATTGTAAAAACCCATGCGATCTGAGCACAACTCTGAAAAGTGACTCAGGCAACTGATATAATGACATAGTTTGTATGAATGTAATGGATGCAGATGGCATTGTGTATTTCCCTCCAGGTTAGCATATAGTGACCTGCTTAATATATACTGTTTTAATAATAATACAGAAGACTTATGAAAATACTTGGGTATGGAATATTTGATATAAGATGGACCTTTTAAGACCCCTTTAATTAAATAACAGTCAGATTAACCTGGCCCATTTTGAATCTTCTTATATAAAATTTATGGAACTATCATTTTATCTCAGTCATATTTGAGATTCCCTGCCACCCTTTGGATGATAAAGATCTCATTCAGTCCCCAAAAAACAAGAGAGAAGCTTTAGTTAATGGTGATGGGTTTTCTTATTATTTAAATAATTTTAACACATAATTAAAATAAATTTTATTTACTTAAACATTATATATATATAAAACATATCTGTATGTATGTTTGCTATATAGTATTGATATGTGTAAATATAGATAAAACATACATAGAACACATATTTGCTCTATAAAAACAGATTAAAAAATGTTCCCAAGTTCACAAAGGCTCAGATATAACGGGAAGACCCTAACTCAAGTTTTCTGATTCCAGAGCCTAAGCTTTGTGGGATGGTATTATTTTTGTATTCTTAAATCCAACCCCAAGAACAAAGCAAATAAAGAAAAAATAAGAAAAGTTCATAAAGCTCACACAGTTTAGTTTGTCACTTAATCACTAAAAAATTGCTAGATTTCCCCCAAACTTATAGAGCATGTTTGGAATGATCTGCCTTAGAATATAGGTCATGCTGGAATGGAAAAAGTGAAGGAGCTTAAAGAGAGGGGGTCCCATCTTGGAAAAGAAACACTGAAGAACACCTATCACCAAACAGGAAGGTGTGGCTTGGTGGTTGGACTAAATGCTATAGACATAATTTGCTTTGGGGCGTTTGGGATGCTCAAAGAGGTAGAATATCCTTACTCTCTCCCAGGGCAGCTAAATTGCTGTCCGGTGGAGCTCAGAACCCTGCTTATCCAGAGATGGACACAGCTACTCAGACAGCATGAGCAACAGCACAGTCGCACCAGAAGCTGTCGCATTGACAAGCAGCACCATTGGGAAAACTGATGAAGAGCAGTAGGCTATCCATTTCTCCTAGGGCAGCACCCGGAGATACAGCTGAAGCCAGAGTCAGACACAATGATCCCCAACAGAGGCCTAGGGGGCATTGAAAGAGTGGACAGAGAAGCATAGACACCTCCCAAAGCCTTGGCTCCTGTCCGTTCCTGCCAGCAGAACTCTCTTCTGGTGTGATTGGTGGGGAGGCACTTGATGCTGGGTCTGAGTCCCGCAACTGTGGCTGTATGTCACCAATTGTGTCTGTACGTCATGACAAACTTGCAGGATGAGTTCCTTCATCAGTGCTCATGGTTGGAAAGGCAGCAGCCCTAATTCTGGCATTATCTTAGGGTGGATCAAGACTTACTGCCTTAAATCCTGGACCATAACAGGTGTCCATGGGGGCCTGCAGGACGCCAACTCTCTGGGATGCCAGAGAGCAGGGGAAAGTCTTGGACAAGTCAACCTTGACTTCTCCCAGTGCCTCCATATATAAGCTCCATTTTGATAATCAAAAGGGCAAATGCTTGGGAAGAAACGGTTGATTTGAAATTAAGCTCTTTCTCATACGACAACTCTATAGGACATATTCCAGCCCAAGTAAAAGCTGGACTTCACTCAACAGAGGAAACTTGGTAAAGTACTGGTCAAAATTTCTCCTTTAATAGTCTTTCATATGCGATTACTGGGCATTTTCAGAATTCTAGAAAGATTTATGTTATGCTTTTTCCAAATTTGTATGGCTTACAGGTATGTTTCTAGTTTCAAGGGTTAAACATACCTTAGATGTAGACTCACTACTATCTACTTTATGTAAGCCCACTACTTCTTAGGATTGTTACATACTATTTAAAAATTTACAGGATGTTTATATTTTTATTAAATAGCTCAGAAAAAAAGGAAAGATATTTAAATGTCTACCCCAAGTATAAAAATAATTTTCTGAGCCTAAACCCCTATTTTTTAATTGTCGACACTACTGTTATTCTTAAATAAAAGATATAAAAATAAACACAATACATTAACTTTAAACAATTAAGAAACACCCATGAATGTTTAATAACAGATGATCCTTATGAATTTGTGAATTATTTCCGACCTTTAAAATTCATATCCTGTGTTTGACTCAAGAACTTATGGTTTGGATTAAAATATATGATTAAGTTCTTGAGAGCAATGTTGCTAAATGTTTAGCATTAATCTAAATTACTACCTTATAGTCTCTTCAAATCTTTCTGATTATTGAGGAGTTTCATTTCAAATATATTAAGAAAAATAAAAAGTGTATACATTTTCTACTGTAGACACAAAAAATATAAATTTGGAATTATAAAATTAAATTGAAAATCCAGAGAGGATTTCCTATACATGAAAATGTAAAATTTGGTAAACTTATTTTTAAAGTAATATATAATTTACTGAAAATCATTAACTGATAAAAATTAATGTTTCTACTTAAATGCTACTTACAAAATGTGCAATATATTTTTGTAAGTGCCTTGAAATCAACTACACTCAGAACAATGGCTAAATTTTAATTTTTCTCAAAAGTCAGCTTTGGATAATGTGTCATTGGACTTTTGAACTTGGGAAATAAGGTAGTTGAAAAATAAATGGATTAACATTTTACTTCCCTAATCTAAAATAGAAATATTTCCATGACTATACTAGGATGTCATGCTCAGAAAATGCTACATAGAGAAGCAAGATCTTTTGCTAATAGAGTGTATTTGAGGATTTCTATTCTATCAAGTCCAGTTATTTTTATATTGGGGAATATCACATGCACCATTCATGTGGCTTGTTTAAATGTGTGAGTCACCTTTACAGTGTAATTGGTATAAAGACCTACAGTTTGATCAGATGTCAGGATGAGTCATCCCAGAGAGTGTGTAGTCAAAGCAAACAATGAAAAGACACACAAACCCATGGAGTAGAGAGAACTGATGACACACACTGATCTGTAAAATAGATACCTGCTAGAAATTGTTCTAGGGCAAAGACGACCAGGGAGAGAGTCACTGTCCTTTATAAACAGCTCTCTGTAGAGGCTAACCGGCATGAATGTCTTGTGATTTAGAGACAGCTCTCAGCTACATGGGAAACTTTACTTCTCTTTCTGAATGTTCACTGCTGTTACCTATTTGGGTAAATATCATTTCAGGACTTGGTCTCTTTTTCAACATTTTCTAAATATATTCATATTGTTAATTTCAATTTGAGACTAAAAAATGCATTACATAAAACCCTAAGGCAACAATATCTCATTGGTTAATTCTCTCATATTAAAAAAAGAAGTTTTTGTCTGAATCTTCATTATGTAAAGACAGCCTAAATCAGAATTGCCTTCTGTTAAAAAAACAAAACACAATAAAACAAAACGCGATTTTTACACACAAAAAAGATTTTAAAAGATGGATGAGTGAATGCACCTCCATTGCCTCCTGTTTCCCACTCAGTAGGACTCTGTGCCCCACCTCCATTCTAGAGTGTGGCCCCTCACCTCATGGGCCATCCCCCCTGTCCAGTTTTGGGGATGGTGAGAGAATTCCCTTCACACACACACTGAGTGCCCCCAAACACACTTGCAAACCTGCTCAGGGAAGAAACAGATACTGCAGTGCCCCACTTCCAAGATAGTCACTGTGTAGGGAGGGGTCACTGCTGGGGGAAGGGGTGGTGGGGCCAGGGCGCCAGGCTGTAAGGGAGTGGACACCTGAGAACCCAACCCTGGGCAGGGCCAAGTTGGGACCTCACCTGAACTAAGGCTCCAAACCCTGGATCATGCCCCAAAGGCCCATCAGACTTCACCTGCAAAACACATTTTGCAAGATAAAAAAATTCCACTGGACTTCAGAATGGCAACTGCAGAATGCGGGTCCCTGAGCCTGGTGCTGTGTGACCACAGTAGCCAACACCTGTGAGGCTGGCCTGCTGGCTCACCCCAGCAGGAACAGCTCTGTCCCTGATGAATGTGGAAGGAGAAACCGTGTACTGGGTATCCTTCCACTCTTCACTTTGGAACTTCCTGCCTGCAGGAAGCAAGTATTTCTATGTTGGTCCAGACATCAGTTTATAGGAGCAGCTCCTCATTGGGAAGGCAGCACTGCTCCCACTATGTGCAGGGACACCTGTGCCTAATTCCAGGGTCAGTGCCAGGGAGCCCCTCACCCCCAAGGTAAGCCACCTCTCCTGCCATCAGCCTAATTAAGGGTAGTAGTCTGGTCTTTCATTGGCCTTACTGGTATTTTGTTTTAATTTCTCAATCAGATCAGGGACTGGACTCGGAGGAAAGGTGCTGTTGGTTGGGCCCCTACAATCCCATTAAGAGCAAGTTTGGTTCTTGTTGAGTTGACCCGGCCTTGTGCAGAGGAAGAGACCTGAGCAGCTTCTCACCCCCTCACCCCCTCCATCTCCTTTCCCGGCCCTCTGCCCCTACGCCGTGTGCTCTTCTGCAGAGATGTGCAATAATCACACACGAGGTTGACCAGGCCCTCATTTCTTCCCAAGGGACCAAGGTGTGCATGCTCCCCAATTTTAAACTAAGAAGGAAAGGAAATCCTGAATGAATCATTTGTGAAGCATGTTCCCTTTTATTGTCTCTCAATAATGAATGAGTAGCAGAATCAATAAAAGCATAGATACTATATTCAGAGTGTAATTACAGGAATTCATTCAGCATCTGGTTTGTACCCGCCGGTCTGCCCTCATAGTTTATGTTCTGGCCACTCTGGAGGGCCCACACTCACACCCACACTCACACCCACACCCACACTCACACCCACACTCACACCCACACTCACACCCACACTCACACTCACACCCACACCCACACTCACACCCACACCCACACCCACACTCACACCCACACTCACACCCACACTCACACTCACACCCACACCCACACCCGCACCCACACTGCACTGCTTTTCGCTTTCATATTTTGCTCATACTACTGCTCATGCTACCTGGTTCAGTTCTGTGTCCCCCAAACTTAGTTCAGAGACCATTGTTTTCTAGGGAACTTTCCGGATTCCCTCAGAATCTCCCTTCTGCTTATCCAGCAAGGGTATTAGGGCCATAATTTCAATTATTATAAAAAGTTGGGCCAGTCTACTTATGTTTTTATCTTTTCCTGCTTGACTAAAAGCTATACAAGAACAGGAATAGCATCTTATTTACTTTCTAAGAACCAACCTCTGACACAGAGCTTGGAATAGAAGAGTATCTCTATTAAATTTTTTTTTTTAATTAAACAGAACATTTTAACATACAT
Organism: Miniopterus natalensis; assembly: GCF_054644295.1. Classification (NCBI taxonomy): domain Eukaryota; kingdom Metazoa; phylum Chordata; class Mammalia; order Chiroptera; family Miniopteridae; genus Miniopterus; species Miniopterus natalensis. The sequence goes on from NC_142081.1 coordinate 131,497,256, forward strand.
TTACTTATAGTCTTATATTTTTCTAAGGGACTCAGAATAAATCGGGGGGGGGGCGGAGTTTTAAAAATGAGTATCTGTTTGTTTAGAAATGCTTTTCAAGGAAAAAGACTGACTGGACACTAACAGCACCGAAACTACCTTTTAAAGTTTTTATTTTCATCTCCTATTATGCCCCCAAGTGGCCTTCACTTGATCTAGGGAATTAATTAATTTTAAGGGTCAGCTGTCATACCAACTTCTATGACCTTCTGAAAGTCATTCGATGTCTGCGTTACTTTGCTTGTGAAATTAGAGATGATAATGACAACTGCCAAGCAATATTGATAGAAGATTTTTGATTGAAAAGTTTCATAACTGAATGCTGGCAGATAATGATTTTAAGCACATTTTTCTGAGGTTCTGATGATCATGTGAATGATCAAGGAGAGGAGGGATAGGTTTTTAATTTGATAGTTTGGCATTTCTAGCTCTCAAATCAAGCTAGGTGAGTTAAATATCCTGGTCAATTTTAACTCATGCCTCTTGTTTCCAAGTTACTCAACTATGTCATGGAAAATAATATTTGCTTGACCCTATTATTAGATAGTAATATGACAGGCTTACAAAATGACATGATTTTTTATTCCACACTTAAGTCATTATTGTATTTCTTATCTATTTACCCAGTGGTAATTTGCTTTACTGTTATCAATGTGAACTTTATATTTTTTGACTTTTCACTCAAAATTGCTCTTATCCAAATTGCATAGTATCATTTATTCCCCAAATAAAATACTATAACCAGAGATAGAGTAATATTAAAGAGAAATGTTAAAGCAACACAAATCATCTAGGGAAACAGTGAAAGAAAGTTTGAGGCTAACACTGAAAGTTGGGGTTTGCCTCAGGTCGAGGGCCATACCACATCCATTGGTCTTAACACTTTTCAGCATTGATAGAGTTACAACATTCACCTATATGTAGATAAATACTGACTTGTTAAATTTGACTTCTCACTATTTTTATAATCTATTTCCTGTGTATATCTCAGATGGGATATTTCATATTCCAGTGAACAAGAACAGACCAAAAATCAGGTTGGCATTTAAAATTCGTGGGTTAGCATTGTTTATTACCAAGGCAACCTATATGCAGAGCAATGTTTAGACGAAATAAGGTAATAAAAGATGGATGAATGAATGCACTTCTGTTGCCTCCTGTTTCCCACTCAGGCAGCAGGACGAAGGGAAGGGGCACCTCTTGTCTCCCTTCTATCAGGGTGATGTGGGACTTTGCAGAATTCAAGGTTCTGCCCACAGCCACAATCGCAACCTCCCTCTTGTTGCTCCTAGAGCAGGTCTGAACTTGGCCCACCACATCCTGCAGAGAAACTGCATCACACTCAGAACAGAAGCCATCATTTCCTTGAAACCAGACTCTTCCCTCACAATGACCAGTGGGTTGCTCATTGTCATGAAATTGTAGTCATAGTAACTTGGGTGTGTTGCAGGTAACCTTCCTATTTAGTCTTCATCATATCAGACTACTTCATGACAATCTGTTCTCCGTAATATTTCTTGGCTATGACTTTTATTGTTTCAGCACATAACTGCACAACCAAGGATTTTTATTGAAAACTATCATGTGGCCCTACTATCATCTCCCCTCCATTTTTTCATTCATTTGTCCTTCCAACATCACTTTTCTTTATTGCTTTTTGACCAGACTTTTGCAGTGCTCTGTGGTTGCCTCTACAAAGCTCAGTTTGGCCCTTCAGTCCTGTCCTAGAGTCCCTCAGAGTCCCACCATTAATCTCCAACATTAATAGCTTGTAGCTCTCCTGCTAGCATGACAATGTCTCAATGACCCTGCACTGAGGATGTTGGCTGCCATGCTCCTGTGAGCACACCTTTCCACCAGATGCTTCCTTTCCACATGCCAGGTGGCTATGTCTGCATGGTTTTCCATTAATGAGCCCCTTAATCTCTGGAGCACAGTAGCCCTGCTTTTGTTTAACCTGTCTTGGTGAAGGGCATGAAACAAGAAACACTGTTTCATTCCCTCACAATACCAAGTAGAGTTTCTTCCCACAGGTAAACATGAGACAGAGGGCCCCAAATGTTTCAGGCAGGCTGGTGTTTTCAGGGAAGAATTCCTCCGCTGTATGAAATAAATACAGAGCTGGAGTCAGGTGGGGCAGGGGGCCAATGTCCTGGGTTCCTGACTGGGGAAGCGCATCAGGTACTAAGGCAAGCTGTGACCTCGAGTGTTGTCTGCAAGCCCACTGAGGACTGAGACCACAGTGGGACAAGAGGAGCAGCAAGCTCTTGAGATACCCTTAGTCCTGATGAGGACTGAGGAGCACCAAGGCTGAGCCTACAGGGTCAGCACATAATGGCTGGTACTCAGGGAGGCTTTTAAAAGTTCTATTCCTATATTTGGTTAATGTGCGTGCTGATTATGAGGATGCAACACAATCAACATAACACAAATCAAGCCTATTTTAACTTTAAAAACTTGCTTGACATTTTTGCATATGGCCTTTTCAAGAGTGATTCCCATTCATTAATATTAATAATCAATGAGAGAGCCTTTCTTAGGCACACTGAAATATTCTACCTGTTTGGAAACTATCAAAAGTACTATCCTTAAACCTGTTATTTGGATTTTTTATGAGATTTGAAGTAGGAATAAGGAGAATGTTAATATTTCCCTTCCTAGAATGTTACATTTTTCTACTTCTCTATTGTCCATCCTGAATAACCTCACCAACACCCATGTCTACTTTGGTAACCTTATCAGACAGGTGATCTTTACACACTGAACAGCTAGGGAAATTTCTGCTCCCAGTGGTGACAGATCAGGTCCCTGTGCTGACTCTCCCAATGAAAACAACTAACAATGTTGGATAAAACATGACACTGGAGCAGGGTAAAAAGAAAGGAAAAAAAGCAGAACAGGTAATGAAAAAGAGAAAGAGAAAACATGAAATGGAAAGAGAACTGGCAAATATTTTGAAGCAAATACACTTCTAAAGTATTAAATAATTAAATATTCTTCCCCCAAACAACAATGGGAAAACAAAAATCCCCTTGGACAACAAATAACATGAGTTTGGCTGTCCAGATCCCATGTGGAATCTGTTTTGTCAATCCCCAAGCAAGTTTTTAAAAGATTAATTAGGCAAGTACCAGGATTCCTTTCAAAAAACATATTGATTTTACTTGACATTGTGGAACATTTTAAAGATACACAAGTGTATCACTGACCCTCCTGGACCTGTCCTGTATCTTCAAGGTCAAGTCAGGGCCCATTTTGCTTCACCCATAGCCTATTCTTTCCCCACTTCCTGGATTATTTTGAAGTAAATTCCAGACATCACAGCAACTGTAACCAGTGCTTACCTCTAAAGATAAGAGGTTTTGCAATGTATAACCTCAACATCACATCACATCTAAACATTTAATAATTCCTAATATCTAATATCCAGTTGGTGATCAAACTTCCTGAATAGTCTCAAAAGTTTTTAAACATTTAATTTTCACATGCTAAGGCTGAGCTCTGTTTCACCCATTGGTTATGATATAAACAATATTCTTTTTGTTTCTGGGTGTTTTTAGAATATCTCCGCTGAGATGCCGAGCACCCTACCAAGTTCTTTACTGCTTAAAGATCTTCACACTGTGGTTCACGGTAAAACTCACAGGAAAAAGTTTGTTGGATATGTAGCAGAGATTGACCACATCCCCACTGACAAGTTTTGAGAAGAAGGATCTGTTATTTCAAGGAGACCATTCTAACTCAGCTTCACATACTGTTTATGAGTCAATGTGTGCAGTTATGCATAAGCCCAGCCTCCTCCCAGTTCTCTGCCTTGTGCTTGCCAATTGTATTTTGAAGACATAAACTCCTCAGAAAAGTAAACATCCTTAACCTACTTACAGGCTGCTTGGCAACAACTACGTGTACTCCTCAACTTATTGCACATACAAATATCTATATTAAAGCAGACTCTTTATGGCACATTCTATGGTCATTCTGAGTGGGGCAAGAGCTATGCAAAACTATTTTGCCTGAACTTGAATCACAGGATATGATTCAACAGGAACAAGAAAATAAGAATTGTTTAGATGAACTCTTTAAAACACTCAGCAGTGGCTCTCTTTTTTCTTGTTTTAATGATTAATTCTAAAATTCTAAAATCTTCTGATATTACTAAAGGTTCCAGATATACTACAATAATAATAGTCTATTAAATTTTGAAATCCAGGCTAACCTGGAAGCAAGCTTGTGGTAGGTTGTGTTTCATAAACCATGGTCTTTGAGGGGCCTGACTGTAGCAGTTGGCTAAATACTCCTGAAATCCAGACAGATAAGACAACTGGCAAATATAAATTTAGGAAAGTTACTGAAGTAGTTCATGAGGAAGATAAATAGAGAAAAATTTGAGGGAGCAGACAAATACCATTACCCTTAACTCTATATGGGATCTGCCCACAAAATAGCCACCTGTTACTTCTCAAATGTCCTCAGTTATAGAAGCTAGTGGAACAAACTGCTTGTCTGAGAAATGGAGTGTGTCGCAGTACTAAGAGCCTTTCTTCTTCCATCCATCCCACCTCCTGAGCTCTCAGGTGTAAGCCACTTGGCGGGCTTGCTCCTGATTTAAAGGCCCGAAACACTTCATAGTCATTTGGGCAACAAGGCAACAATTTTAAATGGTTATAGAAATGAAATATTAATATGAAACCCATTCACAGAAGATGGAGTTGATTCCAGAGATCATTGAGAGCAGGCAAATAAATTTACCTTTCTTAGAGGTGCTTCAAAATCCATGACTGACTTATCCAAACCTTCATTAGAATGGGGTATAGTTCCTCACGTCTGTTGGTTCAGATTCTCCAAAACGGAGACCTGAATTTGTAAATAAAAAAAATATTATAAAATGTACGGAATGCATAAAATGCTCAGATTTTTTCAGACATGAACTGATTTAAGTTAGTTGTTTTTAAGTATTATTTATCTTTAAAGGTTCTTTCAAAGTGGATGAATCTTTTTTCCTTGAGAAATCACATCAAAGGTCATTGTGGCAATGATATTTGAAAAGAAAATCAAGAATTCTATCACACTGAAAATCAGATTATTTTTCTTGAATTGCTGTAAGGAAAAGATAGATTTTCTTTTAGTATTTTATATTATTTTTAATATAATTTTAAAGTTATAGTCAGTAAAATTCACTCTTCTTTTGTGCACAGTTTTATGATTTTTGACAAATGTATAGAGTTGTGTAATCATCACCATAATCAAAACATAGAAGAGTTCTTCAGCCCCCAGAAAAACTGCCTAATGATGACATTTTTTAGTCAAATCCTCTACCCACTTGTCTCTCTAGTTTTGTTTTTTCTAGAATGACATATACATGGAGGTTAAATGAGGTCGTAAGGATGGGGTCCTGATCCAATAAGATTATTGTCTTTATGAAAGGAAGCACCAGGTTATGAGCTTCCTCTCTCTTCTGTGTACACGGAGAAGAGTCATGTAAATTAGATGGAGACACCTGCAAGCCAGAAAGACAGCTCACCAGAAACGGAATCTGCTGGCACCTTGCTCTTGGACTTCCAGTCTCCAGAACTATGAGAAAATAAATGCCTCTTGTTTAAGTGCCCAGAGTGTGGTGTTCCGTTATGGCAGCTAGAGCAGAGTAATGCCATCACTTTCTTTTTCCCCCTCACAAATATATTTTTTAATATTTAATTTTAACATATTTATTGTTTTTTTGGGCAACACCTCTTTTCATTATTTCAAGTGGTTGATCAAGGGATTAAAAAATACATGTCTAAAGTCACAATTTTCTTTGAATTGAAATATCTTGTGTTTTCCCCCAAATTTTCCAATAATGCAAATACAACTCATTTATGGCAATTAGCATGTCCTATTTTTTAGTCTGATTATTTTAGTCCATTTACATGTTTTATGCACCTTGATGAACTTTAAGGTCCTTTAACACAGGAACTGAGTCTTTATTTTACTGCATTTTCCCTGTAATAGTTAGGATCTTTTCCATACTTAATTGACAATCCATAGATATTCTATAGTTAAATAATGGAAAAAAAAGGGATATTCAATGATAAATTTCTTTTGATATTGTGAAGATTCTTTCCTTATCTCACTCATGTTCGTGATATTATCATATAACATATTTTTATGTGAAAAGTGTTTTCTTCATTAGGGTAACATGAGTAGTTATCCATTTTTAAAGTCATAGTTAAAAAGGCAGAAACTGGATATATGTGACATATTTCAGAGATAAGCTCTTGTCATATTCTGTAAACTTTTAATTCCCCAACAAAAAATACTGTTAGATAACAAAGTGAAAAATATGAAATTGTCCCTCCTGAAATATGCCTTAATATATGCCGTCCTCGAGGCTATAAATTCAACACCCAGCATCAGAATCTTAAAAAAAAAAAAATCCTTTCATAGGCACTCACAGATATTTTCAAGTTTTAATATTTTCTAAAACTAAAATAATCTGGAAAAGTATCTGTTAATGGTATTAAATAAAGAGATAGGTCTTGCTTTAATTGAAGGTTAGTTTTCTTTTTTAAACATTTATGTCTATAATTATCTTGATATTCATCTTGTGTCACCAGGGTTATTCCTGCGGTGTTATAACCCTGGGGAGCAGAACAAAGAAAAGGTGAACAATAATTTGAATAGGTGGGTCTCTGAGTTTTCAAAGGATTCCCATTAAGCTCAAAGACAGAATTCCAGCATCAGTCAACTATTGGCCAAGAATTTAAGAATAAAATAGAAGGTAGAGGAAGGAAAATTTGAGTTCCCAGGGGCACAGATCAGGTGATTTATGGTGAGAACCAAACGTGAAAAAGCTAGAGAACAAGAATTTAATTGAGCCAGTTCTTTTCTCCTTTCTCTTTAATTTTCCCCAGATGTAGTTGTTTTTCTTTTGGTTTCTTCTTCTTCTTTTTTTTTTTTAATCTACATCTGAGGACATGTTTTTAATGATTCTTAGAGAAAGAGGAAGGAAGAGAGAGAGAAACATCGACGTGAGAGAGAGACATCAATTGGTTGCCTCTCGTACGGTCCTGACAGAGGGTGTGCCTTGACCAGGAATAGAACTGGCAACATTTTGTTGAATGGGCCAGAGCTCCAACCAACTGAGCCACCTGGCCAGAGCTCACCAGATGTATTGACTTCTGTTTTTGAGTCACACTCTTCACACAGACACACTCACACTCACACACTCTCACACACACACATGCACACACACACATACTATAAACACATTCATTCAGTGCCTTATTCTTGGCTGTACTATTATCAACAGTCCTGGAAGTCAATATATTGATCTCCTTCCACCCAAGGAGTCAAAATGAAGATTTTAGTCTAAGCCAAAAAACCAGAATTGAGAATGAGATATCCCAGCTGAGTTCCTCCTGTAAAAGATCTGGATACTTTATGCTATTTATTATAAATGTGAAATGTATAATCTGAGAGCTCCATTAGGCTGCAGTTGTTGGAATGTCACACCTTGTGCTCAAGATTCCAGCGTGTTTCAAGAAACTTCCCCAGAACCCAATCTAACATAAGAGCTGCAAAGGGGCCAGCTTGACATGCACAAAATGAACTGGCAAATTGAGTCAATTAAGAGGCTAATTCAGGATAGAGTCCCCACGCAATATGAAAGTCAGTTTTATGGGACTATGTAGGCTGTGGAATTGGTCGTCTGCTAAATTGTCCCTCAGTCAGCATGTGGAACAAGAGAATAGCCATTTCATTTAGAGGAAAATGAATGAATGGTGTGTCAGCCTCCCACAGCCAAGCCTGAGCCAGCCAGACATCTTTAATGCTGCTGGAGAGAAACCACTCTGCCCTCTCAAGGCCCCATTCTCTCCGCAGATCTGCAGATCTGTCAACGTCCCTTCCAATCTCTCAGGATTGTGGTTGGGTGACAGCCCCTCCTTCACTGTGAATTTGATTCATTCTTTGTTCCTTACTCTTCAGACTGCGGTTCCTGAGCCTGCCTTCTCTTGGAAGGGTGCCTTTGCCCTCAGTGTTACACTTGAAGCTCAGGTGGTTGTGCCCCACCCAGCCCAGGCTTTGCCCCTAGGCCCTGAACCTTAGCCAGGTACACAACCTTCACATGCTCCAAGAGTGGTGTTTGACTATCAAATGTCTACCCTGAGTTGCTGCACCTAGAAAAAAGGCTGCAGTTATTTATTTCTATTTTGTAAATGGTAACTCTGAAGTTGGCAAAAGTCATATTTAATCTTAAGCTAGGCCTCCTGACTCTGAGCCCAGCACACTTTCCCCAACACAGCGTTGCCTCCCACTATGGCCCTGAGTAAAGAGCTCTTGGCTATCACAGCCCTTCTCTGGGCCACTACAGAACTGAACACAGGGTCATATCAGCATCATGATGTTTTAAAGCCTGCATTTTAGAGATTTTATCTGGGTATGGGACTAAGACTCAGCCAGTATTATCCATGTTATGTTCATTCATTCAACACCATTATTTTTACTAAACAAGTATCTTTTGGTTAAGTCAAAAATAACCATGAAATGACAGAGAGAAGTATGCAGAAAGTGATGACAGAACATGTACTTCTAGGCACAGGAAAATTAAGGTGTTATTGAACTAGTGAAGCACAGGAACAGAAAACAAAGGATTGAGAAGATCCTGAAGTGTGGAATTGCTGAGATCCACACTGAGCTCAATTATGGAATCGTTAAATGGTAAATGTCAGGTTCATGTCAGAGGAAAAATAGTTGTCTATCAGATATTGGTTTATCTTCCAACTGAATGGAGTAAAGTTCAAATTTGTGCCAGATACTCAAAATTAATTTCAAAATTTTTTTATGGTACATTTTCAGTTGTCTTATCTCAGAGATAATTATTATTTAACATGATAGAAAAAAGTAAAATAACCTATATGACATTTTTAAATGCATGCTTTATTCTTCTTTTGGCCTCATAATAATCTTGTTATGCCAATACTTAATTTCTAGACAGTGATAGAATCATATATATATTTAATGCAATTATAGTTTAGATTACTAAAAATTTGACTTACTAAAACTACTAAATTTGGCATCAAAGTTGAGATTGGAATCAACATCTCTTAATACCTGTGCCTTTTCTATCTCTTCTAGGATGCTTTTTAATCTCCTATTAAATATTACAGCTCTTACCCTGCTGTTAGCTATTAGCATATCATATATATATTTAAATATATCTTTATTGACTTCAGAGAGAGGAAAGGAGAGGGAGAGAGAGAGAAACATCAATGATGAGAGAGTCATTGATCGAGCCCACAACCTGGGCATGTGCCCCGACCAGGAACGGAACCCCGATCGCCTGGATCCTAAGTCGATACTCAACCACTGAGCCACGCCCGGCCGGGCAGCATATTATATTGACTAGTCCCTGTTACTCTTGATTTATTTAATAATCTTATAAAAATTTAAAAAACCCTCTGAAATAAGCAAAAGGGTGACTACGTCCCCTTTCAATGTTTTAGAGAGCACTGTCAAACAGGCCTACTTGAAGTTTATTTAATTTTCTTGTCTGACAAGCTATTTATGATTGATTAGCACACAGAATCTGTGAAGATACATGTTAACTTGCAATTTTTCTTGCCTGGTATAGATGCATAATCCAGGATATTATATAAAGTGGGTATTACTATTATATACATTTAAAAAATGATGAAAGAGAGACATAAAAATATTAAGTCACCCAAGTTGTAAAATACTGAAAAGAGTCAAGTGTTGACCAAGCCCTGCATGATTTGGTGTCTGCTTACCTCTTCAGACTTATCTTGTATGGTCCTTCACCTATGACTTAGCCATATGACCCAAAATCAGGCAAAAGCAAATTTATATTGTGTAGGAAACTGACTTTGAAAAGATTCCAAAGATCTAGATTTGACAAAGAGCTATCAATTGTATGTGTCAGGTGTCTTGGATATACTTTAGTTTAGTGAGTTATTTTTTTATTTGTAAATATAAGATTTAATATAAGGTCTGTCACATGAAACCTTGGTCCCTTAACTCTAACTTTTCTTTAAAGTCTGAAGTTCAGTAACTACCCACTCTCTTACCAGGAGTTTGTGTTTTTGTTTTCAGAAGCCTTATACTCATGGTCATTGTGTACAACTATACTCGATTCCTGTTCCTCCCTTTTCCAACCCCCACACCCTATTCCTTAAATGCTAACTTCAAATTCCAATTAGTTTTATTCTTCTTTTCAAATCTTTCTTGCTACTAGAGAACACACAAGTATCTAAACACATAGAAAGTATGAAACAAAATTTTTAAAAAAAGTAAAACTGGAATTTGGACTCATTTTGTAAGATGCCAGATACCAAATTTATAATCCCTAAGCCTTATAATTAATTCTTAAACCACACAGATTAGAAATAAAATAACACAACTGTTAAAATGCCAGCAAAACTGATTTTTAAGCTTATGTTCATGCCTCTACCAACAAAAGATGTAATTATTTTCCAATTGCATGGGAATAAATAAAATAATAAATGAGATAACTTAAGATAATTAGTAGACAAGTTCAATGACACTTTATATACAGAAATATGAAAATATTAAAAATGTGAAGTTTATACTTTGTCTGTTTTAGACATATGGATACTTTAAGTATGCATATTCTCAGATCTTTCTAATTATTACTAAGACCTTACAGGAGCCAATGAAATGTGTGTGTGTGTGTGTGTGTGTGTGTGTGAATCAGGCACCACACTACGTGTAACACTAACAATGGTGGCAATTTCCCACAAATAACAGCACAACTTTTTTGGTGTCTATTAATTTTGCCAACTGATGTTGATTAAACCTTTTAGAAAATAAATTCAGTCCAAGATAAGAAAGAGAATTAATTCTTTTTCACTGCAGGATAAGCCCAGTGTGGCCCAGTAAGCTGAAATGAAAGGAACAGACGGTGGAGTGTTTCAGGAAAGAATTAATTCTTGATGTTCTTCTACATGTAATGTGATCACTCCCTTCACATCCCAGTAATATCAATATCACCACAGCTCTCAGGCATGTCCTCAGAGTAGGAGGAATTATAGGGAAAGGAGAAAGTACGTGTAAAGTATCAATTTGGGTTGCTTTTGAGATAAGAAAAAAGGCAGAAAACATTTTAATCCCTAGAAGAGCAAAATGACTTCTTGCCTTATCTTTCTTGCCTTTGATCTCAAACCTGAACTCCATGAAGGTGCCTGCATTCTACCCAAATTCCAATCGATCCCTAGTGATGAAGAATCAGGTGGATAGGTAAGCATGTGGCAATATGTTCAGTCTGAGTTTTAAATATCATAAATTCTCCCCCTATATTTTATATCTTCTACTCTAACGCTAAAAATAATGAGGTCATGAAAATCCCAATTTTCCTCTAAACAGAAAAACTTTTTTCTTACATTTTATTGGTAGAAAAATACAAAGGGTTATACATTGCTTGATAATGTATAAAAAAGTACATTATCTTCCAAGTTGTACAATATTTAGAGTTAATAAATGAATATTCACTATTTTAGTAAATATGTCAAATAAATATTGATTTCTGAACTCTTCCTTTATTTATTTCTTTTTTGACTTTCTTTGTGTTAATTTCTTGGCACTGTGGATAGCATAAAATGTGTCAGTTTCAAAATAAACTTTTCCACAGTGTAAATATCAAAATTAACAGACTTATATTTTTCCTTGAATTTAAAGCTTTCTTGTAGTAATGGGAACAAAAAAAAGAACATCAAGCTCTTTCTTATTTTTATTAGAAAAGGAGACTTTATTTAGCATAACAAAGAGGGACGAGTACTTGATCTTGGTAATGTATTTGATGTGTGAATTTTAGTAAGTTTCCTAAACTTTTTGTATCTCAATTTCTATAATATATGTTACCTCACATTTTTTTCCTTTTTACTGAATTTATTGGGGTGACACTGGTTAACAAAATTATACAAATTTCAGGAGCACAATTCCACAACACGTCGTCTATAGACTGTATTGTGTGTTCACCACCCCAAATCAGGTCTCCTCCCATCACCAGTTATCCCCCCATAGAATCCTTACCGTTCCTCCACTCCCTCCACCTCCAGGCAATCACCACTCTATTGTCTTTGTCAATGAGTTTTTCCTCTTTTTTTTTTCTCAATCTTTCTACCCTTCTACCCACCCAACCCTTCCTCCCACAACTATCAGCCTGCTTTCTATCTGAGTCTGGCTCTATTTTGCTTGTTAGTTCATTGTGTTTATTAGATTCCCCATATGAGTGAAACCATATGGTACTTGTCTTTCTCTGACTGCCATATTTCACTTAGCATAATGCTCTCCAGGTCCATCCATGCAGTCGCAAAGGGTAAGTAAGATTTCCTTCTTTCTTATGGCCAAATAGTACTCCATGGTGTAAATGTTCCACAGCTTTTTTTTTTAAATATATCTTTATTGATTTCAGAGCGAGGAAAGGAGAGGGAGAGAGAAAGATAGAAACATCAATGATGAAAAAGTCATTGATTGGCTGCAGCCAGCAACCCGGGCATGTGCCCTGACCGGGAATCGAACCCTGATCGCCTGGATCCTAGGTCAACGCTCAACCACTGAGCCACGCCTGGCTGGGCTCCACAGCTTTTTAATCCACTTATCTACTGATGGGCACTTGGGCTGCTTTTGGTCCCTCTGCCTCCGCAAGCCCTGTATCACTGAATTCACTCTGAGTGCATAGGGAGACAAGTTCCTTAAACTAAACTCTGAAGAAGTAAGCCAAAAGTATTTCAAATAACTGAATATTTTCCTAGAGTAATTCCTGATTCTTTCAATTCTAGACCTCAAATGAAGGTAAATTAACATTCTAAGACATACGTCAGCATCTTCTCTGTGGAAACACAGAAACACAGAAACTTCTAGTGCAGAAAGTCTCTTCCAGATGTCAAAGGAAAATTCTAACAACTCAACAGCATCATCTAATTTTGCTGTTGCAACTTTGAAAACCTCTAGAGTTTTCATACTCAATAATATAAATGTGTGTGGGCATAAACATGTGTCCATATATAAAGAAATTTACGTATGCATATATAGAGATGTTTATATATGCACATGACAAAAGGTATACGTATGCTATACTGTATATCCAAAGCCGCCTGTTCTCTTGGGCAAATGCAGCAATAGACAGCAAAATTGTGATGCCTTCCATAGGACACCTCTCAATCTGACAGTGGACAGAGCACAGCATTCCTGCCTTAGGGGCCAGGTGTAAAAGAATTCCTTGCAAATTAGCCAAATGGATAGAAGTTTCAAGTCATTGCGCCGGTGAGTCACTTATATCCTCACAAAGAGTACGTGAGATTTTTCACATCTCCCTTCGTTTCCTGTTTAATATGTATTTTAGGCATTTTGAGGAAGGAATCTAATCTCAAAATTGTCTAAATATGTTTAGTGACAAATATCATGCTGTTTGAAAGCATGCCACTCTGAGTGACAGATGTCTGTGAACTACTTACTGGTAGGCCTAGGCTTTTTTCTGTAACAGTTTTATTTCAGCAGAAATTATTATACTGTTTCTGAATAACTAGCAAATTTATATATGATAGAAACTAACTATATATTATACAAACTAACTGCATCAAAATTTGGCCCTGCAGATTTATGAAAAATTAATATGACTGATGGGTATTTTTCTATTCCTCCTGTAGGGTAAAAATCCAACATACAGAGAAATATTTCTCCCTAGGCTTTCCCTCTTTGCATGAGCTCCAAATAAACTTTTAAAATTATTATGTCAGCATACTTCAGTTGATTGTCAGGGAAGCAAAAAACTAAAATGGTGTTGGTAAACTGATGCTGAATTGGGGATCAGAGGTCAAATTCTTGGGGGACATTGTCAGCAAAGTAGGTTACCCGTCATCCAATTTATATATACTTATATTTTTCTACCTCCACTAATCAATCCACACCCATTATATCCGTTCTGTGAAAGACACTGCATTCACCCACACAGGAGAGCAGAGAAGTGTCAAAAAGTCCTGTTCTCATGCAATTTATAAACGTGATGGGAAGATACAGGTATAGCCCCAGGACTGTGTCAAGGTTTGTAAATGTTTTCACCAGGTAATCCTGCAGCCAAACATGCACATGGGTTATTTACAGTATAATCACGAGTTAGTGTAAAGCTACATGTAATTTGTAAATAACAATAAATGACAGAGATAATTAGTGTTATATTATCTCAGAGTTGTAATATTCAAATTAATTAACGTAAGATGTCAGACATGATCTAAGCTTCATGGCACGTGTGGGACTGTTTTAAAGGTAAACACTGATGTCATTCGGCCCTCTCCATCAACATTACTCACCATTGGTATTTATGTTTCTAGAGCACTCTGTTAGATATTATTCTAGAATGGTTGATTTCAGGAAGGTGAACTAAAATAATAATGGTTGGTTTTCAATTTTAAGCAACTGATCAGATTTTTTTAAACTTTTTTTTAAATTGATGTCCCTCATTTTCCCCCCATGTTTCCTCCTCCACTCACCCCCTCTCCACCCCAGGCCTTCCCCACACTATTGTCTGTGTCCGTGGGCTATGCATATATTGCATATATGTTCTTCGGTTAATCTCTTCCTGTCCCCTCCCCACCCCTCCCCTGAGATCCCTCAGTCTGTTCCATGCATCCATGCCTCTGCACCTATTTTCTTCATCAGTTTATTTTGCTCATTAGTGAGCTCATTAGTTATCACATAAATGAGATCATGTGATATTTGTCTTTCTCTAACTGCCTTATTTTGATCAGCATAATAATCTCCAGGTCCATCCAAGCTGTCCCAAAGGGTAAGAGCTCCTTCTTTTTTACAGCCACATAGAATTACATTATGTGAATGCAGCACAGCTTTTTTATCCACTCATCTACAGATGGGTGCTTGGACTGTTTCCAGTCTTGGCTATTGTAAATAATGCTGCAATGAACATAGGGGTGCATATATTTTTTCTGGTTGGTGTTTTGGGATTCTTAGGATATATTCCCAGAAGTGGGATTGCTGGGTCAAATGGCAATTCCATTTTTAATTTGAGGAACTGATCCATTTTAATATGATGGCTCTGTTCTGTATGACCCTGTAAACTTTACTTACTTAAGGAAAGAAAGCCAAGCAAAGGCAGATAGTCACAGAATCCTGGGTTTTGAAGGTTGGCAAGTACAAGTGTGACATAATAAGAAATGCATATTCTGTCTCTGCTTCCGGTTCCTGACAGAGGTCCTAAAACCCTTATAATTTCCTGACTTTTAGGGGGGTTATAAGAGCATTTACCCAGAGCTCCTAAATTCCATGGAATTTCCTGGGTGATTGGAGCATCCTTTGTTCTAACTAGATGACACTTGGTGGCCTCTCGGATGAGGGCCAGTCACTAGCAAGACCAGCCATGAGTAGAAGTTTAGAACTTTCAGTCCACTCCCATCCTCTGGAGAAGGGGAGGGGCTAGAGATTGAGTTAATAATCCATCATGCCTACATGATGAAGCCTCCATTAAAATCCCTAAACTGTGGGGTTTGGAGGGCTTCAGTAAACACATCCTCATGTGGGAGGATGGTGCACCCCAGCTCCACAGAGACAGAAGCTTCTGCACTTATAATCCTCCCAGACTTCACCCCATGTACATCTTCACCTGGCTGTTCCTCAGGATCCTTTATCATTTCCTTTGCAATAATCTAGTACATATAAGTGAGCTGCTTCTATCAGATTTGTGAGTATTTATAGCAAATTATCCAATCGGAGGAAAGGGTTGTGGGAACCCCCGGATTTGTAGCCACCTTAGACAGAAGTGTGGGTAACCTGGGGACCCACTACTTGAGACTGGCATCTATGATGGGGGCAGTTTTGTGGGTCTGAGCCCTTACCCCATGGGGTCTGTACTAACTTTGGGTAGATAGTGTCAGAATTGAATTAAATTGTAGGGCACCCAGTTGGTGTCTGCAGGGAACTGGAGAATTGCTTGATGTGGAAAACCCACACATTTGCTGTCAGAAGCATTGCAAGTAGGGAAACAGTTTCCTTTAACAGGAAAGTAAATTTTGCAACACAGAACTGCCCAGCAACATTTATCAGAATCCCTGAGAGGAGCACCTGTAGGTGCCACTGGGTCCTATGACTTGACCCCTCTCTGCATCCCCTTGTAGCCTTCACTTCTCCCCACTTCCTCTATTCCACCCTGGACTCTGCTCCTCTTCCAACCCTTCAAAAATAGTCCAGCCTCAGAGCCTTTACACTTTTAGTTACCTCTGCCTGGAATCCTCCTCTCCAGGACGTTTTCAGTGCCCACTCCCTCACTTCCTTCAAGTTTGGCCAAAACATCACTGTGATGGAGAAAATCTGCTTTACCTTCCTCTCAAAAACAGCAACTGGCTCCTCTGCCTTCTCCCTTCAATTGCTGTCATCTTGTCCCCCCCTATTTTTCCTCATTGCACTACTGAAGCCTGACCGTACATTTTATATCTAACATGTTTACGTTTGTTCCTCCACTCCCTCCCCCTCCCACATACGGGAAACCTCTGAGGCCAGGGCTTCTGTGTTCCCACTGCTCTTTCTGCTCCACCTCACACACGCGGGGCTCTCAGTATTTGCTGAATCACAAAGCGCATCCACTGCGGGCCGTGCGTTTTTCCAAAGCATTTAAATGCTCAAGATCAGAAAGCTGCTGCCATTTGCCTTCCTCATGGTGAGATAGTTGAAATCTCATTTCGTTGAAATCTGTGATAAGCACAGCAAATCTAACCCTGTGAGTACCTCCCCTGTGTTATTATGTGTATATGTTGCTCTCGGTGATGGTACATGGAATTCAGCCATGTATCTGAGAGAACATTAAGTCATACTCTACAACGCAGGGGGTGCTTTTGTTTTTGTTGTTGTTAAATCCATGGAGATGACGTATAAATTGGATTGATCTACTATTTATATATATTAAAAAAAGTTTTTAAGTCTTCCTCTGCTCTTCAGGACTGCCCTGGTTTCCCTCAGAATTTCTAAGTCTCTCTGCTTGTTTTCTCAGTTTTGGTCCTTCCCTCCAGTTGACTTGACCATCAGATGTTATTCTTCCAATGAAAAATCACTTGAGAGGGATTTCTGTGAAATATTTCTGAGCACACTGTAAATAGTCACAACTGGCTTTGACTTCCAACTCCTGTTCATTTTTTAAAACATTTTTTTAATGGGACTGTAACAAAAAATCTAGTACAGTTAGAGATGTTACTGCTTATATGAAAAAAATGCTTTTATAGAATGTCAGGAAATCCTAAAATTAAAATTATATTATTGTATTCATGCATTCATTCATTCACTCAACAAATACTTATTGTGTCTCTGACATGAGTCATGCACCGTGGTAAGTGCTGATGTTGAAAGATGGAGAAGATGCAATCCCTTCTACAAAGCAAACCATTGTCTGAATGTGGGTAGTACTCTGTCTGTCCTAATTTTCCTCTTTATTGTAACATGCTGGCAGAAGTTACACAGAAAAAGTCATCATTAAGTCTGCCTTCTTTCCTTTTTCAAGTAATTATTTCTCTCTTGTTGCCTCGCTGTAATTTTAGATTCCCCCCCCCCCCGCTCATTATTGACCCACACTCCTTTAAGTCTTGCAGAGCCCTTCTTTCAGCCGCCTGTTAAGGTTCAGAGCAATCCAATTACTCATCCATGTATTACTGGTCAAAGATGATGTGTTACACATCCATGGATATGATCATTACTGTGGATATCCCACAGTTCTGCTCTGAGCCCCGAGCAGTGCACTTTTAGTGATGGAAATTTGAGGGCGTCTAGAGGACTGTCACATACAGAAATTTCAGATGAGGGGAGCCCGATCCTGAACATAATTTATCCCTCAAACCCATAGTGGTGATTTCTCTTATGGACCAAAGAGTTATTTTCTCATTGAAAACCTGAGATAAATAATGGGTATTACTTAATGATACTGTCTATCAACACCCCTCCCCCATCTTATCCACACAGATGGTTTCACCTTTCTTAAAGGTATGATGTAAAGATTCTCCTCAGTTTACTGAAATGCTCTCAAGGGCAATAAAAATAATAAACAAAAATATAAGTTTCCCTGCTAAGGCAAAATTTACATGGGATAAAGAAAAGATTAAAGCTTTCAAAGGCTTCTTATATTCATGTCTTCTTATTTTCAAAAAGGGAACTGGATAGGAAACCCACTCTATAGGGGAGTGTACAGCTGGACTCTTACTACAAGCAGAGTGATCAGGCAAGTGTTGGGGATGGGGTGGAACACTAGAATGCCCCATTATGCTCCACCTTGACCACTTCCTGTCACTGAGACTGAAAATTCATTCCTGGACCTCAGTTATGCACCAGGAAGGCACCATACATTGATGTAAGTAGCCCTTAATATTTCAGTGTGAATTAAAGAGCTGATTAAAATTTTAACAGAAGAAAGACTAAGTATAAGGGCACCAGTTATTGCAGAGAAGAAGGCTCCCTAGTAATAAAGGATCTAAGAAGATAACTGATAAAGAACATTCAAGAAAAAAGACATTCAGAAAAGTTGCTTCAGACTCATCTGGCTTGTTTGAACAATAACTCAATGAATATATTAAATGGGGAGTGGTGCAATTTTAATGCCTTACTCAAACAGAAGCTAAGATGACCCACATTTAGATGCTTGTACTGCATTTTCAAAGTGATAAAAAACATTCCCCTTCTGTTCTCAAGATATTAGTGCTGAAGTTCAGAATGGACTAATGCCCATCAGTCCATTGAAGTACATTAGCCAAGTGATGATTACTACCTTAACTCAGACGATATGCATTTTAGCATACATTATTCAGTTAAAATGAGTTTTAATCCTCATGCATTCTGACTGTGATCTGATGAAAGTTTAATGACACATTAGAGTAGATGCTTTAGATTTACTCCTACAACTATCAAAGCAAGCCTTGGTTGAATTAGTCTTTACATTATCTTTTGCAGACTTATAAAGTTTTCCATTACTCATGTTATTATTTCTGTGTTTTTGTGGTTATCAGAGAGGAAAAAAAACTATTTCCATTGGAATTTGTTATTTGTGTGTGTTTGTTGTAGGCCTTAAAAGATATTTTACTTATTCACATAGGGTAGAGATAGATAAATATTTGGCTGCTGAAGTGTAATTTTTTATGAACTGCTCTCATGCAGCTCAACTGCTCATTCTAAAGCTCCATTTCACTCACCATTGTTTTGGTGAATATAAAACAATCACAAATGCCTTATAGTTGGAAATTTTCTTTCGTGAATAAGTCCAAAGCTACTTTATCACCTCTTGATTGTTCTTACATCCTTCCTCCAACAAAAATTTTAATAGCTTTCTGAAATCTTTACTACAATCAAGACTAGGTGACTAAAATAATGAGATTAGTTCTAAATACTGCCTGACATTGAAGGAATGTAATTCACAGCACCTATTTCCTTTTGACCTACCCTGTGCTAGACATGGGAAACACAGTGATGGTCAACACGGTCTGGTACTAAGGGAAACTGCAGCTCATCTGGCAATTATTTGTTTGTTGGTTTTCTCGTTGAGGTAATTTCTGTGGGTGCATGTGATTATAGGTTTTCAATAATGTGTAGTGCATGTTGTGTAAAAACTGTGCATGCAGTGGATAGAGATATAGAAGAGGAAAATATATTGCATTTTAGACTTTATATTCCTTCCCTCACATCTAGATAAGGTGGTTTAGGGAATATTATTTCACCAGATTAAATTAGAGGAGTTGGAAACTTGCTCATCTTATGGATATCCTTGAAATCATCTTGTTAGGTCTAAAAAAATGATAGATGGAATCAATTAAACATCAGTTTCATTTTCTATAATTAACCCATCACTTAGATAAGACATGTTTTTGGCATAGATTAGCCATATATTTACCATGGTTTTCCATTTCTCTTTTTACTTGTTCTGGACATAAAATGTAAAAATAACACATATCATATACATCTCTATATTTCTTCCAAACTTCCACATACTCTGTTTCTGTTCAATGTTATTCGCTATTTTCTGTCTGGTCATATTTTTACTTTTACATGCATATTTTATAGTGTCTCTTGAGAGAAGCGTCAATGTTGGATTCACTTGGGATCTTTCTATCACTAAGAGTATAGTAAACAAAATAGATTTATTAAAAACATTCTCTTTAATAAAAACTATGTGTCATGCTCTGAATGACTTAACAAATATAAAATTCAAATTGGAAGCTTGATTATGACATTCTTTAATTTTCTTATTATTTAGTCTGTAAATAAAGAACTCATCAAGGGATGTAAATTATGGCAGGTCCTGAGATATCAACTCAGAAACTCTCTTCCTTTGAGAATATTTCCCCCTGGAAAACCAAGTCAGCCCCTGAATGAATAACTTAAGGGCAAAATGCAAGTCACCAGAGACAAACTTAATTATCTCTCTGTTAACCATGACGTGGTCACTACACACATCCTGTTATTTTTGTGAAATTAATTCAAGTGACCTGTGAGCCTTTCAACAAAACCCAAGAGAGAGAATTAGATTTCTGAAGGAAACTCATATAAAACAAAGCAGTTTAGAAATAGTTAACATATATTCACCAGCTCTTTAAAAAATCAAACTTGAAAAGAAACTCTTACATTTTTTAGTTCAGATATTTTAGGGGAGAAAAAGTTCCACAAATCAAATTAACATAACATTAACATACATTTTGTGATGCCTTCATGTCATCATAAAAATATTTAGGAGAACAAATGTATCTTAAGCTATTCTTTTTCAAAGGTAAGTTGCTTTGCTAAAGGTGAATGAAAGCACTCTATCTTATTTTTATGTAAGCCTCCAGCATGCCCTCAAGACAAAATTAGCAATAGCTTGTAAAGTAGGGAGCAGGGGTAGTGGTGGAGGGTGGTCCTGAGAATAAGAGGAGCTGGGAAGGAGGAGAGAGAGGAGAAGAATTTATACTTAATGAGTGTATATTTCTGACACTCATTGTCATAAGTGCTGTGGGTGTATCAACTAATTTAATCCTTCCTACAGCCTTGGGAGAGAGCATTTTTATTATCCTCAATTTACAGATGGAACACAAGGCTTAGAGTGCTAATTAAGTTTTCTCAGGTCATATGCCTTGTTCACTACGATCCAGACTCCTAGTTGTCCAACCTAAACTCTTTTGCATTCTTCAGCCTCTCTCACTTTTCTCAGCTGGTTGCTTTATTAGAAAAAAATATGGCAAAATAGTTTACACTGAGGTAAATGATTGTCAGCAATGCAGTCTTCCCTAGGGTGACTTTTACCCCAAGGAGTAAAATTCTAATTACATTTGTGTAGAAGCTTTGGGGAGGTAACCTCTTCGGAGGGACTTTCCAAAAACCTGTAATTTCACACTCTAGAAGCAGCTGCCCAGTTTTAACTAGTCATTGGCTGTTAGGCTTTGTAGGCAGAAAATGCTAAAATAACTTAAAAACAAGAAAATAAGACCAAAAAACCTCCCCTTTGTTGGTTTAATTTTCATTTCATGATTGTTGCTATAGACTGAATGTTTATGTGCCCCCAAAATTCATATTGATGCCCTAATTCCAGTGCAATGGTATTTGGAGATGGGGGCCTTATGGAGATAAGATGGATGAGAATGGAAGTGGAGCTCCCAGGGTGGGCTTGGTGCCCTTATAAGGGGATGAAGGGCTCAGAGTTCTCTCTCCCCACCATGTGAGGAACAGCAAGAAGGTACCACTCTGAAAACCAGGAAGAGGCCTCTTCCTAAGAACTTCCTCGCCTCCAGAACCATGAGAAATATATGTTTGCTGTTTAAGCTACAGCTCTGATTCTGCTACAGCAGTTAGAACTAAAACAAAGGTCTTGAGCATATTATTTTAAAAACTTATTTATAGGTACTTTAAAGTTTTTGGTAGCTATTGTGAAATACTATTTATTTGAATTATTTTTTATTATGTATTATTTGTTATTATTATACTGTGTAATTTTTTACTGGTATGTGGTAATATTTGTGTATTGATCTTGTACATGAAACTTTTAGAATATTCCTTTTTGCTTTAATTGCTTATCTAGTCTCCTAAACATTCTGTGAGAAAGATCCTATGAGTCAGCAATAATAATTTTATTTCTTCCTGTATTAGCTATTTTATTAATGACTCTCTGTTTGCCTCCTGTTAAAGCAGGGCATTCATTTAACTTATCATTAAATGAATGTATGTAGATAGATTGTTTTCTCAGATTTCAGGAGGCCAGAAGTCTGAAATCAAGGTGTGGCAGAACCATTCTCCCTCCAAAGGTTCTAGGGAAGAATCCTTCCTTGCCTCCTTTGCTCCTGGTGGTTGTTGATAATCTTTGGTGTTCTTTAGTTTGTGGTAGCACAACTCCAATCTTTGCCTCTGTCTTCACATGGCCATGTTCCTTGTGTATCTGTGTCCAATTTTCCCTCTTTGTATAAGGATTCCGTGCATTGGATTAGGGACTGCTGTAATTCAGTATGACCTCATATTAACTTGGTTATGCCTGCAAAGACCTTTTTTCCAAATAAGATTACATTTACAGGTTCAAGGTGGACATGAATTTTTTTGAGGAGAGCACCATTTAACCCGGTATAGTCCACCTCTGGATGCCTCCAAATTCATGTCCTCCCATGTACACAATACTGTTCACTCCATCCCCCAAAGTCTTAAACCATTCCAGCATTAACTCTAAATCCAAAACCTTATTAAATATTACCCATTCAAAAGAGTTCTAAATTTCATTATCTAAATTATTTAAATTAGGTATGGATGAGACTTGGTATGATTCATTCTGGGCCTAAATTTCTTCCCATCCACAGAGCTGTGAAACTAGAAAAAAAAAGTTATCTGCTTCCAAAATACAACCATGGAACAGGCATAGGATAGACATTTCTATTCCCAAAGGGGTACAATGGAAGGAATAAAGGGGCTACTGAGCTAGAGCAAGTTCTCAATCCTTTGAGGCAAGTTCCGTATTGGGTTATAAAGCTGAGAATAATCCCCTGAGCCCTTCAGGATGGCAGCTCTGCCTTCTTTGGCCTTCGAGTTCATAGGTCTGCCCTTGGATTCATCCTTCCTTCCTTTCAGCCTATCTCTGCCCCTTTCAGTCCAAGCTGGAAGTGTTTCTGCTTGTATAAAGTTCTCACAAACCTTGTGAGTCTCCCATGGATGTCAAAGAGATTCACACCTTTAAACACAAGCATTCTACGAAGATCCTTTCTGGATAACCCCATCTCTATTCTTGACTTCTGCTGAGATGGTTGATTGGATCCATGAATCACACATCTAGTGTCTTTAGCAAATGGTTTTCCAGTCACACCCTTGGCCTTGTTTCCAGAGCATGATATCTGGAAAGAGTGAGAATTTTCCAAATCATCAAGAGCTGGTTCCTTTAGACTAACAACTCATTGCTCAATTATCTCTTTCTTTTAGCAAACAGCAAGGAGGTCACATCTTCCAGTTTTGCTTGGAAATCTCAGCTAAATATCCCAGTTCATTGATTACAAGCTTTACTTTCCATTCAGTGTTAAAACACTATATGGTCAAATCTCCTGCCCTCTATAACAAGGTAACCTTTCTTCCAGGGTCCGATAAATAACACATTCCCCATTTTCGTCAGAGACCTCTGTGCCTGTCGTTTCTATTTTCTCTTCCTTGCTTTTCTTTGTTGTGATTTTCTTAAGTTTCTTTAGTTGCATTTGTTGTTCAATGTACCCTGTGTTGTAGAATGTTCATACAATGTGATCTTTTATTTTTATATCTGTTTAATGTTTTATTATACTTCCCATTGTTTGCTGATTAGACACAATAACACAATTGATGAGTAATCTTTTAAAATTACATTTTGAATTTTAGTAGTTGTTATGTAAATTTCCTAGGATACTTTGTGTAAACAATCATGTCATCTGTGCTTCATTCCTTCCTGAAGATCTGAATTTCTTCCTGGAATATTATTTCTCTTCAGTTTGAAGAATTTACTATATAGTATTTCTCAAGTTCAAGTCAACTAGTAACACACGTTGTCTTTGTTTTCTTTTATCTGAGGTTTTCTTTCTTTCACCTTCATTTTTGAAGGATATGTTTGTTGGTTTGATGGTTTATTTATTTATTTTTCATTCAGCACTTTATGTTGTTCCATTGTCTTCTGATCTCCAAAATTTTTGACAAGAAATCATAAGATATTTGAATGATATATATATATTTTTTGCATTTAGGTAATGTGTCATTTTCCTCTGGTTTTAAAAACATTTTTTCTTTGGCTTTCCGTATTTTGGTTATAATGTGCTTACTCATTTTATGCACACCTTCTCTCAAGATTCACTGAGTCTCTTGATTCTATAAATTATATCTTTTATCAGATTGAGAATTTTTCAGCCATTCTTTTTCAAAACTTTGTTGTGTCTCATTTTCTCTATTCTTTGCCTTTGGCACCCCAATTACGTGTATGTTGGAACTTTAGATATTGTTTCACAAGTCCATGAAGCTTTGCTTGTTTTGGTTTTCAAACTCTTTTCTTTGTTCTTCAGACTGAAAAAGTTCTACTGATCTGTCTCCAAGTTTACTGACTGCTTTCTTTGTCAGCTCCCTTTTGCTATTAAGAGCAATTGGTACACATTTAGTTCAATATACTGCATTTTCCCATTCTTGAATTTCCATTTGAGAATTTTTCGTAGTTTCTCTTTTCCTAATGAAACTTCTTACATTTTTATTTATCATAAACACATTTTCCTTTATACTATTGAGAAGAGCTCAAATAAAACTCTGCCTGCTTATTCCAATATACATACACTGTGAGGCTGGTTTCCATTGATAGTCTTTTCTTGTAAGAATGGATTAGATTGTCCTTTTTCTTCTCCTGTTGGCTGAATATGTATTGTTTCCTGAATATTCTGAAGATACAGAGATTCTTAATTCTGTTGTATTCCTAAATAGAGTACTGATTTTCTAAAATTTAGGAGGCAATTATCTTGGACTCATAAACATTGTCTCTTTGATGCAGCTCAAAATTCATCTTGAAATGCTTTGAGTTTGCCTTGTGTATGCATGGTTCAAAATCAGCCAGGAAGCTGCCCATTTATTTTATTTTATTTTATTTTTTACCTAGGAATTGGGGCTCTGCCTTTCCAGCTTTCTTTCTGGTGGCAATAATTATTCCAAACTTTGCCCTCCTGTTCTTTAGGCCAGAAAAAGTATGGATTTTCTACTAATGTTTTACCCAGCCTGTTGCCAGCCTTAAGTCATTTAAAAAAACAAACAAACAAGAAAATCACCCTGTGCCGTTCTTTCTTCCAAATTGATTCTCTGCCATAATTTTCCTGCTTTTGTTCATTCTGTGCTACCCCCAGGCAGGTTTAACATTTTTTTATCCAAGTTTATGGCTGTTATTTGTGAGAAAATTGATCTGGCAGGAGCTTCCTTGGCCATGCTTGAAGTGGAACACATAAAAAGTGATTTTGCATTTTCTTTGGCTGGAGCCACCAATATTTCTTCTTCTTCAAATATATTTTAATTTATCAGTTTGGGATTTCCACAACCCGTTGATAATATTACTTTGGGCTATATAGCTGTGTAAATGTCAAACTAAGATTTAATTTCTCACAAAAAATATTTTCTCCCCAAATTAAAGTCCCATGCAGATGGTTAGTTCTCTTGAAGTATTATTGGCCCTATCTTGGGGCATGTTTCTAGCATTCTTATTATGAATAGTATTCCTTCAGTAGTCCCACTATTTTACAAATATCTATCTAGTTGAACTTCCCAATCTAGCATAAGTTAAGGCATTGACTATTCTCTTCTTTCCTCAGATGGGTATTAAAGCACCAAGCATAATACACACTTCTTCTCATCCCAAGAAGGTTATATTACACTGGGTAGAAGAAAATAGAAAAGTTTTTTAATAGTTATCAAGGGAACTGTCTTACATAGGAGACTTCTTGATAAGCAAGCAGGAAATGTAGCCCCTGCTTGATAATGCCACTTATAAAGTGATGCAATGACTTATTTTCTGAGTGAACTAGAGCAAGGAAGCTTCTAGATCCATTAGACAGAAAGGCCTCAATCACATAGAGTTTATGAATCTTGCTAAAAATAATGGGGCATTTATAACGGCAGAATCACTGTCCTATGTGTGACTCCCTGATATCAAAGAAAGAATAAGCCAGATGGTAACCAAATGTGTATTATAACTATTTAGTTCATGAGACTGCGATAATATTACTTATTGGATATTTTGATTTTGTTGAAAGAGAACTAAAATATAATTTTTATGTAATAATGAAAAACTTTTGGAAACACCAACTGATGTAAAATTGTTTGCAAATAAAAATCCCTATAAGAAAGTATTGTAACATTAAGAAGAAAGTTATTCTAAGACAATGACTCACAAAAGAGTGTTAAGTGCCATATGGTTAAATTCCAAGAAAAATTTTAGGATTTGGGACATTATTTTTATTATTGGTTTAGTGATATTTTTGAAAATCCAAATATGTAATTACAATATCTAAAAGGAAAACATTAAAATAATAATAAGTTTAGGCATTTACTGTGAACTATCTATATTTTGATAAAATGCCTATCAGTCCATTATTTTCTTACGAAGTCTAGGCGGTACCAGCACTCATTTGTGATTCATGTTTTCCTAATAACATTGCATTCTTTATTGAATTATGATCTGTGGCATAAAGAAAAAGGTTTTGCTTCTGGCTATTAGCTAAAAAAGCAACTAGAAAAATATTATCTGTATATTTTTAATTAGAGAAATCCCTTAAATAATTTTAAACTTCATGGAAATTCAGACAATCAGGAGATGAATTTCTCCTTAATGTTATTTTCAAAACCAAAGCTTAATAAAAAAGAAAATGAACAGATTAACTTTTGAAGCCTGGCTCTATCAATTGCTGATTGTGTAACTTTGGGACTCTTATTTAAGATCTCCATTTTAATCTGTAATAGAAGAATCCTTTCTATTAATGTCTTCAAAAGATTAGTGGAAGTAGTAAATTATTTGATATGTGTGGAAATGCTAAGCATAGTATTTGAAACATGGTAGTAGATGTTCCAGAAATGTTAGTGTTTTTTTAACCCTCTTTCTTATATTCAGTCTGTAAATTTTAAATACATTATTTTTCAAAAGTAAACCATGGGATTTTATAATACATTTGATTCCTCTTTAAATAGATCTTAACCACAGGGTTGTTTGAACAATGCAGCCCGTTAAGATCAAGCACAACAAAAGACAAACATAATATGAATTTGAAACCTCGTGTGAAATGCACTAGCAAAGAATTTAAAGATATATAAATAAATCTATTGTGAAAAACAACTAATCCAAGTCATTTTGGTTTAAGTGACATCTGGAAGTAGAAGAGAATAACCTACTCTTACACGCCTACTATAAATTTACCCCGAGGGATAAACTGTACCTTTACAATGAAACCAGGAGTAGTTTGCTGCGCCTGTAATCAATAGAGCCAGGAAGATGACCGCCAAAGATGCAGCTTTCCTAAGGTTAAGAATGGAGCTTGCTTCTTTAGTATATTTCCAGAGTGATGCCTGTGCTTAATTAAGAACTTCACATTTAAGGCTGTTTTCTCTCATTCTGATAAATTCAAAATATAAAACTTATTTATCAGTGTGAAAGTTATGGCCGTGGATGTCAGGGAGATGACAGAGCAAGGATTTCTGAGAATCCTCTACTCTATAAAAGCAATGAAAACATTGGCAAAAATGATCAGAAAAGACTTTTTCAGATCTTAGGAAATTAACCAAGACAACAATCCAGAGAGTGGTTTATTCAAGAAAAACTGCTTAATCTTGGTAAGGAGAACAAGTTCTGTGGAGTTTTAACTTGCTCTTTCCCATCTGCCTTCGCCCTTCCAGCTCTGTGGTAGCCTTGGAAACAACATGCAGTCTTGGGGAAAACCAGCAGCCTGGCAGCCACTGATGGTACAGGCCCAGTTCCCAGAGAACAGTTATTATTTTAATTGTCTGTGGTTCCCAGAAGACCCCACTTATCAGCCTTATCTTTATTTGACCTGACTCAGAGCTCGCTAGGAACAACAGCCTTTTTTTGCAGGGCATTTGATGAAATCAATCAGTGGCAATCTTTTACTATTCCAATGGCTCTAAGTGAAGAGTAACAGTAGGGTTACTTTTAACCAAAAAGGTTAAAAGGAAAATCTGGAGGGAAGGCTATCTTTAGGGGGATTTGTAAAGCTCTGACATCTATGTGAGAATCTAGAAGGTCACATGAATGTTTAGAGCTGCATAGTTGCCCGGGGCTGAGCACATGCTTAGGAAAAGGGCTCTAATTGGCACCAATGGATATCAGTATGCACAAGAATGAAATTGGAGTACTGCCTTACACCATATACAAAAACAAACTCATTTGCAAATGCTCAAATGATAAAACTTTTAGAAAAAATTATATATAAGTTGTCATGACTTTGGTATAAGCAATTTCTTTAAATATAATAACAAAAGCACAAGCAACAGAAGAAATACATAAAATTCACCAAAATAAAAAATGTTTGTGTATCAAAAGACACTACTCTTAAAAGATTGAAAGGACAACCCATAGAATGTGAGAAAATATTGGATATCATCTATCTCTTAAGGGACTTGTGTTCTGGATGTAAAAATTTGCAACTCAATAATAAAAAGACAAATAATAAAAATGGACAAATGATTTTAATAAAAATTCTCTATGAAGATGTATAAGTGGTCAAGAAAACATATGAAAAGATCTGAAAGTCATGTCATTAGGAAAATTCTATTAAAATCTCAAGAGATACCACATCACAGCCATCAGGATAGTTATACTAAAAAAGACTTGGGATAACAAGAGTTTACTAGGTGAAAAAATCAGAACCCTCATACATTGTTGATGACAATGTAAAAAGCTGTAGCGACTTTGGAAAACAGGCTGGCAGTTAGCCAAATAACTAAAATAGAGTTTCCATTTGACCCAGCAATTCCACTCTTAGATATATACCCAAGAGAAATGAAAACATGTGCTTAAACAAAATCTTGTACACGAATGCTCACAGCAGCACTTAAAAATAATAGCCCCAAAATAGAAAACCCCCCCACAATGTCCATGAATTAATGAATGAATGAGCAAAACATTTTATAGTCATATAATAGAATATCATTCAACCATAAAAAAAATGAAATTCTGGTATATTCTAAAACATGGAGGCACCTTGAAAACATTATGCTAAGAGAAAGAAGCCAGAAACATTAATATAAATGCCTAGGAAATACAAATCCATAGAGATAGAAACTAACTTAGTGTTGGCCAGGGCCTGAGGGGAAGGGAGAAAGGGAATTACTGCTAATGGGTGTGGGATTTTCATTTTTGGTAGGAAAATATTTGGGAATTACATAGTAGTAATGAATGTACAACTTAGTGAATATCCGACTGAAATGTACACTTTAAAACTGTGAATTTTATGGTATGTTTTAATCTCAATTTTTAAAAATGTGTGAGAAAAAAGACATAGCCATGAAATGGAGAAATAGACTTTATCACACACATATATACATACATGCATACATACATATGTGTATATGTAAATATAAGTGTATATATGTGTGTATGTACATATATATGTATGTATGTATAGCTTATGACTAGAAATTGACATCTCTAGACACAGGAATTATTTTTCACAGGAGCAGTATAAGCACAGATTTCCTGTATTTTAAGCAACCCTAACTTTGTAACTAAACCCACAATGGCATATATTATGCAATTGTTGGTTTGAAAAATGCTGATTTAATGAAGCCAATGAGTCTTTAATGCCCATTTATTCATGCAATAGTCATGAAATCTCACCAAAAGCCTTTTAGCCTTAATCATAAAAGCATTTGACATATTTAGGCAATTCTTTATATACTTTTTACATCTCCTCATTTTTTCTTTCAGCAACCTTTTCAGTTATGTTCAGGCCCTTTTGTTCTCATTGTAGGTATGAAGAGCCCATAAAACTGAACATATAAGGGTCATATTCAAGACTTCACAATAAACCATTGATGAAAGCAGATTGGTCTCCTGAAACCCATTTTAAAATTATTTCCAAAACACATAGCAGGGAGAACTCACACAAAGAAAAGTGTCCACTTGAAGCATTTGGTGAGAACATTTTCATTGTGGCTTAAAAAAAAAAAACAAGCCCATATGTAGTTTCACTGTAGTGAGTGAAATGTTTCTTTACTTTATTTAATTCCTCCCTTCTTTGAATGTCTTAAAGGACCTTTAGGAGCTATCAGTTCTACACTGTGAACTAGAATGCTCATATCACCACTACATTGCTCTTTAAAAGACATTTCACTCTGAATCTTGCACAGATTACAATATGTTAACATGCAGGACATTAATCCTTGTTTACAGAAAATACCAAGACAGGTGGAGAAGTCATTACGGATAAAAATAGTTCTATTCCTCATACCGATTCCTGAACAGTGGCATTTAAAAATCACCAAGGAAACTGAAAACACCCTGTGAAACCTAGCCCAGGGAAATGACACCCGGTCCCAAAGTGACAAATAGCATTTTGACAGGGAAATCTGTTGCAGCTTGGAGCGTATCTACACAGGACTTCCAGTAGTTTCTATTATTGGTGGTGTTTTCTGTGCCACCTGGATTTCCTTGGCAGTGCCATCGGAACCTCTGACTAAGAACTGAATGAGCACAGCATTTGTCTGAGCTCTGACTTCTGTTACTGGATCCACTGACATCACCCAGTGAGCAGAGCCGTGTGAAAGGCTCAGAACCCTAACTCCACCCTGAGTCAGAGGTGGGTGCTCTGCATGACTCATGCCGCTGCTATCTGCCCTCTGAAAGTGTTTGCCGGTCTCGGTTACTTTGCCCTGGCCACTCTAGAGTCACTTTGATTAACTTAAAAAAGAAAGAAAGATGGATAGAAAGAAATAGAGAGAGAGGAAAAAAAGAGAAATGTGACAAAGAATTTGCCCCTACTCTGGAAAATTAGGACCTTTGGAAAGTAATGTGTAGCTTCCCTTGGCTGGCCTGGGGACTTGAAAACCTAGAAAACAAGCACAAAGTCATAGATGCGAAGGAGCACGAATCAAAGCAAGGCTGCTCAGGGGGGCGTGCGAGGCAGCTGCTGCCGTCCCAGGAAGAGCGTGCTTACGCCTGCCATTCTTATTAGAAAGGTGTTCTGAAGGGTACGAAATGATTTCACTCAAGCTTTGTCCGGAAAAGACTGCTTCAGGTTAACTTTTTTGTTGAAAGACTTAGTTTTTTTAGAGCAGTTTAAGTTTCACAGGAAAATTGGGGTGAAGGTACAGAGATCCCCCACCTCCCCCCTGTCCCCACATATGCACAGCCTCCCCCACTATACCATCCCCACCGGCTGGTGCATTGGCTGTAACCCATGAACCGACATTCACAAGCCGTCGTCACCGAGTCCGTGGCTTAGGGTCACTCTTGGTGTTGTACATCCTACGGGTTTGGACAAATGTATAATGACATGGATGTACCACTATAGTATCACTGCTATAGTCCTCTGTGCTCCATCTACCCATCTTCATCTCCGCCTCAAACCCTGGCAGCCACTGACCTTTTTACTGTCTCCATAGTTTTGCCTTTTCTAGAAGGTCAGTGAGTTGGAATCATGTATTATATATTTTTTTCCAGTTGCTTTCTCAGATTAACCTTTTCAGTTATTAAAACTCATGTGTAATAAATTAAAGAAATATTACCATGAAAATGTAATCAAGAGACTTTCTATAATTTAGCACTTTATTATTGTAAAACTACATTTTGTTTGGATAACATGTATTTTTGTAGTTAGAGTGGTAGTCACATAAAACTACCAGCATGAGCAACAGAACAACATGCACCTGTAGGAACGCATGGGTGTGCCCACAAATGGGTACACAGAGACAAATTGAGGAGTTGAGGGAGAGAAGATAAGGTTGGGGGGTGTTGCTGAGTTGCTCAGTAACTCAAATATCAACATGACTTTTAAACAGACTGGATCCCGACGCAGCCTTGCTCCCCACACCAGCTATTCTCAGAGTAGCACAGACTTCAATTTGCTTTGCTTTTTGGAGTTCAAAGGCACTTAAGCACGTTGGCAAACAGAGTGAGCACAGGAGATAATCTACATGTCAGCCAGAAGCAGATAAGAGAAATGAAACTATCTGGCTGAAAATGGGACTCTTGGTAGGAGCAGGGACTGAACTGGAGGCAAGCGCACTGGAAACAATATTAATGAGGAACATTTAGTAGGCCGCATCATTTGGAATCTGCAGCTCAGACTTAAAAGAAAACATGGGGTGTGTAATCCCGGTGGCTTTAGGTGCAGTCAGCATCATTTGTTGCTGGCGGGGCTCCTGAGGAGGTGACATGTAGGAGAGAAGCTCAGGAGCTGCCCCTGGGAGCTGAACTGTTACATGGTGCCGTGGAGCCTTGTGATCCCACACTTACAGCTCTTCCACATGCATAACAAAGGCTAATTCTTTTTGAGAAATTAGAGGGGAAAAAAAGGAAAACCACAAAGACTGGAACAAGCCAGTGAGGCTACTCCATTGCAGTCTGCTTGTCAACACTCTGGCCACAGAGTAGGAGCAGAGACTCATGCTATGGCTATGGATTCAACTTAACATGACAGTGATTTGTGTAATCACTGCTGGATCCAGAGTGTAAGTGGCTTTCTAGCCACATGTCTTTCTGGCCTGCACCTTTGGTTAGTCTGGCTGTTTTGCATCAGGTAAAGCAGTTTAGTTGCCATAACATGAATTTTGTGCTCTGAGTCATTCCTTCCCTTTGGACACTTGATACCGAGTTTGGCTCTTAGACTAACCCGCCTTAATCTCTGTGCCTAACCCTCCCCAGTTCCTTCTGTCTGTTCACAGGTCCTGTCCAGTCATGTGTTCCCTGGTGCTCAGTGGCCACGCACAATACAGAGGGCGTGGGAGGGAAGGAGATGGTGGGAGAGAGAGAAAAATAAGATGGAGAGAGGGGTGGAGAGGAAGGGAAAGCAGGGGGAGGTGAGGAAAAGAAAGGGGAAGTGTGAGGATTTTTTCTTTTGTTTTTCTTTCAGGCTATTTGGTTCCTTAACTACTACTGTTAATGTGGTTATTTCAGTTTGGTCATGGGTAAGACAAGACTATTTATCATATTGCTTATATTTTTCTTCAAACAAGCACGTGTAACTGAATTCAGTGGGAATGCTGAGAACCTGTCTAAGAAAGGAATTTGGCTTCAATAGCTCATTGACTGTAAATAAATTGCTTGTGAGCCTGTAGATCTGAAGACTTCATTACATCAAAGCTAGCTCTGAGGAAATGCTGAATTTCATAAATAATAACAGAAAAACCTTTGGATGTGTCAACTTCTAAAACAAATCGGAACTTCAAATAACTTCAAAATGAGGAACAGCTTTTACCAGCTGTAGAGTTAAAAAGAGATGTTAGTCACAGTTTGGGGTCTTTAAAAAACAACCACCTGACAAATGCAAAATCATTTGTAGAAGTATATATGTGTTTGTATACTGTATAAATGCTATATATATTCTATGTATGCATAGTACATATGGTATATATACTGTACATATATAAAACTGCATGTATATAAACACACATACATTAGAAAATCTACATACAATAAAAGATATGTAAAAAGTATATAAAATATATAAAAGTACATATATACTGAAAAGTATATATGCAATATATTAACTATGACTATATTAATAATATAGCTAACATTAATAATATATACTAAATATATAGATATGCTTTTTAGTATATACTACATCAACATATGTTAATATACACTATTTTTATATATACTCTTTTATATATACTATAATATGTGCTAATACATTTTTTTAAATGGAAAGAAATCAATTTCCTTTCTATTTGTGTTCCTACGTGTGATGTTCATATTTGTCCTTAGCTGTGGTCTAGATATCCTTTAATTCTAAGTGCATGTTTCTCAGAGTGTAGTCTGAGGGTCCTCAGTCTCAGGCCATTTGAGGAGGGAGCTCAGGATTTCACAACTTCCCAAACAACTCCTCTGCCCAGGAGATGAAAGCTACCAGTAGGTTGAGGCTCACTGGGTACGCACTTACTGAAGATGGACAGTAGGGGGCAGAGGTGTCCACCTTTCTCTCAATAGGCAGCTTGGATTCTTCCTGACCAGGTGAAACCCTTGGGCTTCAGGCATTTACTACGTTTAGAACTTTCAGAAAAAGATTTCTTGTCTGTTCTATTACTGTCCCTCCTCCAAACAAGTAACTATGTATTATTGCAGAGGCAATGCAAATTCCTTGAACAAAATTTGGAAAAGACCAAAGGTATAAAAACCAGTCAAAGTCTCATGAGCCAGAAATAAATATTTTGATATTTTGTCTTATTTGCCTGTACACTTTTTTGTGCACACATATGCATATTAAAAAATATAATACGGAATGTATACAATACATACAATAATACATACAAAATTCAATTGCATATTTATAGTCATATATATCATATTGTATATATCATATTCATTCATACATGTATAGTTTTAAAAAATGCAGGTCTCTTTGAAACATTCAATTATGAATTTTGTTTCTTTTTTCACTTAAATTATACTTTTTCTGTGTCCTGGTAGTGAACAGATAAGCTTCATTACAAAATACACCAAGCTTAGCCACTTTACAAAAGGGCTTAAGAACTGTACTGACTGTGGGCTACGAAAGAAAGAGAAAGGTGTCTCTCATTTTCTTCAGCACATCTGGGTCACAGAGACCAAGGCATGAGTTCATTAAGTTTTGTTGCAAAGAGCTTTTACCAGCTCAAGGATGTCAAAGCACATTTTTAAGTTTCAGCATATCTCCATTGTTCATAAGCTCTCATTTTATATATTACAATATAATGTATAATGTATATTTTATATTTATACATTTATATACTGACACATTATATACATGTAAGTGTTATATATTTTATGTCTCAGAAATCTCTGTCTTGAGAATTTCTAGCCTTCTTCAGACATGTTTTCTGCAGTATTTAGTTTCAATCATTTTAGTTCTCTATTGTGTGACTTGATAGCTTGACTAATATAATCTTTCAGACTGCTAGGCACTGACAATCAGAAATTAAATCAGGTAAGTTTGCTCTTTCTTTTAATACATATTTTGTGAGGTCGTACTACAATCTAATTCATGGAAAAATGGTAAGCAAGGCAGACCCTGCCACCTTTCTACCTCTGCCTAAAATGCCACTCTTAAAAATGATGGCTACAAAGTGATGCTTTTCTCCATAACTTTTATGTACATTAAGAAAAACTTTATTTTGAACATTTACAAGTCAGGCATAAAAACCCTAGAGAATCTGCAGTCCCATAGTGAGGCTAGGAATGCAGTTAGTACCAGTGACACTGCTCAAAATACGGGCCTGTGCTACTTGGGTCCATTAATGACTTATAAGGCCTTCCTATAATCTGTGAGCCAATTAGCTTAATCAAAATCAACTTAAATTAGTTAACATCAGGTTATGCTAGAGAATTTATTAGATCCTCTTGTGGATTAAAAATGATTTGCTTCTCTTTCAAAAAATGTTACTGGAAAATGGACATCCATGTGGAACAAGATGACATAAAAATAAATTTTACTTAACATGAAACTAAATGTGAAAAGCAAAGCAAACTTTAATGTAGATGAAAATATTTAAAAATCTCTTTATGTCCATAAAGGAGGAAATAATTTAAATCACAAGGGAAAAACAAAAACCATGAAGGCATTAAATACATACAAACTTACAAACATAAAATTTAATATATTAAATATTTGATCAAATGTTCTATAATAAAGATAACAAACAAGCTAAAGATGGAAAGAATAAGTAGGTATACATTGCATATAACTTATGAAGAATTAGTAATCATACTACTTAAAGTTCTGTAACAAATCACCAAGAGAAAGCTGCCGAAAATAAAAAAGTGAAAGAAAAGAATAAGCAATTCATAGAAGATGAATTAAAAATATAAAAATATATACATATCTTTATTGCTTTCAGAGAGAGGGAAAGAGGGAGAGAGAGAAACATCAATGATGAGAGAGTCATTGATTGGCTGCCTCCTGCATGCCCCTGGCTGGGGATAGAGCCCGAAACCTGGGCATGTGTCCTGACCAGGAATCAAACCTCGATCTTCTGGATCCAAGACCGATGCTCAATATCTGAGGCATGCCCAGCCAGGCCAGAAGATGAATTTTTAATGATCAATAAAAAAATGTAGTAGTGTTAAATAAAATAGTGAAAAAATGTAAATAGACTCAATGCCCATTAGCAGAATAGATGAGTATACTTTGGGATAGTTTTAAACTAGAATATATTATTCCCTGGATTTTTTTATTCCTGAAATTTTTTATTAAAAGAGCTTTGATCTCTTTCCAACAATTCAGACAAGCCACTAAAAGGATGTGGTGATATTCACACAAGTTATAGTTTACATGCCAATGGAGAAAATTGAATTAAGTAAAAAACATAAGAACTGAACTAAATGAACTAAATTTATATAAAAGAAAATGGCTGCTTTTGCTAAATAGCCTGATGCACCTGAAATCTTAGGTATCTTTGTCTGAGATAAGAGCAATCTAAATGGAAATAAAGTTGTTTTCTAATTGTGTATTTGTAAAAGATAATCTCAGAGAGTAGTGCAGGATACATAGAGTACCAAGATCTGAAGAAAGATAATTTGTGGAACAAACAATAGGAGTCAGAATGAATGGGCCAAATGATATCAATGCCCAGTTTGGAAGATTAGTAAGGTGGTCAAGTTTATGGGTTCTGAGGAACTGTAATAGAGGGAAGAAAGAGAGTAAGTAGTCCAGACTGAAGAGTGAAAGAGAAAAAGGGAAAAACAGCCGCCTAAGGTTGATACCAGCTTCCAAAAATATGGACCTGATCTCATTCCTGTTTAATAGCTTTTGATATCACCTAATTACCTGTATTTTTGGTTTGATACTCTTTCAGTAGCTAATTTGGTAGGATTGAGATACTATCACTGTAATTCCAAAGCTTTTGCATAGATCATTCATAAGAGTTTGTTCTGTTCCTTGCCTCATCTCAGGACACTTCTCATGCTGTTCCAGGTATGCAAGGAGGAGATTGGGCAGAAGATGTCACGTGACCAGTGGCAATAATGTTTAGTTTAAATTTAAAGTAAGTCATTTCAAGTAACCCATAGGCAATCCTTTAATACCATAAAATTCACATAGAAGATTGTGATCCCAGGATCCTGTAGATGACTCAGTGTTACGCCAGGGTGGGGCCAGCAAGACGTCTCAGATGGTGACAATAGGTGGAATTTCCTAATCTTTTAATCACTGGATGTGAAACAAATTGGCTGCAAGAACACCCAGTCTTTTAAGATTTATCATTCCATTGTCTCTGTGAGCTACTACCACAGGCAGCCTCATAGAATCTCTGGTGCTGTTAGTTAAATTGTTGAGATTGCGCTTCAAGATTATTTTGTAAGTTTATTTATTCATTTGTTTAAGTAACATTGAAGGCATGAAAATAATTATTAGGTCACTAAACACACTATTTAGTGATTGGTTGTCTTTCATTTATATGTTTTTATATTATAGACAAATAATAGAAAAAAATGAAATATCAATCTAGTCATCTCTGAAATGATATTGAATGAGGTGCTATCCTATCATTTAACAAAATTCTTGAGTAAAATCTATTAAACCTGTTTGAAAGCATATATGCATGTATCAAACAAGGTGTGAGACAGTTTATTTCTGCACTATCTGGCTGCAAATTTCTGTTTCATCTCTTTTTTTTTACTGATTTTAGAGAGAGTGAGAGAGAAACATCAACTTGTTTTTCCACTTGTTTATGCATCTGTTGGTTGATTCTTGTACGTGCCCTCACCAGAGATCAAACCCAAAACCTTGGCCTATGGGGATGATGCTCTAACCAAGTGAGCTACCAGACCAGGGCTTCATGTTTTAAAATTTACTTTTTAATAATGAAGAATCCTTAACTTCCTATTCTAGATCCAAAGCTTTATATAGTTTGTAACAGGAAATTATCAAACAAATACTGATGAGAGCAATGCCTTTATCTCTGGTAGGCAACCTCCTCCACAGGGAGTAGCCAGCCTCTGTTATGTCACAAAGACTGAGCTCCAAGGGTCACATTTACTTGTATGAGAGCCCATCAGTCTCTCCAGCCCGGTTGGATTTATTTTGTTTCCTAATCTACTTTATTATAGAAACAGAAGACTAGACAGGGGACTAAGGTAAAGACCCTGACCGTATGAAGCTGTAAAAGCTGGCAGTCCATAGGAAGAAGACAAGCGAAAGGATGAAACAAGAGGAGCTAATCCGCATCGGAAGCAGACAGTCAAGATGCTTTGGCTTGTGTAGATGCCTCAGTGCTCCTAAGTAAGCCCTCCTCCCTCATGGTGAATAAAGACTTGCTATGATTGGTTTCCCTCTTGTGTTATCCATTTCTACACATTTCACTAACAAAGAGGTGTGCGGATGTTTCAGTACTGACCTAAAACCTTTACTTTTGATACCTAAGATAGTCTTCTCAATAAACAGGTGGTTTGAAACTCTGGGTGGTAATGTGGGTGTTGGAGTGTGTTTGGGCAGTGGCCAACCTATAGCAGCAACGACTCACCATTCATATTGAATGTGAAACCTAATAGACTTTTAGAGTTTTCACTAGAACACCCAAAAGCATTGCACTCTATTTTCAATCCTAAAATAATGCCCATATTAGTATGACATAGGAACTTATAGTCAATTTTTCCAATCAGTCCATTTTAAAACATTTTTTTTCATTTTTAGAGCAGTTTTAAGTTCATAGCAAAATTGAAGGGAAAGTGCAGAGAATTCCCATATACCCACCCTCCCCACACATGCACACTCTTCTTCATTATCAACATCTCCACCAGATGGTACATTTGTTACAGTTGATGAACTTACATTGGCAGATCTTCATTACCCAAAGTCCATAGTTTACCTTTAGGGTTCACTTTGGTATTGAACATTCTATGGGTTTAAATAAATGAAACATGACATGTACCCACCATTATAGTATCGCGCAAAATGTTTTCATTGCCCTAAAAATCCTCTGTTCTTTACCTATTCATTCCTGCCCCCTAACCACTGGCAATCACTGATCTGTTTACTGTCTTCATATTTTGCCTTTTCCAGAATGTCATATAATTGAAATCATACAGTATGTAGCCTTTTTTTTAAGTCCTTACATGAGAATATGCTTATTGATTTTAGAGAAAGAGGAAGAGGGAGAGAGAGAGGGGAGAGAGAGAGAAATATCAGTGTGAAAGAGAACAGCAATTGGTTGCCTTCCCTACACGCCCAGACCACAGATTGAACCCACAACCTAGGTATGTGCCCTGACTGGGAATTGTACTCGAAACCTTTTTGTATATGGGACAATGCTCCAACAAACTGAGCCACACCAGCCATGACCAGTATGTAGCCTTTTCAGACTGGATTTTTTTTCACTTAGTAATATGCATTTAAGGTTTCCTCATGTTTCTTAATAGTATTATGGTTCATTTCTTTTTAGTGCTGATTAATATTCTATTATTTGGATGTGTCAACTTTACCCATTCACCTGCTGAAGCACATCTTGGTTGCTTCCAAGTTTTGGTAATTATGAATAAACTGTTATAAACATCTGTGTGCAGTTTCTGTATAGACATAGTTTCTAACTCTGTTGGGTAAATACTAAGGAACAATCACGCCACTTTTAAGAAAGAAATGACTCAGGTCCTGGGAGACTAGAGAAAAATAAAAAATAAAATAAAATGAAAAGTAAGCTGAAATGGAGCTCTCGGATTGTGCAATATGTTCAGAGCACTAGAAAGTAGAATAGAATGGTAATCCAGAGAGTTTCTCACCCATGAAATGAATACTCTGTGAGCAGGTTAATCTTTCTCCATCTTCTGAGTCAGACTCTGGATTAGTCACACACTTCAGGTGACAGAATCTCACATTATTAACTCAAAGGGTGCGTAGCCTTGCAAATACAAACGTTAAAACAAACACCTTTCCAGAATGCATGCATTTACTTCCTTTCCAATGCCTAACCTTCTGCATTGCATTTCCACATAAAGCATCAAGCTTGAGAGGGGAAACCACGTTGTATGAGCAGCTCTATTATTTTCACGTCAGGAGACTGAGTATAGGGATAGAGAGGTTTATAATGCGTCGCGCTTCGCAGCATAAAACCACCTTTTTCCTAAAGTCATTTAATATTTCATCCCAAGAATACTCAATGATGCAAAAATCTGAATTCTTTTACTTTTTGTTGTATAAGTAAGAAAAAGAAAACATCAATTTACATAAAAACCCCACAGATGTCACTTAAAATCAAGTAGTAGATGATATAAGCTGGCAGCCATCATAGTGCTCAGTATTTTATGATTCAGAGAACATCACATCAGGTTAAACAAATAGTATTTTTTATTAAATGTCACTCACTCAGTTCCAGGGCCGGTTATTTGTCTGTGTTCCACTCATAGACTCAAACACTGTAGTTACATCAAAAGACAGCTTGAGTTGGGAGCTAGGAATCCTGTCAGCAGTCAGTCTCGCTCTGGAAGTAAAGAAACAATGGAAAAAGGAAGCAAATGTTCTGATGAGAAGAAGATGGACACTTTTGTGTTGGGCATCTAAGTAAAGCATGTATTTTCTGAAGCTTTAAATTAGATGGCAAAGAAAACGATGAGTCCCACTGTGGTCTGCCACTTCAGAGTCCATGCATTTTCTAAATAAAGAAGAATAAAGCACATATATTTCATGGCGGTTTGAGTGTGCTCTCAGGGCAATTTTGCAAATGGTAAGGCAAGCAATTTCCGCTTGTTAAAAGCCCCATCATTCATTGATGATCAAAGCAAGAGATACATGCCTATCAACAAGGATGGAACTCCCCACAAAGTATAAGCTGTGTCTCCCCTTACCCCACCCCCCCAGCACACGGTCCTCTGGCTGTCCCTTGAGCAGGCTGTTCCTTTCCAGTCTGGTTCTACATTTTAAGCTTAGACTTCAAGTTCCCTGACCTACAAGACATGCACACTTTATCTCACCATCAGCATATAGTATTATAATCAGCTTGCTTGGCTCCATTACCAGACTGTAAAATCCTTGAAGGTTGGACCTGGGTTCTGCACCCAGAAGCACTCAATAAATATTCCCTGAATGAGTGAATATGTGTACATAGTGGCACGAAATCTATTCAATTTTGTTGCTTTTTTTTTTTTTTCAATACTAAGGATGTAGATAATACAGTTCAAACTACCAAACTGCTACCCTGTAAATCATGACTAATACTAATTGGTATCTCCATTCTTAACACCTATTTGTGTTCTTGTTGCTTCCAAAATAAAGAAAGATCAGGCTCCAGGGAGATTCCCATTCTTTAAAACAATGGTGTGAGAACACCTATGCATTTTTGCTGAAAGCAAGAGACTTCTGTAAAACCAAGCTGTGTACATTTGATTATGAAATCTGGAAAAAAAGTCTGTCTTACCAGGACCTGAACTGGTGTTTAAAAGTCTTGTGAATATGAATATTAATGTCATCATTTTTGAGTCATATATATTTCCTGATTCTTACCCTGTTCAATTTTGACACTTTTATTGCATTTGGCAACATTGGGCAGTCCTATGGATTTAGTGAATTTTGAGTCACAAAACTGTGGTAAGTTGCCTAGAACACCTGCTAAATTTACCCTCCAGGATAGATAAATCATAACAATTTGTACATTACTTTCTCCTCTCAGAACTCCAATAATTATTTCTAATCCACTTAATTTCTAGCATTATTTTTTATTTTACTTCTATATGGTTTTCCATAGACATAAAATGTTTCAAAATTATTTGTTGTCATAAACAAAACTGTGGTCATTTTGATAAAATCCAACATACTACTTTAAACCATTCATTCCAAAAAATACAAATTGCTAGTAACATCCTGTGGAGGATATTTTATGTATATTATACGGCTTACATTGCTGGATGTGCAGTCAGAAATTAACATAGTTGTGGTGTAACTTCCTTGAGTCAAAGACACCAACATATATGTAAAGAGAGGTAAGTTGGTGGCTGCAGATAGATGAGTAATTACAAGATTATCTGCCTAACGAAGAATCAGTTTATGCCTGGTTGTTGAAGTTTGGCAGAGTATTTCATAGTAGTGATAGGCATTGGTAGTTTTGAATTTCTATATTAAAAAATATGCAATACCTCCATCAAATCTGTTGTAAGGGATCCAAATTTGTAGAGTTCTTTATAAATTTAAAATGATGGGTGAGTGGCTCTGGATTCTCCTGGGAGTGATGTCTGGCTGACCATGGGAATGGCTGACCCTTCTCAGGGTGCAGAGAGGAGGGAGGCCTGCTGTCATTGACCCTCCGAGGGTTGCTGCCACCATCTGCACATCCATGGCTTTGCCGCCAGGACAGCTGCCTGGGTCAGTTATTTTGACTAAGATGTATCATAATTGGAAAGTTTGAAAATGGATGGAAAAATATTCATTCTACCAAGTCTTACATGGCCATGATTCTACCACCTACAAAACTTCAGGAATCAACCTTTGGTGATATGAAATACCCAAAGTGTCCATGTGATGACATTTGTGTTTAGATTCTGTGCCATTTTCCAAAATGCTCCTTGCTCTGTTTAGGGATGAAAAAGATGCAGTTAAAATGATGCTGGGTGACTTCTGAAGCCAGTTCCTAAAAGGTAAGCACACCTTTGCTTTCCCCCACCTCAGGCTCTGCTCCCCAACCCCCTTCCCCATCTGCTTGCTCTTGGAGACTGGCCACCATATGCTGAGGAAGCTCCAGTCATAAGGAGTGGCCAAGTGTAAAACTATTTGCATCTATTAGTATTACTATTATGTGCTTACTCCTGACAATGAAATATAAGTGGGTGGGTGGGTTTCCTCCCTGGGTACCACAGTGAAAACCTCATACTTCTTTCTTTTCCTACAGGAAAGGGTGGGTGTGTCTGGGGTGGATTTATAGGCTGCAGCTATTAGACAGTAGTGTTTCCACGAGCCTGGGCTCCTGAAAGAGTTGAGTCACAAGCAAACACATAAGCAAGTTGGCTCCTTAGTCCTTAATTCTTGGATTATTTTCTTTAATGTTTTTATTGATTTCAGAGAGAGAGGAAAGGAGAAGGAGAGAGAAAGAACATCAATCACGAGAGAGAATCATCCATTGGCTGCCTCCTGCATGCCCCCTACTGAGGATAAGCCTGGAACCCAGACATGTGCCCTGACTGGGAATCGGGAATCCTACCGTGACCTCCAGGTTTGTGGGTCCATGCTCGATCGCTGAGCCACGCCTACCAGGTTAATTCTAAGATTTTTAAAGGAAGTGTATGGAAATGCAGAGCAATGTATGACAATTAGAAATGCAGTTAGAATAAAATATCTAGAGCCTTATTGCCTGCTGATATCCTGTGGCCACACCCTTCTTAGTCTCTGAGACCACAACCTTGCAGGTTTGCTAGAAAAATGCTGGGCCCTTGAAGCCACCGAGGAAATTGATTTTTCTTCATGAGCATATTTTTCTTTTTATATTTTATTTTCATTTTTACGTCTATACAAAAGATACATTACATGTTAGACAGGTTTTCCATCTTTTGGTCATCTAAGTCAAGGGTAAAAATATTGAAGAATTGGACCGTCTTTCCATTGCCAGGAATGGAATGCATTAACATTTAAAATTCACTAATTCTATTGATCGGCAGTTGGAGAACATTTTTTAATTGTTCCAGTTCTACTTGACATGGATGTCAGTGGGAAGCAAACTGCTCTTCATGTGTAGGATGAAAGAAAGAGGGGGCAGAGCCAGCGCTGCCTGCTTTCTCTTATTCTAATTTCTTCCTTTTTCTTTGCTTTTTTTTTTGTCTTTGCTAAGAAACTGGTAATTCTTTGTTCCCCCTCCCCCCACCTTGCACATAACATATGATCAGCAGTAGAGACTGCACAGTTGCCCTCCACCGCATCCCTGCTAAGAGAATCCAGACAAGCTTCTAATCTCTATGGGACTGACTTTTTAGCTC
This sequence comes from Miniopterus natalensis, assembly GCF_054644295.1. Classification (NCBI taxonomy): domain Eukaryota; kingdom Metazoa; phylum Chordata; class Mammalia; order Chiroptera; family Miniopteridae; genus Miniopterus; species Miniopterus natalensis. The sequence goes on from NC_142081.1 coordinate 131,541,363, forward strand.
TATTAAGACTGATGACAAAAGAACTATTTTTGGTGCCTCCATGAAAGAAACACGCTGGAGCCTGTTATTTTCAGTAATCCTGCTGTTTGGAGAGAAAAGTGCCAACAAAGCCGCTTTTTATCAAACAGCGCTGAATTCTCTCACCTCTGTGGGTTTGCTCTTTCTCTAGCCACTGGGCCAAAAGTGCAACACATCAGGGTGAATGAGCCCTGCTGGTTGTCTGTCTCTCCTAAAAAAGGAACCAGGCGTGTATTGCTCCTTTGGTCATGGCCCAGATTATGCATCTTTAACGATTTTTATTTATTTATTTTTTAAATTGGTCTTTATTGATTTTTTTAGAGAGACGGGAGAGGGAGAGAGAGAAATGATCGGTTGCTTCCTGCATGGACCCCAACCTGGGATTAAACCAGCAACCTGGGTATGTGCCCTGATCAGGAATCAAACCAGTGACCTTTTGGTGCGTGAGATGATGCTCAACCAACTGAACCACACCGGCCAGGGCAAACATTTTAATTTTTTATTTTCAAGTGTTCATTCAGGATGTCATTTTAGTATCTCATTAGGAAAGTATCTAAGAAATGTTATTCCCTCTATTCTCAGTCTCTGCTCCCACAAATACAAAGCGCCCTTGCATATTTAAATTAAGGTTTGGCTGACTTCAAGCAAGTGAGGAAAAGCCCTCTGATGCCAGAGCACTGAGATCTCTCATAGGCTCTCCCTGCACATCTGCTAGTAAACAGTGTGCGTTTAGCAATAGTGGACACAGCCTTTGGTAGGTGTGAATGGGGAATGTGCAAGAAAGAGGAGTAGGCGCCTGGCAAGAAAAAATAAGGGTGATGACGACAGTCAATGAGAGGAGAATGAATTTACAGGGAATCTCTAGCATATTCTACAGGATTAATGTGAGCAGCACATGGAGATATAATTAAGATCATTTGCAGAATAATTTATGCCACTTCTGAGAACTGAAGTTAAAAATAACTGCAAGGTTTTAAATTTGGATGACTAATAGAATGTAATGCCTGCAAATAAAAAACGCCTAATGGAAAGAGATTTAGAAAGATACAGTACAGGAAAAGAAAATTGAGATGTGTTAGATGAGGGAAGAGAAAACTGGTGATAGGGAATAGTAAGTGTCTAAAATATCTGAACACTGAAATGGAAAGATAGTGAAGGTTGGTAGCCTTTTTTTGTGTGTGTGTTCCTATAGAAGAATGATTTAAGAAGAATCATAAAAATTAAGGCATATAAATCAAAAATTATAAAAGTATCTGTTTAGGAAAAACAATGAATTGTGGTCTTGGTAAGTAGTGAATGCTTGTGGTGTTCAAATTAAGCTAATGGTCTCGGAAGGTGTGAGCAGATTCTTGCTTAGTGTGGGAAGGATATATCATTCTTACTCCTCCTAACACCTCCCTCACATCTGCCCATAAACATCAGCTCATCTTAAATTCAAAACAAAATATGGCCCTGCCAGCATGGCTCAGTGGTTGAGCATCGACCTAGAATCCAGGAGGTCACAGTTCGATTCCCGGTCAGGGCACATGCCCAGGTTGTGGGCTCGATCCCCAGTAGGGGGCGTGCAGGAGGCAGCCGATCAATGACTCTCATCACTGATGTTTCTATCGCTCTCTCCCTCTCCTTTCCTCTCTCTAAAATCTACAAAATCATGTTAAAAAAATACATCCTTCCGGATGCCTTTCCTTTCTCCCCAGCTACCGCCCCACACCCCTCCCTCCCTCTCCCCGCCTTTACAACAAGACTCCTTGCCAGGGTGATGGGCTTTTTCCTTCCCATTCTTTCCTTAGCACTCTCTGACCTCTCACCCAACCGCTCCACATCTCTGACCCCCAGATCGCCACATCCAACAGTCAACTATTAGCTTCCCTCTTACTTAACTCCCTCTTGCTACAGTAACACTCGTTTTTATTCTTCTCTCTTGCTTTCTGCTCCTCACTCTCCTTTCCCAAATCCTCCTGTTTATCTAACTGTTCTCATTCCTCAAGGGGCTCAGTCCTGAGGCCTCTTCTCTTTGGTACACACTTTTCACATGTCAAAGCTATCTCAATAAAGCTGTTTTAAAGTGTAATATTTTGTTACCCAGCAATAGAAAATAATACCAGGGTCAATGGATTATGGATGTTATTGGTATAAAAAGGATTGTCGGAAAGACATGGAGGACGTGTTCAGAGAGTCAGCATTTAAATTTAAATTTTGGAGACGCAGCAATTCTGATAAAACAAGCCTGAGGGAGGAATATAAAAGAGAGTTACTGAGGAAAGTTGTAGGGAAAGAAATCATTTAGCAGAGCCTTAGGTGAACAAAAACACCCTACAGACTGAGAGAGAGGATTGTGGTATTGGATGTTGGGCCTCTCTCTCCTCCAGTGCTGTCTCCCACCCCACCAGCTACACCTGATTACCTGGGCCCTAGTAGATGCCCTAGCCCTATCAACTTTCATTGTCTGTCCCTGCGCAAAATTTTGTTTTTCTGTCCCTCTTAAAATTTGTTTTCGGATTAACTTAATTATAACAGTTTATGTACTTATTTGCTTTATCAAACACCTTGAAAATGAGATTGTACGTTGTTTACTCCTGGTTATCCAGCGATTAACAAGTTTTTGCCATAAGGCTGATTCTGCTCACTAATTCTAAGCCAATGTTTATGAAAATTATAACATATTAATAAATTCTAAAAGCCTAATGTTATGTGTATGTATGAGTATGTCTTCCTATTTAAAATTAGCTTATTTTTATTAGCTAAATAGTTTACCTAATTTAACAAAGACTCATTTTGTCAAGGCCCATTGGGGCTCTATTACAAACTGAGATGCACTTTCTGTGTCTGTATTCTGCTTACTATCTTAACTAGCACATGCTTAATATCATACTATTACTTGTATTACTCTAATTTGGAGATACACTGATATGTAGATGCAAACAGATCACATGGGGCTTGATGAAAAATGGAGGCTCATTTTGAATATTCATTTTTTCAGAGAACATCAAGCATATATTTTTGTGTTTTCAAAAAAATATGAAGCCAAATTTGATCACAGAAACTTTAATGACACTAAAAGCAAAGCACATAATTTTTAGATAAACTTGAGGTTCACTACATTATCATTACAGCTTTCATAACCATTTCAGCAACAATTGGTAGAAATGTCTAGAAATAGACTATACAAAAAATGAAAGCCAATTCATTTTGTCATGTGGTGAACTGAAAATCCAAAGTTCCTATCTATAATTTCCTGTGCTGTTAGTACATTGATCTCAACAGGATCATGGTCTGTGAAATGATAACCGGGTATAAAATAGAATTTCCCACTGAGACAAAGAAATCCTATTGAACAACTCTGAAAGGTAATATCTACCCTGAAGTTTATTGTAAATATATATACCCTTTGGATTTTTTTCTTCCTTTCTCTGTAAGGTCTGCTTTTCATGGGATTATATGTCTGAAGCGCTTGGGCACTTGGTATTACCAACACAGAGGTTTAAGTTCATTAGAAACCTGGGACCTACCATAGGTTTAGCACACAGCAGGGACTTCATAAATAGATGTACAAATGTCTCATTTTATATTTATACAGGCACGTTCTTAGTCTCTTTTGTATCCTGATTATTGTCAGTCTTTTAAATATAAAAACTCTGCTTTATCCAAGGAGAATATGTGCTTGTTCTTTAAATTATTCTGTGCTTAGTATTTATAATTGTGTGTATTTTTATAAAATACTTCATTTTCTTAGAGTAGTTTTAGATTTATAGTAAAATTGAGAGGAAGGTATAGAGATTTTCCACATACTGCTACTGTAACAAACTCACAACCCCCCTCAACATCACCCCACCAGATGGTAAATTTTTTACAGTTGATGAACCTACATTGACAGGTCATTAGCACTCATGTTCACAGTGTAAGTTAGGAATTACTCTTGGTGTTGTATATTCTATGAGTTTGCACAAAAGTATAACGACATGTATTCATTGTTGTAATATAACTCAGAATATTTCCACTGCCTTAAAACTCCACCTATTCATTCCTCCCTCCAACCTCTGTCAACCACTGATCTTTTTACTGTCTTCATAATTTTGCCTTTTCCAGAATGTCATATAGTTGGAACCATACAGTACACAGTCTTTTCAGATTGGCTTTGTTCACTTACTAATATGCATTCAAGGTTCCTCTATATCTTTTCATGACTCAATAGCTCATTTCTTTTTAGTGATGAATAATATTCCATTGTCTGGATGTCCCATAGTTTTCCATTGACCTACTGAAGGACATCTTGGTTGCTTCCAACTTTTGGTAATTATAAACAAAGCAGCTATAAATATCTGTGTGCATATTTTTCTGTGGACATTTTCACTTTCTTTTCAGAGCTGTTATGTCTGCTTTCATTTCTGAGGTTGTTTTTACTTTTTCTAATTTATTTGAGGTATGCCAAGTACTTCCACTGAATTCCATTTTTCCTCTTGTTAATCATATTTCTTTATGTTTCCTCCTAGCAGAGAACTCTAATAGGACAGGCCCTATAGTTGAGCCAGAGCCTACCAACATGATTGCCAGAGAGTTCTGTAGATAAAACTCTAATTCTAGTTGTGCTATTCCAAGCTCAGAACTTGGACGATGGTATATTAGTCTGGGAGGCTGACAGTGATAAATGAGAAGTCCATTCTTATCTGGGCATACTGTATCAACTCAGTATGCCATTTTTATACTTTGTGCAACTATCATGTTACATGAATATACACTGATGACTTATAACTGGCCTTGATAAAGAACTCCCTAAAACATTCTAATACTACAAACTTACATGAAGAACTAATGACTTCAGATTTGATATATATTTTATATGATATATGAATTTGAAGGAAAATTTCATTTTCTAAAAGATCTGATGTGTTATTTGCTTACTTAGGTGTTGTCCTTATGCATAACTGTAATTCTTGGTGATGATTTTCAGGTCCAGAAGCTTGAGCTTCTTCTGTTCTTGATAAATACTTATTATTCTATCTGTTGTGCATGCTAACTTTCTTTTCTATACCCTTTATTTTATTTTTATCTTTAATTTTTATTATTTTTAAATATATTTTTAAAATTTATCTTTATTGTTGAAAGTATTACAGGTGTCCCATTTCCCTCCCCCCTCCCCAATTGATCCCCTCCACCTCACTCCCACCCCGTCCCCAGGCCTTCACCCCATTATTGTCTGTGTCCATGGGTTATGCATATATGCATATTACTTCTTTGGTTAATCTCTTCCCACCCTCCACCCCCCTTCCCTCTTCCTTCTGAAATATGATCGTCTGTTGCATGCGTCAATGTCTCTGGATCTATTTAGTTCATCAGATTCTTTTGTTCATTAGCTTCTTGTTAAAGAAGACCTTTCAACATTTCCTGTAGTGCTGGTTTGGTGGTGATGAACTACTTTAGCTTTTCCTTTTCCGAGAAGCTCTTTATCTGACCTTCAGTTCTAAATGATAGCTTTGCTGGGTAGAGTAATCTTGGTCATAGGCTCTTGTTTTTCATCACTTTGAATATTTCTTGCCATTCCCTTGTGGTCTGCAAGGTTTCTGTTGAGGAATCAGCTGACAGTCGGATATGTGCTCCCTTGTAGGTAAATAATTGCTTTTCTCTTGCTGCTTTTAAGATTCTCTCTTTGTCTTTAATCTTTGGCATTTTAATTATGATGTGTCTTGGTGTGGGCCTCTTTGGATTCCTCTTGTTTGGAATTCTTTGTGCTTCTTGGACTTGTAAGTCTATTTCTTTCCCCAGGTAGAGGAAGTTTTCTGTAATTATATTTTCAAATAGGTTTTCAATTTCTTGCTCTCTTTCTTCCCCTCTGGAACCCCAATAATACAAATGTTGGGCCGCTTGAAGTTGTCCCAGAGACTCCATACACTATCTTCATATTTCTGGATTCTTTTTTCTTTTTGCTCTTCTGGTTGGGTGTTTTTTGTCCTCTCATGTTCCAAATTGCTGATTTGATCCTCAGTGTCCTCTACTCTACTCTTGATTCCCTGCAAATCATTGCTCATTTCAGTTCGTGTAGCCTTCCTTTCTGATAGGTACTTTATTATGTCATCGATGGTCTCACTTGTTTTTGTAATAGTCTTACTAATATCCTTGAACCTCCTTACAACCAAATTTCTGAACTCTGTATCTGTTAGCTTGCTTGGTTCTATTTCATTTAGTTCCTCTTCTAGAGATTTCTTCTGTTCTTTCCTTTGTGGCATGTTGCTTTGCCTCCAAATTTTGGCTGCTTCCAGGTGTTTGTTTCTATGTATTAGGTAGAGCTGCTATGTCTCCTGGAATTTGTAGAGTGGCTTTATGTAGTAGGTGTCCTGTAAGATCCAGTGGCTCAGCCTCCCCAGTCACCTGAGCTGGGCCTTCTAGGTGCTCCCCTGTGTGGGCTGTGTGCTCTGACCTGTTGTTGTTGAACCTTGGTTGCTGTTGGCATCACTAGGAGGAATTGACCCCCAGGCCAATCGGCTCTGAGGACCAGTTGCAACTACAGCCAAGGAGCTGCTGTGCTGGAGACACCCCTATGGAGCAGGATTTACTTCAGTGGAGCTTTGGTGTTCACCAAGTGCGCCCCTTGAGTGTGTCACTCATGGATGTGGTAGGGTTGTAATCCAGCGTGGTCGAGTCTGACCACCAGGTGCACTGTGTCTGGGGCCTCCCAGGAGGTGCAAAGTCAGCCTCTGCCAGTGCCTTGCCCAGGGCCACCCAGCATGAGCTACACAGCAAACCGTAGTTGGCTGCTACTTGTGCTGGGCTTGATGTTGTCCTGGAGAGGCCAGGCCAATGCAGGCTGCCACTAGTGCTAGGCCTGGGGCCACTTATCAAGCTGTATGTGGCCCGCTGCTGCTTGTTTGAGAGGTTTTTTTAAAGATATCTTTATTGATTTCAGAGAGAGGAAAGGAGAGGAGAGAGAGAGAGAAACATCAATGATGGGAGAGTCATTGATTGAGCCCACAACCGGGGCATGTGCCCTGACCTGGAATCAAACCCTGATCGCCTGGATCCTAGGTTGACACTCAACCACTGAGCTACGCGCAGCCGGGCAGTTTGAGACATTTTAGGAAAATCCTAATCATGAGGCTCGAGAGGCCACTTGCACAGAAAAGCCCCTGGAAATGGCCTGGACGATTCTGCAGGTGGGGAGGGGCGGGGCCTCCGGGAATCATGGGGCGGGGCCAAAGGTGTGAGTCAGGTGCTGGCAATTCAAATACGGTGCTGCCTGCCGGCTGTGTGGGGGAAGACTGGCCACAGGAGCAATGGCCTCTGCCAGCTCCTCTGCCTGAGAGAAAGCCGCCCCTCCAGCTCTTGCCCAGATTTCAGTCAGGTTAGTTCCTCCCCGAGTGTCCCAGGTCCCTTTCAAGCTGCTCCCCGGCAGCGTGTCTGAGTGAGTCCGTGCGTGGTCCCTTTAAGAGGAAAGCCTGGGACTCCCGCAGCCTCCGGGTCCCTCCGGGACAGTCCCTGCTGGTTTTCAAAGCCTGAAGGTGTGGGGGCATCTCTTCAGGGCCCTGGAGCCCTGGGCTGGGGGCCTGCTGTGGGGCTGGGACCCTTCACTCCTCCGGGAAACCTCCACCGCCGAGATTCCCTCCCGGGTTTACTCTGTAGCACCGGGTGTGGGCCTGCGGCCGCATCTCCGTGATTCAGCCCCATCCTCCCGAGTCTCCGCCCCTCCTACTGTTCTTGATGCCCCTTCAGCTCCCTGGTTGTGGGGCTTCTGTGCAGCAACATTTCAGGAGGCTCTGAGTGTTGGTGGTTCTGTATTTTAGTTGTGATTTTGATGTGGCTGCGGGAGGCGGCGGGTGCAGCTGTTACCTACACGCCATCTTGTTTCTCTAACCAAGAATGAAATCTCTGTACCCTTTAGATAATAAGTACTGATTGCTTTATTCAAGTGCTATCTGTACCTGGGTCTTTTAGTCATTCTGAGTCAGTTATGAAGGTGTAAATACAGTGATTGAGCTCTCATACTCTAGATGTTTATATATTGCTCTAATTCTAAGTAATATTTTCATAATTTTGTGTTACATAATATTTCCTACATTTGAACATAAATATGTTTTTTGAAAGTAAATAAGCCAAAGGTTTAAGTGTTAAAAAGCTGCTCTTCCTAAGTTTGTTGTTATTTTTTATCTGTTTATTTTTATTTTAAGTAGAACTGGTTATCTAGAAGGCCTGGGTTCTAAACACAGTCTTCCATGTAGCCTTGTGACCTTTAATATTGAAGCTCATTTATGTTATTGTCTAAATCAATAATCAAAAATTCTGTTGTATTACCTCACAGGGTTATTGTGAAAATGGAATAATAGAGAATCTATAATTTCTACATATGGAAGAAAATTACACTATTGTAGTAAAAATCTTTTTATTGTATGGATATAAAATTGAAACCCAAATAGTGTGAATAAATTGCCAAGACTGTATACCTAATTAGAGACTCTAAAGTACATAAAATATTTTATAAATGTAATATACAAAACAATCAAAAATCCAGAAATTGTAATGTTGTATAAAATGGAAGAAAATATGATTATTATTATGACTTGGAACCATTGTGTTCCCAATATGGAACATGGGATGACAGATGATTATAAGTACAATATGAGATGATATCTGCATGGGACAAGATTCCAAAGGCCATGAATCCTCTCTGACAGAATTACACAAACTGAAAGAAAACCTTTCAGGATGTTGTTTATACCTGTCACGACTCACTTATTTTTTATATCTTTCTCTATAAAATAATGGCATTTATGAAGTTGAAATAGTGATAAAGAAAAGGGACTTCTAGATAACTTGGGAGCTTTTATGTTTGTATTCATCTTCGTTCCCTCCTGAGAGGAAACATATGAAGCTGATAGTTTGCCTAATGTCTTTGACCTTATTAAGAGGTGTTTTGCATTTATATTGAAGAGTTTGAAAAGAATTAGAGATCGATGCTTAAAAAACATTGGACATTCATTCATATTTTAGTTTTCTCTTTGCACAAATATTGATCAGGCCTCTACACCAGTTACTGTTCTAGATGCTGAAGAAACAACTGTGAACCAAAAAGACAACGGCCGGGTGGGGACATGTAGCTGGTGTTTTTGAGGAATAACAAGGAGGCTAGAGGCTGGGGCAGAATGACCTAGCGGGCAGCATGTAAGGGATGAGGCTGGAAGGAGGTTGGAAGGATAACATAGGCAGATAGGACTCAGGCCATTGCAGGACTTGGCTTTTACTCTAGAGGATGAGAATCTATTGCAGGGCTTTCAGCAAAGACTTACATGGGAACAGGACCACTCTGGTTTCTGTTTTGAGATTACAATCTAAGGGGAAGGACAGAGTAATTCGACTAGTTAGGAGGGTTATTTGTGAAGTGTAAGCAGGAATTATGTGTGTCTTGACTATCAGTGGAAGCAAGGCGTGTGGTGAGAGAAGGCTGGCTTGTGGACACATCCTGAAAGTAGACTGGGCAAGACTTGTGCTTGGATAGGATATTGGATAAAGAAAGGCACTAGAGGAGAATTCAAGTGTTTGGCCAGAGCAACAGGAAGGGTGAAGTTCCCATGTATAGATATGGAAAGTTTTGTATGAGGAGACATTCGTGGTCAGAGCTGGGACCATGGAGGTGGTATAAAATCAGGAGTTTAGTTTTGTTTTGGCATAGTCATCCTAAATATCTATTGGACATCCAAGCAGAGATACAGATAGTCTGATATACAAGTTAGGAGTCCAAGAGAGATGTGCAGACAAAATGCAAGTGCAGACATGGTTGCATTGGCATGTAAATAATACTTAAAGCCATGCAGTTGACAGTGGTCAGGAGGGGAGTGGGCACAGGCAGAGTGGAAGACAGGTTTGAGGACTGAGTTCACCTTGCCCTGACATTTAGCAGGTGGAGACACAAGAAGTAACCAGTAGAGGAAATAAAAGGTCTGAGGAAACTGAGCATTGATTGTGTGGTGCTTAGAAACCAAATGAAATGGTTTTCCTGAGGGGCAAGTGGCCAACTGTGCCAAGTACTGTTGTTAGTACTTGTAAAGTGAAGGTAAAAAAATGAGTACAGGATTTTGTAACTTTGGGGAAAAGGCTCACATAAGTGGGTTCAAGAGAGAATGGGAAGAGAGGATTTGGAGACACCAAGTTTATATACTTCTTTTAAGGGGATTTTCTGGAAAGAGGAGCTGAGAAGAGGAATGACAGAAGACGAAGGAGCATTGGAAGAGATTCACTTATTTATTTGTTTATTTGTTATTTTTTATTTTAAGTATGCTTATATACAAAATGGAATGGTCTGGCAAGAAGAAAAGGAGAAAAAAGGATGATTTTTAAAAGAAATCATTACACCTAATCAGTTTCCTAATTAGCTTCTGACAAATTAATTTTAACTTTATGGGATTGTAAAGTTTCTAGGCCCTGGTCCCTTGTTAGACAAACAAACACATTTACATGTCTACAGATAGTAGGATGATCCTAAGGTTAGCATGTTAGAAATGTTCTAGCTTGATATTAAAAGTTCCTGCAATCATTTCCCCCTCAGTTCAAAGCTGGGAATAATTTTCCTGACTGGCGATATTTGTGGGATTCAGTGCGCACATGTAGAGTTGGCCTTGCTCATAGCACAGAGAGCTCAATGATTATGGTCAGAACAGAGTGGTGTGCATGTTGATGCTGGTCTGGGTGGACTTACTAATTCTTATTCAAAGGAAGACAGGCCATCAAGAATGAACTGGCAGGCAGGAAAAATTTGTAGTTACTCAATTATCAACAAATATATAGTACAGTATCTGGCTCAGTCATAAACCATTTTTACAGTGGTAAAATGGAAGCAATGAGTATTGACTAAAAGAAACATTGGCTTTGAACAATATTGGAAGAATGACAAGGGAAGGATGCTATTGAGTGAGGGTCTGTAGGGGTGAAATTCTGATATTTCATAATAGGAAGTTAAGGCTATCATGTAACATTGACAAAATAATGACAGCATAAAAATATGATATAGAAATTTGCAAATGGCAGAGTGAGCAGAATTGGGGGTGGGCCTCAGGAAGGGCAGTGACAGTGACAATGAGGCTCATCACACAGTGTGGATTTTAATATTTGATTAAAAATAGGATAAGGGATGAATGGGGATGTAGAGTATGGTGAATAAAGTGCTATATGTGAGGCTCCTTTCACATGGTTCTCTTGCTTTCCATTCATAGCTTTTAGAGGTATTCTATTAAGAAATAGTCTATATACCCACACTGACAATAAAGGATGCTAAGTGTCATTCCCTGAATTGTTGATGATTAGTTTTGTGTAAAAATTAATGATTAAATATCTAATAAATTATTTAAATTAAGTCTACTCTTATTAGAGGGAGCTTCCTGGAATAGGAGGGACAAGTATATCCTGGGTTTTTTTTGTTTTTTTTTTTTTTATAAAACAAGCCCCACTTACAATCATGTTCGGCACACTTTTGGATTATGTTTGCTAACATTTTACTTAAGAATCAATGTAATTAAAATTAATGAGATTTTTTTAGTACAATTTTTGTGAGGTTTTCAGATCAATGTTTCACCTGATTTATGAAAACGATTTGGGGGTTTTCCTTATTTTTCTGTGCTATGGTATAGATCTAAATTCAAGAAGCTAAGTACTTCTATACATACAACTTAACTGTACCTTTAAGGGGCTGAGAATCATACCACTGGGCAGATCAACATCAGTTCCCTTTCCCTTTGGCCTCAGGTTCCCAGGTGAGGCTTAGAAGAAATAACTACCCAGGCTATGGTGGTCCCTACACACCTCACACTATTCCTGTGTGCACAAATGCACACACATGTGGGCCAAAGTCAGAGGTGAGTCATTCTCAGTACTCAGAGGGGACTCCCTCTCCCGGGCCCTCACCTCTTGCAGATGGTGGCAGGCAATATGAGGATGCAGGGTCCTCTCATAGCAACTGCGTCCAGTGATGAGATTTAGGATTTGCTATTTCAGTTGGTGGGTTACATTACCAAACTGTTTATTAATATGGATACGTAATTTTTATGGAATTTCTTCTATTAAGATATAGAAATATTTGCTCTTCCTTGCCAATACCATTAAAATTTAAAACATTTTTTAAGTTGACAAAATTACTCCAAAGTCATTCTTAATTTCTAGGTTTATTGGACATTACTGAATACCTTCAGGATCATTATGGAACAAGTAAAATCTTAAATTTTATTTGCTTACAAACTATCTTCTTTTCCACAGATTTCTTTTTAAAGCAATTTATTTAACAGCATTAGAAGTTTGTTACTGAGCCTCTATCAGCAGTAGCTGAAAAGTTAAATATGTGTGTTTTTTAAAAATAACTAAGATGACTAAAACTTTCATTTTTCTACTTACTTACATTTTCATACTGAAGGTGAGATAGAGGAACAAATTATATGCAAAACGTTTGCCTGAGACAGTTACCTTTAGATCATTTATAATTAGCATATATTTGGAATCTCCAGAGAATATGTTCTCTCTGACTTAAGACCTAGTTTATTACTATTATTTTTAAATTACAGGCTTAAAAAATTCTGAAAGAGGAATGAAAGACAATGATAAGCTTAGCTCATCAGATATATGAAGAATTTGGTTGTTAATCTAGTAAAGCCCTGGAGTTGTGGGGATCAGCCTTCCATTCTCTTCATATAAAATGGTGTTAAAACAACTTGATAGTATGGCCTTCGAAGTGCACTAATCAGGCATTCTGCATTCCTGTGGAAATATCCATGAATTTCCCTTAATGGCTGCTTGAGTATGAACAGGCCTGAGGTCACTGTGTGACCATAAATGCAGATGTGAGACGTGTCATACTTCACATCACCGGATGATGGAAGCAAGGGAAGGAATCACACTGTACAGCCATAGCACCTGCTGCTGAAGAAAATACAAAGGAAGAATTTCTAATACCTAACATTGCAGAGGCTCATTTTCTTTCTTTAAATTTAAATGTTTCTTGCACATGGAAAGTATAACCAATGGCTGCAGAGAAGAAGTTAATGAACTAGCTGGCTTGTGCCAGTTAAATGTTGGAAAGATAAGGCTTCTAGACAACTGTGCCACATATGTAGGAGAAAGAGAAGATGAGGAAATTGTTTATGTAAACAATTTAGCAAAAATGAAAGAAAAAAGAGAAAAATTACAGTATATCTTGGAGTCAATATAAAGGCTGCTAAATGCTCCCAACCCCATAACTTCTACATTTTTTCTTATGACAATAAAATTTAAAAAATCTCATGCTCAGAATAAGAACTCTGAAGAACTATAAGATCATCATATATACATGTAATATATTCAATTATATATCTTCAAATATATAATATATAAAATATATCATATATATTCAACTAGCTAAATATTGTATGACAGAACATGTCAAAAATTAGCAAAAATTATTAAAAAATATTATTGTTAATTCTTAGTTGTTCTACTAATCAAATTAACCTAATATTCAAGGACTGAATGGTGGACACTCTCATACAGGAGATGGGCTAGATCTCCTGCCCATGCTTCAGGGTGCATCACAGTGAAAGTGATGAAGAAGCTTCCTAGAGAGAAAGAAGCATCCTTCCCTTCCTGAAAAAAGTCCCAGTAATCTATCTTTGTCTTTCTTAGGCTGAGATCATTATCTGTACATTTTGGTTAAGCTGTGACTTAAGGCTATTAACACTTATTAGACTCAAAGTTACTTGTTAAATCATCTCCTTTTTGTGTACACAGCCTCTGTGAGAGAGAAGCAAACTTCTGTGCGTGCTCTGAGCACCTGTTCTGGACCAGTTGCTATGAAGTGTTTCTTGTTTTGCTTTGTTTGTTTTCTAAACATTGATTGCCTCCTTTGATCCATAGCATCAGCTTGCAAGATGAAGAACCTGAGGCTTGGAAATCGTGTGTGTTTAAGGCACATGGTTATTAAGCTGTCCATCGATAGGCATCCTGGTGTGTCTCACTTTCAAGCCCAGGTCTTACCCTCCCTGCAGCTCTGTGGTGACCTTAGGTGAAAACATGGCTAATACTATTTCCTGTGCGTGACTGTGGGCCAACCAGTCACCTTCTTTGTCATCTTTGTACCCAGAGCTCCCTCCTTTATTTTGAATACCAGTAGGGTGGTATTTCTTTCTCTAAGTATTCATATTCTCCCCCACCTCTCTTCTCTCCATTTTCTCAGTTTCCCCCAAGACTGGAAGGATCCAGAGAATGGAGATAGGATGATTAGATCCAAGTGCTGCTGCTTCTCCCCCATATTTTTCCTTTGGTTAATGATCTGACGATTCCTGTAATTGTCCTGCCAGCATTTGGGACCCTTCTTTGCAGCCCTTACCACAGTTCAATTTGCACTTATTTGTCTTTATGTTGATGGTGTTTCTCTTACTTCCAGACCACAGCTCTCTATTTTGCTCTAATATTTTACCTATTAATCCTGGCAGCAGTGCCAGCAACATGGGCTTGTTTACATAATAAATGAATACACAGATTACCTAAAAATGAAAATTGCATGTACAGCTGTGCCTATTTCCCCAATATTTTATATTTTATTCTATTCCTTTTTTCTAACTTTTCTAACGATTGTAGTGTAGAAAGAGTTATAAAGGAAATAAACAAGATGATGTAGTAGTCATGGGGCAGAGGACAGGCACTGTGTTTTACGTGAGTTGGTCATTGGAGTTTTCTCTGAGTAAGTCACATTTGAGCAGCCACCTGAATGATGGAGAGGAAGGTAGAGAAGCTCAGGGGACAGGGACACATGGAGCACAGACCTCGAGCTAGGAGGCAGAGAGGCTGGGGCATAATAAGCTACTGGGCAGAGTGGGTTTAGACCAGGTTGAGAGGATAGCCAGGGAAAATCTTCCAGGACTCTCTTTAGTCTGATATGGAGTTTGCATTTCATTCTAAGTATAGCTGGGAGCCATGGATTGGACGATTTGGGCTAGCTGCTCTTAAGAGGCGAGTCTGAAGCAGGGCAGGAGGTGCAGTCACTCAGGTAAGGGATCATGATGAGCTAGCTGGGCTAGGATCCTGGCAGGGGGGAGGAGAAGAAAGGTCTTGATTATGGAAATGTTTTAAAGATAAATCAAGTAACTTGATATTGTATGAAATTAAGAAATATCCAGACATTTACTAAGAATCTGAAAAATGCAGCTGTTTCAAAATGATAGTAATATTGGAGACTCATCAGAGCAAGGGGTTGGAAAGGAAAGGGAGCTCAGGGCAGGGCCACCTCCATAGCAGGTTGGGGAAGGAGAGATCTCTGTCCCTAACCCTGCTGAAAAGTTGACACAGAGACAGAAACGTAGCTCTCTAGGGAATGGAGCAGGGTGACACCGACATCCACCTGGTCACCTACTTCTATTGCTCCCTGACAGGAAGCTGCCACCCTCAGGCTAATGTTAAACCCCCGCCTGCTCCCCATTCCTTATTTCCAATAAGTAATACCCTTAGTAAAAGAAACTTCCAGGAAGTTTCCTGTTTACAATGACCTCAGAGATGGGCTATAAGAAACAATGTGAAACTTTAGGACACGTCCTTAACTGACAAATTTATAGCCTCCCTGGAGTCCAAAAATATATAGTCAGTCATCTTAGTGTGTAAGATTTCAAAGTGCCTGGTCAAGTGACATCACCCAGTCTGAAGAATAATCTTATTGGCCAGTAAGAATTAAAGCTACACTAACCATTACCAAATGCCAGCCTTGAAAGTAGGGGCGTGTTTGTGCATTTATCAACTTAATAATCATAAAAATGTCATATGTGTTACTAAAATTATCTACCTTTCTTACATCGGAAATCTGAGACTCAGGGAGGTTACAAATGGAAACATCAGAATCTCAACCAGAGAGTGAAGAAGTTGGCCTTCCCAGGCCTTGATTCAGTACATCTGCTGGTTTCCTCAAAACCACGTTACCCAATATGGCAATTTAAAAAATTTGCTCCATTGGATGAGACTCTGTAAAAATTCTTAACAATCTCTCTTTCCTATCATGTTCCTGAACACACTTAGCACATAGCTCAATTCTCTGAGCCAGCCACACTGATAAAGTCACCTGGAGCACCGTTAGTTCTCAAAACCACACACGTTTCCACTGCCTTTTTCTATCCATCTTTTTCAAAGCCCTGTGTAGTACTCCTGTTCATAAATTATCATCATGCAGACCAAAATCATATTCAGCAGGAGCTTAGCTTTGATTACAGATGTGCTGACACAATCAAAACTCTCAAACTCAACTGCTTCCCTTTAAAAGAAAGTGTGTTATATTTCTAGGGAAGTGAAGTTTCCATCCTCTCTTTATCTGTTGCAAAGTGAAAATGTAGTAATGTCCAGTTAGATTAAGAAGAGGTAATGTGTTTAATTTTCCAAGTGGGTGACCTGTAATCCTGCTTTGTGTTAAAGTTTCTGGAATGTAGTTTCTTGTTTATCAGAGTTAAAGAGTCACTTTCCCCCTATGGTTACTAAATCTTTGGGAAATCTCCCTCCAAACCCAATTGTTGACATTGTGTGCTAAACTGGAACGGTGAAATAAAAATCAATTATGCCATCTCAAAGTGAATGTTTTGCTGCTTCTACAAGAGGAAGTTTTTGTAGTAGTGCCTCTCACCCCATCAAGTAGGGAGAGTTGGAGAGAGAGAGGGAGAGAGAGAGAACAAACAAATGATCCATTCTCTAATTTACCAATTAAAAGGACACATCTTGACTATTTTCAACAGTAAAGACCACTGGGTAGATAACTTTATTGTCCAAAAAAGTGGAGCTAAGAAAGCGATTGAGAAATATTTCTAAATTTATTTAGAGTATTCTATTAATGTTTTTACTGCTGCTGTCAGCATCAGCCCTATGACTAGTGTTAGAGTAATTAAAAGAAGCCATTAGGCTGAGGTGGTTCTAAAACCTTGGAGCCTATGTAAGAAATCAAAACCTAGCCAGTCAATACACTCAAATTCAAGACAGTGAGACTCAGGAGCAACCAATCACAGCCAACTAGGCTGTTCCAAGTAAGTCAACCACGCAGGCTATAGCCAGTCAATTTCTTTGTATTGCGTCAGCATCTTCTGCATAAACACCTTTCCTTTAGCTTCCACTTAGGGACCACTCCTAACCGCCTTTGGGCTGGAGCTGCCCAATTCGAATTATGCACTTAAATTCTGAATTTTTTAAAACATGTCTCACTTTATCTTTTCACACTATTAATCTACCACTTTGCAAAACAGTGATTCCACACTTTTTGAATGGCAGCCCACTAAGAAAAAGCAAAAGGTTTCACATTACAAAATCCACTTTCCCCCTTTTTTCCTAGGGGGAAACACAAAGTGAAACACAAAGAAATGTCATGTTCAAAGATATTTTGGGAGAGGGAATGTTAAAACAGCTCTAATAATGAAATAAGGACAATGAATAATTTCTCCATTACACATGCATGCTTAAGGAGCATTTAATGAGAATTGATAAAACATGTGATGAGAATATGCAAGATTATACCATACATTATGAAATAACTCAGTCACAACAATTAACTTGAAAATGATGAATGTACATTATTTATAATTTAAAAGAAGAAAGAGCTGCCATTTAAACTACACCTCAAGACATTAATAATACAAACATAGCTCAAATGTGCTTTTGTGTACCTGTAGGTGTTCCTCCATGGTCTCTGGTCAGGAAGCACTGAATTATCCCCCATTGGTGAAGTGGCCTGACTTTCTAGTAGAACCGCTCATCAAAATCTTTTATAAACTCCAGAAATGTGCTTATTTTAGTTCAGAATAATACATTTTAATAAACCTTAACAACTCAGTGATTAAGTTCTAAGTGAATAGCTCTTGTCCTCTGTAGAAAGAACATCAGTAAAATTAGGCTATTTGCTGATAATCATACAAAACAAGTGAGTTTAGGGCATCATTTTGACCATATGTTTTATGATTATGGAAATACCATCCAGGAAAGAAAGATCGTGTGGACTACCATGAGATCGTAACTTTACCTTTGGGGAGAATGCACAATCATGAACCAGATAGACAACATCAAAAATGAAACTTAGGAATTACATTACTTCCCTGAATTGAGTACATCTAACAAATTATTTCACAAAACCACAATTGGAAATTATTTTTTAATACAAAAGCCATTAGCTGTCTGGTTACTTTAAAAATCCAAGTTCTTTCTGGACAGAGGAGGGAAGTAGGTGACAGGCTTTCCCCTGCTCTGCAGTGGAAGCTAGACCTCTGATACCGGGCTTTGCTCTGGTCCTGGGTATTTTCTGCTTGTTACAAGGATCTGGAGAAGTCTGATTTACAAGAAGTTCTGTGCAACAATCAGAAAACAAGACAAAATAAAACATGTCAGTTTTAGAGTGAGCCAGTGAAAGGCAAGGGGGAAAGAGATGTAGGAGATGGGGAACACGGAAGGCATTTGCTCCCAGAATAGTTACAGAGCAGCAGCTTCAAGGGCACTGCAAGAAATGCTGTTTCACACCTTCCAGTCTCAGGGGCGTCAGATGTCTAGTGCCCAAGTGATGGGAGAAGGAAACACAAGGAGACATAGGCCGTTAGTCAGAAGGGTCTCTGTTATCGCAAGTAACACTGTCTTTTGTCTTCTTCTTGCCCAACTTTCCGAGAGAGACTTTCACACTTTTCTTTGGGGAAAATTGATGTGATGGCAGGTTCACAAAATTTCCAGCACAGCTGTGCTCTTGAGAAAATCCATCTGAGCAAGAGCAGGAGACAGTTCCCAGATACCAGTGAGATGAGGTGTCACTTGTCAGAGCAGGAGCCCTTGTGATGGCATGGGGGCAGGGGTGTGGAGGGAGGACAAGGAAACATATGCATTTTTTTTTTTTTTTTTTTTAAAGCAAAGAAACCAGAAGAAGTAGGGGGAGAGAATTTTAACAGCTGGTGTTAAATTTCACACAGAAGTGTGAAACATGGAGGAGAGTGGAAAATGTCTGAGGCATAATTTTGGAAATTTTGGATGTGTGAATGACTATGTCACCCCCTGATTCACCACTTCAGGAAGGTCTACTCTAAACATTATTTTTCAAGGATGTTGGTTTTAGAATATGATTTCTTTTGAATGTGATGTTGGGCTGAGGCTGACTCTGAGGAGATCTGGCTTTCCCCGGTCACACAAGTGTTTATTGAGGACATGTCCATTAAGGAAACATTTCCATGCCTAGTTAATGGCTATGGACATCTAATCTAGAACTCATCATCACTGTCCCCCTAGGTCAACCAACCATTGCAGGTGTTTTGTTTTGTTAATAGCTACCATAATTTTCCTGCAAAAGAACAGTGTCAACAGCTTCCTTGTAGTCTCTTATTTGTAATATTAGCAGCAGTGGAGGGAGACAGAGTTAGTGATGGTTAACAATGAATAAATATGATATTTGATTCTGAGTTCTGTTATAATCCCCAGTAATGCTTGGTAGCAATAATGTCTGATTTGCAAGTTCCTCAGGTAACTGCCTTCATGGAATATTGTTATATTCACCCCCCCCCCCCAATGTATAGCAATTTTAACAAACTTAATTAACATAAAAGAGCATTTATTAATTATGATATACTAAATTAAATCCAAAGTGTGCCAAGCCCCTTAACCTCATGCTAAAAGTGCTGTAGCTGTGCAACTGTCTATCAGTTTGCAGGTGATGCTTAAAAATGGGTGTGAGTCAATATGGGCATCTTTATTATTTTTTTAGTTTTTATTTTTTAAAATATATCTTTATTGATTTCAGAGAAAGGAAGGGAGAGGGAGAATGAGAGATAGAAATATCAATGACGAGAGAGTTGCCATTGATCAGCTGCCTTCTGCATGCCTCCAACTGGGGATCGAGCCTGCAACCCAGGCATGTGCCCTGACCAGGAATGAAACCATGATCTCCTGGATCTTAGGTCGATGCTCAACCACTAAGCCATGACTGACCATGCAATATGGGCATTTTTAGACATTATCTCACTGTGACCTTACATTTACATTCTTGGCACAGTGACATTAAATTTGTGATGACAGGCAATATAACTATTTTGGTTTTATACAGTACCTTTATTATATTAAAGTTTAGTTTTATAAGTTTTTATGTCCTATTATTTACCCTCTCTCTTTTTTGCTCTCCTTTACTAATCAAAGTATCATTTCTGGTCTTCTTTCAGGACTCCCTAAGAAGTTCAACATTACATCTCTTTTATTTGTTATGTTCCTGCATTTTCTATCTCATGAGCACTATCGAGTTGTGACTGTGAAGGATAATGAGTTTTTACATTCTTATCACGATCATATATACACTAGTCTAGAAAAAGCAAACAATACTGTCTTGCCAAATATTATTGTAAGTTTCTGAAGTTTAAATTGACTAACAATGCCATACAAAGAGCAATGGCCAGGAATTCAAAACCCCCGAGTTTTATTCCTGACCTTGCCTATTAATAGTTGTGTCAGCTTCCATGAGCAATTGTAAAATGAGAATAATCACATTTACCCTACTTGTTCTAGAAATGTGTTGCTAGATGTTTCCTGCAGTAATGTAAGCTTGTAAATCACTTGATAATTGTTTCACAATCAGAATTACTGGGTTACTGTTGAAACCTACCCTGATTTAGGAGCAGCGAGAAGGCAGAAATGGTACAGAAACTGATAAAAGGGATAGAGCTCATATTTGGCAAACTGGCCATAAACACACTTCTCAGACATAAAGCAACAACATAGGCATTTTCTGTGCAGACTAAAAATATATAAAAATAAAAAGAAAGGTTAAAATCGATGAGTAAAAAGTGGTATATAAACTCTTTTCCACATGAGGAAAAATGGAATTGCTTTTAATTATCAAAGTTCATGATTATAAGAAAAGTGAGTCAATTTTTATTTAAGAATATAGAAGCAACACAATTACCGTGGTCTTCATATCCTAAGTAAGGAGCCAAAGACATCCTTTTTGCATTTTAGAGACTGGTTTGATTCCTAAGGCGTATTCTACTCCCAAGCATATTCTACTCATTTGAACCTACAAGCTCACTTATAGAATGATGCAAAAGTAGTTTCTGTAGAAGAAGTTATGAAATTGTCAGGAATAGCTATTTTTTCTAAGAGGTTAATACATTAGTTTCATAATAACATGTTATGGAGAGAATTAGAGAGAGGGAGAGGGAGGAAGAGAGAGAGAGAAAAGAGACTTAAGTTTGTGATTAAACCAGAAATTAGAAAAAGGCTGAAAATCGATGACACAATGTGGAACTAACATTGGAAGGCAGTTCAGTAATTTACATTGGTTGGTTTCTGCTCTGAAATTAGCATAACTGGCAGCTGGCATGCCATATATTTCAAAGTCACTGCAGGTGGATAGGTTCTTAACTTCAGAAAAGGTATGGCTTTTAGCAAATGTCTTGTACATGATCAATGACTGTTTTAAAATGACAAGCTGGAGATAATAACCCTGTATGATCCATTAGTGTTTGGGCCCTTTTTCCTAAATGCTTTTAGAAATATGAAGGGCAGCATATTAATTCTCCTTGATATTTCATTAGTTTCATGTCACTCGTTCCATTAGTTATATGCTATTTTACATTGGTGTCAATGACACGACGCTAATTTCTTGACACGCACTTTTTTACGGTCCTCATGAACTGTGCTCATTACGGAAAATGGGCTGAATTTTTTATTGGTTTATCCTGAATGAATGATTACTTTGAAATAATCCACTTTGTAATTGTTGTCAAGAATATACTTTTGCAAAAGTGTATATATTTCTAAAGAAATAATTTCCAGGGAATAAAATTTCAGAGTACTTGATAGGCAGTCAATACAAATAGCATAGTTACCATATTCACTGAAACTCACCCCCCCAACTACTATCTTAGAAAATGCAATTTTTATAGTGTAATTTAATTCAACAAATTCTTACTTTTTAAAACTGCTGGTTTCAACAACATTTAAAAAGGTGGATGAAAGGCTGCAAAATATTTAACATAAAAAACTTGTCTATAGAATATAGGGACAAAATATGGCATTAATATGTTTAGAAGAATTATAAAATTGCTACAGTACATTAAAACCTTGAATAGTAACCATATGGGAAAACATTTGGGCAGTTGAACAAAATGTTAAACATAGAGATATCATATGACTTAACAATTTCACTCTTAGGTACATACCCAGAGAATTAAAACATATTTCCACACAAAAACTTGTACATGCACATTCATTGCAACATTATTCATAAAAGCCAAAAAGTAAACACAACACTAATTTTCACCAGCAGGTGAATGTTAAAACAGATTGTGGTATATGCATATAATGGAATATTATGCAACTATAAAAAGGAATGAGTACTGATAGATGCTATAATATGGTTGAACCTTGAAAACATCATGCTGAGTGAAAGAATCCAGACACAAATAGTTATATATTGTGTGATTCCATTTACAAGAAATATCCAGAATATGAAAATCCGTAAAGATAGAAAGCAGGGCGGTGACTGAGGGGAAGCTATACTGACACTGTCTGGGGCCAAACTGGAATTAAAACTAAATTATAGAAAAACCATTCTGAATAATCAACTGCAACTGAAGATGGGCTGGAGAGCACCCTCATAACCAAGGAGGAAAAGTGAAGACCTCATAGAGACTGGTAGGAAGTGCAGGGGCGTGAGAGGGCTGGCTGGGCTCCCACAGGCAGCAGCTGAAGGTCCAGAGGGATATTTCAGCTGTGGGGGGTTCCCACTGAGCACTCTGTGGCCAAAGCCCCAGGCTGGTCTTCCCATCCTAGAGCACCAGAGCTGGGCAAGGTGCCCACATAACATCTGGCTGTGAAAAGCATCCGAGTTTCTGTCTTCCAGGGAGAGACAGCTGGAAATGCCCTCTTAAAGAGCCAACACACAAAGTTTCATGTGCAGCCACTGACCTTGGGCTCCAGCAGAGGGAGACCAGAGTGGACTGGAGTTGTGTGAGGAGAATTTAAGGTTGTGGGCTCTGGAGATATTGCTCAGAGGGCACCCCTCTGAATTCCTGCACCAAGTCATTCCCCAATACTACAGAGGATATTATCTTCTAAGCAGCTTTTGCCTGAGCACTTGCCCCACCCTGCTGGAAAAACTTTCACCCTACCCCGTGGAGTTTCTACAGCTTGAGGCTCCTTAAGAGAATCAGATTAATCAGCCTGCAGGCAGAGGTGGACCTCAGAGTGCTTTGAGTCTGCCTAATCTGCTTCTGGACTCCAGCCTTGGAAAAGCAGATTTTGGTGTGTATCTTGGTCCTGTCCAAACACACTCAGCCCCAAGACAGGGGACCTCAAGCCCTAGGTTGTTGATAGCTCCAAACAAGGTAGTCAGGGCCAGTCACAAACGACGTCTGACGTTGGCCTGCATCAGTGACCTTCCAAAAAGACTGAGAGTCTTAGCAGGCCTACCTAATACTTAGAAACAAACCCAAATAGGCAGTCAAAATGGGGAGACAAAAAAGCCCCAAATGAAAGATCAAGAGAAGTCTCCAGAAAAAGAGCTAAATGAACTGGAGATAAGCAAGCTATAAGACATAGAGATCAGAATACTGATTGTAAGGATGCTCAAAAGAATGAAAAAGATATGGAAACTATGAAGGAAATTAAGAATGACATAGCAGAAATAAAGAATACATTGGAAGGAATAAACAGCACATTAGAGGAAACTGAGGATTGGATCAGCAAATTAGAAGAGAGGGTAGAAAAAAAATCACTCAATCAGAGATCTGAAAAAAACAAACAAAACCCAAACAATTTAATAACAGGAGGACAGTATAAGAAAGCTGTGGGACAACATGAAAAGTAACAATATTTGCATTACAGGAGTGCCAGAAGAGGTTGAAAGTAAGCAAGGTTAGGGAACCTGTTTGAAGAAATAATGGCAGAAAACTTCCCTAACCTGGTGAAGGAAAAAGTCATACAAGTTCAGGAGATGCAGAGAGTCCTAAGCAAGAAGAACCCAAAGAGGCCCATGCCCAGACACATCATAATTAAAATGCCAAAAATTCATGACAAAGAGAGAATCTTAAAGACAACAAGAGACAAGCAATCTGTCACCTACAAAGGTTATCCCATAAGACTGTCAGCTAACTTCTCATCAGAAACTCTATAGGCCAGAAGGGAATGGCATGAAGTATTCAAGGTAATGCAAAACAAGGATATGAAACCAATACTACTATATCCAGCAAGGATATCATTTAAAATAGACCATGCAATAAAGAGCTTCCCAGGCAAAAAAAAAGGCTAAAAGAATTTATCACCACAAAACCAGCATTGGAAAGAGAGAGAAACATAGGCATAAAGAATTAAAATGGTAATAGATAAGTATCTATCATTAATAACCTTAAGTGTAAATGGATTAAATGCTCCAATAAAAAGACATAGGATGGCTGAGTGGATAAGCAAACATGACCCAAATATATGCTGTCTGCAAGAGATCCACCTCAGAAGAAAAGATTCACATAGGCTGAAAGTGAATGGATGGAAAAAAATTCTCCATGCAAATGGAAATGAAAAAAAAAAAAAAAAATGCTGGGGTAACAATCCTGTTATCATACAAAATAGACTTCAAAATGAAGACCATAATGAGAGACAAGACAGGTCACTACATAATACTAAAGGGATCGATCCAACAAGAGGATATAACCCCAATAAACATATATGCACCCAATATAGGAGCACCTAAATTTATAAAAAAAAACTTCTGGAGGACTTTAAAGGAGAGACGATAGCAATACAGTCATACTAGGGGACTTGAAAACCCCACTGACTTCACTGGACAGGTCTTCCAGACAAAAAATCAGCAAGGAAACAGTGACCTTAAATGGCACACTACATGAGATGGATTTAACTGACATTTACAGAATATTCCACCCCAAAGCTACAGAATATACATTCTTCTCAAGTGCACAAGGGACATTCTCAAAGAGAGACTACATATTAGGGCACAAAACAAGCCTCCACAAGTTCAATAAGATTGAAATCATATCAAGCATCTTCTCATACCACAATGGCATAAAATTAGAAATAAACTACAATAAAAACACTAAAAAACATTCAAACACATGGAGACCAAATAACATGTTATTAAACAATGAATGAGTTACCAAAGAGATCAAGAAAGAAATAAAAAACTTCCTGGAAATAAATGAAAATGAACTCACAACAACCCCAAATCTATGGGACACAATGAAAGCAGTCCTTAGAGGGAAGTTCATAGCACTAATAGGCTTACCGCAGAAAACAAGAAAAATTTATAATAGACTCTCTAACCCTACAACTTAAAGACTTAGAAAGATAACAAGAAAAGCCCAGAGTAAGTAGAAGGAAGAAAATAATAAAGATCAGAGAAAAATAAATGACATAGAGACTAGAAAAACAATACAAAAGATCAATGAAACCAAGAGCTGGTTCTTTGAAAAGATAAGCAAGATTGATGAACCCTTAGCCAGACTCATCAAGAAACAAAGAGAGAGAACCCAAATAAACAAAATCAGAAATGAAAGAGGTGAAATAACAACTCACCCAACAGAAATACAAAGGATTGTAAGAAAATACTATGAACAATTATATGCCACCAAGCTGGACAACCTGGATGAAATGGACAAATTTCTAGAAAAATATAGCCTGCCAAAGCTCAATCAGGAAGAATCAGAAAACCTAAATAGGCCAATAACTGCTGATGAAATTGAAGCAATAATAAAACTCCCAGCACACAAAAACCCTGGTCCAGATGGCTTCACACGGGAATTTTACCAAACATTTAAAGAAGAACTAATGCCTATTCTCCTCAAACTATTCAAAAAAATTCAAGAGGAGGGAGGACTTCCAAGCTCTTTTTACGAGGTCTGCATTAGCCTAATTCCAAAACCAGATAAAGACACTACAAAGAAAGAGAATTACAGGCCAATATTCCTGATGAACATAGATGCTAAAATCCTCAACAAAATATTAGCAAATTGGATCCAGCAATATATTAAAAATATCATACACCATGATCAAGTGGGATTTATTCCAGGGATGCAAGGCTAGTACAATATTCATTAGCAAACCAATAAACGTGATACATCACATAAACTATTTGAAAGGCAAAAATCACATGATCATATCAATAGATGCAGAAAAAGCATTCTACAAAATCCAGCACTCATCTCTGATAAAAACTCTCAGCAAAGTGGGAATAGAGGGATCACGCCTCAACATAATAAAGGCCATATGTGACAAACCTACAGCCAACATCATATTCATGGGCAAAACCAAAAAGCATTTCTCCTAAGAATGGGACCAAGACAGAGGTGTCCACTTTCACCACTCTTTTTCAACTTAGCACTGGAAGTCCTAGCCACAGTGATCAAACAAGAAGAAAACATAAAAGCATCCAAATTGGAAAGGAGGAAGTAAAACTGTCATTATTTGCAGATGATATGATATTGTACATAGAAAATCCTAAAGATTCCCCCTAAAAGCTACTATATTTAATAAATCAATTCGGCAAGGTAGCAGGATACAAAATTAACACTCAGCAATCAATGGCATTTTTATACACCAGTAATGTATAAAAGCAATGTAAAAAAACAATACCATTTACCATTGCAACAAAAAATTAAGACACTTAGGAATAAACTTAACCAAGAAAGTAAAAGACCTGTACTCAGAAAGCTACAGGACATTGCAAAAAGAGATAGAGGAAGATACAAACAAGAGGAAGAATATACCATGTTCATGGATTGGAAGAATCAACACCATTAAAATGTCCATACTACCCAAAGCAATCTATAGATTCAATGTAATTCCCATTAAAATACCAACAGCATATTTCACAGATATAGAACAAACACTCTGAAAATTTATATGGAAACAAAAAAGACCCCCTTGAGAAGAAAGAACAAAATTGGTATAATCACAATACCAGATATCAAGTTATACTGCAAAGCCACTGTAATCAAAACAGCTTGGTACTGGGACAAGAACAGAAATATAGATCAGTGGAACAGAACAGAGAACCCAGAAATCGACTCAAGCCATTATGGTCAGTTAATATTTGCCAAAGGAAGCAAGAGCATATAATTGAGAAAAGACAGTCTCTTCAATAAACGGTGCTGGGAAAATTGGACAGGTACATGCAAAAAAATGAAACTGGACCACCAACTTTCATCATACACAAAAATAAACACAAAATAAGTAAAAAACTTAAATGTAAGACTTGAAACTATAAAAATCCTAGGAGAAAAAGTAGGCAGCAAAATCTGAGACATCTGTCACAGCAAAATGTTTGCCAATACATCTCCTAGGGCAAGAGAAACAAAGGAGAAAATAAAAAACTAAAAAGCTTCTGCACAGCAAAAGAAACCATCAACAAAATGAAAAGGGAGCCCACTGTGTGGGAGAACATATCTGCCAGAGTCACATCTGATCATGGGTCAATATCCAAAACATATAAGGAACTCATACAACTTGGAAGACAATCCAATTAAAAAATGGACAAAGGACCTAAATAGACACTTCTCCAAAGAGGACATACAGATGGCCAAGAGACATATGAAAAAATGCTCAAAGTCACCAATCATCAGAGAGATGCAAATTAAAACCACAATGAGGCATCACCTCACACCTGTAAGAATGGCTGCCATCAACAAATCAACAAAGGTGCTGGCGAGGATGTGGAGAAAAGGGAACCCTAGTACATTGCTGGTGGGAATGCAGACTGGTGCAGACACTATGAAAAACAGTATGGAGTTTCCTCAAAAAATTAAAAATGGAACTGCCATTTGATCCAGTGATCCCACTTCCAGATCCCACTTGGGGTAAGATCTGGAAACAGCCCAAGTGCTCATCAGTAGATGAGTGGATAAAAAAGCTGTGGGACATTTACACCATGAAATACTATGCAACTATAAAAAAGAAGTATCCTTACTTATCCTTTGGGACAGCATGAATGAAACTGGAGAGTATTATGCTGAGCGAAATAAACCAGTCAGAGATAGACAAGTACCACATAATCTCACTCATATGTGGAACCTAATGAGCAAAATAAACTGATGAACAAAATAGATCCAGAGACATAGAAGCATGGAAAGACTGAGGTATCTCAGAGGGAAGGCAGGGGTGGGAGAGTGGGTGGGGAGAGATTAATCAAAGAACTTATATGCATATATGCATAACCCATGGACACAGACAATAGTGTTGGGGAGGCCTGGGGGTGGGAATGCGGGGTGGAGGGGATCAATGGGGGAAAAAGGGGACATCTATAATACTTTCAACAATAAAGATAATTTTTTACAAAAAGGAACTTAAAAATAAAAGACGTTTCTGTAAATATGCCTTTCCTCAAGGGGGTGGGGAAGATAGAAAGTAAATTATTATTATTTTTAAAAATTATTTTATTGTTGAGAGTATTACAGATGTCCCACATTTTCCTCTCTTTGTCCCCTCCACCTGGCCCCAACCCCACTCCAGGCCTTCACCTGTCTATTGTCTGTGTCCATGGGCTATGCATATATGCATTTAAGTTTTTTGATTTTAAGTTGTATTGATTGCCAGAGACTGGGAGCAGAGGTGGATGGAAGGGGGGGGGGGGTAGGGGTGGTGACCAACTTCCAATGGTCATGTATTTCCTTTTCCAGGTGATGAAAACGTTCTGGAACTGGATAGTGGTGGTGATTGCACAACTATAAATATATTAAAATCCATTGAATTGTGTACTTAAAAGGGTGAATTTTACAGTATATGAATTTTATCTAAAAGATAAATGAATCATTAAATAAGAATAGCTGAAAAGTTATTAACATAAAGTAACCTTTGTTAGAATTCCACTAATACCTTGGTCTTGTACACTTTCCACTAGATCGTGTTAAAATGGAGATTGGGATATGAAGAGGCTTTTTCAGTTCCTTACTTTTGTCTGACTCTACTGGGTTTGGGCCAGGCAGATGCAGAACATGGAGAAACAGCGAGAAATGAAAAAAAAAAAAAAAAGAACTGAGTATTTTGGACAACGAAATAACAAAGATTTTTGTCTTTTTGTGCTTGAGGAATACCACAGCACATTACTTTTCTCTACTGTCCTGTTCTAGACTTCCCATCTTTCTGATAATTACCAAGGATGCAGATGATACTTTCTCCATTTGAAAGAAAATGCCCAAACACCGTATTGTAGTCATCTTTGTGTGAAAGGTAAATACATACATTTTTCAGAGAAGAATTCATTATAATGTTGTGATGAGTTTCCAATTAAACTTAAAAGTTATTGAGGTTTGGATTTTGTTTATGCTTAGCCAAAGACAACTTGCTTCTTCAAAGAAAAACATCTATCAGGGGATTAGGACATCAAATAGCTCTCATAAAAATACATTTGGGTAATTTAATTGTAAACCAATAAAATAAGATTTTAATTTTCTTCTGACCACCCAGGAATTTAAAAATCCAAAGGCTGAACATGCTGTTGAGGCAGACCTCATGCAATTGGTGATGTGTCCCCTGCATCCAATACCACAGTGACTATCTTTTGGGGGCGCTATGAAGACTTTAGGGACCTAGAATCATTGGAAACTAACTGTAATTGTTAAGAACAAATAAAATATGTCTTTTGGAGCTACATGAAATTATATTTTTATAAGAAAGGGGAATGATTAAAAGTCATTCAAGTTTGAAATTGCATTGCCATAATGATTGTATAAATAAATTTTTTACTTAGTATCCATAAATCCCAAATTATGATTTCCCAATAAAAGAAAATTATGTGTGTGTTTCATTTCCTTAATGATAAATTAAACATGTAGAAGGAATTTTAAGCCAAATGAAAATAAAGGGTGATTTGGGAATTGGACAAGCATATGACTTTAATATGTCACTGTTAATTAAAAAAAAAGTCTTATTTATTTTAGCTAATTCTTTTCAAATTTTACCATGTGCCTAGGAGTGTCATTAATTGTGTAATTTTAAGTGAGCATAAATTCAGTACCTCTGGGAATAAAAGGTGAGGAGAAGTACCCCCAAATGCGATGGCCACAATTTCTAGACGAAAAATCATTAGAAAGAAAGCTGTTACATGTGGCCCATTGAGATTTACAATATAAGGCAATTTAGAGAGCTAAATTAGATCCACTTCATGAGACTGGGAGAGTGAAGGAGCCATCTTCTTTGACAAATCTAGCTATTACTAAACCAGGGAATTTACTCAGCGTGGGGCTAGCTTAGCTCCCTGAATGCTGGTGATATGGGAGATGGCAAAGAATGTATTCTGTGAGTATTAGGAATTCAAATTTAAATCCTTAAATATAATCAGGCAGCAACTCAAATATTCTAGCTACTTTATTGTTAGAGGTTAAGGCAATTTAAATTCCTTTTGGTACATTTCACAATTTAGTTTGTTTTGTTTCATTTTCTTTCTGTCATCTGGTACCTGCTTCCATCAATTAAAAAAATGGTATCTCAAACCAGAATTACTGTTTTGTCTTTCCTAGTACTGTCACTATAGACATCAATTCAATAATGGGAAGAACGGTAGGGTTGGTAAGGATTATCTGATTTGTTGATTGCATTTGTTATGTTCAAGGGAGAAAAACTTGAAGATACTAAACCTTCATTTCATATGATTATGTCAAGTTACATTATCCTAATAATATAGCAGAAGTGACTGATTGCAAAGATGTCTTTTGGGTTGTGACTAAAAGTACCATTTCAATTCTAATTGTAGACAAGTTAAATATACCAGGGACCTAAAATACATATAATATTCTTTTGACAGACTAATTCTGAAGAGTTTAGAACATAAGAGACAGACATCCATTAGAAAAAAAAAATACAAGCTGCAAACCAAAGCAAAATACCTGCTGATCTATTTTACTTTTTGCACTTGGCCTTCAAAATCCAATGTGTATTTTGTACTTACATTATATCTCAATTTGAGCTCTAGCCACATGTCTAGAGCTCATCAGCCACGTGTGGCTAGTGGCTACCTTATTAGACAGTACAGGGACACCAAAGAGCAACTCTAGGCTTACCTGTGACATTGATTATATGATCTTACATACATTCCTTGAAAAATCACCCAAATGTTGTTTCTTTATTACTCCACTTGCCAAATAATGGGGTTATATTTATGATTTCCTAGTACTCAAGGTTGATTATGAGCAAGAGCAATAATAACAAAACTTTGCCAAGTCTCCAGACCTAACCTATGATCATAATAGTTCTCCTAAGGCCTGATGATCATTGGTTACTTATTTGCTAAATGTCTTTAATATTGGTATTGAAATTTGTTGTTTAGGGTTGTAGGGCTTAACTATGTTATGTATAAAGCCAGTTAGTTTTTAGAAAAAGTTTGGACACTGTTGTTTACCCCAAGTTCATTTCCATTCTCCTTTGCTAGCACAACACTGACTTTGCTTATGTACCTACTTGTCATGAGGAGTGACCTTTTCACCTTCTTAAGGGTAAATCCTGTGTGAGGTTGGGCTCCCCAGCAAGCAGACCCTGAGGTGGACATCTATCTCTGCAGGCAATTCCTGGAAAGTGTTCTTTGATGAAAAACCCTTGGGGATGGAAGGAAGCAGGGGTGCATCACACAGTTGCAACAGAGGCCTCAGTGGAATCCAGAGAGAGCTCAGAAGCCCCAAGATGTCCCTTCAACCATGTTCCAGATTCAAGCCGTGTAGGTGGGTCA
This sequence comes from Miniopterus natalensis, assembly GCF_054644295.1. Classification (NCBI taxonomy): domain Eukaryota; kingdom Metazoa; phylum Chordata; class Mammalia; order Chiroptera; family Miniopteridae; genus Miniopterus; species Miniopterus natalensis. The sequence continues at coordinate 131,573,023 of NC_142081.1, forward strand.
TCATCCCAGATCAAACAGACATTGAATGTGGGCTGCACCTGCATGTGGGATGGGACATCCACTTGGGCAACACTCTTGCTGACATTTCACGAATTCCTTTAAGAGTTCTCAGGGGAGGGTTCTCAGCCAGCAACACCCAGGCTGCTGGAGAACAGATCCCCTTGTTTCTTGTTCGTACGTTTGGGCTGCTGTAACAGAACATCAGAAACTGGGGGGTTATAAATACAGACATTTATTCCTCACAGTCTGGAGACTGGAAGTCCAAGATCAAAGTGCCAGCATGGTTGGGTGAGGACTTTTTTCCAGGTCACAGACTTCTCACTGTGTCCTCATGTGGCAGAAGAGGCAAGGGATCTGTCTGGGGTCTCTTTTATATGGGCATTTATTACATCATTAGGGCTCCACCCTCATGACCTCATCACCTCCCAAAGGCCTCCACTTCCTAATACCATCACCTTGGGGTTTAGGTTTCAACATAGTAATTTTGGGGGTGACGTAAACAATCTGTCTATAACATTTCTGAAGGTGGAATCTGGATAAGGACCACACCAACTCTAAGATGCTGAGTAGTGTAATCTAGTCCTTCTAAAACTATTTACTGCCAAACCCTTCTAGAAAATAAGGGAATTATGTAGAACACTGGGGTACACAGATACGGCTGCTGTGGTGAGAGATCTTAGCTCCCTGGCCCTGAACATGAAGGGTGTGATGGTACCTTGACACGATGGTGGGAAATTCTCATCAGATTCGATCTCACTCTTCTTGTATAGAATTGAGCATACTGTCCAGTTCTGACCGAATGAATGGACAAAGAACTAGTCCCCTGGAGAAAAATGCCAGGGGCATTTCTTAAAATGGCTGGAGACAATGAAACTTGTACAACTATTTTGAATAGCAACCTCAGAGGGAGAAAGAGAGAGAGAGAAAGAGAGAAACAAATTAGGCACACAGTATAAGTAGTATAGTCTGAAGCTCTTAAAATATCAAATTTAATCTGTTCTCAAAACTGTAAGGTCTGCTGCAAAGGACTTAAAAATGGTGACAAAGTGTTGGTGTGGCACAATTTTTATCTGAATTTCTTTTGCTTTTCTTAAAGTTGAACAATATTCTTTTAACAATATGGCTGTAAGGTTGAGAAACATTTTCATCCCTTTTCAACATTAGAAGAATGAATTAGAGGGAACTATTTTGATCTCTTCTGCAGGTTAGAAGAACGGATTAGAGAGCAGATAAGTGAACTGGCAGAACTGCCTGGTAAGTTGGCAACTGATCATGAACTATGGAACCTGGGCAAAAGTTTAATGCTTGGGAACCAGCTTCTAGGCTCTAAGCATCTGCCTACGGAAACTGAAGGCAAGCCTCCCCACCCAGGATCTGTGGGGCCTTGGGAATCACAAATGTGTTGTATTTGTTTTCCCAGAGAAGTGACCACATTCTTCATATTACATTATGTCTCAGGAAGTGACAATATGGAGAAATAAGATAAAATTGTGAAAACCTTGTGGCTGTTTGTTTGGCCTTATTGTAAGGTAAATACATGCACTGCTTAGTTGCAATGGTGCTGGCCTACTGTTTCCCTCCTACGTGGTTCAGCAAAGATGGATTTTCCTCCTCGGTTTATTACTTCAATAGTTATTCACTTGAGTAACTGTGTTTCTGAAGCAATTTTGATCATGTCATTGGACACAGTTAAAGTAGGACAAGCTGACTGGACCCTTTTCATGTTTCTTACTATGGGTAATTGCTAGTTCTACAAATGTCAAAAAGTGCCATGTTTTCACAGAGCTGTGAACAACATTGTCAAATAAAGGGCAGCAAAATGTGAAAACTATTTAATGCGTTGTGGGTATTGATTTAGGAATAAACAATAAGAATTTGTTGTTAATACTCAGTATTCTCTTTATAAATCTAGTGCTTATAAGCTACAGATATCATTAATACAAAGGATCTAGAAAATGGCTAGGATAGCATCTTGACACTTCTTATAGAAAATAATCTTGGTTTTCTTTCTCTTTATTTTTTTAGGGTAAAAGATGGCCCTTTTATTTTTTAATTTTATTTTTTAATTTATCTTTATTGTTGAAAGTTTTACCTATGTCCCTCCATTAACCCCCTCCACCCTGAACACGCCTCCCCCCTCCCCCCCAGGCCTTCACCATATTTTTGTCTCTGTCCATGGGTTATGCAAATAAGTTCTTTGCTTAATCTCTCCCCCCCCACCCCCCCACTGAGATTCGTCAGTCTGTTCCATGTTTCTGTGTCTCTAGATCTATTTTGTTCATTAGTTTATCTTGTTCATTAGATTCTACATATGAGTGAGATCATGTGATACTTGTCTTTCTCTGGCTGGCTTATTTTGCTTAGCATAATACTTTCCAGGTCTCTCAATGATGTCTCAAAGAGTAAGAGATTTTTTTTTTTACAACTGCATAGTATTCCACGGTGTAAATATCCCACAGCTTTTTTATCCACTCATCTACTGATGGGTACTTGGACTGTTTCCAGATCTTAGCTAATGTAAATTGTGCTGCTATATGAACATAGAGGTGCATATATTCTCTCTGATCGGAGTTTCAGGATTCTTAGGATATATTCCAGGAAGTGGGATCGCTGGGTCAACTGGAAGTTCTATATTTATTTTTTTGATGAAACTCCATAATTCCATACTGTTTTCCATAGTGTAGAGAGAAGAATGAGAGAGAGAGAGAGGGAGAGAGAGAGAGAGAGAGCGAGCGCTGGAGGGGAAGAGGGATGAGAAATTCAGAAACATCCATTCACTGCCTCCTACATGCGCCTGACTGGGGATCGAACCTGAAACCTTTTGGTGCACCAGACGATTCTCCAACCACGTGAGCCACACTGGCCAGGGCAATCATGATTTTCTTTAATTCTTCATTAGTTATAACATATTAGGCCTGCCAAATCTTATATAGCTGAGAGAATATTCTAAATTGAAGTCATATTTTTAGATGGCTTCTCTGTTAAAATTTCTTGTTTGGAGTGTGCTGATGTGATAAAGAGGAAGGTTCTGAGTGGCAGGTATGTCCACAAGGAACTTATAATATAGGCCAGAAATTGAGAATCAGTAGCTTCTGGTCAAGTCATGAAATGGTTTTTGTGCATTTTTTTCTGTGGCTTAATGCTCAAAATTCCACCATTCAATCAGCAAAGACTTAACTATGCATTAATAAGGATGAAATGTAATTCCTTCCTTTATTCATGAGGAGGGGAGTTAGAAAAGTTTCCTTTGTCTCTAGAGGGGAAGATGAACCGGAAATGGTGCTGCAGGTGTGGAGTGAGTTCAGGGTTTCCCTTTGAAGCTTTCACTTCTAGAAGGACAAATTATTAAATTGTGGGGATTTTAAACTTCTGCCCCGAGGGCCTGTCTCAGGTGTGGTGATGGGTCCCATAGGTCCCATTGGTCCTGATACTCCTGCTGCCTGTGCCATCTCTGAGGACCATTGCTACCCAGGAGGCAGGTGAGGGTGGCGCCTTGGTCAGGACCACGTCAGATGGAGGTTTCATACCACAGGAAGAAATACAACATGGCTGTAAAACAACACTCACAATGATAGTAAGTAGACCTTTCTGTTCTGAGGTGGCCCCGAATTGTCTAAAGGCTTCCCTCCTTAGTCCTGCAGGCTCCTCCCATGGGGGTCAGTATTCTGGGTGTGCATCCATAAGGAGCCAGGACAGCATTGCAGAGCTGAATCCATTTCCAGCCAAGTGTTCTTAATGGGTGTATTTCGTTTGTGCCTCTTGGTTTTTGATAACAGAAATGCAAATGAAATTATGCAGAACCTGTATAATTATAATCATTTTCACTGCTTTTGAATTCTACACTAGATTCTGTAGCCTGGTCTGGTTCAGATGGTGGACGTCTTTGCAGTAGAAGCAGAGCAAGTTAACTGTGCGGAGAATCCACAAGTCCCGCTGTGTCTCTGGCTGTGGCAGAAAATGGGAAGGGGGTAAACAAAGGTCACAGCTCCTACTGCTCCAGCATCTTCGCTGTCCTAACCTACTGTTTCGAGCATAACGTAGGATGGAAATTTTGTGGCTTTTCTCTAAAATCCAACTGTGTAGACTTTTGTGCGAATCTTGATCATGTCTGTGGCCCATTTTTCTAAAGCTTTGTTTCCTCTTTCTTATTTAATTTTTAAATAAGAACATTTGCTACCTGCCTAAAAATTATGTTGCTTTGTAAAAAGAGCAATTTGCATTTCTCTTATGACTTTGTGATATTTCTAAATGAAAATATTTGTATAATTAAGGTTATACATTTTGTTTCTGGCATGTATATTTACACCCGGCTTGCAAAGAGTTTCTCCACTCCATGCTTACAGATAAATGTTTCCATATTTTCTTTTAAAACTTTTGTGAGATTATTTTTCAAAGTTTGCATGTTTGATTCTCCCAGACTTTATTTTCATATAAGAAATGAATTTGAAATCCAGTTATATGCTTTTTTTAATGAATTGGTAACACATGTATTTAATATAAGATTTAATATAAGGTAAATATACACTTAAATAAACCCAACTGCTTGCACTAAGCAGGACAAAAATAAAGCCATGAGGGGGAAGGTGCAGGAGGGCAAATTATTTAATTGTGGGGATTTTAAGTGTTTGTACTATTATTATATCTTATTAAATATTATCATACAGTTAATTTTAAGCAGGAAGTTGATAAACAGGAAGAGAGTGCAGAGGCTGATAGAAAGGAGGCATGCTCAGACTTAACTTCTAAGAGTAATTTAGGATTAAAATCTGTAAGTAAAAAATCCATTAAATCTATTAAAGTAAAAATATACAGGATCTTAATAGCTCTGTGGTCAAAAAGGATAAAAAGTAGTTGTTTGGAAAGATTGAAAATATAAAATTCAAATGATTTTATAGAGTTAAAACAAGCAACAGATAAGATATATTTTATATTTCCCTATTAGAGAAAAGTCTATTATTCAGAGTATATAAGGAATACCTATTATATTAGTTTTCTTCTGCCTCTATAGCAACTTACTACAAATTCAATGGCTTGACAAAGTTCTCCTGGCCAGGTGGCTCATTTGGTTGGAGCGTTGCCCTGTTCGATTCCCAGTCAAAGCACATACCTAGGCTGAGGGTGCAGCCTCTGGTCAGGGCGTGTATGGGTGGCAGCTGATCTATGCTTCTCACATGGATGTTTCTCCCTCCCTCCCTCTCTTTCTCTCTCCTTTTCTTTCTCTAAAATCAATAACAAAAACATATCCTAGGGTGAGGATTTAAAAAAAAACAACCAAAGATGAAAAAACAAGCCAGTTAATCATCTTACAGTTCTGAATGTCAGAAGTTCAAAAGAGTTGGGAGAGGTCAGGGATAGAGTGACTACTAATGGTATGTAGTTTCTTTTGAGGTGATGAATTGTTCTAGAATTTTTTAGTGCTTTTATTAGTCTGCCAAGGCTGACATAATATAGATGGGGTGGCTTAAAGAACAAAATTTCATTTTCTCACATTTCTGGGGGATGCAAGTCCAATATCAAAGTGTTGACTAGGCCAGTTTCTCCTGAAAGCGTTCTAAGAAACCATTGACTAATCCAAAGTCACAAAAAAATTCCCTCTATGTTTTCTTTTAAGAGTTTTATAATTTAGCTCTTACAGTTAGATCTTTGGTCAATTGGAGTTAATTTTTAAAATATGGTGTGAGAGAGAGGTCCAATTTCATTATTTTAAATGTGAATGTCCATTTGTTCTAGCACCATTTATTGGGAAAACTATTGCTTTTTCATTGAATTGTCTTGGCACCCTTGTTGGAATTAATTAACCATAAAGGTAAGGATTTATTCACGGACTCTTGAATCTATTTCATTGGTGTATATGGATATCCTTATGCCAGCACCACACTGTCTTGATTGCTATATTTTGTCTGAAATCAGAAAATGAGCCCTTCAACTTTGTTCTTTTAGAATAATGGTTCAGTTATTCTGGGTCCCTTGTATTTTCTTTACTTCATCTTAACTAAACATTTTATTTGGATTATTAAAATTTATATCCCAAATTGGATAGGTTTTTTAGCTAGAAGGACTTATTTAAGGTATATCAGATTGTCTGAGACAATCTACATTTGTGCCTAGTATCTCAGTGTTATTAGTATCCCCAAAGAGTCTTATTTTTATCCCTAAACAGTCCTACTTTGAATCCCCAAATATTTGGTCATCCTCAGTTTTGATCACAGAAGACGTACAAAGCCCTTAATACCTCCATAGGGCATTGAGTCTGTCAGAGAAACAGGTACAATCTATAATCCATTCCAATTTTATGGAGCTATTTGAAATTATCCTTTACTTCAACTTTTTAAGATAAGCTTATCAATCACTTTTAATGTCAAGTTATCTCTCATAGGATATCCTCTAAATGAGTTAAAAAAAATCAATCTCTTTCACTGACTTTCTCCTCTAGGACAAAGGGACAAAGCATGGAGGAAACATGCTTATTGAATTCCTCCTTTTAAAAAATCTCCCCAATGTTATTATATTTGAAAATGCTTTAGAATATTATTTCTAATTGAAATATTTTTGTTACTATTGCTATGAGAATTTACATAAAATATTTAAGTTTGGCAAATAAACTTTTGTAAATCATACCCAGTGGTACTCAATATTAAATAGTACTCAATGAAATGTTAACATTGCATTAGTCAAGTATGATACAATAACACTGGCAATAACAATAAATATGGCAAAGGAGTTAATGTATAATCAAGCATTTAACATGCGTACTGAAAGAAAGTACCCAAGGCAGAGTAGCAATTTGGAGCTCTAGAGTAAACATGAGATTGGAAATTTATAGTTTCAAGAATTTATATCTGGGTTGTTTTTACTTTTAACTTTGAAGATTAAATGTTATATAGGCCTGGAAAATAAATGAATATACAGCCCATCTTCTAATCCATAGCTGTGAGAAGAATGTTCATGATATAAAAATCAAGAAAGAACTATTTGAAATTGCTCCTGAATATTTTAACTTGTAGGTGGGTTTTTGGTTTCCTATGTGTCTTTGAACATTTACTTAGAAAGAGCAGGCTCTTTAATATATACAACATAGTTAAATAAAAAGACATTAAAGCAACTTACTAAGCCTACTGAAGATTCCTGTGGTATAATGAAATAAAATCAGGTTAAATAATGTCAAATCTGTTTTACTATGTGTGAGTGGTGGGGGAGGTAATTTTTGCAATGAATCTCCATCAATGATGACTCAACCAGATGAATATTCAGCAAGATTTTGGATCATTGTGTTATCTCAAGACTCCAAAATGTATTTATTTATTGCAAAGTCTTGGTTTGCTTAAGGTAACAAGTGTTTTCATATGTGAGCAGAAAAGAAAGGAAAAAAGAAAGAAAGAAAGGAAGAAAGGAAAAAGATGCGTTGTGATTTTACCTTTTTTTTCTGTATCTATCCAATAGGGAATATTTTGGTTCTATGTTTCAGACTCACTCATGAATTGTCAATAAGGTCAAGAATGAAAGGGAATGAAGATGCACAGTGTTAGAGAAGCCTGATTGAAGCCTCAAGATAAAGTTTTGGGCTATAGTAAACTCTTAGATTTGCTTTTGAAGAATGTGTTAGTGGAGATATAAGTTGAATATGTATTAAGTTCATAATTTTTCAAGTTAAAGGTCACTTCTGAAGCAAATTATTTCTCATCCCACCTCTCTCTTTCTCTGAAACACACACACACACAGACACACACACACTTCCTCTATAAGGTGATACATGTAAAGGGGTAAAAAGACTTAGTTTCCAGAATTGTATCTTATCCTGACTGTTTTAAAGAAATGGAATATGGGACGCCTAATTTTAGATTTTAGGAAGAAATGACAATGACTGATGAGGATTGAAAGAGTGCTATGTAAATTACTTGGCCTGAATTACCAAGGAGATTTTGTGAGGTTATTTATACAGTAGAATAAAGACTAGTATACTGGGTTGGATGTAATGTCTTACAAAGAATTTAAATTTGTTATAGTACTCTGCATGTTTTGAGAAATATGGCATTCCACTTGAATGAAATCTATTTCACTCTGAAATATATCATTAACAAGTTATTATTCTGTAACTATATATTTAGAATAAGTGCTTCTTGGTCAAAACAGAAACAACTCAACTAAAACAGGAATCTTCTATTCAAGCAACAAAAATTGCACTTATTGTGTGTAAGCCAGTGCATGAAGACACAGCTGTTTTAAAGATGTAACCTATCTGCAAATGCTTTGTGGTAAATAGAATAGCTATTCCTTTTTTATTATAACATTTGGTTCTACTATTTAATTGTTAAGTACAATGCCTTTGCAATTGCCTCTGGAATCAAAGGGCACTGGTAGGCTGCACAAATAATAAATTAAAAAGTGTGCCATACATTTCTTAAAACAATGATTATATTTCATGCTTTGTATTAAATAGAAGTTTGAATTTTTCTACTTAGGCAGAGCTACTATTTTTTTAAAGTAGATGTTCTCATTCAGATGTATTGCAGTTTGATCTATGGACACAATTCAATAAGGGAACTTGCATCATTTGTGGCAATACAGTTGAGACTCAAATGTGTGTACTGGTCCTCAATCCTCCTTTTTCCCCCACCTCCCATATTTCACCATGATTGGGCAAACAGTATTATCATAAATGAGTCAAGTCCTGTGCTTCCCATTAACTCGTCTAAACCACTGTACAGGAAAAATGAATACAGGATTCTATTTATTCACAATTCTGTCTCCAACTCTTGGCACACTAGGGCAGATTTTTATCTAGATTGCAAGCAATTAGTATGGCATTGCTGACTTTCCTTTTAGCAACCCTTTCATGATCCTCATGGATCACAACCTATAGGGGGAGAAGTTAATTACTCATTCAAGAATGATAATACAACATTTTGGCATTTAATTTTGAAATACATCTTTTGAAAATTAGGGATGATACAGTAGATAATGCCCTAAACTATGTCCTATAGCAACTGTAATAGCCATTGAATAGTAGAAAATTCGCTCTTGTATTTTGAATAAATTCCTGTCATAAATATAATACTTGCCAAAGTTTGAAAACTTCTGCAATAGATGTTTAATAAATGCTTTCTGGCTGATTGAATTTAAAAAGTCTTTGCCTGATTACTTACACATAACAAAATTAGAAACTATATGATATAAAACTATATAAATAGTCCCTTTGCTCTTAGGCATTCAAGTCTAAGACCAAAATCTCAACATAGAATAATCAATTTATGTGATATTTCAATCTCCAGTAGATACATTAAAGAATTTCAGATAAAGGTTTATTCCCATGAGAGTCATACTGTACAAATCTCAGTGTATGCCAATATACTACTTCATGCTGAAAAGAGGATGCAGTAGACATAATACTTTAGGTGGGGAGTGGGTATTTACTGCCCATTGTCAGAGAGTGTGTACTCGAGTGTGTGTGTGTGTGCGTGTGTGTGAGAGAAACTCCTAGCCTTCATAAAAATATGAAATCATCCTTTACCTGTGAAAATCCATTCTTCTACCAGCATGATAGTGTAGAGATTAAATTTGGCAAGAGGATAATTTTCATGCAAACTCCACCATATTTCATTGGCTAATGTTAAAGATCGAAAAGTATAATTTAACGTTATAAAATGCCAATTCAATGATTTCAAAGAGTTGATAATTCTTGTAAAACTGGTTGAGAGAAATTATACTAACAGCTTTACATATACATACATATAATTATATTTAATGCTTACAACTGTTCTATAGTTTAAGTACAATTATCCTTATTTTATACATAAGGAAATTAAGAGCTTATGTGTTTTAACACCTGTTATTTGCAAAAAAAGCACTATCCAATTTTATGAAGGTACACAATTTAAAAAAAAAATCTGAATATTTTTAGAATAAGCAACTAATATATATATATGAAATATATAAATACATATATAAAGATTTCAAATTGTATCTCAGAAGCATAATATAGTCCAAATGTACATTTATTATTATCAATCTCTTGTTCTAAATTATTAGTGATATACCATGAAACTCAGTATCAAAGAAAAGTAACCCAGACTGTGAACATGCCACAGATACAGGCCTTTGTTCTTAGCGGATACTCAATGCCAGGAGATTAATTTTATGGACACTATAAGAGCTTTTGTAGAACTAGACAAAACAGTTACCTTATGAAACAAATTTATATCCAATTTTGCAACAGAAGGCCATTTGCGCGCATGCCACGTTTCCCTCCGCATTGGTCTATGGCTCTCCATAGAGACCATTGTCTAATTAATGATACGACAGCCGATAACCCATCCCCTGGGCTAGCAAAGCACTTTCCCTTCTCTATATTGCTCGCATTGCAGGGGAACTGTTTACTGTTCTTCAGTTAGATAAAAGCTAGAGATGTTGGTCTTCTTAAACATCTTCCCTAATAAATATTTAATGCAAGTCAAGTGCTATAGAAGTGTCATCATGATTTTATATGAAAATAATTGTTAGGCTTGAAAGAGAATCCAAAGCCTCCAGAATTCTTACTGTAGTAACCCATTTCTCAAAATAAATGTGCAGGCATGAGTTCCTCAGCTGTACATTTATTATGAAATGCTTAAAAATATGGAGAGGAAGGCATCCTGTAATTTCAGCACCCATAGACAGCATTAACAAACACCTACATACATAAACTTTAAAACTAGGACCCTATACTGCATTATATTATTACTCAAACACTTGTCTTTGTTAATATATATTCCATAGTCCTCTAAATTATCAATTTTATGACTTTATCGTAATTTATATGACCAGTTTTCTACTGTTAGACATTAAGGTTGTTATTTAGTTTTTGCTCATAACATGTGGTGATAAACTTCTTTTGATATAATTATGCTTATTTCTTATTGCCTTAGGGTGTATTCCTAATGGTATTTCTGGGTCAAAAGGTTTGAATATTTATTGCTTCAATATATTTATTGACAACTGCCATCTATTAAAAAATAATAATTTGTAGCTTTGTCATCAGCCTATAGCCGTCCATTCGCCTGCATTTTTACTAACATGAGGTATTGCTCTTTTTAATCACTTTGGTTTGGCAATGAAAATCAGGTTTTACTGCAGTTTTAATTTGCATCTATTATTGCTGAAACAATAGAATATTTTTATATGTTTACTTGCCATTGTTTTTTTATATGTACTGTTTGTTCATACTTTGTCCAATTTTCTACTGTAGTGCTGACATTTTCTCATTGATTTATATGGGAGTTAAACACAGGAAGAATATTGACACACTGCATGTGTGCATTTTAGACTTGTTTTATTCTAATCTTTGCACACATTGTGAGCATTAATTCAGGGACAGATTACATATACTAAAGGTCAAGAAATAGTTCCATTTGCAAGTAAGTGAGATAACAATTTAAAGATTCTTTTATTAAAAAAAATTGTTTGTCCTTGAAATGCACTTGAAAAATCACCATATAACCCATTTAACCATATTTATATTGAGGACATTTTAAAATACAAGATCATTTCATATAATAGTGGTAATGTTACTAACAGCTAACATTTATGGTGAGTGTGTGTGTAAGGCACTTTACATTTTCAAAATGACTCACAAAACAGGTACTCTTTCTATTCACGTTTTATAGACAAAGAAACTGACACTCATACTGTAACATGCACAAGATGACAAGCCAGTGTATGTTCTATCACGGTTTTATTCCAGCTGAGGTGAAAGAAGAAATGGTTCATAAAATTACCTTATGTTGTCAAGAAAGAGTCTTCCCAAATTAAAATCATGGAATTAATATAGTAAGTTGAACCATATAATTTTTTTCTTTTTGTAGGTCATTGGTGATCAAATATTAGCAAGTTTATATGGTTCAAACAAATTAATTTGAAACTGAAAGAAACTATAGAAAAAAACACACGCAAACAAGTTGTAAAATAAAAAGTGCTTACCAGAGCATCGCTGTGAAAGCCCAATCAATGTATTTTATAGAGGGCAAGACTGAGACTGGTAGAGTTTACACAGATTTTCCCAGCACTTAAAAGAATTATAACTTTTAGAAAGATTATATTTTTACTAATGTCTCGAATATTCAATGAGATGAATGTTTTTAATTTTCCATCATGTTGGTAAATTTTTTGCCTCCTCACCATCAAAACTTATTTTTCTTCTTTCTTTGTCTCCCCTCTTAACTCAGGGTCCCCCTCCCCCCTCTCTATATACACAGACACATATATGTATATGTATAAATTTTTCCCCCTCTTACCTTCCTCTCTGTTTCTCTGCCTCTCTGTCTATAAATGTTTGTTGAGAAACTACTAAGTACTATGCTCAAAATTAAATTCTCACATGCAATGGTGAATGGGGCAGTCTTTTAAGGAGTTTGTCAAGGAGCCAGTAGAAAAAATAGGCAATTTATTTCCAATGGATATGAAACCGTTATTAGAAAGGAGACTGGGTCCAGAGCGGGCCTACCTAAAGCCGGCCTTGCAGTGTGTGGGTTCTAGACTATGTGCAGGAAAGATTACACAACATGAGTCCAGGTGATTTTGAGAGTATATTTATTAAAGCTGGGGACAATGAAATAAAGAAGGGCTTAGGATAAAAGAAGCAACAGGAGAGAACATAGGCAGGGCTGCTTTTACTCTCTAGAAATGCTGTAGAAAAGAAATGAGCCTAGATGGGACTGCTTTGGATCACTAAGAAGTCAGAGAAAAGGGGGCCTTGGAGACAGATTCAGGGTGTGAACGCAGAATGAGCTGCTGCTGCCCATTGCTCCCCTGGTTGCAAGCTTCGTGGGGTCCCTTAGAGTTTAGGAGATGCATGCCTGCTGGGGAAGGAAAGGGGAAGGCAGAGGCATGGTTGTGCTTGTGGGAGGAAGAGCATGTCCTGGGTTCTTCGTTTTGAGGGTTTTAAAGGCTGGAAGTTTAGGAGAGGTCTTAGGGAAGGATCTCAATAGAATATTCATCAGCTTTTCCAGGTGTATCTTTTCAGGGTCATGGTTTCCACTGATTGGTCAGTACCAGGGCAGGGGGCATCAGTCATTGCAGCTGGTCCTGGCATCACATGCCTAGGTTTGCTGCTTTCCTAGGCCTGAGATGAAATACAACTGAGGCATAGATGTTATCTTTAGGGAGAAAAATTCAGGGGGGTCAGGGGGTTATAACGAATGATATGGTCAGGGGGTTTAAATCACATGGCCAGTGATATGCCAGGGAAGGAAAGGTCATCCTGGGGGTGAGGTTCCCCCCAGTTTTGCCCATTGCTAGGCACCCCGGGCTTTCTGCCCTGGTGACCTTCTGTGTTTGGCTGTAAATTGCTCCACCAGTTTGTTTAGCTATCTGTCTCAGTTTCCCCATTCCACTTGCCAAGGAATTTTCCTAGTTTCTTACTAACCTTCCTCAAAACCGCTTGGCCAGGCCTCTCAAAGTAATCTTAGATGATGGTGGGAGGCCTTTCCAAAGACAGTATCTTTGAAACTGAGATGCTCAAAGGAATGGAGTCCTAGGAAGCATAGTATTCTCATTAATTTAGAGACAGAAACCAGAACTCAAGCTGATGATTTGGTTGAAATTAGTGGGGCTGGGCACTGGAGGTAATTGTATTTAATAGCATCATGTTTATAGAAAAATTAAATTCTTAAGTAAAAACCTTCCCACAGCCTGGCCGGGTGTGGCTCAGCGGTTGAGTGTTGACCTAGGATCCAGGCAATCAGGGTTTGATTCCTGGTCAGGGCACATGCCCCGGTTGTGGGCTCAATCCCCAGTTGGGGGTTGCAGGAGGCAGCCGATCAATGATTCTCTCATCATTGATGTTTCTATCTCTCTCTCCCCCTCTCCTTTCCTCTCTCTGAAATCAATAAAGATATATTAAAAAAAATTTTTTAAAATCTTCCCACAAAGAAAATTTTATGTTCAAATGGTTTCATTGGTGAATTTTATCAAATATTCAAAAAAGAAATAATACCAATCCTACTCAAGCTCTTTAAGGTAATAGAGGAATAGAGAACAGGTTCCATTCATTTTATGGAGGCTAGTACAATCAAACCCTGAGAAGACATTAAAAAAAAAAGTTGCAGCTTAGCCAGCACGGCTCAATGGTTGAGCTTCAACCTATGAAACAGGAGGTCATGGTTCGATTGCCTTTCAGTCCCCATGCCTGGGTCGCAGGCTGGATCCCCAGCAGGGGGTGTGCAAGAGGCAGCCAATCAATGACTCTCTCACCATTGATGTTTCTCTCTCTCTCTCTCTCTCTTTCTCTGAAATCAATAATATATATATATAAAATATAAAATATATAATATATATAAAATATATATGTATATATAAGAAGTTACAGCCCTGGCTGGTTTGGTTAAGTGGTTAGAACTTTAGCCTGAGCACCAAAGGGTCGCAGGTTCAATTCCCAGTCAAGGGCACCTGGGTTGTGGGTTCAATTCCACCCTGATAAGGTTGCGTGCAGGAGGCAATAGATCCATATGCCTATCTCACATTGATGTCTCTTTCTCACTGCCTTCCCCACTCTCTCTAAAAATCAATGGAAAAAATATTGTTGGGTAAGAATGAACAACAACAACAAAAAGAAATTACAAACTAATATTCCCCTTGTACATATATAATAGAATCTTAACAAAACACTGGCAAATTAAATTGAGCAATATGTAAAAATGAAACACATCATGACCAAATGACTTTTATCTCAGCACTCTAAAGGGGTTTGACATTCATTACTTTGACAAAAGAGAAGATCCATATGATAATCTTAGGTGTGCAGAAAAACCATTTGCCAAAATTCAACAAATATTCATTATACATATTCCTAGCAAACTACAAAGAAGGTCACATTTTCAACTGATAAACAGTACCTACCAAAAATGTTCTGTTAATATCTTACTTAAAATTGGGAACAAGGCAAAGATGAAGGCTCTCAATGCTTCTGATCAGCATTATTCTGGAGGACCTAGGAAGCAATGCAATGAGGCACGGTAAAGGGAAAACATTATGGCAATAAAAAATGAAGAGGTAAAATTGTCTTGATTCTTAGTGGTCATTATTATTTATATATAAAATCCTTATAAAAACAACTATCAAAGCAACTATCAGAACTAATAAATTAAAATAGTATAGTGGCATGGCAGGGGGATCTGGTCAAGAAACAAAAGCAATTGTATTTCTATACTACAGTAGCAAAGATTGGAAAAATAAATGCAGATATAAAGGGATTTTAAAAATGCCATTTACAGTAGTATAAAAATCATAAAATACATGGGGTAAGTTTAACAAAGGGTATACATGACCTTCACACTGAAAATTATGACACTTTGAAGAGAGAGTTATATTGAAAGTTATATGTTCATGGACTGGAAGATTCAATGTTAAGATATTAAGTATGTTCATTCTACTTCATACCTGGGGATAGGGAAATATCCACTGCATGGCTCCATGGACTCACTGGACCCAGTAAAAGATGGTCCTGGCCCCTGTAAGAGGGGGTCATGACAATGTTTCAAATCCTCAGGTATGTGGCCAATTTGGACTCTCTGCAATGGTTCCCAGTATGTCTGGCTATTCCTCAGTATGGTTATCCATGCAAATATCTGTGCATTTCTTTGAAGGAGTGCTGGAAAAATCAATACTGTATATACTTGCTCTGGCATGGCAGGGTATTTCCTCAAGGAGACCCTAAAGTGTCTCCTTTAGACAATGAGTTCCACTTACAAAAACTGGCATATTCACATCTGGTATCAAAATACACTCTCAGATAAGGCAAATGAACTCTGTGTAGAGAGCACATAATTTCCTAGTGTCAGATTTAATAATGGAGGTACATGCATTAGAAACACCTGGAATGTTTGTTAAAACTGCAGATTTCTGCTACATATTTGACCTACTCATCAGAATATATTATAATTCCAAGAAGTTTGCATTTTTAACCCTCACCCCACCCTGTCAATGTGATGCACACTATAATTTGAGAAAAATTACCCTACTAGGAAGCCAGATCCAAGAAATGGCAGAGAGCTACAGTGTCAATAAATTATTCAGGCAAGTATAATTACCAGAAAGTTTATCTAATAACATACAATATAAATAAAATTTCAAGTGGTGGTCAGAAAAAATTGACTTGTGTTTGTAGGAGAGCAATTTATTCATCCTGGTACCAGGATGGTTGGGGAAGTAAATTTAGCTCTTTGAGAAAGAAAATACTTAGAGCTAAATAGGTGTGATGTCTTTCTAGAGTTTGGAGCACAGCCTTAGTCTGAGGGGCAGAGCTGACATGAGGCTGGGTAACAGGAAAAATTACACATAGTTACTGAGGGCAAAACACTGGTCTAGGGGCAGCTCTGACACCAAGTAGGGCTTAGGAGGTTCTGGGACTCAGGACCTACACTGATTTTCAGAATTTTCATTTGATCATTAGGCCCTTGGTGGTTTTTTAAAAAATTTTTTTATTTTTATTGAGTTTTTTAGAGAGAGGAAGAGGGGGGAGAGAGACACATCAATGTGAGAGCAAAACATCGATTGGCTGCCTCCTGCATACCCCCTACTGGGGATCGAGCCCAAAACCTGGACACGTGACCTGACTGAAAATCAAATCAGCATTTTGGTGCATGGGACGACACCCAAACAACTGAGCCACACTGGCCAGGGAGTCCCTTGGTCTTGCTGATAAGATGACTTAGTTCAGAGCTCCAGAAAGTTGTGCAATGAGGCTGCTATTATGCCAGATTTGACTCTGAAGTCAGCCCACGGATGGCTTGTTGGTAGATCTAGCTATGGGCTGCTAGGAATGCAGCAAAAGCCAAACTATGCAGTTCCAACTGGATGGTATTTGACTGTCATAAAATTCATTAAGCTGTGCCTTAAATCTCATTTTTTTAAATGCCATGCATTTTATTTGTATTTGATGTATTACACCTATAAATTATTGGTGCAGTATAATGATAATTTTTAATTTTATTTATTGTTGACAGTATTAGAGATGTTCCTCATTCTCTCCTGTTGCCCCCCTCCACCCAACCCTTATATTTTTATTTAAAAGCTTAAAGTTAAACAGAATATCTAGTAAATAGTTTATTCAACAACTATCTTAATTTCCTGTCTATCATATTAACATGTCCTCCCCATTATTACTGGTTGAGCTTCCCTTGTCCTTCCCAATACACTATCTGTTCTAGACTTTTTCCATTGCTTGTCAGTATAAATGAAGACTCTGGGGGCTTTACTGGGCAGGGCTTGTGAGTGATGCCATAAAAAGATGTCTTTTAAATGCTACCAGACTTTGCTTATGACAGATTTCAAAAGCAATTTCCCCCTAGTTATAACAAAAAAAAAATATTTCCATTACTGCTTATGATGCAAGTGCTTTAATGCAATTGAGAAACACTGTTCAGTTCTTGATTTTTAAAAAGTGATATGTAAAGTATGCCATTTTCACAGCCTGTTTACACCCGCGCTGGATTACTTACTGCAGTGTCTTATTCTGAACCAGCTATCTGATTTAGAAATGCCGTGTTATTAAATGTACCAAATGTATTAAGTGTACATTACTGGCTACCTTTCATCTGTTTATAAGGCATCAATGAATGTTGCTTAATGAACTAGGACTGGTAACTGTTCCAAACTTTAGTGTATTTTCCAGTTATCCTTTAAAGGCATGACAGACCTTGGCATTTCAAATTCTATCTTCAATAGTGGTTATTTTTAAAATTCTAATCATTAGACAAACACTATTTCCTGGAAAGATTGTTTTTATAACCTTCTTTAGGTGAGTTATGTTAACTTAGGAGGGCTAAGATGTATTTCAGCAACTATATATCCTTGTTTCTTTTTTACTGTGTTAATGCCTCATCTGTAAAGATTTGAAAAATATAGCCCATGTCCCAAAGATGAGTTTATAATTTCTTCCAAGTCTATCAGAAGCTTTTATAGAGATACTATACAAAATAAAAATGGTGTAAGGTTCTAGTTTAATTAAAATATCTGTTTTTCTAGAATGGAATTAATGAGTTTTTTTAGCACTGCAGCATATTCCCATGGAAGGAGGCAATAAATTAATTATTTAAGGGCCTGAGTTTTAGTCCTGGCTCCATCAGAAACAAATTCAAGACCTGTGTAAATTATTTTCTATATCTGGACTTCTATACCACTGGTAAAAAAACTAAATATACAATGTGCTGGAAAAGAGACCCAATCTAAGGTTCCTGACATCTCTAAGATACTTACCTTCTGTATATCAATTGAATATATGGTGTTACCCTAGTTTGTATTGGCGAGAAATCTTTTGTGGAAATATAACTTCTAATTACAGTTTGATTCCTCCCCAAGTCTGGCTAGACCAGCTTTTTTGTCACTGAATGGATTTAACAAAAATGTGCTTAGTTCGAGTAGAGTTGGGAGATAAACTCAGAGCCTCACATTCCACATAGAAGACATTCTTTGTCACCCCAACCGGGGCCTCAGTGCACGGTATGGCTGAAGAGCCCTAGGTATGGGGGAAGGAAAATGGTAGAATTTGTAACTTGTTGTACAACTATTGGCCAGGAATCCCCATGTCTGGACTCTGTTTTTCTCATGTGGGCTGTTGGAGGGGCTCTGAAGCACCAGGTCTATGGACTGACCCATTCAGTTTGGGAAGAAAGGGCGTTTTGCCCAACTCTCTATTTAGGACACAAAACAGAGTTAGCACTTTACCCCAATAATAAACTTCACTATTTATTACAGGCTTTCATGTGAATTCCAGATTCTCCGAGGACACACATGAGATGCTCAGGTGACAGACAAAGTGTGGTGAGGTTGATGTGTTTGGGTTGATAACAAGGCCAGGTGGGGTTTCCTGGTTTTAGATGTTATGCTCTTGGCACCTCCATCAAATACACAAGTTAAATATCAATGTTTTCCATAAAGGATCCATTAATTAAAAACTACAATAGTAAAAGCATTTCTGTTTTTCTTGTTTCTTTTCTTTTTCTGTTTTGGAAGCCTGTTCTTTAAACTCCCTGAGCAACTGAGGTAGCAAAAGCAGACTTTCATTTGAAGCGAAACAGGTCTAAATCATTCTGTTGGAACTCTCCCAAGTACAGAGTAAAGAATGCGTGGCATCCAGGTCCATTAAGGAGTGAAATGTGACCATCTGCCAATGTTTTCTGCTTTATTGACACAAGACTGCTCTATGAAGTGGTAGTTGAATAGAAAATAGGCTTTTAGCCTGAAACAGAATCTCATATTTCTCGACCTCCCTTTCAAGCAAATATTGTTTTAAAAACACCATTAATGAATTGTGGATATAATTCTTCAACTATTTTACCTTGACTAGTTCTTTCTCAGGGTAACTTTATAAGTTATACAGCATAATTCTTACTCTGTGATACAGAATTTTTTCTATTATTTGAAAGCAGAATAGTAACTTCGAAACATATGAAAAGATGGAAACACATTTCCTCCCTTTTTTCTCACGTATATTTAATCACCTTTAAACATATTACATTTCTTTCCAATTTGGAGAAATATTATTTTCATTCTATGTGTCTATGTGTACATATACATGTAAGTACTTATATTTAACATAAAATTACATCTTAAATTAAGCTTAAATATTTATATGTTTAGATTTTACGCATTTTATTTTACTTATTTTAGATTTTAATACTTATATGTATATCTCAGCATAAATATTTATATGCCTACAGTTATGTTACATGTAAACATAAATATTTATATACATATATCTATGTCTATATGGGTAAAAAACAAGAGTCATGTATTTGTATATTTAACAAATGTTTATTAAGCACCTACTTTGTCAAGCACTCTTCTAGATTTTGGGGATATTTCAGTAAAAGCTAAACCAAAATTCTGGCTCCATGAATTTTATATTCTGTCTGCTGCAGCATTCTTGATTTGTAGTTACTCTTTGGGAGTAAACTGAGTACATTAGTAGCTTTATGCAATACCAAAAATATTATTACAGGGGTAGAAAAGATAATTGACATGATCATTTTTTCTGGGCTCTATTGCTTCATTTGTATTAATTATTAGGTGCAATATAATTTTATCTTGATCAATTCCATTTTGTTATATTTTATTAGTACAGTTGTCATTAGGAAGCACCCTATGGCATTTATTATTATTTTAGATTTTAATGAATATTACCCAGTATAAAAAGACATAAAATTTAAATAACTGTATAATTATTTATCTTCTAAATTAATTGATCAACAGATAAGGTAGCATAGAGAATTTTATATTCTGTATTTCTAGTTTAAGATCCAAAAATTTCTTCTTGAGCATAATTTCCCCTCTTCATATCAATCATGCTGTACTGTTTATTTGGTTATGAAAATTACATAAGGCAGCATATAAGAATGTGTATACTACAACAGAGAACATGCTAAAATCAATGATAAAACAAAAACAGGCATAAATATGTGACTATAGTTGCAGATGAAAATTATTCAGGTAGCTTAAAAATACAGATTCCCAAACCCCTTTACCTTTAGAGTCTGATTTGATTGGTTCCCTGATGTAGGGACCTTGAAATGTTAAATTTTTAAGAATTTCAAATCTAATCTATAGATATGAGAGGAGAGCCACTGCTTTCATTGAACCACAGATTTGCCTCTCATCTTCTGGGAGATCAGAACACTTAATCATACCTATAAGGTTAAAAACAAGCCAGTGTTCAGGCTAAGTGTGACACTGTGGTCCTAGATTCTTCCTGAGGAGCAGGGTCTGCTCGTAGGAGGACACACTGTGGCATAATGAACCACATCCTCAATAGCGTCTCTGTGAAAGATCCAATGAGATGTATCAGACCCTTTCTTATAATGATTTTGAGCAGAGGCACCACATTTGTTTCATTGCTATTATATTTTTTAACTACTGTGTTATTAAAAATAGAAAAGAAGAGAATATAAAAGAGGTACAAGCCTACTGAAATAAACTACATTAGAATTTATAGCAATATCACTTCTAGCATGTTTCTAGTGGACATTGATTAGACACAGACTAATTCTCACTGTATTGACTCTGCTATATTAAACCAAAGGACTCCCTTCATTAAATTAGCAAGGGAAACAACCTATAAAAGTAATTAAGGAGGAAAGGAGGGTAAAATTAATCCCAATAAATGGTAAGAGAAGGGTTTATTTGAGTAAGACTTGGACATTCTGCAGTAGCAAGGATAATGTTGTGTAAGTATCATTAATCTTTGTAAAGGGCTGGATCCACTGGAAGAGTAAATTAGCGAAGAGCCAAAGCCTGTCTATGCTGTCTCAGTCCTAGTTTTAGAATTAGATTTTATGAATCTACACAGCTCCTTTTGGCATCTATGCCTGCATCTTTGGATGTGACAGAGAAAGGATACTTGTCAAAACCAATAAAAAAGCTGGGATTATTTGGAAACATGACATGGCTAATATTAAGATGGCGGGAAACAGATAGTAAAAGTTTAATACTGTGACCTTCCAAAGGGCATATAATATAATACAGAAATCAACACCCCTCCTCAGTGATGACTGGGGATCAATTATCAGTGGCATTGTGCCTGAGGGCAGCTCATTGATCATTCCTATTGCCACTGCACTGACTGCTGTTGCTACGGTTAATGAATGTTATTAAACCTGCTACCCAGCCCTAATCATGAGCACTAGCCATGCCCTCGTCCCCAGTTTCCAAAGCTTCAGAAGAATGGGGGTTAGAAACTCAGGTTTGAAAGGCCACCAAATCCTGATGTCAAATTTTTTGATGAAATGTTTGCTGCAAAAGGTCCTGGCAAATCAATAAATGTCTTCATATTTATAAAAATAAGGGTATCTCAAAATCTATGCTAAAATTAATCTTATTTCATGTACAGGAAAAGTGTGGAGTAAAAGCCTATCAGCCTACCTTAACATTTTGGAGGACCATGGCTGGTCCCTGAAAGTCCATATACTTGGAGTCCTTAGTCTCAAGGGAAAGGGTGAGTTAAACTGTTGGCACTACTAAAAAGGATTTGCAATATCAGGACTGAAATTTTTGGAAAAAAAAGGCAAGTCTGCTCTGTTCCCTAAAGTGAATATCCAAATGGTAAGAGACACTTCCTGAAAATTGAAAAGTGTAAAAACAAACAAAAACTTTCTTTTGTGCTACTATTTTGTTATTGCTGTCTTAAATTTTTATTTTAAGTAAAATAAAATGGTTTCATGGGTGACAGTGTCTAGGGACAGTCAGATATGCTTGAACCCAGTTCTTTAGGAGGGTTCAGAAGAACTGAAAGATCTAGACTACTTCTTGCCAGCCTGATAAGGAAATTTACATATATATATAAATAATAAAAACTGGTTTGGGACAATGAGCAGTGTTAGCAAACACACAAGCGATGAGTAAAGACAAACACCAAAGGCAAGAGTGGCAGAGGTGACGGCAAAAACCCCAATCAATTTAGGCAATCGATTCACCTTTGTAAAGAAAGCCCTGGAACAAAAACAGCAGGAAAGAATTTTTAAATCACTAAAAATGATGTGTGTGTCCTTTTCATTTTTCAGGAAAAGGAAAGGGGCCATGAGATACATGATGCTCCCGAGAACTGACGTGGGGGTCTCAGCATGAAAGACAACTTCCCCAGTTACGGGCCGCGTTAGTCCTGGCCCTCCCTCCGTATGGCGGGCTTGCTCATTTGCTTTAGAGCCTCACGGGATTACAATCCAGGCTGTGGCCTCATCTGAGACTGATCTGGTGTTGTCACGCTCGGTTCCTCAGGGTCCTCGGAGAGAGAGCCTCCCTCTTGCACCTCTGCCATGACCAAGGTAACATGCCCACACTAGCCTGATAGAAGATGAAGGGCACAGGGCCGGACACTCCTGTGCCCTGCCCCAGAAGCAGCCAACGGCCAGACATCTGAGTGAGCTCCTCTGAGAAAACAGCTCTGCTGAGGCCAGTCTAAATGCAACCCTGCAAAGCCATGAGCTGAAAAAGAGTTGGTTATGTTAAGCCTCTGTTTTTGAGGTGGCTTGTTAATGCAGCATCATTTTGGAGTAGATAACTGATGTACTTATACTTAATCTCAAAATTTCTAATTTAAGAAAGTATTAGTGTTATTGAGGGTGTATGTTTTAGTTGGTTGGAAAGCTTGGTGCTTTATATTATGGATTTTAATTTTTTTCACTTTGGTAGCTCAGCAGTCAATTTTTCTAGTAATGAAGCTAATACTGATGCCAGATCCCAGATATCAGATGTGATTCGCACAGGATAATATGAATAAATAATTGGACCCCAGTAAAATTTTCTAGATTTTAGCATGATTTGTTTTACTTATCACATTCCAGACTTTTACAATCAAACTGTGCCAAATGTATGCAATAAATATGATACTTATCTTACAGAAGTTTCCATAAGATGGCATTTGACATATGCATCCATGACAGTCAAGACTTTTGTTTTGAAATATGGAATCCATATACCTATTGCCCCTCAAGGTTTTTGTAAAAAAAGGCTCTGAGAATTAATGTCCATTTTTCATGTTTCAATTCACTTCAAAGAAATGTTATTATACTTTAAAAAATAATCTTTATTTCATTCATTTTAATTTTAATCGACTTAGCTAATATTTCACAGAAGTAAATTATCTTCAGGCTGAAAGGAGGTTCTTAATGTCGAGTGAAGAAAATGTCAAATATCAAATGGCAATCAATTAGCTCTTAATTAGATTTCTGCATTTACCTGCTACTCTCTCAAAATTAAAAAAAAAATTAATATGTTTTTATTGATTTCAGAGAGAGGAAGGGAGAGGGAGAAAGAGAGAGAAACATCAGTGATGAGAGAGTCATTGATCGGCTTCCTCCTGCACACCCCCGACTGGGGATTGGGCCTGCAACCTGGATATGTGCCCTGACCGGGAATCGAACCGTGACTTCCTGGTTCATGGGTTGATGCTCAACCCTGAGCACACCAGCAGGGTAAAAATATTTTTTAAACTGAAATGTGCCTACTCTTGCATTTCTTCTTTAGTATTTATTTTTAAAGCCGGCTAGTGACATTCAAAGTGATATTTTTCTAATCAGATATCTTGATCATAGAAACTGTGATAGGAATTCTGGAAAATGACATGACTTCTTTGAGCAACTGATAATGCTAGAATCCTAAGTGGTACAAAAGAAAAGTGTTCCAAAAGTAACCCCCAGGAATGTATGATATTCAGGAATAATCTCATTTTTGAGATAATTTCATGATCAAAGCTTTGTTCAAAAATTGAAAATAAAACTGAAGACTAAAACCACAATTTGCTTCAGTGGGTTAAATTATATGTTAATTAATTTTTTCCTACTATATAGAGATGTAATTCATTTATAGTAAACTATACATATTTAAATCACACAATTTGAAGAATTTTGACATATGTATGCACTGTGAAACCATCACCATAATCAAGATATCAAGCATTTCTATCTCCCTGAAAAGTTTCTTTATGCCCCTGGGCCATCCCTTCCTCTCTGCAATCCTGTCCTAGCAACCATCGATCTGCTCTGTGTCATTATGGAGTAGACGGCATTTCCTAGAATCTCATGTAAATGGAATCAGAGCCTGGAATCAGAGCTGCTATGGTGTTTTGACTGTCTGCTTTCACTCACTGTGATTCATCCAAGTTGTTAAATGTATCAGAAGATTGTTGCTTTTTATTGCTGAGTAGTTTTCAATGGAATGAATAGACTGTATTTTGTTTACCTATAAGCCTGTTAGCAGACACCTGGGATGTTTGCAGTGTTCGGCTATTACAAATAAAGCTGCTATAAGCACTTGTATGTAAGTCTCTTATGGACATATGTTTCCTCCTCTTTTGGGTGAATATCCAGTAGTGCAAGGGCTGCCTCTTATGCTAAGCGTATGTTTAACTTATTTAAAAACATTGTCAAACTCTTTCCACAGCAGTTATATCACGCTTAACCCACAGCACATGAGAAGTCCGGGGTCCTATATCCTCATGTCTGTCTTTTTAGTCATTCTAGAAGGTGTGTGGTGGTATCTGACTGTGATTTGCATTTGTATTTCCCTGCTGGCTGATGATATTGAGCATCTTTTTATGTATTTTTTTTTCCTTTTTGGAGGGAGGTAGGATTTGTGTATCTTATTTTGCGAAGAACCCATTTAATCTTTTGCTCATTTTATTTGGTCATTTGTTTCATAGTTTAATTTTTAATGAAGTTCAAATTAATTATTTTTCTTTTAGGATTCAGGTGTGTGTGTGTGTGTGTGTGTGTGTGTGTGTGTGTGTGTGTGTGTGTGTGTGTGTGTGTGTGTGTGTGTGTGTGCCTGCGCGCGCGCATTTACCCAAGATCATAAAGTTTTTTTTCATTTTATTCTAGATATTTTAATTTTAGGCTTTCTATTAATATCTATATTTCAAAATTTTAAGTGTACGCTATGAGTAAAGAATCTATGTCTAATTTTCTGATATCATTTGTTGAAATGACTTTCCATTTTTCAGTGAATTGCCTTGATATCTTTGTCAAAAATAAATTTCCTCGTATGTGTATGTCAGCTTCTAAACTGGTGATTCTGAATTGGGAGGCCATTTTGCCCTCCCTGCCCCAAGGAATATTTGGTAATGTCTAGAGACATTTTTCGCTGTCACAGTTCTGGGTTGCTACTTGTATCTAGTGTACAGAGGCCAGAGTTCTGCTGACTATCCTACAATTCACATGTCAGTCCCACCACAAAGAGTTATCTGCCCCCAAATGTCAACAGCGCCAAGGCTGGAAAACTATTTTCAAGGCTTTCTTTTAAATTCCATAGATCTATCTTCTCACTAATATTTCAGTCTTGTTTATTGT
The DNA here is from genome assembly GCF_054644295.1 of Miniopterus natalensis. Lineage (NCBI taxonomy): Eukaryota > Metazoa > Chordata > Mammalia > Chiroptera > Miniopteridae > Miniopterus > Miniopterus natalensis. The sequence goes on from NC_142081.1 coordinate 131,598,828, forward strand.
AGCTTTACACTAAATCCTGAAATCAAGCAAGGGTAAATCCTCCAACTGGGTTCTGCTTTAAAAAAAAAAAAAATCTTTTTGGCTATTCTAGTTTCTTCGTATTTCTATATAAATTTTATTATTTAAAAAATTTATTTTATTTAATTTATTTTTTAATAGAATTTATTAGGGTGACATTGGTTCACAAAATCATACAGGTTTCAAGTGTGCAACTCAACAAAACATCATCTGCACACTACATCATGTGTCCAACTGCCCCCAAGTAAAGCCTCTTTTTGTCCCCATTCTGTCCCCTCTTTGCCCACTTCCCCTTAGCCCCCACCCCCTTTTCCCTCTGGCTACCACCACACTGTTGTCTGTGTCTATGTTATGTATATATGTCTTTTGGCTAGTCCCTTCACCTTCTTTCACCCAGTCTCTCCTCCCCAATCACCTTGGCATCTGTCCATCTGTGACATGTATCCATGTCAATGTTGCTATTTTGTACCTCAGTTTATTTTGTTCATTAGATTCCACATATAAGTGAGATCATGTGATATTTGTCTTTCTTTGACTGGCTTATTTCACTTAGCATAATAATCTGCAAGGTCCATTCATGCTGTCACAAAAGGTAAGATTTCCTTCTTTTTTACAGGTGCATAGTATTCCATGTATAAATGTACCACAGCTTTTTTGTTCACTCATCTATTGATGGCACTTGGGCTGTTTCCAGATCTTAGCTATTGTACATAATGCTGCTATGAGTATAGGGGTGCATATATTCTTTCTGATTGGTGTTTTGGAATTCTTAAGGTATATTTCCAGAAGTGGGATTGCTGGGTCAAAGGGCATTTCTATTTTTAACTTTTTAAGGAAACTCCATACTGTTTTCCACAGTGACTGCACCACTCTGCATTCCCACCAACAGAGCACAAAGGTTCCCTTTCTCCACATCCTTGCCAGCACTTGTTTGTTGATTTATTGATGGTAGCCATTGTGGCAAGTATGAGGTGATACTTCATCATAGTTTAAATTAGCACCTCTCTGATGATTAGTGATATTGAGCACTTTTTCATGTTTATTGGCCATCTGTATGTCCTGTTTGGAGAAGTGTCTATTCAGGTTCTTTACCCATTTTAAAAATTAGATTGCTTATCTTCTTGGTATTGAGTTGTATAAGTTCTTTATATATTTTGGAAATTAACCGCTTATCAGATGTATAATTGGCAAATATGTTCTCCCACAGAGTGGGTTGTTCCCTTTTCATTTTGTTGATGATTTCCTTTGCTATTTAGTTTTATGTAGTTCCATTTGTTTTATTTTTTTCCTTTGTTTCCCTTGCCTTAGGAGATATATTGGCAAAAATATTGCAATAAGGGATGTCTGAGATTTTACTGCCTATCTTTTCTTTTTAGGATTTTTATGGTTTCATGACTTACATTTAAGCCTTTTATTCATTTTGAATTTATTCTTGTAAATTGATGGTCTAGTTTCATTTTTTTCCATGTACCCATCCAATTTTCCCAACTCCATTTATTGAAGAGATTGTCTTTACTCCATCGTATGTTCTTGACTCCTTTGTAAAATATTAATTGACCATAAAGGTATGGGTCAATTTCTGGGCACTTTGTTCTGTTCCGTTGATCTATATGCCTGTTTTCATACCAGTACCAGGCTGCTTTGCTTACAATGGCCTTGTAGTATAGTTTGATATCAGGTGCTGTGATACCTCCAACTTTGTTCTTTCTCAAGATTGCTGTGGCTATTTGGGGTCTTTTTTGGTTCCTCATACATTTTGGAGTATTTGTTCTAGATCTGTGAAATATGCCATTGGTATTTTAATAGGAATTGCATTGACTCTTTAGATTGCTTTGGGTGGCATGGACATTTTAATGATGTTAATTCTTCCAATCCATGAACACCGTATATGCTTCCACTTATTTGTATCTTCCGCGATATCTTTCTTCAATGTCCCATAATTTTCCCAGTGCAAGTCTTTGTTAAATTTGTTCCTAGGTACCTTATTTTTTATTGTTGTGATAGTAAGTGGGATTGTTTTTTAAATTTCCCTTTCTAATAATTCATTATTGGTGCCACTGATTTCTGAATATTTATTTTGTATCTTGCTACTTTGCTGAATTCATTTATTAGATATAGCAGTTTTTTGGTGGAGTCTTTAGGGTTTTCTGTGTACAGTATCATGTTATCTGCAAATAATGAAAGTTTTACTTCCTCCTTTCCAGTTTGGATGCCTTTTTATTTCTTCTTGTCTGATCTCTGTGGGTAGAACTTCCAGTACTATGTTGAATAAGAGTGGTGAAAGCAGACATTTCTATCTTGTTTCTGATCTTAAGAGAAATGCTTGTAGTTTTTGCCCATTGAGTGTGATGTTGGCTGTGGGTTTGTCATATATGGCCTTTATTATGTTGGTGTATGATCCTTTTATCTCCACTTTACTGAGAGTTTTTATCAGAAATAGGTGCAGGATTTTATCAAGTGCTTTTTCTGCATCTATTGATATGATCATATGATTTTTGTCCCTCATTTTGTTTATGTAATGTATCACGTTTATTGATTTGCAAATACTGGACCAGCCTTGCATCCCTGGAATAAATCCCACTTGATCATGGCGTATGATCTTTTTAATATACTGCTGGATCTGGTTTGCTAATATTTTGTTGAGGATTTTAGCATCTATGTTCATCAGGAATATTGGCTTGTAATTCTCTTTCTTTGAAGTGTCCTTATCTGATTTTGGAATTAGGCTAATGCTGGCCTCATAAAAGGAGATTGCAAGTCTTCCCTCCTCTTGAATTTTTTAGAATAGTTTGAGAAGATGGGTGTTCTTCTTTGAATGTTTAGTAAAATTTGCCTGTGAACCCATCCAGTCCAGGACTTTTGTTTGCTTGGAGTTTTTTATTTTTTTAAATTTTTTTATTACTGCTTCAATTTCAGTAGTTGTAATCAGTCTAATCCGGTTTTCTTGTTCTTCCTGATTCAGTTTTGGAAGATTGTATGTTTCTAGGAATTTATCCATTTTGCCCAGGTCGCCCAATTTGTTGGCATATAGTTGTTCATAGTATTTTCTTACAATCTTTGTATTTCTGTGGTGTTAGTTGTTACTTCTCTTCTTTCATTTCTGATTTTGTTTAATTGGGTTCCATTTTTTTTCTTAATGAGACTGGTTAAAAGTTTGTCAATCTTTTTTATCTTTTCAAAGAACAAGCTCTTAGTTTCATTGATCTTTTATATATTTTTTTAGTTTCTATGTCATTTATTTTTGCTCTGATCTTTATTATTTCCTTTCTTCTACTTACTCTGGGATTTATTGTTCTTTTAGGTGCATAGTTAGATTTTTTATTTGAGATTTTTCTTGCTTTTTGAGGTAGGCCGGTAATGCTATGAACTTCCCCTCTCAGGACTGCTTTTGCTGTGTCCCATAGATCTTGGGTGGTCGTGTGTTCATTTTCATTTGTTTCTAATTATTTTTATTTATTTATTCCTTGATCTCATTGTTAACTCATTCATTGTTTAATAACATGCTATTTAGCCTCCACATGTTTGAATGTTTTTCAGTTTTTTTGTTGTAGTTGATTCCTAGCTTCATATCATTATGGTCAAAGAAGATGCTTGATGTAATTTCAATCTTCGTGAATTTTTAAGACTTATTTTGTGTTCTAACATGTGTTCTACCTTTGAGAATGTTCCATGTGTACTTGAGAAGAATGTATATTCTGTTGCTTTGGAATGAAATGTTCTGTAAATATCAATTATATCCATCTGATCCAATGTGTCGATTAAGGTCACTGTTCTTTGTTATTTTTTTGTCTGGAACATCTATCTAGTGGTGATAGTGGAGTGTTAAAGTTCTCTACTATTACTGTATTGTTGTTGATTTTTCCCTTTAATGTTCACCAATATTTTTCTCTATATATTTAGGTGCCCCTATATTGGGTGCATATATATTTACTAGAGTTATATCCTCTCATTGGATTGAACCCTTTAGTGTTATGTAGTGACATCCTTTATCTCTTTTTTATGGCCTTTGTTTTGAAGTCAGTCTTTTCAGATAAAAGTATTGCTACCCCAGCTTTTTTTGTTTGTTTGTTTCCATTTGCATGGAATGTTTTTTCCATCCCTTCACTTTCAGTTTGTGTGTATCTTTTATTCTGAGGTGGGTTTCTTGTAGACAGAATATAAATTTTATTTATTTATTTAGTTTTAATTTTTTCAATTATAGCTGACATTAAATACTATATTACTTTCAGGCATACAGTACAGTGGTTAGATATTTATATAACTTCCCCAATAAGTCTAGTACCCACCTGACACCATACATAGTTATTACAATATTACTGACTGTATAACCTATGTTTTACTTTACTTTCCCCTGACAATTTTGTAATAACTCAAATAATTTATTTATTTATTTTTTTGCTAATTTGACTTCACATTTCTTTTTCTCACCCTTAGCTCCCTACAGTTTCAGCACACTTGACTTGCCCTTTAGACTCATATAAATTTCAGATGCAACTTGTCAGTTATTACAAAAGCACTGCTGGATTTTGTTTAATTGCATAGGCTATATAAGTATATTTTGGGGGACATCAAAATCTTGAATACTGAGCTTTCTTTAATTTCCCTCAGAGATGTTTTGTACAGTTTTCAGTGTAGAGTTCTTGGACATCACTTGTTAGATTTATTCTTACGTACTTTATGGTTTCTTGCCCTATATAAAAAAATCTTAGACAAATGGTTAAAGTTATAGATGAACATTAATGGTGGGCATGTGGATATTCTATATATGCCAGTGGATTTTAGAGATGATGTGTTTGCCCTGGTTGCTGTGAACCTTTAAAGCCCCAACCCCAAATTTTCTGGCTCCTGGAGAAAGGCTTTTTTGCTGCATTTTCTCTGGCTGATGTTTTTCTAGCTGTTTTTCAGATACTGCTTGTTCTCTCAGATGTTCGATTGCGCTCCGCTTTTTCTTTAGGTTATCGATCTGCTTTGTGACATGGTCTCCAAAAGGCAAGTGAGACAGTTATTCATGGTGTGCTCTGCTCCATGGGGAGGACTGGGGCCAAGTCTGGACTTGGCCACCTCTCACTTCCTGCCCTGCAGCCCTCCCAGCCTCATGCTTCCTCTTATTTTCAAGGCTATTTTGTTAACAGGTTTCCATTTCCTGGTTGTGGATCCTCTCATGCACTTTATTTATTTATTTTTTAAATTTTATTATTGTTTAAAATATTACAGATGTCCCTTTTTCTCCCCAATGATCTGTTCCACCCTGTCCCATCCCCCTCCCCAGTCCCTCTCCCCACCATTGTCTATGTCCTTGGGTTGTGTATATATGCACATAAATTCTTTGGTTACTCCCTCCCCCTCCACCCACCCGCCCTCCTCCATCTCCCTGACATTCCTCAGTCTCATCTATGCTTCCATGTCATTCTGTTCATCAGTTTGTTAAGTTCTTTAGATTCCACGTATAAGCGAGATCATGTGATATTTGTCTTTCGCTGCCTGGCTTATTTCACTTAGCATAATATTCTCCAGGTCCATCCATACTGTCCCAAAGGGTACGAGATTCTTCTTCTTTACAGCTGCGTAGTATTCATGCACTTTAGAATGGGTGATTGGTTTATTTCTTAAAACCGGGCATCTATAAGTTATTGCAACTTTATGTTCTTCACTGGGGACTTTACTTGGAATTCTTAGTAAGTTATTGTTTCTGCTGGAAATATTCCATCCAAAAATGGCTGCAGAGAGAATCTTGCCATATTTCTGCACTTGATGAAATGTCATATTCACACAAGATAGAGCCAGGTTAATGCTAGATATTGTATCAGTGTTAACAAGTAACCTGGGAGAACATGCAGCAGTTAAAATGCTCTCACCATCTGGGCACTAAGGAAAAGAAGGAGAATCAGAGGTCGCGGGTTTATAAATAGGTTTGTAGTTTATGACATTCCACACTCCCTATGTATCCTCAGATTCCCGTGTTCAGCTCGTAGTACTAATATGTGTCTATGAGGGCTGTTGCAGGCTGCATTATGACACAGAATCACATAGGACAAGCATGAAACAAAACCAGAACAAAATTGAGTAGAACTAGTAGGACTAAAATTCTGAACTACCCCTTAAGAAGCCATTTTTTTGGTAATTGCACTACAGCACTTTCTCCTTTTGCTGCAACATAATGCAGCTTCCCCTCAACAGTGGGAAGCTCCAGTCCTGTCAATATCTGTACTATTACAACACAGTTTTAGCTTTTTTATTCCCTACAATTGTAATTTTATCAGCCTTAAAGACACTTTTGTTGGCTAAAGCTGCAACAAGTACACCCAATTTGGGTTACTGAAATCATCTAAAAGAGGAAGATGCGCCCTCACCATCTGGAACATGGACTCCCACCTTGTAGGTTAGGGTCCAGGTGATGACTCAAAATAATTATTTGCAAATTCAATTTATTTCCAATTATATCAAAATTGTTCTTTTCAAAAATGTGAACTGCATTGTTAACATTTCTGGCACAAATAGTAACGAAGGGTTTGCTGCTTGGGGTACTCTTAAAAAAACACACAGAGTGGGTAGTCCCAAGGTAGTTTTATTTACTTGCAGCAAGTAAAAGAGACAGGGGATTCATATCCCAAACTCTGTCTCCCTAAAGGGAGGCTTAGTCATTGCTTATATACACTATTTGGTCAATTTCATGTTGATTTCTTCTTTGCCACTGGCTACTTTCATCCAATTAAATTCCTGTCAGCTCCTCCTGTTTACAGCTGCATCTACACAATACAATGCTACATTGGAACATTTAGCAAGAAATAACTTTTAGTAAGAATGGTTCAGACCTTGAGACCCTTGTCCTAAGACAAATAGTCACATTTTCTGACCAGGGTAGATAACAATTTTGCATTTTTCCTGAATGAAGACTTTAAACATGTCCAAGTTTTCACATGACAAAGTGAGAGCTTAGTTATTCTAGCTGTGCTTTAAGTTGGTTTTAAAAGTCATAGAAAAGTGTGTAACACTTTGTAAAGTTCAAAGAAAGTAAGAGAGAAAAATATTTACTATATATTTTGTTGCCCTTTGGATGGTTCCTGACTCATGAGGTAGTTTGACAAAAATCTTTTATTTTTAAATTTTTAAGTTATTTTTATCCACTCATCTACTGATGGATACTTGGGTTGCTTCCAAATCTTCACAACTGTAAATAATGCTGCAATGAACATAGGGGTGCATATATTCTTTTGAATTAGTGTTCTGGGTTCCTTCAGATATATTCACAGAAGTGAATTGCTGAGTCATAAGGCAGTTCCATTTTTAATTTTATTTTGGTGGTGGTGGTGGGAATCCATACTGCTTTCCACAGTGGCTGACCAATCTGTATTTTCACCAACAGTGCATGAGAGTTTCCTTTACTCCACATCCTCACTAACACTTGTTATTTGTTGACTTCTTGATGATAACCATTCTGACAAGTGTGAGGTGATATTTCATTGTGGTTTTAATTTGCATTTCTCTGATGATTAGTGACATTGAGCATCTTTTTATATGTCTATTGGCCATCTGTGTGTCCTCTTTGAAGAAGTGTCTATTCTGGTCCTTTACCCATTTTTAATTGGATTTTTTTTTTTTTGGTGTTGAGTTTTATAAGTTCTTTATAAATTTTTGATATTAACCCCTTATCAGATGTACTGTTGAATATGTTCTCCCATTCAGAGGGTTCTCTTTCATTTTGTTAATAGTTTCCTCTGCTATGCAAAAACTTTTTGTTTGATGTGGTCCCATTTGTTTATTTTTTTCTTTTGTTTTCCTTGCCTGAGGAGATATAGCAGAAAAAATATTGCTATGAGAAATGTCTGAGATTTTATTACTTATATTTTCTTAAAGGATTTTTATGATTTTGAGTCTTACATTTAATTCTTTAATCCATTTTGAGTTTATTCTTGAGTGTGGTGTAAAAAGGTGGTCTAGTTTCATTTTTTTGCACATATCTGTCCAATTTTTCCAACACCCTTTATTGAACAGACTATCTTTACTGCATTGTATATCTTTGCCTCTTTTCTCTAATATTAATTGACTATAAAGGCATGGGTTTATTTCTGGGCTCTCTGTTCTGTTCCATTGATATATACATCTGTTTTTATGCCAGTGCCATGCTGTTTTGATTACTATGGCTTCATAGTATAGTTTGATGTCAGGTAGCATGATTCCTCCAACTTTGTTCTTTCTCAAGATCACTGTTGCTATTTGGAGTCTTTTGAGGTTCCACATAAATCTTTGAAATATTTCTTCTAGTTCTGTGAAATATGCTATTGGTATCTTGATAGGAATTGCATTGAATTTATAGATTGCTATGGGTAGTATGGACATTTTAAAGGTGTTAACTTTTCCTATCCATGAACATAGTATATGCTTCCACTTATTTGTATCTTCAATTTCTTTCTTCAGTGTCTTATAAGTTTTTGAGTACAGGTCTTTTAGATCCTTAGTTAAATGAAATACTACTGGAACATTAAAAAGAAGGAAATCTTATCCTTTCCTATAGCATGGATGGAGCTGAAGAGCATTATGCTAAGTAAAATAAGCCAGTCAGAGAAAGACAAATACCATATTCACTCATATGTGGAATCTAATGAACAAAATCAACTAACAAGCAAAATAGAGATACACTCACAGATAGGGAGCAGACTGACAGCTGTTGGGGGTCAGGGGCTGGAGGGATAAAAGGATTGAGAAAAAAAAGAGAGAGAGAGAGAGAAAACTCATCCACATGGACAACAGTGTGGTGATTGCTGGGGATGGGGGATAGGAGAGGGGGTTAGGGAAGGTGGAGGAGAGTATAAGAGGGATAAATGATGATGGAGGAAGACTTGACTTGGAGTGGTAAACACACAATACAGTGTACAGATTATGTGTTGTAGAACAGTGCTTCTGAAACCTGTATAATTTTGTTAGCCAGTGTCACCCCAATAAATTCAATAAAAAGGAAAAAAATATTTTTACTGTGAGATGACTATAGATTCACTTACACTTAAAATAAATAATATAAAGAGACCTGGATGCTCTTTACCCAGTTTCCCACAAACTATAACAAAATATCAGTCAGGATGTTGACATAGATATAGTCAAGATACAGAATATTTCCATCACAAGGATCCTTCATGTTCCCTTTGAAGGCCATACCACTCCGTCTCCCTCCTGGCAAAAACTAGTCCATTCTCTATTTCTATACTTTTGTCACTTCAAGAATGTTATGTAAATGGAATCACGCTGTATATAACTTTTGGGATTGGCTTTTTTTTTGGTGTGTGTGTGTGTGTTGGGTGTGAGCTGTTTCCTGTGAATTGAAAAGTAGCCACCCATCTAATCCTTTCAGGGGAGAAATTTCTTAACAAATAGCTTGTTAGGCATCAGGTGTTACAAAACCCCAGCTATCAGCTATGGAACTGCCAGGACGTTATGAGAAATATCCTGACAACTCCTATCCAGTAATGTGACTCAGACTTAATATTTCTTTAAGGTGTTTTTTGTTTTTAAAGAATAGCATATTCTGAATTAATATAGTCCCCATTTGCATCAAAAACATTTCTTAGGAATAATGTGCGTGATAATGATTGCTCAGAAACAAAAGCCCACCTACCTGGTTTAACCCCTGCCCTCCCTAAGACAAAACAAAACAAAAACTGATATTAAAACTATGTGTTGGTAAGAACCTCCTCCATTTAGCCCAGGGAAAACATTTGCCTAAAGTGCAGCTTCTTGTGGCCAGTCTTAGGATTCCCAACTGTGTTCAGACTCAAAGAATTTGTTTCAATTTCTTCTGCCTCCACAGGCATTGGTTAGGGATAGGGAACCAGGGAATGTTCTGCACAGACAGTTAGGTCTCATCTGGTTATATCTCTCTCCCTCCTGACAAAAACTAGTCCATTCTCTATTTCTATACTTTTGTCATTTCAAGAATGTTATGTAAATGGAATCATGCTGTATATAACTTTTGGGACTGGCTTTTTTTTTTTTTTACTCAGCATAACTTAATGACTATTCTTCCAAGTTGTTGCATATATCAATATTTTTTTCTTTTGATTGCTGACTAGTATCCTATGGTATGGATGTGCCACATTTTAACCTTTCACCCATTGAAGGACTTCTGGTTTGTTTCCAGTTTTTGCCTATTAAGAATAAAGCTCCTATAAATAATTTTGTATATGTTTTGTGTAAACATAAGTTTTCACTTCTCTGCCAGAAATGTCTGGGAGTGCAACCGCAAGTGTTGGCAGTTACACATTTAGTTTTTTTAAAAACTACCAAAGTGTTTCAGGGTGGTTGTACTACTTTACATGTAACGTATCATATTACTGTAGGAATAGGAGGGGAGAAGTGCTTCTGGCAACTTAATGAGTGATAGTTTGCTCCATGGAAATGGGAGAGCTAAAAAGAGATTCAGGTTTGATGAGGTTAAAATCACAAATTGTGCTTTGAACACAATGAGTTTGAGATGCCTGAGATGGACATACAAGTGGAGATGGCCAGCTAGCATTTGGATAACCATCCTTGCCCAGCAGTAAGAGTAAGACTGGCAGGAGACGAAGCTTGAAGATATGTAGCCTAAAGTCATATTCGAAGCCACAAAGAGGACTTGAAGTTTGAATGGTAAGAACAGAAGGCCAAAGAAAAATCCTAAACAAACAAAGTAGAATCTCAGATACAGTGAACAGACTAACAGCTGTCAGAGGGGAAGGGGGTTGAGGGGCTGGGTGAAAAAGGTGAAGGGATTAAGCAAAGAACCTCATTGACAACTGTATGGTGATTACCAGAGGGAAAGGAGGGTGGGGGGGAGGTAGAAGAGGGTAAAGTGGGGATAATAGGTGACAGTAGGACTTTGGGTGGTGAACACACAACACACGATACAGATGACGAATTATAGAATTGTACACCTGAAACCTATATAATTTTATTAATCAGTGTCACCCCAACAAATACAGTGAAAATAAAAATAAGATCTTGTCTCACAAGACCTCAGAAGTAAAAGAAAATTCAAACTCAAAAAACAAGAAAAGAAGGTCAAGTGAGAAGAGACTGTGAAAAAGACCATGAAGTGAATTTCAGACAAATTAAGGAAACACAGCAGGTGCTGACGTCTGTGCAGCCAAGATGGACCATGGCTTTAGGAACCTCTGCAGATGGATCTCTCTGGCATGTTCAGTTTGGGTGGACTGGCAGCAACAGAAGCCATGTTTATTTTAATTTTTTAAATATATCTTTATTGATTTCAGAGAGAGGAAAGGAGAGCGCACGAGAGAAATAGAAACATCAATGATGAGAGAGTCATTGATCAAGCCCACAACCGGGGCATGTGCCCTGACTGGGAATCGAACCCCGATCGCCTGGATCCTAGATGGATGCTCAACTGCTGAGCCACGCCCGGCCGGGCAAGAAGCCGTGTTTAAAAATGAATGTGACTGAGACAGTATTGACAGCGCTGTGGTCTTTGACTCAAGGGGAAATCCGTTCTGGGGAGGCAAACAAGGCTGCTCCCCATGGAGGGACCTTCTCTCCAAGAGCTCACTTTGTTCTTTGTCAGGATGGGTGGCAAGGCAGCTAAGGGTCTTCCTCAGAGAGGGTGGGAATCAAATGCTGGCTGGTTGTATATGAACTCCTAGTCTCTGAATCTTCATGATTTGATTCCTTAAAATTTTGCCAAAGGCATTCACAGTACCTTAAAAAGAGGGTAACATTTCTTTCAAATTGAATGTTAAGTTTAGGTATTAATAATGATGAATGATCACATTAAATAATAAAGAAACAATTTACTGATTGGAATTTAAGAAACTAATATTAGACAACTGTTGAAATACATCACTTAAAATTGCTCACAGCTCGCTTTATCAAGAATCTCTAAAAGCCATAAAAGCAACATGTAAGCTTTTAATGTTTCAATAAATTTTAAATATTCAGTATTTACATAGAATAATATTTACTGTTTTGGCTTTTGTTTCTTTACTCAAATTATCCATGAAATGTTCAGTAAAATAATGTTTATGATCTGAATATAATTGTATCCCCTTAATTCTGAAAGGATTCTTGGGTTTTTATAGAACATGTTATAAAATGAATGACAAGATAATTGTTTGATTAGTACATGGACTCATGGATGGTAATGACTGGAAAAATAGGGTTGACATAAGAAACCCATTGAAATATACTGGACTGTGTCTAATTAACCCTAGAAAACAAGACAGATTTTTTTTTTTTTTTACATTTTCCTAGGTTATAAACTGAAAAAACACTGCTTTAAAACCCATCAGGAATCTCCTCCTTCCCTACTTGGTTGATAATAAGCCAGCCTCTCCCAAACCTTGGTACTTACAAGGCTTTTATAGCTAATGAGAAAATAGTAAAGTTAATACGCCTTAACAGGGATTTCATTTGTACTAGTTTCATTCTAAGTATAACAAATCCATTCAATACACTCAACCTTTACAAAAAATGATTGAAAATGGACGATTACATGGGTACGGTAATTGATCTCTCCCCTTTAGCAATGAGGAAATCATGTCTTTGGAAATCAAGACTCTTTAAAACAACTGAATTTCAATACAAAGAATGACCTCACAGGCTGACTGTTAAATTCTCATTCAATTTCTCCATTTTCTCTCATTCATACCTATCACTGGAGTCTCTCTAATCCAGTTTCTTTCATTTCTTTCCCTTGATGTCTTGAACTCCACCACTTTCCCACTGGAAAATGGGTTTGTCCTTCCTGCTTTAAAGGACACATTATCCTAGTAGGTTAACTTTGCCACATACATTTTTTTCAAATAGTGTGTGCCATATACATTTGATGCTAACATATGCAGTAAGGAGTTCTTTACCTTTAAAAGTGTGCATTTTCTGACTCCATTTTTTGATCTTTATATCACCATATAATTTTTCTGACCTTAGATGAAGTAAGAGATATTGAGCAATTAAGGATATGCAAAGGCTGTTGAGAATCTTTTGAGAAATAACAGAACACTCTAACAGGGTCTATAACACCACCCTCGCCACCTAAAACATCTCCATCTCCATTCCTTTGAATGCATCAGACAAGAGATCTGAACTGTTATTAACATTTACTATCAAACACATTGCTTGTGAGACTAAAATATTCTTCCCACTGTTAGAATTTCTCCCTGACAAATTATCCGTGTACGCTTTAAATGCACAGATCGGGAGAGTGAAGGCACAACCAAACCAGGGTAGTTTAGTGAATCCAGCATCTTAAAATCTCCCTCCATGAATAGGCAAACAGAATTCCATTCAATATGTTGAAATTTCTTTGTTTAATTAAAATGATTTCAAGGAGCATAGGAAACCAAATCAAAACTTTTTTGAGTTTTTATCTAATTCTAAGCTTTATTTTACTTTAGTCGTAGCTTCTGTAATTTTCAGTACAGGAAAAAGCAAAATAAAATATAAAGATGAGAGAGTAAGTAACTTTACTAAATATGAAGTATAAAAATATCAGCTTGTTTAATTCGGCTGTGTAATTTGGCCAGAGATGCTACAGGGCATCCAACTTAGAGTATTTTATACTTTAGTTTTTTATTCTATGAATGGGCATCAATTCTATGTTTTCTATACAACAAAATGAGATAATTACATGACTAAATTTCAGTATATTTTATACTCTTTGTCCTGCCCATATTTATGCCCAAATACCAACCCACCACCAGTTAAGCAGTTTGAAAATAAGCCCTAATACATTTTTTTGAATAAAAGTACATAAATGTAATATGAAGTTGAGAGTCATTTTACTAGTAGCACTATATTATAAGAAATTCCTTAATTTCCAAAGTGTATGAAAACTTATTAGACAGAGAAAAGAGTTATTAAGAATGTACTTTCCTCTTTATTTAAAATTGTTTCTCAAAGCAGCAAAGATAGGTGGAAGGACCAAATACCCACATTAATATGTTCATTTAGTGACATTTATTTCAGAGCACAGTAAGTAAAATATTTTGAGAATGTGATTTCACAACTTACTGGTCTCAGGTCTAAAATAGATACCATGAGTTTTTATAAGCTTGATATATAATCATGCATCAATAATGCTTCTTTAAACATTTATCTATGTCTTCATGACTTTTGAGAAAGAATACACTGTTCACATGAGTTTTGGGACTCACATGCATATCACATTTGCCTGGCAGTGTTAAAACACAACAAATTGTATTATTTCCATAGCACAATAACCAATACCTTTCACACTTTGGTAAATAAGGGAGCTAATAGGTTGAAAGCATTTTGCAATTAGAAGATGGCTAGGTAACTTTTAAGAAATTGGTTTTAATATTAATGCAACCTATTAGTTTTAAATAACTTAGGAGCAGTTTGGACTTCAAGCATGTGGTTAGGAGGACTCAAGGACAATGCCCTTTAAAGAAATCAGCATAGTCAACTAACAACAGTTTTAGAAATACCCTCTCTGAGGTTCTGTGTTCATTTCCAAAGGAAACATTCCCTTGAAAACATGAATGGTTGGCATGGCTCTAAACCCATGGTCTTCAACTTTGCCTAGCATGAAAATGCTCGATTGTAACCTGTCTTTCCTTCTCAGTTGGAATGAACTGCTGATTGGTTTTAGCAGAAAATGGCTCAGCAGTAAACAGCGGCCCACAGGCTAATGCTTCTGTGAAAGTTGTTTCTGAAAGTGACAGCAGGAATCTAAGAGGAAAGAACCAGATACCCCGGGTGCAACTATCTCTGCCCCAACTACACCTGCCCACAAGCTGAGAGGCTTATAAACCAAGCAAGGGAAAGCTATCAGGAGGAATGATAGAATTTTCCATCACTGTGGAATCTGCCAAGGAATTCTATCTCACTTTTATAATCTTCAAGTCTCATCTCCACGTCAAATTTTATTAACTGTCATCCCAACCCCCAGAATCCTCCTGTTGAAAAAAAGTCATGATTTTGCCAATTAAGCAAAAGAAATGTGTTTGATTTTATCAGACTGCAAGATTCTTTTATGCCCTGATTTTTGTATACACTCTAAATCTCTAAATTCTTTAAACTCAAAAGAATTTTCTTGTCAATAAATTAAGTTCAGAGGTTACTTCCTAATAGTTCAGCTGCTCTGTACCATAAAGTTAATATACAACATTCTTTATTTTTTTCTTTCCCCACTGGAAAAATAATGGGCCACAGTTTGCCTTGAACTACATATCTGTTCTTTTGAGGCTGTTTCTGGAACTTTCATTGTAAAAATGAGAAAGTCCAGGATGGGAGATACAAATTTCTAATAAGTCACTGGTTCCAAACCATGAGTTAAATATTCTCACAAATAATCATACAGTGTCATATAAAAGAAAATAAACAACAAACCAGTATGATATAGTTATTCATAGTCTGTGTTTCGTATGGTCTGAAAAAAAATGCTTTTTAATCACCAGCCATGGTTTCTGCTCTTCCAGTGTGTCAGAATGGGGAAAATTGGCCAGAATTTTAAAATAAATATTTAATTATGCAAATCTCTTTCTTATATCACATATTTAAAATATAAGATCTCATCGTAATATGTTAATATTCTAAGATATTATTATGAAGCCTAGCCAAATACCTTTCATTGTCATTAAAATGATAACAAACCTGACATTCATCATGTTATAATGTATCTTTTTTTAAATGCAAAATAAGAATTAATAGGTTTTGAGCATTGCCTTAAATTATTTTAGGATCTATGTACCTCTTTCCAGAGCCCTCTATTAAAAGAAAGAAAGATATGTAAGGCCCATAGAATCTCTTTGTCAGGAGATTGTATGAGCTTCTATTTTAGGTTTTTATTAGAGAACAGGACAAAATATAGTCTCTTGGTGCCTCATTAAGCCAAGAGAGTGTCAGTAGGATGGCATCTTTGTACTTGCCTCAAATTAAGAGATTTGTGAATGGATGGCTCCTATGACTGATATCCCTGCTTCAGCACACACTTTATTCAAATAGTCATCTTCTTCTCCATAAAGCTGAGCCCTGTGCCCACCCTTATGACTGAAAGAACATGCCAGCTTGTCAGTGGGGGCAAGGGGCAGCTCTCCTGAACGGAGAAGAAAAAACAGCAAGAATAACACCTGAAAGGTACTAAAACTGCCCTGTAAAGGCACCATTGAATGAACCAATGAAGTGAGCCTCTGTCCCTTGGTATCCTGAAATGTCCTTCTCAAAGTAACTCCAAGGCAGTTGGTGAGGAAGATTCCTAATTTTGCCACATCCTAAAATAGTGAACCTATAAATCCATTTAAAGTCTTGGGTTATTATATTATTACAATGTACTATTGATTGACTAAATAAATAATGAACACTGTAATGTTAACACAGAGAGCACCTCTTAGGGAGCTCCTCCATATGTGCAAACATATTGCTTTTATCATCTTGTTTCTTAAATTTTTTTGCTTTTATCTCATAAAGTAGCCTGCACTCACTCTATACATAAACACCAAACACCAAACGCCATGATCACCTATGAGCCTTAGATATTAGTAGGGCAAAATGCTAATACTGGGGATAAAGAAATATGACTTATTCTGAGAAAATTATTTGAAACATTAAATTCTTTCTAATACCTACATTTATAAACAATTTATAATTATATTTCTAGTTAATTTCATCCAGGTGCAACTGTACTCATTCATTACTACTGTTGGCGATAGTGATAATAGCACTAGGTGTTAGACTTCGGTTCAGCAATGTTGGTTCTGACTAAGAAAGAAGACAGAGCCAAGACTCAAACTATAAGAGAACATTTAGAAAGTCACTGAGGCAGAAAAAGTGAGCCATAGAAGAAATAGGCACAGGAAACAATTTACAGAGACAAAAGAAGGGCCCTTGGAGCTTAGGAGAAAGAGAAACATGCCTGGGGGAAGAAGGTGGGGAAAGGAACAGATGGTATTCCTAGGGGGTTAATGCTTAAGGGAGTGGTCATGCAAGGGCCTGCATAGGAGTCAAATGAGGTCAATCTTCTGTGCCTTGTTCTTCCTCGAAGGGGGTCTACTGAGCTTGACTTAGTGACATGCCAGGGGAGTAAAGATCAAGGGAGGGTCCTAACCACATGACCAGCGATGTGAAAAGTCAGGTGGTTTAAACTGCATGATCATGAATATGCTAGGGGAGGAAAGTTTACCCTGGGAGGTGAGGTCCTTGTTTCCCCAGTTTTGCCCCTTGCTAGACACCCAGGGCTTTCCACCCTGGTGACCTTCTGTACCTGATCTATCATCTTTGTTCTGCTCATGTCTGTCTAACTGCCTACCACATTATCACTTGGCACTTTTAACCCCAGGTGGATTTGTTTTATTTCTAACAAGAATTATTATTCACATGTGCATTCATAGCAGAATTCATTCTAAGGGGATTCATAAATTTATATGGGATGTTTTCAAATCTTCAGGCAAGAACTTAACAATTACTCCATTTCTTACTTTTAAAAATAAAATCCATGTGCAGTTCATAATGTAATTAGTACAATGCCTGAAAGATGTCAAAATTATTCCAATCTTTCAAAAGATAGGAAGTTACTTCCTTTGAAGAATGGGTTAACGTGGTCAGAAATAAAATACTCATCCAGCTTTAAATTCCACTCAAAACCCGCAAAGCCTGGAGCTCCAACATTAAATAATGATCTTATTGCTTTACCTAAATCATTTTCCCCTTTTCTTCAATTTTTTTTGTACTTTTTTAAGTCACTGAATCATAGAAAATAACTCCAGTTCTGTAAGCCTAAGGTGATAATTTTAAAACTAGTAAATGTTCTAAAAATTACTCCTTTTCTTTTTCATTTATTATTGTTCTTTGGAAAACAAAGGCAATGAGGGACATTAGGGATCATCTAGTTCAATTTTCTTTAGAGATGAATTTGTGCCCAGAGAGATAAAGCAAATTATTGAAAATAAAACAGATCCTTAGCAGAGAAGAGTGGACCACCAGGCCTTCCAGTTAGAGTCTGCAGCCCAGCCAGTGTTGACATCTCTTCTCAAATTCAGTATTAGCTTACTCTTACGGTTCTTTAATCTGGAAACAAACCAACCTGCAGGGCTTTTCTCTCTATGTAAATGCAATTTAAAAGAAGGCAAATTTCTCTGTTAATAAAACGCCTTCATTTATCTTTTACTTTAAGAACTCTGAGTTAGAAGGTTTAATAAGGAGGCAGAATTTGTGTTGGGCATGCTTATGGCTCTTTGGTCTGGCTCCTTGTCTTTTCTCAGTAATGTCTATTCTCATACTCTCTGAAGTGTAAGGAAGGTTGCTCAGAAGAACTTAAGAGGTGTCTTCCTTGAGAGTATTTGCAATTCTGAGGAAGAAATCTTCTTTAAGGAATGCTTCCATAGGGCTGGAATGTCAGAGTCACATCTGTAATTTTAGATGAAGAAACCTGCCTGTAGCTTCTTTCATGATGCCACATGTATTTATTCCTATGCTTATTTATATTCCATCTTATTTCCAAAAGGATTTGTGGCCATACCACATGCCACAGGGGGCCAGGGTTTCTGCCCAGGTTGAGGCAAGGCTTCTGCAGCATTTAGACTCTAAGTACAGCATTAACTGTGTGGCATTTAGATATTTTTAGTCATTAAGTACTACAAAGAGCTATAGGACTGTCTTAAGGCATAAAAACAGAGGAAAAGGTGAGTAAGTTATGAAAATCACAAGCAAAAAAAAAAAAGTGCAAAAAGAAAAAAGTGTAATTAAAGAAAAATAACTACAAAGACAGTAACTAAGGAAAGTGGCTAGGTATCCGAAAAGCCATATTTCTTTAAAAATAAAAAAGAAATGTTTTGCTTATACAAAAACCAATTCAACGCCAAGTAAAGTCTAATAAGTTTCTTTACACTAATAAGTACCAATATTTTGTTTCTCTTAGTAAAATGTTAATGCAATGCAAATGTATTTCTCTATCTTAAATAAATGTACTCCTCTTGACTATAAATTAATAGAAATAGATCCAATTATAGCGTTTAAAATACTCTTTCTTTTTTAACCAACTTCTAAATTATATACATATTAAAATGTAGAAAGAAAACAGAATATATTATTGAGTCAATATCTTATCATAAACATCTCAAATTAATTATTAACTTCCTATAATCAACTAATTTATTTTGATATTTTAAAACATAAAGGGTTCCACATAAATTATTTTGTTAATCACATCAATTTCATCTGTAATTCTTTATATTTTCTGTTGAGTTTTAATTAGAGCTATTTATATGTGTACATGTAGAGCTACTTATACTGTATAAAATATTATACATTGCCCGGCTGGGCGTGGCTCAGCGGTTGAGTGTTGACCTAGGATCCAGGCCATCAGGGTACGATTCCCTGTCAGGACACATGCCTGGGTTGCAGGCTCGATCAATGACTCTCTCATCATTGATGTTTCTATCTCTCTCTCTCTCCCCCTCTCCTTTCCTCTCTCTGAAATCAATAAAAATATATTTAAAAAAAAATAAATAAAAATAAAACATTATACATTAGGTTTTTTACTAGAACAACCATCATGAATGAAGAAAAAGTAATCAGAAGTCAATAAATAGAATAAAAATAGTATAATTCAACAGAGTGCTAGGATGGCAATAGGTAATAAGTTGTTTGGAAATTATTTTACCTTCCCTTTGGCCAGTGTTCTCTGTCTCACAGAGTCTCTGAACCCTAGTGTTCTCATGAATTGCCTGCAACAGTGCTTAGCCAAACTCTAGTTATATAACTATTGGCATTGAAATCCTTGTATCAGAGTTGGTTCCTGGTGCAACCCAATCTAAAGGAGACTCTAAGGTACAACAAAGAGATACACTTTGCAAAGGGATACACTGAATGAATGTCCAGTGTTCTCTATTTACAAAAGTCCTTCGTCCCTTGTATAATGAATCCTGTATCTCTAGTCCAATGATCTCTATGGAAAGCGAGAATATAAAATAAGTGGTCAAAAGACCTAGGTTCTAATGCCTTTTATCCCCATGGGTTAGCTTCACGACCTCAACAAGCCAGTTCCCCTCTTTTGCATGTAGCTTCCACATCTATGAACATGCAAATGACTTCCCTGATTCCTTCCCAGAGCTGCTTGGAAGTAGAAATGAAAGTAAAACCACTCTTAACATAGGAAATGGAACCACTATTCCTAGGAGCCTGCAGGAGAGCAGAGAGCACAGCAGGAGCAGAAGCAAGGATGCTTCAAAGCAAGGATGCTCCAAAGCAGACCATCTGCTTTCCTTCTGCCCATAAACCCTGGAGATCCATTTCCTCAGTAGGAAAGATGCATTGTGAAATGTTTGATTTGTGCTTTTCAAAATTTTTATCTTCAATAATAAGCCATTTTCATCTACTTCTTGATGAAGGAAATTATATGGAAATTCAGTATTTGGGGTGAACTTTCCTTTTACCTAGCCCAGCCTGATCTCTAAAATCTTAATATGTTTTCTGAAGTCACCTCAACTGACATTAAACACATGTGAATTTAGTAAAATTAAGTTGTCTGTTCCAAATACCACAAATTTCACAGAGTTCTCTCTCTGAACTTACAATTTTCAGAAGATTCAGGAGACAGTAAAGAACACTCAGAACAAAGACCGCTCTCAGACACACACAAATACAAAACAAACACTCAGGTTGTTTTGTGTCCCTGCAATGGTCTTCAGAGGTTCCATTTTCTTTTATCAGTTTTTGTTCTAACACGGAGGAAAAAGTGAGGACTGACAGAGTAAGTAATAAATCACACAGAGTTGTCATTTATCTATGGGATCTATTATCATTCATATTTAATGCAGCCCATACTTTAAAGTTTTTTGTTTTATTCAAATGAAGAAGCACTGCCTTCCCCTTTTCAATGACAACTACAGGATGTATTGTGTGCAAGAGTTTTGCTCATTCTTTGTGTTGATTAAGCAGACATCAGAATGACTGAACATTGAGCACCAGTGGTTGGCACCTTCACTTCTCTGCCAAACATGTAGAACAAAGGGTCCCCTCAGGCTCTGCATTCACCTCTTTACCAGGGGCAAAACAAGCTATATTATTTTTGGCAAAATATCTACTAAAGCCAAAATAAATTACCCAGTGAACATCCCTCCCCTCTTTGGAGCAGAAACACCCATTGATCAAAGAACTGTTGAGGATTACTATTAGCTAGAAGGGAGCCAGAGGAATTGATATTGAATCTTTATAGCCCTTCCCTAACACTTGAGTATTATTTATTAGTTTTCTGGGGTGGATTTTTGCCTTCTTAGAAAGCATTTACTAAACTGTTAACATATTTTCAAGAATTTATAGGTTTTGTCACTTCAAGTTCAGACCAGCCTGTGTGACATAACAGATTACATGTTTACATTTGACATGGAGATATTTGATTACATAGCAGCAATTCAACTAAGAAGTGTTCATTCTGAAATATGATTTTATGTCATGTAAAGTGGTTTTGGGCCTACATGCCAGGCTTTTTTCTTTCTTTTCTTTTTTTTTTTCTTTTTCTTTTAGCTTTTACCTTGTGCTACAGAAGCTCTGTGACTGGATGCAGTTTAGCAAGACTTGAGGCCAGAAACCAATGGTCTCTCTTGTGTATAAATTTGACATGGCTCTGATTTGTAATTCAAAGTACTGAGACCGAATTTAAAAGATTAACATTTAAATTAAAATGTTAATCCACTGATGCCTCAAATTCCATCAGCTCTGGATAATGTTATCTGCTACTCAGAGATCAAAACACTATTTATTTAACTCACACTGGAGTTCTCTGCCTTCATTTCTGAAATAATGGGTGTTCATTTCCCATTTGTGTTCTATGGCAGACTTCACTCTCTCTGACTCACGGAATACCGTTTAGCCCTCAGGCCTTGCTCAGGTCTCACTGCCTTAAAGGCATCTAGAATCCCTCAAAGTCATGGTCACATTTGCCATTTCATTGCTATGATCACCCATCTGGAAAGCATCATTATTCAAGGATGGCTGCTCTGTTGGTTCACGTTTCCTTTTCCACATTATCACCTGTTGGCACCCTAGGTGTCAGAATTTAGTCACTGTGGCTTACAAATTATATCTTGTTTAACAAAGGTGACTGCAGAACTGCATTTGTTAGTTAACAGTCAATGATTTGTTGATTACTTAAAAAAAATTTTTTTTGAGCTCTCCTCTGCTGCTGCTGGGCATCTAAAATAGTTTATCTGCCTTGGAAAACAGCAGGCAGTGTCTTAGCAGTTAAACATAAATCCCATATGACCAAGCCATAACATTCCTAGGCATTTACCCAAGAGAAATGAAAACATATTTCTATACTAAGACTTCTAGCTGTCAGTTAAAAGAAAATAAACCAAGTAATATTCCAGTGTATATATGTACCACAGCTTTTTTATCCACTTATACATTGATGGGCACGTGGGTTGCTTCCATAGCTTGGCTACTGTAAATAACGCTGCAATGAACATAGGGGTGCATATATTCTTTAGAATTAGTGGTTTGGGTTTCTTTGGATATATACCCAGAAGTAGAATCACTAGGTCATGAGGCAATTGCATTCCCCGCCAACAGTACATGAGGGTTCCCCTTTCTCCACATCCACACCAACACTTGTTTATTGATTGCTAATTTGCATTTCTCTGATGATTAGTGATGTTGAGCATCTTTGCATATATCTATTGACCATCTGTATGCTCCCTTTGGAGAACATTGGCTGTAAAAAAGAATGATATCTTACCATTTGTGACAACATGGATGGACCTAGAGGGTATTATGCTAAGTGAAATAGGCCAGGCAGAGAAAGACAAACACCATATGACTTCACTTATATGTGGAATCTAAAGAACAAAGTAAACAAACAAAACAGAAACAGACTCAGAAATACAGAGGACAGATTGATGGCTGCTAGAGTGGAAGAGGATTGGCGGATGGGTGAAAAAGGTGAAGGGATAAAGAAGCACAAATTGATAGTTATAAAATAGCCACAAGGATGTAAAGTAAAGTGCAGGGAATATAGTCAACAATATTGTAATAGCTATGTATGGTGCCAGATGGGAACACCAGGGGGGACTCTTAGTAGATGGTTGTCGAATTGCTATGCTGTACACCTGAAACTAATACAAAATAGTGTTGAATGCAAACTGTAATTGAAAAAGAAAGTTAAAAAAGAAAATAAACTAATATAGAGAGTTAAAGATGAAAGAAAACTACCTATGCTCAATTTACAGAAACCAGTATCTAAAGGAGTGATTGAAGCTTTGTGATATAGACCAGTCCCTCAAATGTAAAATCCTGTAACAGAACAACTTAAGGTCTTCTGTGTTTTCATTGGTTATTTTCTAAAATGTGATGGAAATCAAGGGTTATTAGAAATTATGGTGTAAATGGAAGAAATGATCCAGAAACATAGGGGGAAAAAACTGAAAGACCTTATGAAGCACTAAGAAATAAATGTGAGTAATATATATTCTAATAAAGATACCAACAAACAAAATAATTATAAGACAAATATGTTAAACATATAGCTTTATTCCTCGCATTAGTCCTAAAATATTCAGTTAGTTTTTGGATGTATTTCAAGTGGGCATTATGCTACGGTAGAATAAGAATTAGATGGCAAGTGAGGTCTGGGTGTTAGGTCCAGGTGTGTGACCTTGAGCAAGCCACTTGGCCTCCCTGACATTAGGTTTGATGTTAAGCTTGTATGACCTCTAGACTGTCTTCTGGCTCTAAAACATCCCTTTTTCCAATGAACTAGCTCTCTCATTTATAAAACCTACCATTTTTGGATATCATTTTTCTAAGGTGCAAAATGCTGTTATCATTGGTGTTTCTATGTCACTGTAACATCATCACTCCCACCAAATTAAGAAAAATCAGACTTCTCACTGATGTATGGAATGATCATATAAAGAAAAACTTTTTAAAGACAATTTTAAATGCATAAATGCTTTATAAAGTAGTCCTGCATGATTCCCAAAAGCAAACAAACACTAATTTAGTAAATGTTTTAAGAATTTGGATAAGGTGTGTTAATTCCAGTTAATAATGGATATTATATAACAAATGTAGCCGATCCCTTTTCTTGCTTTCAGTCCTTCTGTTATATTAAGTTGTGTGATTCACACCCCAATTGACAGCTACAAAATAAACTGTTCTAGAAATATGAAATCTTTGTCTAATAATTCCCTCCATATGTTTCTCGCAAATAAATAATTGAGACTTTTAAAAAATGCTATGCCTGCTCTCATTTCAAAAGAACAAAGACTAAGTATCCCTTTCTACTTAAAAAATTTTTTTCAAGTCGCTTGTATTTGAAGGAAGCCAATATTAATATTTCCTTTTCATCCTGTAGTGCTTACATAGTAGTTCCAACGGTTCCCACACATCTACAGCTTAGATGTAGAAATACCATGTCCTCCTCTAAAGATATAATTCCAGCATTTAAAAAATTCTCCAATGGACTGTCAATCAACTGTTTGGCCTAAATCATCTGGCTAATAAGCTGATGACATCAGCTCAAGTCAATGGAAAGAGAAATAACAATAATATTTTACTGTTACATCACAAGTAGAGCAGGAATGGTGACACTTCTCACCATGTTCTCATTTCTTTAGAAAGCTCTCCTAAGCAATGGACATTTAGGCAAACAATCTGAAGCATAGTCCCTTTCTCATTAGCAGAAAGTATGCCAGGACATGTGACACAGTAACTCAAGTAAACAGTGCCGAAGTTGTAAGGCAGGTAAATTTCCTGTCCCTATCCCATAACTTTTCTTACCCTTCCTAAGCACACCTGATTTGCTTTAACTTTAGCAATGATACCTCAAACTACCCTCTCTGGCTGAAAAATAGTAAAACAAAACAAAACCAAAACATTAGCTTATCTGAGTTTCAGTTCTCCTGGGATAAGAAGAAAAGATAAATATGCATTAAACACATGTAATTATATTGAAAAGATTTTCTTCACCTAAAAAGTATATCTGCTTGAACAATATTGCAGAACCCAACAAGCAGTTTAAGCATCTGCCCCATTTCTTTATGAGAGAGATCGACCTTTATTTTCCCCCCAGTTACTTCCATGAGCATTGTTTGTCAGTGTTTAGCATTTCCCATTCGGCAGTAATAATCTTTCTAAGTTTGACAAGATTTAAGTAATTTCAAATTGTTTTCAAGGCTCACTTTCAATTCCTGTTTTAAACTGCAGTATATGAAGCATGTAAAACACTTGTTTCAATAAGAACATGATGCTTGCACTTAGTATTTACACAATATGAAATAAATCATGTCACAGTTAATAAGGTCTAATTCTATTAATGTCAGAAAAGATTAACGTAGGTTCTCTCTTCTAAGCAGACTTTCCCGATACTCTCTGAATTATTCTTGACAGTGTTAAAATTAGACTAAGCCTACAAATAAAATAGGCCAGCAAATAAATTGAAGTAATAAATTAAGACGTGTGAGGAAAGGTGCCTGTGGTCGAACAGCAGATTTGATTGAAAATCCTAGTAGACTTGTCATCAACAACATACTTATTAGTATCTCTCCTGATGATCCTAGCTGCCTCTGAATTGAGTTTGTTTCCTTTGTGTGCTTCTTATTAAATGCAGTTTTTATACTTGGGATGTAAAAAAGTTAATGATAATTAAGAGACACTATATCAAAGCAAGTGAGCATGATTTAATAATACAACAAGAGAGGTTTTGCTTGTCAGGTTGATTAGCTTGATCAAGGGCAGCTAAAATGTGTGTCTAAATCTTCTGAGTTTGTACAGTCAAAGAAAACGTGCATGAGTGGTTTAGCTTGAATTATCTCTTTTATTTCTACATTTGTTTCCTGGTACAAATTAGTACTCATGGGGATGTATTCTTATAAAAAGTGGGGAAAATAAGATGTCTTTAATTTAACCGTTCACTGAACTTTTTCAATCTAGCCAAGAAAAATATTGCTTTCTGCCTTTGCTGGTGTGGCTCAGTTGGTGAAGCATCATCCCATGAGCCAAGAGGTCACCTGTTTGATTCCCAGTCAGGGCACATGCCTGGGTTTTGGGCTCCATCCTTAGTAGGGGACATGCAGAAAGCTGCCAATAGTTGGTTCTGTCTCATTGATGTTTCTCTCTCTCTCTTTCTCTGTCTCTCTGAAAATCAACGAAAACATATATTTTTAAAAAGTATTGCTTTCACACAAAAAAGTTATTATTTTACAGTATGGTTAGCATTCCGACTGGTAGTAAATGATATTATTCCTGTATTTCATTAAGAGAAATATAGACTAATTTGGAAGAATTAGAAAACAAAGAGATAAAGTAATTTGAAATAATATAGAACGATATAAAAACTTAATGATGTAAACTTAAACACCATGTTCTTAATGGGCAAAGTACTTGATCAAGGACATTATAAATATATACAGATTATTTACACAGAATCTGTATTATCAAGGATATATACATTTAAAGCTTAATGTATATGGTGCTTATTTAAATTCTCTGAAATAATTTGTGTAAAATTTATTGTGATCCATAAACAAAACTCAATCAACTGAAAGAAGAATATTTTACTCTGATAATGAAATAGAAGTAAAAGGGACCATTTGTTAATATATGGATTCAAACATTCAATTGAAAAAAATAAAATGGAAAATATGTAGGTATTAGTGTCATGCATCACCATGTCCTCCAGTCCAACAATATTTTTTTCTGTAATAATGGCAGTTAAGAAAAAGGTTCAGATGACCTTGGTTTTTGAAATCCTATGATTCTAAAAATAATAGCATAATATAGAAGTGATTCAAGAGAGTAACACTTTAAAAATGAATACAACTTAATAAATTAGATATTTCTAGTAAGTTAGATTGGATCTAGAAATTAATAACACAAATAACCTGAAATAAAATTTGAAAAATAAATCTTAAACAAAAATAACATTAAAAACAAAAGTAAAATTGGGAAAGAAATATACGTTAAAAACCCCCAGAAATATTTCAGTGTGAGCCAAATAAGTGATCAGACAATATCCTTAAAAGAATCAGCAGGTGGTGAGTAAATGAATATTAAGTTTTAAATTACACGAATCTAAGACTGTATAGCTAAGAATGCTGTGGTTGACACATAGAGTGAGATGCTAAAATCAGAAATGATTGATTTGCTGCCAGCACAAACAAGTTAAGAGCTTTTTAAAAATCTATGATATTCATTTAATAGCATAATATAATTTTTTTTTTTAAAAAAAGGCCATTATTTTGAATCTTTCTGTTAGAAAAGAAATCTTGATCAGTCGTATCAGTTTGGGTGATTACGTCTCTGATTAGAGGAAAATATACATATTAAACTGGCTTTATTTTTAATGATAGAAAATAGGCTTATTTTTCATATGATCTCACTTACGTGTGAAATCTAATGAACAACAAAAAAACTAACCAACAAAATAGAAACAGAGGCATGGATGCGTGGAGGGGATGGGGTTTGGGGAGCTGGATGAAAGAAGGTGAAGGGATTAAGCAAAAAACATACATGCATAACACACAGACACAGGCAGCAGAGAGGCGATGGCCAGAGGGAGAGGGGGGTGGGGGCAGCTGAAGGTGGGCAAAGGAGGGGGGTTGAGAATGGAAAGAGACTCTGCTTGGGGAGACTGGCGCACGATGGAGTGTGCAGATGATGTTTTATTGAGTTGTACACTTGAAACCTGTATGGTTTTGAGAACGAATGTCACCCCAATAAATTCAATACAGTAAAAGAAAAAATTTAAATGGTCCAGCCTTAAAATATTGCCTGAAATTCAAATACTAGGGCTAGATACACAGACTAAAGTAAGAAATCATAAAAGTAGTTCATTTTCTTTTATGGGGATATTCTCTACAAATTCTCAGAATATAAGTATCAATATAGAATACTTCATAGCTACAAAATAGAAAACTGATCACAAAAGAGAATGAAAGAGAGAGCTAGCGTTTCCACGGGAGCACTTGAGTAGTCTGATGACTATTGTAAGCAAAATCCATTCTGGGAAAGGTTTCCTAAACCTTTGTCTCCATCAACATAAAACACGGCTCAGGCACCGGACAGACCCCAGTATCAATGGATTAAGCACACAGTGGACTGACTTTCAGTCATTTCCCTGCTAACATGACACAAGATATAAAATATAAAAACCCTTTCAATCTTTATGCAAAAGGATCAATTTTACTTTTAACCTGATCAATTCTCTCACTGATGTTCAATAACAATTTACCCTTTAAATGCTACTTAATTTAGCCTAATTTATTTTCTGGAAAACGACTCCAGGCAAAATTGAATTCAATAAGAACCCATTTTCCCTTCTTAACCTTCCTCCTTTCAAAGATGCTGTAGCACAAATCATTGTAGAGTTTTAAACTTTATTTTTAGTGTAATTTATCTAAAGAAGACTGCTAGAAAATCAAACAAAAAATTTCTATTTTCAAAACTATGTCAGGCTTCTGGTTAAGGCAGAAGAGTGAAATGCTCAAGTGAATGATTACTAAATGAATGAGTTTTTAAAAAATGTATTTGAAGATGCTGGGAAACATCCAAAAGCAAAGAGAAACGGGGGGAGAGGTGTGACCCCAGAGATGAAACTGGAAGAAGTAGGAACTGAAAGTTGTAGTTTCCCAGGAGTAGCTGCTCAACCTCCAGAGCTACAAATGGGGAAACACGGTGGGCTAGACCACAGCCCCGCTGGTTAATGGGGCTGGACGTCCTCACTCAGAGCTGGAAGTGAAGCTGGAAAATGTAAAGACAAAGCTCAAGGCAGCATTAGAGCCAGAGGAGTATAGTAATCTACAGTTCATCAGCCCAGTGGATTAAGAAAAGACATTGCACCCACCAAATAACAACTGGATAGCAAGAATAGAGAGAAACCATAACCCATGAAAGATGTTGTGAGAGTTTAAAATAGGGGAGTAAAATTGATGGTTCAATACAAGGGTGGGAATATAAAGGCGGAAAAATCTCTCTGAATTAGTATAAACTTTAAAAAGGAGGAAAATAGCTTAGAAATATATGGATATAATAAAATAAGGGCATCAATTATTTTCTTAAAAATAGTACAAAAATTGCTAGAATGGAAGAATTTGAAGCTGCCTCAGTAAAAATATACCTAGTACCTGAAAACATGAATGCAATGACCTAAATAACGCATGTTTTTGTGAGATCTGAAGACGCTAGGCCTGAAGAAAAGACTCTACAGTTTACAGAAAGAAAAATCAGGTTTCCCACAGAAAAGCAAACAAATTCATACTTCCTCACCTTAACATATACTGAAAGAGAAATTAAAATAGGTTCTTTTCACATCTCAGAAACACTGGTAGCAAGGAATATAGTGCAATATGCCCTCCAGTTCTAAAAGGAAATAATTTTCATCTTAGAAGTTTATGCTCATGAAATCCATCAAGTGAGGAGAGAATTAGGTGTTTTTAGACAGGCAATGACTCCACGTGCTACCCCTGTGACACTTTCTTTCAAAGTTGATTAGGTTTTCACCCTTGACTATTCTTTCTTAAAACTTTCCACCTCACTAACTTCTCTTTATTAATCTCGGAAATATACTTCTCATCGCTTCTCTCTGTCTTCCTTCTTCCGCCCCATTCCATGCCTGCTTTATCTCTAAGCGTGTCCTGCAATTTCCCCCTTTTTCCCCACAGGACACCCTCTAATTTACTCCTTACATAGTATCACACTTCTTTTGTTTAATTTGTTTTTTTTATTGTTGTAAAGCATACACAACATAAAATGTGCTGTTTTAACTCTTTGGAAGTGTGCAGTGTAGTGGCCTTAAGGACATTCACATTGTGCAAGTATCTTTAGAACTTCATCATCCTAAACTGAAATTCTGTACCCCTTAAACACTGATGGCCCACCCACGCCTCCAATCCCCAGCCCTTGGTAGCCACTATATATTACTTTTCTTTATTGTGGTTAGAAAACATAAAGTATACCATCTTAACTATTTTTTAAAAATTTATTCTATTTTTTAATTGAATTTATTGCGGTGACACTGGTTTATAAAACCATACAAGTTTCAAGTGTACAACTCAACAAAACATCATCTGCACACTGCATGGTGCACTCACCACCTGAAGTCCAGTCTCTTTCTGCCACTATTTATCCCCACCTTTGCCCTCTTCCACAGCGCTCACTCCCGACCCCTTTTCCTTTTGGCAATCATCATACTGTCGTCTGTGTCTGTGGTTTTGTTTTGTGTTTTGATGAATCCCTTCACCTTTTTCACCCAGCCCTCCAAACCCTCTCCCCTCTGATGGCTGTCACTCTGTTCTTTGTATCTATGAGTCTATTTTGTTTGTTAGTCTATTTTGTTCATTACATTCCACATATAAGTAAAATCATATGGTGTTTGTCTTTCTCTAACTGGCTTATTTCACTTAGCATAATACCCTCCAGGTCCACCCATGCTGTCGCAAAAGGTTAAGATTTCCTTTTTTTTTTTTTTTTTACAGTCGTGTAGTATTCCATTGTGTAAATGTATCACAGCTTTTTTTATCCACTCATCTACTGATGGGCACTTGGGCTGCTTCCAAATCTTGGCTATTGTAAATAATGCTGCAATGAACATAGAGGTGCACATATTCTTTCAAATTAGTGTTTTAGGTTTCTTTAGATATATGCCCAGAAGTGGAATCGCGGGGTCATAAGCAATCTTGAGAAAGAAGAACAAAGTTGAGAAAAGCAGTGATCATGTCCATTTTTGACACCAGCATGTAGCATATCCCTTGTTGCAATGTGAGTGCTCAGGAAAAGTTGGCTGAAAAATAAATAAATCATTTTCTCTATTTGAGATCAAGATTACTCTGTCTGAAGAAATAAAAATTAAGACACATGTTTTTATATGAATTAAAAAAGCAGATAGTCTTGGGAACATTATGACTAGTTCGAATGGCATATTGGCAAGATTTGATATAGTCAAATGGTATTATAAAACATTGAACTTTACTCCCTTTTTAAAATGTTTGTCTTTTCCCCATTCTCTTGTCTTCTTTCTTTTGATAGTTTTCGGGCATTTTAAAATTTATTTATGATACATTGATATGGTCCTGACTCAAGCGATTTAGATAGCCATATTAGTTAGGATTATTCAGAGAAATTGAACCAATAGTATGTGTATATTTGTGGAAAGACATTTATTTTAAGGAATTTATAGCTCACACGTTTGTAGAGGCTTGGAAAATCCAAAATCTGATGGAAGCAACCTGGTGGCTGGAGATCAGGGGTTACATTTGAGTCCAAAGGCTGCCTGCTATAGAACAGGAGAAGCTGAGGTTGTAGATGAAGTCTGAAGGTTGCCTGTGGGAGAATCCCACTTGCTCAGGTGGGTCAGACTTTTGTTCTATTCTTCAACTGTTTGAGTGGGCCCCACCCACATTATTATATTATAGTGCTTTACTCAAAGGCCACCAATTTAAATGTAAATCTCATCCAAAAACATTCTCATAGAAACATCCAGAACAATGTTTGACTACTGAGACCCAGCAAAATTGACTCATAAAATTAATCATCACAGTAGCTAATGAGAGATTCAGGTTAAATTGCCCAAGTATGTGGTATAGGGTATATAACAGAAGTATCCAACTCCCAATTCAGCACAGATTTAATGATGGCAGTATTCTCTCCTTTTCTAATCCTAGAAATATTTTCTTCCAGGGTGGCAAGTGAGGGGTGACACAGAGGGAAAAGAAATCTCCATGACCTCACCATGCTTAGTAGTAAAAGTGGAAATTTTCTAGTGAAATTTTCATTATAAATCATGAAAATATTTTGGTACATTTTTATTAAAGAAATTTCAAACTTACAAACTAGTTGCAAAAATTTTACAATGAACAACAGTATATCCTTCAT
This sequence comes from Miniopterus natalensis, assembly GCF_054644295.1. Classification (NCBI taxonomy): domain Eukaryota; kingdom Metazoa; phylum Chordata; class Mammalia; order Chiroptera; family Miniopteridae; genus Miniopterus; species Miniopterus natalensis. The sequence continues at coordinate 131,630,652 of NC_142081.1, forward strand.
TTATATTCACTAGTTGTTAATGTGTCTCTCCCCCCCACCCTCTTTCAATGTGGTGTGTATAGTTTTCGTCATCCCCTCCTCTTCCTTCTCCTTCATAGAATCATTTTCATTATTATTTTTGCCAAATAATTAAAGAGCGAGTTGCATGCACCCCAATCCTTCAACAGTAGAGACTTCTTCAAAGAACAAAGCCATCACTTACATATCCACAATCCAATCATCAGATTTAGGAAAATGTATCATGATACAATACCAGTGTGTATTACCGACCTCATATTCATACTTCACTGTTTGTTCTATTAAAGTTTTTTTTTCAGCCTTTTTTTCCCCCAAGTCAATATGCAATCTGGTACTGATCATTTCATTTAGCTGCCACATCTCTTTATTTTTTTTTTTTTTCTGGAATAACTCCTCGGCCTTTGTCTTTTATGACATTTACATTTTTTAAGGAATATTTTCAAACTGTCTCCTGATTTGTGGATTTCTGATTGCTCCTTATGAGTGGACTCAGGTGTCTGTTGTTTGTTGACAGAAAGGCTCCCTGAGTGGTGCACCCTCAGCTTATGCCCTGGGAGACACATGCCTGTTCCATTAGTAGAATGTAACTCTACTCACTGCGCTATGATAAAATTTGCCATCTTTCTCCACCATAAAGTTCCCCTTTCCCTTTGTTGTGAATGAGCAATCTCTGGGGAGATAGCTTGAAGCTGTTCAAATATCCTGTTCCCACCAAACTTTTACCAAATGGTTTTAGCAATCATTAATTACTCTTGCCTTGATCAGTTATTACTATTATAGTTGCTAAATTCTGACTTTACTACCTCCACCATTCCTGCTGCATTTATTAGTTGACATTCCACCATAAATAAGTCTTTCCCTTCCATACTTCCACTTTTTGAAGCTAATTGATTCACATACCTTGAAATCAGCATTACTAATATTAAGCTATGCCTAAAATAGGACAGTTGATAAACATCTGGTATATAGTATATCATGCGGACTCCTGGATAGAACATTCAATCGGAATTTAGTTCTAATTTTACTGATAATGTGTAGGGGATGTTAAGAAAATCACTTTGCATGTCTAAATTTTAATATTTGTATCTATCTAATGAATGTTTTGACTATTTAATGTCAACATATTCTGTTAGTTTTAATAGCCTTAAAATTTTTCCAGTGTTTCTGTGGCCTACAAAATCTGTAAAAGAGGAAATTACTCCTTCTCAGTCTTGGTAATAGTTGACTTGATTAATTGCAATTGGCCAAAAACTGGCAAGGAAACTCCTAACCCCATTAACTTATTTTGGTTCCCATTAAACTTTTAAATTCATTTACTTTCCCTTGTCTATTTCAAGTTTATTTGCATCTGTGTTTCTTCTTTGGCAAACATATTTGGAAAATGCACAGATTGAGCACCAGTGTGGGAGGAATTATACAGCTAAAAAACATTCCATGAAATGATCATGGTACTTCGGTTTGCTTCAAGATTAATTATAGTCCTACAATTCCCACATCAAGGCAGCCTGTGGGTTAGAAGGGTGGGTTGAGGGAGTTGTCAACCCAGTAATGATATTCAAGGGGAATGATTTGCTAAAACAAAATCTGTACCAATTTCAGACCATATTTAAAAAAAGCCAAAGCCATATAACCTTTAAAAAAAAAAAATAGTCCTAAGGTGTTCCTAGCAAATTCTGCCCTATAAGTTCTAAAACTATGAAGAAAATGTGGTGGAAAGCTGAAGGTTGCCAAAATGTATAACCTCAGGAACCATTTAGGAATGATAATTTTAACATCATTACCAATACTTAAGAATCTAAAGAGCAGAATGAGAAATCATTCTGGGGATAATGGAGAATGTAAAATAGTTAAGCATACATTAAAGGTTGAAAGTTTCAGTTCCATAAACATCGATATATTTGGTTGTTCCTCTTGACATTGTTCAGAGAGTAAATTACACATGCATAAAACAATTTATTATTTTCATGTAATTTTTGAACTATAAATTTTAAATTTAAAAGTATTCAAGAAAGTTTATAATTCCACTGTGATTTTCTTAGAAATAAAATACTCAAAAAAGTACATGATAAATGGTCACTCTATCTATATTCATCATTTATGTTTGATATGTGTATGCATATATGTGCATAAATATATCGCTATAAATACTTGAATGTAATACATCATTTTTATTGAGTATTTTCTTGGAAAGAGGTGCTAAGCACTTCACATGAATTATGACTTTATGTAAATTATGGCATTTAGTCTTCTTAATCCTATAAAATATCTACTACCATTGTCCCATTTTGCAGTCAAGGAAATCAAGTCAAGAAGTGATTAAGTTGTCCATAGCCAGACAATCAATAAATGGTAGAATCCATTGGGAAAACAAATCATATGCATTTAAATACTATATGTCTTTTATTCTTAAATTTTTATTTAATCAAATGACTTAATATGGATCCATTTCTTTCTTCTGTCAAGGCATATTCATTATATATATGTGTATATATAAAATTTGCATCTGTTTCTATATTTACATATCTCTGTGTATATATTACACACTCACAAAAAAGCACTGTGTACAAATACATTTCCTGTCTATTTTTCAACAATATGAGGAGCCCAGACTGGCTGTGAGTTGTCTTGGCTTACAATCTGATAGAACTATGACTGTATTCGCTGGTGAAACATTGTTTGTTCTCTTGGTCAATATTACTCTTTAAACCCTGCAAAATTGTGGAAATGGGAAGCAGAACACTTCTAGTGGTCTATTCATGTGACAGTGAGGGGCTGCCCTTACTTCTGCCCTGTGGTTCCCAGTTTTACTATGGTGTCCACAACACAATGCATTGACTGTGGATTTGAAGGTCAAAGAGAATTCCTTACGACTACAACCCAAACACAAAGGGTGTTGTCTCCAGCTGAGCCTTCAGCAGTCTGCTCCATCATTCTATCAGCAGTTTTAGGATGATGAGGCACCTGGTAATGCCAGTCATTGCCATGGTTGTGAGCCCTCCACCCCCTTTCTTTGCTATAAAATGAGGTATTTGCTGGTAGTGATCAACAAGATTTTCTAAAAGTCCATGAATGGGAGTGTTGCAGCAAGTGAAGGAAAATTCCTATCCTAGTGTAAAATAAAGTTTCCCTCGTCATTATGAAGGGTCCAATGCTGTTAACTTGCCACTGGGTAGATGGCTGGCCCTTCATGGCACGGTGCAATAAAGATGCTCCAAATTGGTCTCTCCTTTAAAACAGGGCACTCAGCAGGAACAATAATCCATTTCTATTTTAGAAATTTGAGTAATTAAATGACTTTTCTATTTTGCATCATGTGCTCTCCCCCCATAGTTGTTAAAGCACATCTTTGAAAACTGTCAACCTTGTTTTGGCTGAACTAGAGTCAGGAAAGTTCCCAGAGCAAGTTAAGGATTAGTAAGAAAGTAAGAGCCTCTGGACTTTCGATCTGGAGATGGAGGCACCAGCTTGTTCGTTAGTTTGATACCCCGCCCCCCACCCCAGGAGTAATGAAATTGCAACAAGGTTGAGAAATAAAAATCCAGGAAAGAACATTTGAGAGCAACCAAGGTGGACAACCTTCTCCCTCCTTTTTAGAGATTTTGATGACCAGAGGCTTTATTTTACATTACAATTAAAAAGACTTGAAAAGCACCTCATCAAACAAGCACAAAAAAGTGAAAGCAGTGCCAGGCCAGTTGGGTGCAGTTAATTTTTAATTACACTCTCTCTGCTCTGACTTTATTTATTGCCAAGCAGCTGTAAGGGTAGAACCCACCAGAGGGTAAATCACTAGTTCTGTGTTAACAGGAATGTCCTCACAGTACATGGTTCAAAAATAGATTACAAATGAGACTCACACAACTCGGAGCAGCTTGTTTTTTTCCTCCTCAAATGCCGGTAGTAACACAATCCCTTCTCTGCAAAGCCAGGGTGCCCAGAAATGGACAAAAGCTGCTGCTCTCACTTTCCCCTGGCTCCTACTCAAATCAAACTAAGACATTGGTGCCCAAATTAAGAAGAAAACAAAACCAACTAGAAAAACAATCTATTGATGCCTTTATATTTGGTTCAATATCATACTTTATGGTTTGCACACTTAAAAAATAAAAGGAATGTTTCTGTTGTTATGAAAGATTAGATTGATTTTAAAACCTCCGCATGCTCGAGGCTTCACTGCTTTTTGCCAGAACACAGTAATCCTTACCTGGAACTGTACCAATCTTTGACAGCCGGGAAATACACCAGGCTGGCTGCACTTCTCCTGAAATGATGCCTTATGAGGTGAACAGAACTCAGAGTTTCTCAAAGATGCCTTAGAAATTGGGGATGGTGATATAGGGATACATGGAGTGAGAACTGGGACATAAAAACATGGATTTCAAAACTAATGTTTTTTAGATCTATGGATCATGGATACAATTAATCATAAAAATAATGTCAAGAGAGTAAGAAGTCTGTATTGGTGGTTAAGAAACCCGTTAGGAGCACTTTTGTCTCTAAGGACCAGCTATTTAGCATATAGTTCTCAACTAAGACCCAGCTATGTGACTCTGGGTGAGACGATGGATTCTGCTCTGTCTGCTAAATGCCTGCGCACATAGACCAACATTTTGAGAAACAACTCAATGCTTACGTTTTTTAATACTGTAAAATATAGTAGCCTAAATTAAATGCCACTTAACCTTCTCAGAGATGAATTAATGGGTAGCCTGGTCAAATTCAAAGCTTTTTGATGTTTAAAATTGTATAAATGGAACTATTCCATCAATAGGCAGAGTGTAATGAAAATCTACCTAGATGGGTAGTACGTAATTTCTGCACAGGTCTTTATTTAGTAAACACATCACTATATACTGGTCAGGAATCTTGCTCTAATACAGGAACATAAAGATGAGAGAAAGAGAGTGCACAATAGCCGTCATCACTCCAAATCCTCTGAAAACGCAGATTCTAAGTTAAATCTTTTGGGATTACATGTGTTCTCAAATACAAATGAAAACAATTACAATCACTTCCCAATAACATGGAAGAAAATCAGAGTGTAAATTCTTTGGGAGATGTGTTGATGGGCTGATAAAGTGTTGATGTTGAAATACAACAGTGTTATAGGTTATTGTATTTGTATTGTGTTTCACTCTATTTGTGAAGTAGTGTAAAGTAATTTCAGTTTTTCTAGGACAAACAAAATCCTGGTAACTGTTTCTAACATGAAAAGTATCCCAGCCTATCACACCCTTCAGATTGGAAGTGCCTATGTGAAAAGCATGACTTTTTTCCATTTTTGAGTTGTTTTGGTTTTTCCATTCTGAGGTGATTTTGCTGCGTGGAAGACCTGCCATAGGGAATGATATATCTTAAATTTGGAATCAGTTTAAAAAAAAATTTTTAATACGAGTAGTAAGCATTAGAATTGGTGAATACAGGTAGGTAATGCATGGTCCCATAAAGGTGTTACTGGTTGTTAACCCAGTTCAATGTGTATCAAAACCTCCAGATTGGTACATTTATCATGAGAACATTGGTGTGTTTCCTCTGTAACTGTTAAGTCCAGGGACAACTTGGTACATATGTTTTTAATTGACTCGCACTTAGCTCATCGAAGTCTGGTTTTGTGGAGGAAATGTGATGTCCAAGAGGCTGTTGGGAGGCACTTTTCTTGGAAAAAGGAAATAATGTTCTTTTATTTTATAGTTCACAAACTGACGTCTAAAGACTGGAATTTATTTCTAAGGTATGAAATCCCAAAGTTCAAGTATGCTCTAAATTTGGCGCGGCGTTCTTCCATTTCTGATTCTAATGATGTCACCGTATGAAGCTAAAGGAAAGAAACGACATCACCTCTGGACCAAAGGAGCAGAAATTGCATTTCCAGGATTCTTTCTTCTGAAACTCGCTTTGGTTGAAGTCCAAACGCTGGTGGACACACATGGTCAATTCATGATGTCATATTTCCCAGAAAGTCTAGAACAAAGTTATAGTCCTTGAGAAAATCAGATTAATATTTAAAAATTCATTTTAATATTTTTTAGATTTTATTGCTCTGTGAAATCCTTCCAACCTTCAATAAATAGTATGTTTAAATTTTGATAGCTCCATTTTAGAAACTAAATCATGTGTTCCTTCCAGTATCACTGGAGAGAGCAACTGAGGTGTAAAATTCAAAGCCTTCCTTGCCGCAGACCTTGGTTATTCCTGCTTTCTTGGCTACGAGACCTTGTACAGATTCTTTACCTCAGTGTTTTAGTATCTTCATATATAAAATGGATGATATGCTCACTTGCAATTTTGGCAAAATAAAAAAAAGTAAGCAAGCTCAGGACTGAAAAGCAAATAACTGATTGACATTCGTAATGACTCAACAAATGCTAATTTCCTTTCTTACTGCCGCAGACAGGTAATCTCTCTACCATTATTGACAACTAATCCATTTAATGAGTTTCACTAGATAACAGAAACCTACTTTTAATCACATTTCAGAGAGCAAAATTAGTCTGGCAACTGAGATTTATTATCTTCATGGAGAATTCAAAGTGTTCAACGGATAGTGAAACAACATTTTAAACTAGAATTTAAACATATTTAATTAAAATTTTGATCATGCATGATAGGCTTTTTAACCTCCCTACAAAGATGAGAAAAATTGAAGAGCTTCTAGCCACACTCTTGTTTCTATCAGTGTCAGTATTTCTTTCAGCACAGCTGTGTCTTCCTGAGCAACTTCTCAGGTCTGAGGACTTTGTCCCGTTTGTGTTGCTAATTCCCCAGAGTGCTGTTGAGAAGGAATGCCATTGTGTGGATGTTTATTCTACCACAAATCATTTTTTGAAAAGAGGTGAGTTCAAAAAATATATATGACTGTGTGTGTCCATAAGTTAAAATAATCTTTGAAGTCCATCTCTAATGTTTACATTTTAAAAATGCTCATAATTTACTATTTCCCCAAAGCATGTCGATACTCTACACAATATTTTATTATGCCAAGGCACAGTGGGGCTGGGTGAGTATGCAGAAGCCACAAAACCCAGGCACTTAATCCTAAGTTCAAGTTGTGATACTTGTTCTCTCACCTGCTCTCTGATGGGGACCATCTCCAATGGTGCTGGTCTCACCTTGTATGTTCCCCATGGCTGCACTGCACAGCCCTCTGAACCCATGTTCCTGCCTTCAACACTATGTCTATCTCAGGCTTTTCCATCCCTTCAGCTCTTCTCTGCATCCCTGTCTTCCTGTGACTATGACCTTTCAAGGTGACTACACGTTACTCTTTTGAGTGAAGATGGCTTCAGAAGAAAAGGAAAGAGTTCCTTTGATTGCCTCCCTCTAACATCTGACCTTGTGTAACCTTGCCCACACTTTTCTCCTCTGTTCATCTCAGAAAGAAGTATCTCTTTGTGTCCTTGGAGAAAGCAACATGACCTAGTAATAAGAACATGACTTTGGACAAAGCTAAATTGAAATTTACCCCTTATTAGCTGTGTGACCTTGGATGAATTTCTTAAAATTTCTGAACCTCACTTTTCTCATCTGTAAGATGATGAAATGACCTATGCCCTGCCAAAGGTGGCCATGAGCATAACACTTTACAAACTATTAAGACTGTTTCTCAAGTAAGTGCTTCTATTTTCCTCCCAGTTCTTGTATAGCTATAATCTACTACCTTGTGAGCAGCATTTATTAAAAATATTTTGTGTTTGCAGTTATTAACACTCACCTTTATGAACAAGTGTGAACAATTTAGTCCAGAGAGCTGTCTTTACACACAACCTGGAAATTGACCTTGCAAATTTAGCTTTCTATACAGAGAACTTTTTCCAGCATGTTTCCACTCATGCTTGTGGGCAAAATCCTAACTGCCAGATGACACACACATGCAGGGGACTGCCTCTGACAATACTTCTATGAGTCTGTTTACTCCTTCAGGCTCTTAGACTTCCAGTCTCCAGAGCTGTGAGAAATAAACGTTCTTTGTTTAACCACCCAGTCTGTGGTATTTTGTTATAGCAGCCTGAGCTGACTAAGTCATTACATGAAGGCAGTAATAGGTCAAAAATGGTCAACTTTGTGGTCTAGTTCAGATTTCTACTTGTGTATGTTTCAGATTATATGTACACATTTCTGTGGGTTCTGTATGCCCATAGATCTTCCTGACCAATGTTGGAATACCATACTTGAGAAAAGCCTTATTATCATTTCTGAATTTTTGCTTTTTAAATTGTTTAAGTTTACTTTTGACCCATTCCCTCATAATAGTAATTTTGAGGAAGAGTTATTAATTATGTTTTCTTGGCAAATCAACTGATTTATTCATTAGTTTTTCTTTTTTTCTTAAATCTCTTTCTCTGAGCACTCTTTTTATATCCTCTGGCTTGGCTTGCCTGTGGCACTGAGGGCATGGGGGAAAACTGAAATGGTGTACTCCAGTTTTCATGATGACTGTTTTCTGAGTCATCACATAGCTAAGGAAAGCAAGGAAATCACATAAATGGTTTAGAGTAGGATTTCTCACTCTTGGTGCTGTTGATGCTTTGGGCTGGATAATTCTTTGTTGTGGGGCTGTCCTGCACATTGTAGGATGTTTAGCAGCATCCCTGGCATCCACCCACCAGATGTCTTTAACAACCCCTTCTGCCATCAGGAAAATGAAAAAGGTCTCCAGACATTGTCAAATATTGTTCGTGAGGACAAAATTACCCTCAGTTGAGGACCACTGATTTGGAGCCTGTGCATTTTAATGAAGAAATGACATTCAGAAAGGTTATTTTCAAATGTAGTTACTTGAATAGCTGGGTATTAAATTGTATATAAAATAATTTATTATTAATAGTAACTACAATAATAGCTCACCTATCTTGAGCACTTACTATGCATAGCACACTATGCCAAATTCTGTACAAACATAACCTCATTTCACCCTTAAAACAATACTGAATGCCTTTTTGAGGCTTATGTAGACTTAAGCAAGGTGTAGAAACAAACTGAGAACTTCAAGTTTTATTGCCTTAAAGGCCACACCAGGTATCCAGAAACATAGCCTAATAATTTTCCTCACTTTATTCAGCATCCATTGATCTGTTTTATTTTTTTAATATTCTCAGCTGTTGATTTCTGTTAGAATGGGTAGTCATTAAAAGATACTTACCTAAATTCCTTCTTTGAAGTAAATCCTGCCACTTTATTTTATTTTTTTGTGTTCTCATCAATGTTGAGCAATACATTTAATTGATTTCTTCTCTGTGTTCTATGGCAATCACATCAAATTGTGTATTTAAATGTAGTCTTGCTATTTAAACTGCCATTTTGGGGAAGTAAACTGACAATGGAGTTTGCCTTTGGCCTTTGGGAATTATTAGAACGACATAACTTTGCTGTACAGGTTTTCTTCTCCACTGATGAAAATGGATTTTTAGTATGCAGCGCAGGATTTTCAAAAGAGAGGAACACACAATGAATACAGTTTCTATCTTATATGTCATATGACTCATTTTACACACACAATTTTCACATAGTACAGAAGAAGAGAGATTTTTATTTTTATTAAAACAATCACATTTATCTAAGATAATTCCTCCAGAATATGGTCATGTTATTGGAAAATCTGTGAGCAACTTGTCCAGCTGAGAAAGTGGAAATTCATAACTCACTGTCAAGTCACTGATGCACTGGTAGAGGCTGAAATTAAAACTGTGTCTAAAGACAGATTGACATTCAAGGCCAAGTTTCTACAATTGATGATAGAATTTAACTGGACAGGCTCATCTGGACACCTTGAAAAATTATTTCATATCCTGAATTCCAATGATTAATAAGTATTTTATTCCTCTCAATAAATCACAGACTTATTGAAGATTAATGAACAGCCTTTTCTATGTCCAAAGTGCATCAATAAAGAATTTTATATGTTAAAGAAAAAGTGAGTCCCAAGTTATAAATGTTAAACATTAGATTGCATTCCTGAAGGAAAGTACTAGTCTTCTCCATCAAAACCACTGGGCCTTGTTGTGCAGTAATAATCACACATAATCAGGACCTATTTCCTTTTTGGGGAAGATTTTTAAAAATTGATTTTTAGAGAGAGAAGAAGAGAGAGGGAGAGAGAGAGAGAAACACTGAACATCAATTGGCTGCCTCCTGCACGCCTCCTACAGGGAACTGAGCCTGCAACCTGAGCGTGTGCCCTCACTGGGAATGGAACAGGCCACCGTTCAGTGCATGGGACAATGCCCAAACAACAGCCACACCAGCAGGAAAGGGCCTATTTCTAACGTGTTGCATTTCTCTGGCTCCTGTCTAAAAAGAAATAAAACTTTTGAAAAAAACAACAAAAATGTCAGGCATGGGTTCCTAGATCATTTCAACAGATGCACAAAAGCCAGTAGGGCATCTGCAGTTTTCAGTCTTACATAATCCAAGGAAGGCATATTCTGCTGTGAATTCTACATACACCAGCAGAGCTACTTCATTTAATAGCAAATTAGGGGCTAGAGAACACATTAACATTAAACAAGAAAGCTGTTAATCAAAAGAACAGAACTTCACAAGAGGCTAGAGAAAAGTTTCTAAAAACCATGGCTGTGCTTCTGAACAAATGCAGTTTGTAGTGTTTATTGGCCAAGAATTCTATATTAAGTTGTAAAGTAATAGTTAATAGTTTATAATGTATCTCATGTTTATGCACGTAACATTTTGATGGCCTTCTATATATGAGATAGTGTGCTAGGCACTCAGAGATAAATGATTCCATAAGATAGTCATAATATGTTATTCCTCATTAGCCCTTCACTACTTCGCTTTATAGATGCCCTAAATACTGGATTTTTTTGCTGTCAAAGAAAATAAAATAGATAACATAAAAGGAAAAACCTGGTCATCATTAAATATATTGATAAAATAGTGAAAAGCTAGTTTCACAAAAATTCTAAGTATCACATATTTATTTAACTGAAAGCATTTTCCTAAGACTTCAGAACTATCTGTGCTATTTATTGTAGCTCTCACTGGGTTCAGAATGATGAGGTCAGACAAGTTCTTCTCTGCTGTTATGGATTATCTATTCTGGATTGCAAAGACAAATCTAAACATGCAAACAAACAAGTGAGTAGGATGACCACCATGTAACCTTAATGTAGCACAATGAAGGGACTTAATGGACTGTGAGATTATTACAAGTGTTCTGAAGGACAAAGCAGGTACAGGAGAGTTTCCAGAGTAGCCGCTCAGAAAGCTAACAATTGAATTGAAACTTGACCTATGATGAGAAGCCAGTCATGAATAGCTGGAGAAAGAACATTCCAGATAGAAGGAACAGAAAGTGCAAAAGGCCCCAAAGCAGAAAATTGCTATGAGTTTTGAGAAACTGATAATAAACCAGTAATATGTCTGGACTGCAGTCAACCATTGTGTCTAGATTCAAGTCATTCAGGTCCTTGAAAATTCTGTTTTCAATGCATTGGGGATGATAGAAAAATATAAACTAAGGAAATGAAGTGGTTGCATTTTTCTTTCAGAAAGCTCACACCTTTTGCTGTGTGAAAAATGAATCCTGAAGAATAGTCTTAGAGGGTGCATCCTTTGGCAGCTATTTTATGTAGCACAGCTAAGAGGTGACAGTGGTTAACTTTATCATTTGTAGAGGTTTTTAGAAAAGGGAATTTATTTGGTATTGTAACGTATAGGAGTTACTGAGGGAACTTAGTAGGGGCATATATCAAGTTTCTAAAAATAATTCTTTTATTTAAATGAGTTACTTTTAGTCATTCAACATTTGCCTAGTTTTGGAGTGTCTGTTAATTTTAAGAAACACGTTGATAAGTTGATCAGGGTTCAGGCAAGAGCAACATTAGAGACTACCGTTTATGAATTAGGAAGCTGAAGCTACTTGGTGCTTATGCATGAACAGAATTAAATTTATAGTTCAGTTCAATAATAGCTCAGGTTCAGCAATATCTACAAGAACAATCCAGAAAGTTATTCATGGTAATTTTGCACTTAGAGGCGATATTTCATAGAAAGAAAAATTTGACTTTGGTCTTAAAAATTGAATATGTTTGCCAAATAAAGAGAGAGAAGGGAATATTGTGAAGAACCGATAACACTTAAAAAGGCATGAAGATATGATAGACAGTGGCATATTAGGGAATGTAAGAAAACACGGGGGACTAGATTATATGGAAATAAGAGAGAGTAGTAGGAAAGTCCCCGCATTTCATGCTGGATTTTGGATTCAATGGGAAAGGAACATATTGGTATGATTTTAGATAATAAAGTAAAACAATTGAATCCATAGTTTAAGGAGATAACACCCAGGACAAAATAGTGAATTAGCACAGGCTTCTAGACTGATTTCTGTCCTAAAACCAATCTTAAAGAAGCTACAAAAGTTTAAGGAAAACATGGTTTGAGCAATATACACATACATACACACAAACACAAACAAACAAACAAAAAACCCAAAACCCTGAGGGACAAGAAGGCCTGACATAAACTGTTGTTTGTGTATATATGGATTATAGTTGGAATCACACAGTATATAGCGTTTTCTAATTGGCTGCTTTTATTCAGTAATATGCTTTTAAGGTTCCTTCATGTCTTTTCACTGCTTGAGAGCTTATTTCTTTTTAGCACTGAATATCCTAATGTCTGTTTATTTATCAAACCACCTACTGAAGGACATCTTGGTTGCTTCCAGGTTTTGGAAATTATGAATAAAGTTGCTATGAACATCTGTGTGCAGATTTTTGTATGGAAATAAGTTTTCAACTCTTTAGGGTGAATATCAATGAGCGCAATTGCCAGGTTGCATGGTAGGAGAAGGTTTAGTTTTTGTAAGAAACCCTCAAACTGTCTTCCATGTGGCTGAAGCATTTTGCACTCCCACCAGCAATGAATGAGAGCTTTTGTTGCTCTATATTCTCACCATCCTCCATGTCCTTGCTCCACCTTGCCAGCGTATGATGTTGTCAGAGGCCTGGATATTGGTCATTCTAATTGATCCAGCCTTGAATATCTGGATAAATCCCATTTGGTCATGGTACATAATTCTTTTTATACACTGTTGGATTTTATTGGATAATATTTTGTTGTGAACTTTTACATCTATGTTTATGAGAGATATTGGTCTGTAGTTTTCTTTTCTTGTAACATTTGTCTGATTTTGGTATTAAGGTAATGCTGGCCTCATAGAATCAGTTGACATATTACCACTGCTGCTATCCTCTGACAGAGGTTATAGAAGATTGGTATATTTTCTTTCTTAAATGTTTGGTAGAATTCACCAATGAAGTCATCTGGGCTTTGTGCTTTCCCTTTTAGATGGTTATTAATTACTGATTCAACTTCTTTAAAAGATATTTAATCTAATATGTATCTATATTTTATAGATTTAATAGATAGGGCTTTTCGGATTGTCTATTTTTCTTTGTGTCAGTTCTGGTAGATTGTATTTTTCAATGAATTGGTCTATTTCAACTAGGTTATCAAATTTGTGGGCACAGAGTTGTTCACAGTATTCCTTTTTAATGTCTATGGGACCTGTAATATCATTTATGATATTAGTAATTTGTTTAATCTCTTTTTGTCCTTTGATTAACCTGATTAGATTCTTACCACTTTTATTGTATTTTCAAAGAACCAGCTTTTGTTTACATTGGGTCTATTGATTTCCTCTTTTCAATGTCCTTGATTCCTACTCTAATTCTTATTATTTACTTTCTCCTGCTTACTTTGAATTTAATTTGCTTTTTTCCCCTAGTTTCTTAAGTGCAAACTTAAATTATTGATTTCATATTTTTATTCTTTTCTAATATATGCATTTAATGCTATAAGTTTCTCTCTAATCATTGCTGTTACTGCATCCTCAAGTTTTGATAAGTTATATTTTAATTGCTATTTAGTTGAAAATATTTTAAAAGTTCTATTGAGAGTTCTTCTTTGACCCATGTATTACTTAGAAGTTTGTTGTTTAAACACATAGTTGGGGATTTTCCATATATCTTTCTGTGATTGGTTTCTAGTTTAATTGCATTGTCCAGAGCAGACATTGTGTAATATCTATTCTTTTGAATTTCTTCAGGTGTGTTTATGGCCCAGAGTGTGGACTATCTTGGCAGATGTCCCATGTAAGTTTAGGAGAATGTGAATTCTACTGCTGTTTGATGAAATAGTTGATTGATGATGTTGTTGAGTTCAATTCCAAGTGGATTTCTTTGAGGAAAAAATATTATACATGAATAGCTTCCTTTTACTCATCTCTAGGTATCTTGTCTGTTCTGCTTTAGTAGGGTGGTCCCTAGCCACCACTACTACCATCTTTCTTCTTAACAAATTAAACAATATCTAAAACAAAATCACCACCGCATGTTTGTGTATAATATGAAAAAATTTTTTGTCAGTGTACATTTGTAAGTTAGGATTCAACACGAGAACAACTCCTTTTACAGTCAAGTCATTAAGGAAATATTGGGAGCAAGGAAGAAAAGTGAAATAGTTTTGACAGTGAAATTCTAGTGTAATATCAGTTACTATTAGTTTGTAACTGAATGTCAACTCTTTATAATTTTACCCAACTACTCCTGATCTGAGGGTATTCAAGTTGTTTTCATAAGTATAAGGGTTGGTGACCCCTCACTTTATCACTTTTCCCACTGATAAGTCTGATGGGGTCATTGTCTAATTATTGATAACAAGTGAAGGGGGAACCTGTCTTATGGATTATGATGGAAACATTGCTGAGTTTGGGAATTCCCTATAAGTAACAATTACTTGTGGTTTTTAAATAAAAATAAAAAATTAATATTTTAAATATCTTAATTTTTAATTGATATTTAATATTATTTATTATTGATTAAAATGTAAAACTTTTACCAAATTTTTTTGTTTTTTTAATTTATTCTGATATTAATGAAAAAGGAATACATGGGAAAGGACTACTCCACACTGAACTATTTTATTTAAAGTTATTGAATGCTTTTAAGCAATGTAGTTTAGAGCATTTTAAAGTATCCATGTAGTTATTTTTTAAGACTGCTGGGAGAATTTATGTGGGAAACAGGCTTTTTGAGCAGCGATAAGATATGTCTGTTATTTATGGAAATCCGTTTCTCTGTCAAGACTAAGTTCCTAGAGAGCAGAAATGTGAATGCAGCATCCTGTTTATCTTTGTTTACTTATCCTTGAACCTAACACATCTTGTTATTGGCCAACGCTTCATTTCCAGGGACCATGCTATGGAAAAAAGTACAGCAGTTGATTTGAATCAAGGTGTTCTGAGAATTTGGTAACTGATTCACTTCTGCCAAGTAAGAACTATTCTATCAACCTAAAAGCATACTTACTGTGTACTTAGAATCATTAGATTGGTATACTTACTTGATAATCATGAACAGATGGAATTAGCTGATATAAAAAAGCATGTTTTTCCCCTTCTCCACCCCAATCCCCCCCACCCCTGATATAGAGAATAGAAAAATAGAATTCCCCATCATTTTTTTTCTAAACAAGGACATCTTCAGATGTATTAGTTAAACTTGGAATTCTTCCAACACTAAAGCTTATGTCTAAATTTAGAACTAATGAGCTCCCTATATGCATCAAACTGAAAAGCACATATTCTCTCCGTTAGCATCAAGGCACTTTTATTCAACATAAATCTATTGCCAAAGAGAATATTAATGTCTCTTACTTAGTGTTAGTGGCTCACAAAACTCGGTCTTTCCTTAAAGTGCCTGGGAAAAACATGAACATATTCACCAGGGAAGAACAACAAGTTTGTAGAGAAAATTGATCTCAGAGAATCACAGAGCTCTCCGTCTAAATGGGTCTTTAAGGGTCTTCCAGCCCAATACTCCTTGACTGCTAGAATTTCTTTCAAAATAACTTAGCTGGGTGATTACCCAGTCCTGTAAATACCTCCCCTGCCAACTCACTCAAACCCACCTTTTACTAGCTGTGATTGATAGCTCTGTGGCAGAAACCCAAAATCCTTTCTACTGTTGCCACCCCCCCCCCCCCCAATTACTTCCAGATTTGCTCCTTTGGACACAGATTGATAACTCGTTCATTTTTTTTAATGCTTGATGACAACTACCACGTGTTCTTTCTCTCCAGCTTCCTATTCCCCTGTAATCCAGTCTTCTCTAGGCTAAAAATGTCGGTTCACTTACCTTTTCTCAGATGCTTCCATTTTAAGTTACTTCGTCATCCTGACCAGACTTTTGTTATGTTCCAAACAACACAACTTTCCTAAGAACATCAGGACTTTTAAAAGAAGTTAATTGTGGCAGGGATTTCAATAACAGATTGCTGGGGAAAGTGTTCAGACCCCAAATAATGGTTATTGCTGAAATGAGTGATTATTAAAACAGTGCAGTCCATGGGGAGAGGAGAGAGTAAATCCATGACTATTTTATTTATGGAATCAAAGGCAGTAATGGTCACTTTGATGGAATGAGAACACAGGAACAAAAAGCTCAAGGACATCTTCAAGATCTATTTTGGGAGGTTACTAAAAGGTGATAGCATTAATTTAAAATCAGAACATAGAGGGCAGAGTACATTTACCCACAGGAGAAAATGCATGCCACATTGAACATGTTTTTTTAGAGGTATTTATTAAAATTGCTAGATCGATAAGTTTGCAGGATAATTAAAATATCTATATGTTGGTTACATGTAAGGATCTCCTAGCCAGATTCTCTCTCCCAAACCTAGGCCATCGTATGTAGCGCTTAATGAATTTAAGATGTTGACAATGAAACTGAACCTTCTCTTCCAAACTTTCTGTCCCATTTTCACAGTCACAGTCACTACCATCCAGTCAGTCTTTCACATTAAAAAGCTGTGATATTGCCTTGTGATTCGTCTTTTTCTCTACTCTAATATTCAATCAAGTACAAATTTTATCTATTGATCTCTAAAATATGTATCAAATCTAGATGTTTACTCCCATTCTAATGCCATTGCATTAGTTTTGCCACTTGCCACTCATCTTCAGTGGAGTCCTGGGCCCAGGTTGGATTGTCATGCAGGAGCCCACTGCTGAATGTTCATGAATTTTGTGAGTTAGTTGTCAGACAATTGCAAGCTTGTGACTGACCATTATGGCAGTATTTACACCATGGAAATCCACAAACACTATAAATGAGGACTTGTTCTTTCCCTTTATTACTGTTCTTGCCTGTTTAATCTGTCTGCCACAGTAATATCAGAACTCTCTTCCCAGAAAAGATGGTAATGCCACTGCCCAATAAAATAGGAAAAGTTATTTCTAAAAATGTAAGAACTTGATTGAGATACTGGTGAACACAGAGCCTGGTTTCAATATATTTATGTCAGAACATTACAGATTCATATACAAAAAAACACAGTCTCATCACACAAGTTTCTTTATAGTTTTGAATGGTAGCCACTCCTGTCTTGATTAAGAAGCAGGTGGCAGATTCATCTTCAATGGGAGTGGAAGGCCTTCTGCCAAACAGACCAATTCAATAGCCCTTTTACTCATGACCAGGAATCCTGAATACAAGTTTCTATGTGCCCTGTGTCTTACCAATCAATTAATATATCATAAGTTTGACATATAGAGATGATGGTGACTCCTAATCTTTGGGTCACATTCTCTCATCCATGTGTCCTCCAAAGCCAGTTTGTTCTTCTGAAGCGAGAATTCTTACGACATTCAAGATCTATAATCTAGGGGAGGTGAAAATATCTCTGGCAAATTGGTTGCAAAACCAGAAAGTAATAGTCATATTTAGTCTTGCAAAGTGAATTCTCATGTTTCTGAGATGAAGACATGGGGTCAGCTAATGTACTTTTCTATGTGGCCGGACAATTTTTATCTGAACTCTGCTAGTTTTAGCTATTGGCCGTCATAATTTTACTTAAAATGTATCATTTATTAACAATTGCTATTATAATTTAATCTAGTCTGCTCAAATTGTCTATTATGCTCTCCCAAGCCACCTAACTAATTTTTGTTTGTGCCCTATTTGAGGTAAATATTTGGACTTTCTGTTACAGCTTATATTTATATTAGCACTATTACATTTTGCCTCATGTAGTTTTACACATTTCACTGCTTTAAAAACTCTGCTGGCTTCCTCTTGTTCAAAGGAATATTTGCTTTAAAATCTTGAAATGAAAAATGTATGAGAAGCTCTGGGCTGAGGACAAGGCACTGTACTATTCTGCATATTGAAGTTTGAAAACCATGGGCCCATAAGTCAGGATAATAGCCAAACTCCCTCCTATGAGCCAAAATTGTCCTTTATCCAACTCTATCATCTGAACTACCTTTAAAGTCCCATTTCCAGCCATACTCATCATACATTTTTTTTTAAACATTGAAATTCTCAACTTGCTCACTGTTCTTCAGTCTCTAGGCATTATTAGATGTTTTTACATTTTCATGAATTCTTATCTCTGTTTGAGAGGCCCATCTCTGCGTTACTGCAAATATCACCTCGTCAGTAAATAATAACAGTGAACATTTGGTGAGTGCTTTCAGTGTGTTGCTAAGTCTTTCCAAGGATTATGTCATTTAATTATCCCTGCATTTCACAGAGGAGGCTGTAAAGGAGGAACATGTCTTACAAATACTGGGGATCTGTGCTCTGATTGATTAGTGCTTCTGATCACAGGTCACATCCCTGGTTGGGTCACATCTCCCTGTTGTCACAAATCCCTTCCAGACCAGCTGAAGTGATTGCCAGAGGATTTAAAGGGCCAGCACCCTTTTTTCCCCTTCTCTCTTTTTTTTTTTTTTTTTTTGCACCTTTTGGATCTAGACATTAAAGAGAAAGACATTTAAAAGCAACTCAAGAAGTTACCCAGCAAGTCATGCTTGCTCATTCTGGAGGGCCATTCTGCCTGTTGTTAGCAGTTTCCTATCCTTGTTACCTTAGTTTGCCATTACCAGGGAGTAGAAAGAGGGTCATAAAATGCCTTTCCTATGTCTAATTTCTATAACATATGGTTATTTTATTCATGATAATAAAATATTAATACAGATACGAAGCATACTCTTTTGAGTAATTACGGTGTATGCTTATCTTATTTAATCCTGAGCATAACTAGATGAGATGGATTATATTGTTCAATCATTTGTATGGATGATGGCCCTGATGCTTAAAAGAGTATGTAATTTACCCAAGGTCACAGTTACTTAGTGCCAGAGCTAGATCTGGTCCCGTCTGGCTGGCTCCAAAGTTCTTGGTCATAAATCTGAAATCTGATTAAGGAAAGAAGGGCCTTCTAAGAACAGCTTTACACCCCAAAAGACCATTTTAATGCTGAGAATTCTGAAATGTTGGTAAGCCAATGAAAGCAAGTATTGTGGATGCATGCTCCTTCTTTCCTGAACAAAACACCTGAGGTATTTTGAAAAGCATGAGAGGTGATGATAAAGTAGGTTTAAGTAGGAAAAAGACAATTTATCATTTTGCAACTTTATAAATAGTTGTAATCTCCAGGAGTAGACTGAATGAAAAATGTCCCCTCATTGCAAGTCTATCGTGAGTTAGCAGACATCCTTACAATGATATGGTTGTTAATAGGGAATGTGTTGTTTAAAATAAGCATTGGTTATAATCACACTCTGTAATGTACTTTTATTTATAAAAATAAATAACTTAAAAGTAATAATTACTTTGACTCTTTTCTTGAATTTTTTGGAACCACTGTTTTACTGTTTTACAATTAAATGAAAAATCTCAGGGAATTATGCATAACTCAATATTTTAAACATCATTATTTGTCTAGACTCTGAACTGTTATTCAGCACTGTCATCTAAAAATGGCTTTGCGTGCAAATATGAAAACTTACAAGCAATTAATTTTTTTAGTGGACTAATTGCCGTTGCTATTTAAAACTAAAATTAAATAGTACAGCTATTTCAATTTGAACAGGAAGACTTACGTTCTAACATAAATAAATTCATAGAAAGTTTCCTAGGGGGTTTTTAGCTGTTTTTCCCCATGTGCCTATTACTTTGGTTAGCTTATATACAGGGCTATTGAGATGATGACTAATGATCTAATATTTCTCTAATAAGCATTAATGTGATTGATCCAGAGGATACAATGCTGTTAATTGGGTCATTGATTTTTAAACTTCACCTTCCCTTTGTGTACCAAGTTATTAATAAGTTGCAGACTTCGCTGGAGATATGCTAATTAATATACCCTTCTGATTAACTCCTCGATATATCCTTGACCTGGTTATCATTACTGCAAAAATGTTTCAAGTCCATCATCTTATACAAGTAATCTATTAAGCGTTTGATAGCCAACAAGAAACACGAAATGCCATTATTATTCAGACATAAAGGAAATGACCTCCACTTGGATAATATTCATCTTGGCCCTGAGCTTAATAAAATGAACAAGGGAAAGTTGCTTCAGTTTGTGTACTTATGGAGATAAAGACGGAGTACAGGAGTGTGGGGGCTGTGAAGTGGGAGACTCTGGCTTGGGAATGAAGGGATGTGGGTTCTTCTACTAAGACCCTGAACACTCCAGCAAACTCAAGCACTTTCTTTCTCTGGGAGACTCATTCTTTAATGTGGAAAATAGGACACGAGAGAATGTGATTCTTAAAGTACCAGTAACTTTGGTCCTGTATTCCCTGGGGACTTTCCTGGCAACACAGCAGAATAATCATCACCACTGCTCAATGGCTTAATTCTTTGTGACAGGCAGCAGACACCAACTCTGAGGACTAAGCTTTAAGGAAATTTGTTTGTTTGGAGAGTCCATAGGATTTAAGGAGGCTCAGAACCACCTTTAAAATCTCCACAGGTGGAAATACAGTGAAACGTGCCACAGCACAGCTCTGTGGAGATGCCGTTGCCTCAGATGCTGAGGTAGTTACCCCTGACACCCCATAACAAGACACTGAAAGTTGCTGTTGGTGCCACTTCCTTTGCCATACCCAGAAATCCAGGTTCTCTATGAAGAAAGCAAGTCACGGTCCAGGTTTCCGGAGGTCTACACTGCAACGGTCTGATTAGGGCTTAGCAGAGGCCTGCACAGCATGCTTATGGACCACGGCTACCTCCAGCATGACTGGGTCTGCTGTTTCATATGGCTGAAGCTGGAGGGTTCCCTTAACTGCATGTTGAACCTGTTTCAAAGTTGTCTCTTGTTCTAGGCCCTTCTCAGAAATGGCAGGTGCCTGATAATGGGTTGATAAAGTACTTCCAAGTTCAGACTATACTGATTCCAGTTACAGAGATCTCTGCCCAAAGCAGTGTGCTTCACAGACACAGAGTGTTACCACAAGCAGTGTGCTTCATGCTGGGATAAGAGATGAAGGTTGACAAGTGCTCTTCACCTCCCAGAGGATGTCACAGCATGTTCCCATTCACTGTGCTCCTGAACTCTTTACCAATACTGGAGACTCCTTAATTTGTAGTAGAACTTACTTCTCACTGTAGGCTGGCAGAATAAGTAGTCCCAAAATATGCCCCTTTGCCATAAGGATTATTTTGAGCTGAAGACAATTGAAAAGAAGCAGATATAAGAAAAACTCTTTGCCTAAAAGCAGGACATACATTTGTAACAGTGTCTCCCTTTCTCCCAGGAAGGACAGATATTAATCATGGAGACAAGTAGAATCTCACCAGCCCAGAGATGGAGCCAGAGGAATCTCTGCAGCAAACCTTACTAACTGGTCCTTATTCCCCATATATTTATCTTCCCACAATTTGCTTCCCGCTAGAAACTCAAAGTCCTTTTCCTTTGTCTTGCCATTTCTCTCAAAGTGTATTGTTGTTTTGCTAAGGTACTCTAGAAGCCCAAGTTCTAACCACTTCTTTGAGTTATTCATCTCTGAGTTCTGTGTCTATGTGCTATGTGCACATTAATAAACACCTCTTTGGTTTTATTTTGTTAACCTGTCTTGTCTAATTTATGGAGGCTGGTCAGGAAGATTTTCTTCCTTCCTTATGCCATTATTTTTTTTTTTAGAGGTAACTGACATAGCTTTGGGCTCATCCAGTCTTGACTTGTTAATTTTTTTTCTTTTTGTTTTGTTCTTTTTTAATTGGTCAAGCAATATCTTAACTGGCTGCCTATGAGAACCTTATTCATCAGTTTTGGCTGCAGATCCCTGATTTGTTATTCTTTTGTGAGTGTTGACACCTGGCACCTGCCATTTCAGAAACTTGTCACTTCAATGGATGCTGGGGAACAAGTCCCCAGCAACACGTTCTGCTATTCTGGCCTACAGGACAGCCAACACCGAGTTCAACAAACAAACAAATGGCCCCTAGAGTCCTTTATTGCTTCTGGAGCTGGAATGCCCTTGGGGCCCTCTTAGGACACAGAGTAGCTGGCAGCTTCTCTGGTTTTATGTAAATCTGTTCCAATGTGTCCATCTTCCAGAGTTGTCTAGCTTCTTGCTCCTTACTCTGACAAGGCTATACTAGCATCTCCACAAAAATGCCTATATGCCAGTATTTCTTTATTTCCCCAGATTTATTGAGGTGTAATTGACAAATTTCTATATATTTAAGGTGTGCATGTTTTGTTTTAAAATATGAATATATTGTGAAATAATTGCTATAACAAAACTAAGTAACATATTTATCACCTCAGTTACAATTTTCTTTATGTGGTGAGAATACTTACCATCTATCCTTTTAGCAACTTTCAAGGACACAATACAGTATTGTTAAATATAGTCACCACACTGTGTATTAGATCTCCAGAACTTATTCATCTTATCCTTGAAATTTTGTACCTTTTGACCAACATCTCCCCATTTCCCCCTCTCCCAACAATCACCATTCTACATGATTTATAGAATGTTATTCAACCTTAAAAAAGGAAACCCTACCATTTGTGACAATGTGGGTGAACCTGGAGGACAGTATGCTAAGTAAAATAAGCCAGACACAGAAAAACAAATATGGTAAAATCTCACTTACATGTGGAATCTAAAAATTTCTAACTCATAGAAGCCATCATTTCTTTTAAACTTCAAGGAGACTGACAACAGCGTATTAAAAATTTATTCCAACAGTGCTCACTGTTGATGTTAAACTTCCCTGAAAAACTGTGCTGAGGCTTAGAAGACATGCTATTTTTAATAGTCTACATTTGTTATCATTATCATCATTATTATTAATACCTCAGGGTCCTCTTAATGTTTCTCATTTTTTCCTTGTTACTCTATATACCAAGAGGCAAACCATATAATTCTCTATTTTTGTTATTTCCAAATGAGTAACACACACACACAAAATATCTATTTGCTTAGGATTTCTGTCTGCGTTGACATACTGTGGTAAGAACTGATTCCAAGAGAAGGAGGTTTCTCCTTTCTGTAAGAGGGTACCAGCTGGACCTCCACTGTTACCAGGTGGGTAGGGGGACAGAGACAGTTTTTGTTTTTCCTTCCTCTCTAGGATTCCCACTTCATCTCCAGGGTTCAGTGCTTTAGAGAAGGGCTCATTAGCGCCTACACACATGGAGATGTAGTTCCTAGGGCCCTGGGAACTATTCAGGTCCCAAGAGCTATTACTGCAGAAGTGAATACAGAAGAAAGAATGTATGTTATTGTTGAAATGTCATTTAGGGGGTAAAAACTAATCAACTAATCTGAAAATGGCACTTAGGCGAGAACATGGAGAGGAATGGAAATCTCTTTGGAAATGAAGGACAGCTGGTCAATAGTGGATAGCCACAATGCAAGAAATTCCATTTAGTCAACACAGCTTTGAAAAGAAAAATTGTGCATCCAAGAAGACGGTCTCTTTCTTTTCATGGAGTTACTTTTGTGTCATAAAACCCATAGATGCTTTGCATCCATTAGAGTACAGGTCTTGCTTTTAGTCCCTTTGCATCTCCTTTGTCTGAATCAGTGACCAGGTGGTCAGCTACCTGGAGTAAGTGGTGCTGGGGTTATTAGACTCAGGCATCAAAACCTCCATCGGTCCTTTTGACAGCTTTCTATCACTAATCTGACCTTGGGTGCCTAATTTACAGGACAATTGAACTACAAGAGAACACGTTGAACTATAGCTCTGAGAGTGGCTGGCATTTAATTTGCAGTAATCCTGCTGTACTAGGATTTCAGATTCTATCCAAATGCTTTAAAAAATATAAGAAGCTGACAGTCAATTTCAAGTTAGTTTTTTTTCAGTTTGGTTGTTTTTTTCTTAAAAAAAACAATTATTTTGGGGAAGCAGTGGTTCCAATAACAAGTATAATTGTGGAACAATGTCTTTCATTCATGAGGATTTTTTCCCCCATTAAATTTATTGGGCTGACAGTGGTTAATAAAATTATAGAGGTATGAAGTGTACATTTCTATGATACATCATCTGCATATTGCATTGTGTGCCCACCACCCAAAGTCAAATCTCCTTCCATCGCCATATATTTAACCCCCTTTACCCTTTTCTAACCCCCTGTCCTCTTTCCTCTGGTAACCATCATACTGTTGTCTGTGACTTTGAGATTTTGTTCTTGTTTGTTCATTTGTTGCTTTTAATTTTATATCCCACATATGAGTGAAATCATATGGTTCTTGACTTTTTCTGTCTGACTTATTTCACTTAGCGTGCTAGTCTCAAGACCCTCAATGCTATCCCCAAAGCAGTATTTCATCCTTTCTTATGGATGATGTCCCACCCCCTTTGAACAGAAACCTTCCCTTTATAATCTCACAAAACCTTACACTGGTGCTGGACACAAAACCTTACACTCGTGTGTCTAGTGAATGGCTTTCCTTTCCTCCGACCATTTTGTAAGAGTTAGACTTCACTTTGCGTATGCATATCGAATCATTCTTGAAATGCCATGAGCAAATCTTATGCCTTTTGTGGAGGCAGAACCTGAAACACCAAGAAGGTTTTCTGATTCACAGGCTGACATGCCTTTGTACAGGAAATTTTTCCTGATAATGAAGTTACTGACAAATGCTTATGCTCATTTATAAACTGTGTTCCTAGAACCTGCAATTCATTTCCTTTTCTTCTTCCCTCCGAAGTACTCTGGCAATGTTAATAGAAAACCACAAAAAAAACTTGTAAGACAGAAAAGATTATTCATTATTAATAAAACTTGAAAGCCAAAGGTCTGTGTGTTAATCTTTCAGTAAACTGCAAATATTTCCACATGCGCATTTGTGAAGCATGAGTACTTTGATTTTTAGCAAATGTAGAAGAAATGAGAACAGAAAAGAAAGAATCGTATAACAAAGATAAAGTTTTGGAGAAAAAGCATGATGTTTTAGTGAGTCATTTCCTTTTGTAGTAAACACTGATGTGTTTTGGGGCGAAAATTATATTTTGACTGAAACAGGACCATAAACAATTTATTTATGATAAAAATATTTTATAATATGAAGTAAAAAACTGGTTGGTCATCCACATACTTACGGTCAATTATAAAGACTCAAAAATGCTAGACCTGTAATTGTAAAGGCATTCCGAAATTCATTCTTCATTTTCATTGGTATGGAAACAACAGTCTCCTTCAGTTCACTAACATCACAAATTTAGACACTCAGAGAGAATCACACTGGAGGTCTAAATATAACAAGATACTGAATAAAAGTTCAAGGGCTCTGAGCAGAATCATATCACTGGAAGGTAGGCCTGGTTCAATTTAAGTGTGGTTCATTCATTTTAATTAGATTGTCATCAGAAATTAAGGGATAGTTTCCGCTTAAACACATATGTTGTTCTAAGATTTCAAATGAAATTAGAATTCTTCTGGCTTGTGAGGAAAATTCTTCCTGACTTAAAAGGTCAAAATTAGTGTCACATGGGCTTTAGAGTAATTGGTAACCAATAGCTTTAACCATTATGATGATCATTGAAGCTTTAACCATTATGATGATCACTTTATGGGTAGATAAAGAAATGGTGCAATATTTTTATATTTTTATTTCATGTTATACATGTTAGAATCTCCTTTAAAGTTCTTAAAGGCTTTGTCCCTGGGATTAATTCTGCCTAAGAGTGATTTTCCATGTTTTCTTGTTTCATAACAATTTCTGAAATACCTGTTATTTAAAATATATATGTATTTCACTCATAATCTCTTCTTGTAGCTTATTTAGAAACACTCTTATAACCATTACACCTGTTTTAAAAGAAAATGTTAAATACAGCCTTGATTAGGCGGCTCAGTTAGTTGGAATGGCGTCCCGTACATGAAAAAGGTGGCAGGTTCCATTCCCAGTCAGGGCACATACCTAGGTTTCAGGCTTGATCCTGGGTCAGGGAGGGTACTGGAGGCAACATATTGGTATTTCTCTCTTGTCTCAATGTCTCTCTCTCTCTCCCTCCCTTTCTCTCTAAAATCAATTTTAAAAAAGAAATGTTAAATGCATATTCTACAAATTAGTAGAATATGTATTCTATTAATCCACTTGCAGTACAAAATAATAGAAACACAATATCAAGAATAAAAATGGTAAATATAAAAAATACAAAGCCCAGGAATTCTGTGCAAATATGCACAGATGATTACTGTCTCATGACCAGCGATTCTCTCATTTTAATCATGGCTCTGATGAACCATTTGCTAAATGATATATTTTTGCCGTTTACTTGCTCAAAATTTCCTCTGATGATCATAACAGATATGACAAAGATTTATGACCTCATAGAATCTACAAAAATTTTGGCTCAAAATATTTAATTGGTTGATGTAGAAGCATTCACTCTTCTTTCCCCACAAGCTGTAGACATTTAAATAGATCTTAAATCATCAGACTTTTATTTTTAATTTAATTTGAAGTTGCACTTTAAAGATTACACTATCTAAGTAATGTTTATTCGTTTTTAGCTGTGGTGTGGACCCAGACTGAGATTCACAGTTGAAAGTCTCCACAGAAGCAAACAGGGTAATTATAATTACTTAAAATGAGTTGAGTAATTCTGAGCTGATTACTTCCTACAAGCATAACTAATCTAATGTTTCGCTTCCCATGCAATAATGGTTAAAATGCTAATTGTTGAGGCCTTATTAAAACTTAATTGTTATTTGCCTCAGCTGTGCTAATTATTAGCCATATCAGTCCCCATTTTTGAATAGAGAATCTTTATTTAGTGGGACTGACGGGGACCCTGTGCCAACGCCTTCCCTCCTCCCCTCGTTTCTATTTCTTACACTCAGACCTCAGGGAGGGGACAAAGATGGGAGAGGACATGAAGTGAAAAAAATAAAAGGACATAACATACTAACATACACAGACCTAAGATCATGCTTCAGCCCTTGGATCAGAGAAGCTGAGTGCTCTAAAAATGACCCTTGGTACAAAGCTGCTAACTTAGCAGAGTTGCACTCTGTATTTCTTTGAAGGAATGCAAAGACAGATGGAATTAAACAATGACGCTGGCGCAAAGCCAAGACGGAGCAGTTCTGGGTCCCTGCTTGTTTTCTACCCAAGACACAAGTGTGGCTGCATTTTGGACATGATCACCCCAGCTTCACTCCGCTGCAAAGACATCACAACTGTCCCCCACAGCTCACTAGCATACATTTGTAACAATATATTTCCTCAGCCTTGACTGTACACAATCTGAGCCTGTCTAATTGTGGCATCCAGCTTCCTCCTTGATGGACACTTTCCAGGAAAATAAAACGACTAACAATTCTTTCCATATAAACTCTCCCAATTCTGATTCATTATTCCTTATCATATCCTCTGCAGCCTCATTGATCTCCCTTTTTAGTGTTCACACCCAACAGGTATTTGTAGACATAATTATGTCTTTCCTGTCGTCACTTAGGAGAGTTATTTACATGGCATTCATTTAACATCTCTTCATAAATCAACACAAACAGCCCCTTAATCATTTTCATTGCTTTCCCCTAAACACTGTCAGGTTTACCCATGCCTTGCACACACAATTAGAAATCAAGAAGCCAAATAAATAATATATGGGCATATCAGCTTCACTGAAAAGCTGCTTTGATTTTTTTTCCTTGTTTGAGGTGATGGTCTTATGGTTACAGTTTTAAATTTCATGAACTCCCTGAAAAAAAAAGCTACCATCCTGACACATACAGGAGTTTTAATTTCCACAGTCACACGGTTGGTTACACAGGTGAGAGTTTTATTCTCAGTTTAGAGATAAAGCCAAGACTCAGGTATTATAGCAGATATTTCTGTTGGAGAAAATTTTTATTAAACTTGAGTTCATTTCAATCCATAAAAATATATACATTAGTCTTTTTTTAGTAAATTGAATCATTTGAAAATATCTAGGTAAATTTAATATAATGAAAAGATTATGAAAATGTCAAGGGTTTATATTACTTTTTGGAGCCAGTTATATTTGTGATCAAAACAGTTTAAAGTCACATAAAAGTCAGAATAATTCTAATCCCAAGAGCCTGTCACCGCTTAAGGAAACTCTTTTTTCACTCCTTTACATACACTATCTCTTTTATTGATGAACACCTATCCTTTAAAGGAATTTCCCACTCTGCT
Organism: Miniopterus natalensis; assembly: GCF_054644295.1. Lineage (NCBI taxonomy): Eukaryota > Metazoa > Chordata > Mammalia > Chiroptera > Miniopteridae > Miniopterus > Miniopterus natalensis. The sequence continues at coordinate 131,659,120 of NC_142081.1, forward strand.
ATAGACTGTTTGTGTTCTCTCAAGATTCATGTGTTGAAACTTAACCCCCAAGGTGATGGTGTTTGGAGTTGGGAACTTGGGAAGGTCATGAGGGTGAAGCTCTGATGAGGGCCTCAGTGCTCTTACAAAAGAGACCCCAGAGAGCTCCCTCACCCCTCCCACCAAGTGAGAGCACAGTGGGAAGACACAGTGGGAGTTCAAGATCAAGGTGTTGGCATTAATCTTATCATGAGGGCCCCACTCTCATGATCTCATGTAAACCCTCCTGAAAACCCTACCTCCAAATATCATCACATTGAGGGTAAGGGCTTCAACATATGAATCTGGGGGGAAGACAAACACCTACTTCATAATACAGCCTAGTAATGTTTCTCTTAATATCTGCTTTTCTGATAGCTTTGTTAACTTGTTCTAAGTTGTTTATATTACTTTAAATATTTAAGGAATATATAATATTGGTGAAGAAGTTGGGGTTTAATCAATCATAGAGTCAGAGAAACAAAGATGAAGTTTGAAATCTGTACCTGAAATTGCCTATTTTGTGGGTTTGTTTTGAGTAAAAAAATTAGACATTAATCTTGAGTCAGCAAATCATTAACTCAGTCATGTATCTTGTACTCCTGTTTTGTCCTCAAAACCACACCACAAATTCTCCAGCTAACACTCCCATTGTCCCCCCAGACACTAATGGGTGATCATGAATAATTCATTTTCCCAAATTAACCTCCACAGGATCTCCATTTGTAGGTCCTCAAAGTCAGTACACTCACACAAAGCTAGCAGGTTTTCAGGCCTCCAAACTGAAGAAAGCTTCCACGAGGCATGTAAGGGAAGTTAGTGACAGCCTTGTGGTTAGCATGTGGTAGGTCCTAAATATATATTTGAATGAATTAAATTATCTATGCAAACTGTTTCAAAAAATTGTGGATAGGAGTGGCCGAAGACTTGATTCTGGTCATAAGGAAGAACAGAAATCTGTTGGCAAAAGCATTGCCTCTCTTGCTTTGCTGATTTATAGTAGAGTTGAGGTTTGCAAAACTTCTCCACCTTCTTCCTACTCTGAAAACAGAGGTGATGCCTGAGAGTGTCCCAGCTAAGATGGGACCAGGAAGCAATGCCATCAGGGAAGCCAAGGATGTCACCAAGATGTCATCTCAGCTTCTGAGGAGCTGCTTCTTAGGAACACATGCATTCCTAAAGAAGACAGGTATTTATTCAGTTCTAAAACACTGTAAGAAGAAACCTGGCTCGATTTAAACCTTCTTAGTAACCCTGTTCACAAACAAAATTACAAGTCAATGTGTAAACAGTAATTCAAAAGATACTCTGAAATGACCACTGAGGGGAAAAAAGACTTATAATCAAATATGAGGGAGAGTATGGAAATTTTAATGGAGATAGTAGCAATCTATTTTTATTGTCTATATTACATCTAAAGTGATTTATCATTTGTTAGCAAAGCAAGACAGAGCTTTATTACAAAGTTAATGTGCATATTAATCATTAATTATTAGGAGTGATCAATTCTATATAACAACTTTCCCTCCTTGCCTAAATTAGCATGTCCATCTTGATCCTTTTACAGCCTTTGCTTTTTTTGGGATCAGATATTTAAAGAACCAATTAACCTTGATGTATGAGAGCCCTATGCCATGTGCTGAGTTATGGCTAAGGTGGCACGGTGATTCGTTCAAGGTCATCTTATTAGAGAGAAATCATAGGTGGAGATCTTTATAACTGGAATACTTGGGCCCTCTGTCAATGCAACTTTCCAAAACTAGGATTGAAAAGTAGAATCAAAGTCAGAATAAGCTGACACTGTTTTATAACACAATTATATTACATTTTATTTATTATTATTTTTTAAATATATCTTTATTAATTTCAGAGAGAGGAAGGGAGAGAGGGAGATGGAAACATCAATGATGAGAGTTATTGATCCACTGTCTCCTGCATGCTCCCTACTGGGGATCGAGCCCACAACCCAGGCATGTGCCCTGACTGGGAATCGAACTGTGATCTCCTGGATCATAGATCAATGCTCAACTGCTGAGCCACACCTGGCTGGGCTATAACACAATTTTAAATAGGTGCCAAGCCATTAAAATAGTGAATGATGTTTCTGAACATACCTAGGAAGTAGTGCACAATACAGATGTGAAACTCCAGTTTTCAACAATTCAAAGCTAATTTAAAAACTAAAACTACACTCTTCTACACATTCTTCGCTATTAGCATGTACAAATGTATTGAATTCATGTTATTTCATAATCTAATTCATGCATTAACTACCTGGAACATATTTAAATAAATCTTTGATTAAAAAATAGCTAATGTGATAGTGATGATAGTAGCTATGTCCTTTTGGCTTAGGAGCAAATGTAAGCTACAAAATCTCTGAACTCTAGATTTCCTGTGTTTTAACTTCCCTGATACTTTTGCTATGGTTGACATACGGCTATATAAACATGTGTAAGTGAAATATAGAAGGATATTTTCTTTCTTCCTTCTTTTTTACTGAATTTATTGGTGTGACATTGGTTAATAAAATTATATAGATTTCAGGTGTACAATTCTATAATACATCATCTGTATATTGTATTGTATGTTCACTACCCTAAGTTAAGTCTCCTTCCATCAATCACCATTTATTCCCTCCTTTACCCCCTCCTACCTCCCGCCATCCCCTTTCCCTCTGGTAATCACCATACTGCGGTCTGTGTCTATGAGTTTTTTCTTAATCCCTTCACCTTCTTCACCCAGGCCCCAAACCCCCTCCCCTCTGACAGCTGTCAGTCTGTTCGCTACCTATGAGTCTGTAGAGGAAGATTTTCATTGTTAGTCTTAGCCGTTTTGATTGTTGAAGAAATTGATTGCTAAGTTGGACAGGGAAGGAAAAATTTCTGCTCTTTTGAGAACCATTTTCCTTTGACAATAATTCAACCTAGCATCTTTAAGTCTAAGTGACTTGCAAGCACATATGTGGGGGAAAGGCAACCTTTATGAAATAAAATGAATACTGGCTTTGAAGGATCTGCGAGGAAATTGCTACTGTTGCTTCTGGCTCTTTGGTATTTAAGGTCTCTGAACCTCTTTGCTAGTCCACGAGGCAGCAAAGATCAGTGGAGTAGAATTTAAGCTTTAGAATCAGACATCCCAGCTCCTTCACTTAGGAGCTCTGTGTCAGTGGCAATTTCACTTAATCTATATAATCTTCAAGTTCATCTGTGAAATGGGGATAATAACACTTGTCATAGTGTTGGTGTGGGGGGCAAACCTGGCAATGCACAAAAAGCACCTACTGTAATAAGTGGAAAGAGTCCATGAGAGAGGCTGAAATGAAAACAGAATATAATTATTATAGTGTGTTAATACAGAATTATACTATTATAACAGCATATTACATATTAAAATACACTATATATATTTTATAATTATAACATACTAGAATTACCTGTATTATAATTATATTATTATAGTATAGTATATTACTGTTCAGTTGAAATGCCAGGGTTTAAATGGAAATGTCACCTGAAAAATCTAAAATAATGAAAAAAGACAATGAAGCAGGCTTTCAAAGGTTTTAATGTATGAAATTTAAGTGGCAAATAGAGAGGTCTGAACTAATGAGTAGGATCAAATGTACTTGGAATTGTGTTGAAAGCATTGGGGAAGGAAACAAAACCCTGTGAGGCCAATTAGGTTTTTGAAAAATGAAATCAATTTCAAAAAAGAGCAATTTGGCATCTTATACATTGGCTGTAGTTAGTATCCATCAGAAGTAAAATAAAAACCCAGACAGCAAATCTATACTTGGGTGGGCGAAGGTCAGCGCAGGAAGCACAGTTCACCCGCAGCACACGCTAGAGATTTTGAAGGTCCCTTCAGAAACTTGCTCAACTCATTGGCACAGGGTAAGATCATTTAAATAAGAATGCGGGAGCCAACGCTGCCCTCAATAAATAATGCAATAAGTTTAAGTGTTACTTCCGTTAACCTTTGAAGGAAGACTTTTAAAGAAAATGTTACTTAAATGCTTAGGCCAAAGGCTATCATCTCTATTTGAATTTGTCAATTTAGCAGAAAAGTAAAATTTGGCATTCGTGTGTGTGTGTGTGTGTGTGTGTGTGTATGTGTATGTGTGTGTGTGAGAGAGAGAGAGAGAGAGAGAGAGAGAGAGAGAGAGAGAGAAAAGCAGAAAGAGAGAGGGAAAGAAAGGAAGTGCTACAGAGAAAAAGAAAGAAGAGGGAAGGGAAGGCAGAATGACAGGCTAAGGCGGAAACACGCAGACAGCCTTACTCTCTCGGGTCTCTGCCACTGCCCTATGCAGAATATCACTGATTTTAGGAGGAGAAAAGGAAACTTGGAATGGGACTGAAACACCCCTGTGGAGCTGGGCATTGAACAGCCAATCACGGCTCAGGGCCAGGTGCAGGCTAGAGACCTGTCCAGATCAGCAGATCCACCTACACAGGACTTGTGTGTTTTCTGAGTCCCACCTGATACAGACAGAGATCTGGAACATTTCATGATTGCTGTAAGCAGTGAGACTTAGGGATTTTTTTTTTTTTTTTTCTTTTTAAATTTTATTTTTGTTTAAAATATTACAGATGTCCCTTTTTCTCCCCAATGACCCATTCCACCCCGTCTCTTCCCCCTCCCCAGTCCCTCTCCCCACCATTGTCCGTGTCCTTGGGCTGTGCACATATGCATATAAATTCTTTGGTTACTCTCTCCCCCTCCACCCACCCACCCTCCTCCATCCCTCTGACATTCCTCAGTCTCATCTATGCTTCCATGTCATTGAATCTATTCTGTTCATCAGTTTATTAAGTTCTTTAGATTCCACGTATAAGCGAGATCATGTGATGTTTGTCTCTCGCTGCCGGACCTAGAGAAAATTATGCTAAGTGGTTTGTTAAACAGCATTTTATGGCAATAGCTAACTGACATATAGGTAAATATTAAATACTGTACAATGAATTAAAATGTTAAGTGCATCTGTCAGTTGCATAAGATAAATGCATAAATAAAATGTGTTTATTTAATACAAAAATTTAGATGAATCTATAATATTTGAGAACTAAATATATATTATATATTTAAACATCTAATATAATATATGAAAGTAATAAAATATTACAAAATAAGGTCATTTGATTTTAATGTTCTAAAAAATCATATACATATAAAGGAAAACGTAAATGGTGAAAATTTTAAGTGGGTTCAACACACATAAAAATCATTCAAAATAGAAGCTCCTTGCCCTGGCCTTTGTTTCTCAGTGGTTAGAGCATCAGCCTGCATGCCCCAGAGTCACAGATTAGTTTTCCTGTCAAAGATTGCAGGTTCAATTCCCAGCCCCAGTAGTAGCCCCGTGGAGGCAGCTAATCGATGTCTCTCTCTCACATTGATGTTTCTCTCTCTCTTTCCCCCCTCCCTCCCTTCCATTCTCTCTAAAAGTCAGTGTAAAATATATCCTCTGCTGAAGATTAACAAACAAACAAACAAAAATAGAGCTCCTTGATCAGTACCATTTCATCACTTAAAAAAAAATGGTGTATTGCCTACCTAATAACAGCACGAAATTTAATATTTTTCATTTGTATTAAGTATTTTTATTTCCTATGAAAATACCTACAGGGTATGATTGAACATAATTTATTAAAACCTCCATTTCTGGAGATATTCAATAATTTAAATAGATACAATGGTGGAATCTGACATTTAGTGATATATTGAATAATTTCTTTCTAGCACAGATGGCTAATTATTAAAATCTGCAGTGTAGTTTATAAGTTTTCTATGTAAAATGTATTATAATCAAGGATCCAGCTAGACTGTCCAATATACTTTTTAGCTTAAAAGTCTAAAAACTATTCAACTATTTCAGATATATATATTTTTTAGATTGATCATAAAAAATGAACTCTCTTCTTCCATGGAGAAGGTATTCATCCACTTCTTGTTAGAAGTCAGAGTGGGACTGAGATGAAGAAGTTTTGAAACACTGAATTGACTCTAATAAAAAGTATATCTTTATTCTCTTGTTCTATCAATTTGAATTATCTGATGATAAAAATGCCATCTATTTACAAACAATGGCCCAGGGAGTTTCTACTTTGAAGAAAAAAAATGGCATTTACACAAACTGGTATAAAAGACCCAAAAGAAATGTTATTAAATAAATTATTCAAGCAAGTATTACAGAAATAATTGCTGACATCTGCATTTTTTTTTAAGATCCTTGATTCTTTATTAAAATATAAAGGTCATTTAGTCTAGAGGTGATTTTTTTTGCAAGCCTACCAATAAATAACATGCTTATTCATTCCCTCTTGGAAACTAAATACAGGTCTCAAAGCACCTTTGAAGATTTTGGGAAAACTTCGTTTTTCAGATTTCAATATTCATGATGTGATTATCTAGCCGCTGCTGTGTACAAATAAAGGTGCCATAGCATCTATAATATGAAAAAATAGAGCAAAAAATTGCAGTAACTGAGGGCTTCTGCTTTCAGCCAAGATAGAGTAACAGGGACTAGATTTACCCTCTCTCCTGAAACAATTTTAAAAATAGATAAAATATTAAAAACAATAGTTTTTAAGATACTGAGCAGTAGGCATCAGAGTAGAGAGATCCTAGAGAAAACAACAACAACAGATGCGGTAAAACCCAGACTGCTAAAGTACACAGGACTGAGCACCAGAGAGGAGAGGTGGACAGGGGCGGCTCTGGAGCTTTGCAGAGGGTCCACTTGGAACTTCCACTGCGCCTTCATCAGTGCACATGCCTGAGGAAACTACACTTGGCTGGGGAAAGAACCACCTGAAAGTTTTAGAAAAAGCAATTTCTGAAACCACACAGAGCCAGAAATATTTCCTGCTCCCCAACCCAGAGTGAAAAAATTTATAATTTCCAGGGCATTGAGTCGAATACTCATAAGGGTTTTGCCTAAAGTAGAGGGAGGAAATGTGCCCCAAGAACAAATGCTGCACTGTTCCTGTCTAACAAACATCAAAAGTAACATCCCAAAAGATTGGACTATTACTAAGTAATGAAACTGCATCTCAGAACAAGTCTTAAGAATATTTACAGGAATATAAAAATTCTTCACGGTCAAGTTACTGCTGAGTAAAAGCTGAAATGAATATAATTTCAAGAAAAGTAGATCTCAGAGCAAAGAATATTCTCAGGGATAAAGAAAGTCATTTGATAATGAGTAATGGTTCAGGTCATCATCGTTCTTCTTACATATGCTTATCAATATAAAGATTAAATGAATATTTAAATAAGTTTAATGAAGATCAAAGTTTTCTTCACCATTCTGGAAGTTTTCCAAATAGCAGCGGTGGGTGTCCATTTGTGCTCTTGTACGCCCACCACGTAGCCTTCCTTCTTTTGGTCAGACAACTTCAACTTTAACTTTGGGAAATGTCCTTTCCTGCGTTCTGTGCAGGCTTGTAGACTGTGACTCCATATGTACAGTCAACGACAACTGGATTCTTTTCCAAGGAATTTGAATCCTGTGGAGGGACAGGAAGGGAGTGAACAGTTGACCCATTCGTATCAGTGCCCCAGGAAGACTGCCCATTCGTTCTCACTGACTTTGTTCCCATTCACGTTTTTCAGGTGTGTCTTCTATTTAATGAGCAACTTAAACTGACATCTGTCTACCTCTAGAAATGTAATTATAACATTTTCTCAGTTTCTCATTAGGCTCCAGTGAGCTCAATCTCCCCTCCCTCTCTTCATTGAATATCCCCTCCCTTCAAGGCCGTGCACTCGTTGCTCCATCTGGCAAGCGACTCCCGCAGTTCTCCTTACAGCCAGCTCCTTCTCACATCCTTCATTCAACCCAACTGTCTTCATTCAACCCAACTTCTTCAAGGAGGTCTCTTCTTCTTACACTGTCCACAGCTATCATCACTCTGCTATTCTCTACATGGGTCAGCACTTTATGGCCCTCAGGCTAAATGGAGCTCATTGCCTGTTTTCATCAATTTAATTTTATTGGAACACAGCCACACTCATTTTTTGGCATTGCCTGTGGCTGCTTTACCCGGCCTGGCAGAGTTGAGAGCTGCAACAGTGACAGTATGTCTTGCAATGCCTAAAATATTGTTTATCTGACATCTTTTAAAAAAGTTTGCTGCCCCCTGTTTTATGTTATTCTGTTTATTTCCTTGTACGATTTATTGCCTTATGCAATTATCTTGTTCTCGTGTTAGTTGATTAATATCTGCCCTTATTCAACACTGTAGGACTTATGGAAGAGGGTGGTTTGCCTGCTGTTCTTTTTGTTATTTTAATCCTTATCCAAAGATATGTTTATTGATTTTGGTGTTTTTTTTTTAGAGAGAGAGGAAGGGAGAGAGAGAGAAACATCTATGTGAAAGAAAAACATCAATCTGTTGTTCCTATATGCGCCTGACTGGGGATCGAACTTGCAACATTTTGGTGTATGGAACGATGCTCCAAACAACTGAACCACCCAGCCAGGGCATATGTGCCCCAATTCAGCACTGTGGGACTCATGGAAATGGGTGGCTTGCCTGCTCTTACTCAGGTATGCATCCCTAATGCCTAACCAGTGCCTGCTCAGAGTAGAAATCAGCAAAAATTCATGGAGTGGCTGAATCAATGAGTATGTCTCATCAACAAGTACCAGCAGTACCATCTCTAGTATCTAATAAGCGCTGCAGTGCAATGTTATTCTCACATTCCTCTGACCCTGTGCAATGCCTATTCTTGTTTTACAGCCATGTTTTTTCTTTCTTCTGACAATCCATCTTTTAAAAAAAATCTTTATTGTTGAGAGTATTGCAGATGTCCTCCCCTTTTCCCCTTTTGCCCCCCACCCCCCTGTTCCTGCCCCACCCAGGCCTTCACCACCCTATTGGCCATGTTTTATGCAACAGGAGCAAATCCATCTTGGTGACAGTTGACTGGAGTGGGAGTGAGAGCATCTGACTCAAGAGCAGCACATAAGCAGATGGCCAGGATTTTATGACCATGGGTAGAGAGAGAAACTAGGTTACAGGATCCATGAGATGTTTTTTCAAGAACTGGAAATTGGAATGTAGCTCAGAAGGTGGGTTTGTCTTTGTTGAGAGATGTCTGTATAAGATTGAACTTTTTGGTCTCTGTGCATTCTTATATTAAATCCACTTTGTACTTGACCAAGTTTGGTTGTATAGCTGCTACATGCATCCAAAGCAAAATACTAAACATGTCTGGGTTAGACTGAACATAAAGAAATAAATTATCATAGGATAACCAACTGCACTCTCACAGAAGAACAGAGTATGTGATTTAACAATTAGCAGAAGCACAGCCTGATGACACATGTTGCCATTATGGGCATCTAGGGCAACAGTGAAACTGCTATACAGCTTAATATACCCCTGTGAGGACTAGATTGTCTTTTTGAAGCAATTGGTACTAACCAATTACTTAAAGGTATAATGCCATCTCATTAAAGCTACTAATGAAAAGCAAATCTTCTGAGCTTGCTTATAGTAGTGTTTCTGTTTTACCAGTACAGAAATAAAATTTATTACCTAATCATCTTATTTCTTTTAAATAAGAAGTAAAAAGAAATGTGATTACTTTTTCCCCCTAGGATTTGTCTTTACTACATTTAATGTCCAAGATTATGAGTATGGCAATAAAATAAAATCTGCTCAATAAAAATTATACTAATTAAGCACAGAATTTGTGCCCTATATTTTTGGCCTTAGAGATTTATCAGCTTATAAAACTGTTAAAATAGATGTGATAGTGGATGTTAAATTGGGTCATACACCTTATATATAAGAACTTACAAAGATATTCAGGTATTTTGGGGAAAACATAAATTATTAAACAGTCAAAATAAACAATGGTTTGAATAAACTGTGATTTATCACTGATCATGAATGTTAAGTATTCTAGAAAACAATTAATAGAAGAAAAGTTGTCACATAACATTCAAACATTTGTTAAAAATAAACCAGAACAAAATTGTGTCCTATTTCTCACTCTCTTTCTATTAAGCATATCTTCTAAATATTTTATAAATTATCCTGCAAGCAAGAACAGGATTTTGTCACTATTGCACGAACAATGTTTTGTTTTCTAAGTTTTTCGTCATGCAACATCCCTTTATTTCACATTATTTCCTCATATCAAATATCTGAGATGTCTGAGTTTTTCTAGTTATTTTAGTATTTTTCCTATTTTTAAATATAATCCTGCTGATTATTTTATCAATTTCCTTTGTTTTCTTTTGTTTATGCATTCTTGGCCATCTAATGCTTTGATCTACCAGTTTTTCATCTTTCATGCAATCTTGCCTTTTTTCCTAAATTAATCCAAAAAGCTAATTTATTTATATTAGATGGTCTAAAAACACTCCCCACTGATGTCCAAGTAAAGTAATAAGAAGAGAAGAAAAAGACCAAAAAATCCAGTTCAGTCTTGTCATACTAAAACAGATACTCATATATTTTGTTCAGAAATAGTTTTCCAAAAATTATTTCTATGTACTAAATTATAATTATTTAGAATAAAAACATCACAACAAAATATTTCTAAATTTACCTCTATACCATAATTTGAAGTGGATCCAGAAGCTTGAAAAAATAGATCATGAATCAAGCACAAATATTAGCCATCATGAAACAATAGAACTGCATTTTATAGTCTACCTCTGAACCCATATAATCTTTTAAAATTTATCTTTATTGTTGAAAGTATTATAGATGTCTACCTTTTTCCCCATTGGCCCCCTCCACCCCACTCCCTCCCCAGCCTTCACCTCACTATTGTCTGAGTCCATGGGTTATGCATATATGCATATAAGCTCTGGTTGAAGCATATAATTTTAACCTCATGATCACCAGTGGTAGACAGCAATGGTAATTTGGATTAATATGCATATACAATACACCAAATCAATGAAAAGAGTTATGCAAATGAGCGGGTAACACAAACACTGTTTGAATGTGCACAGGATATAAGAAGCACAGATATAAGGAACAGACAATGGGTCTGAGAAGACGTCCTGCAGAAAGGAACTCATGAGCTGAGTTGGGTTTGGAGTTGGCTAGATAAAGAAGGAGAATATATTCCAAGCAAACAATAAATTGGAGGAAATGGGCAGATGAGAGCGTGCTAGAGTCCATGAAATGGCATTAGTTCAGTAAGGCTGGAGAACATGATCTCCATCTGAGAGCAGCTAGAGTTCCAGGAATCAGATTATGAAAATCCTCATGATCCATGCAGAGAGAATGGGGGTCTCTCCTGGAGAGGAAGAGGGTCCATTGGAATGTTTTAAACAGCGAAGAGGCATTTAAAAAAAAAAAGTAACTTAAAAAACCCATTAGTTTTCTAGTTAGAATGTTAAAAGAATGGTACCAAGACAGGAGGCAGAGGAGGAAGAGCGAGACTCGGAACTGAGCAGGGACAAAGCACTGGGAAGAGGAGACAGGGCTTGGCAAGTATTTGGATGCGCAGAATGAGGGTAGAAAGGCTGTAGGACGGTTCCCAGGCATCTGCATTTCTGCTTGCTTATGCACTCTTTCCTTTGGCACTTATTTAACCAAGTGCATTTATATTATTTATTTAATTAATTATTATGATAGAGACTGCTTTGAACCTTTTGCCTGTCTTCTACTAGCCATGGAAGAATCACTTGCTAAAAGGATTTATTGCTTATTTTTTACTTTATAACTATAATGCCTTCTATGCTTCCTCACTGCCAAACCTGACTATATCGGCAATCTATTTTTAATATACATCTTGGGAATTAAATTCAAAGAAAAAGGACAGGAGGAGCTTGATGGAACTCAGGCAGGCACAGGAAAATACAATGGAGGCGAAACCACACTTAGACTGTCTTGGAGTCATTTTAACACATATTGAAGATGTTCCCACTTCTCAAGAACAGAAAGGTGAATTTAACTTGATGAACAGCAGGAGGGTGAGGCCAGACAAGCTTCACACATCAAGTGGGGGTGACTTCTGAGGGATCCAAGCATGGCTTGCCCTACTTATAAACAGTGAAGAGTGTGAATTTGGAAATATGGTGGCAGATAAATGCTTCAATGTTCTTGGCTGTGCACTTATGAGGTAAGTTGCCAAGGCTTTCATTATTTTCCTTTATGTAAGTTCCTCTCTCTCATATATATATATATATATATATATATATATATATATATATATATATACTGTCCCAAAAATGTATACACTTTAACAGCTGACAGCTCAATTTTGAAAATGAAATGTATTTTAATAAACACTGCCTTTATAATTATTCAAAGTGTGTGTGTACATGTTTTTGGGAATATATATACATATATATATATATATATATATATATATATATTTCCCACAAGGCTCCATTTATTACTAAATTAATTTATTTTAGAACCCAGATTGTCTTTAAGTTCCTCAATTTATTCCAAATATCCAATTCACTTTCTCATTTTCTACATTGCCTTGAGAATCTTTTCTCTCTGTATTCATAACCAACTGCATCTAAATTGTTTCCTGTACTCTCAACATTTAAGAGTATTTAAAACATATCCTAGGGCAAGGGAAACAAAGGAAAGAATAAACAAATGGGACTATATCAAATTAAAAAGCTTCTGCACAGCAAAAGAAACCATCAACAAAATGAAAAGGGAGCTCATTGTATGGGAGAACATATTTGCCAATGACACATCTGATAAGGGGTAATTTCCAAAATATATAAGGAACTCATACACCTTAATACCAGGAAGATAAATAACCCAATTAAAAATAGGCAAAGGGCATGAACAGACAGTTGTCCAAAGAGGACATACAGATGGCCAATAGACATATAAAAAAGTGCAAATTAAAACTACAATGAGGTATTACCTCATACCTGCTAGAATGGCTACCCATCAATAAGTCAACAAACAAAAAGTACCAGTGAGGATGTGGAGAAAAGGGAACCCTAGTACACCGTGGGTGGGAATGCAGACTGGTGCAGCCACTGTGGAAAACAGTATGGAGTTTCCCTCAAAAAATTAAAAATGGAATTGCCATTTGACACAGCCATTCCACTTCTGGGAATATATCCTAAGAATCCTGAAACATCAATCAGAAAGAATATAAGCACCCCTATCTTCATAGCAATGTTATTTACAATAGCTAAGATCTGGAAACAGCCCAAGCGCCCATTAGTGGATGAGTGGATAAAAAAGCTGTGGTATATTTACACAATGGAATATTACTCAGCTATAAAAAAGGAGCTTTTACCTTTTGTGACAGCATGGATGGACCTGGAGACTATTATGCTAAAAGAAATAAGCCAGTCAGAGAAAGACAAATATCCCATGATCTCACTCATATGTGAAATCTAATAAACGAAATAAACTGATGAAGAAAATAGCTCCAGAGGCATGGATTCATAGAACAGAATAACAGATCTCAGTGGGGAGGGGAGTGCAGGAGACAGGAAGAGGTTAACCAAAGAGCATATATCTATGTATCCATATCCTTTGGACACAGAAAATAGGGTGGAGAAGGCCTGGGGTGGGGCAGGGCTTGGGTGGAGGGGGGCAAAAACAGGGAAAAGGCAGACATCTGAAATACTGTCAACAATAATAAAATAAAATATATATATGAATATAACTGTAACAGAAAAAGTCTTTTATTAATTTGGTCTTCAACTAATTAATTAATGGCATAAATAGCATGTATGGGCCTCCATTACCTCTTTTACATTTATTAAATTTCCTTCAGGAAAAATTAACATCATGGTTAATAGGCATTTATTATTTTTTATTGCATTGTACATTTCCAATGCCTTAAATGACAATTTAGATATGCTTTAAAATAAAAAAAGAATGTGAAATATTTTTTCAAACATAAATTTTCTCAGCACACGATATGGAGTGAACAGAATTATTTCCTATTATAATTCTGAAGAATTTTTTATTGTAGTTCCTGAAATAGAAAGCATAGTTCATGATCCTACCATCTAAAAATAATCACAGCTAGCTGATTGTCAAACATCTCAATTATTAGTTCTTGGCTAATTTCTCTCTAGGGTATTATTCTGAGGTTGTAAATGTCTACATCTTGAGTTCTGTGGCATTGAACAAAAGGATTTTACATACATCAATAAAACATCAATGTTTAAAATGGGCTTAGGAAACAACAAGATTTTAAGATTTATTTATTTATTTATTTATTTAGAGATTGAGAAAGGAAGAGAGAGAGGGAAACATCAGTGTGAGAGAGACACATCTATCAGTTGTCTCCTGCAAAATCCAGGCAAGTGCCCTTACTGGGAATCAAACTGGCAAGTTTTTTGTTGTTGTTTTTAAAAAATGTTTTTTATTGATTTTAGAGAGAGGGGAAGGGAACCAGTTTATGCTTTTAGAAATTATATGATGCAATCATTTGGGAAATAAATGGTAAGATTATAAATTAAATTTGCAATAAATTTGAGATTGTGTTGATAATAATAAAACTGTGTTGGAAATAGACTGATAAGATACTCATATCATAACTCTCTCATAAGTATGGAAATTCCTAATTTCTACAATTAGAAAATGGTTACATTCTAGAATTAATAGAGATAAAATAGACAATTCCAGAATATTTCTTTAACATTTTTTCTGTAGAACTTGATAGGTGTTTTAGTAGCTTTGCTCACCCAGATAGGGTGTTTTATAAAGGAAATAAAAAGTTTCTTCTGTATCATACTTTGTCTGAGTTAGGGATGGGCTATCCCATTCTTTTGAATCAATGAGCGTTTGTTAAGTATCTACTGAGGCAAAGGCACTGTGCCAGGCAGAGGAATCTGGTGGCAAACAACAGAGTCCCTGCTCTGTCTTGGCCATTGGGAATTTGAAGGTAGATTTGTTCCCCATATTAACTATGATGTCTTCTTAATCCATGTGAGACTATGACAAAGCTATATTTTCTTTTTAGAAAACCGAAGTTAATCAGGTCCCTTTTAATTTACAAATGAAGATGTCTTATGGATCCAGCTATCGCCTATTGAGGAAAAAGACCACTCTCCTTGTCTATTTGGGATTGGAAGGGGATTGGCTGGCACAATGCCTACTCTTGACATGGATAATGAATTACAACCAGGATTCATCTTGTATTTTACTTCAATGAAACAGCCATAGGAATAGCTATTTTTGATTCTCATTTGCAAATAAAATATTACATTCTAACATAATTAAAAATGAATCTTCCTGGAAGGTATATTATAATCATAAGGGTCATTGACAACCTGTTTTCTTGTCAAATACAAAGAAATTAAAATGGAAAAAATTACTATTGTAAAATAAAATAATGGAGAAATGTAGTAATATAATAGTGAAACTGAACCAAGCTTTACTGTTTTGGGGGTTGTTATTTCCTCCTCCGTATATAACTTACCTCCTTTTTCTGTCCTGAGTCTCCTCACCAGTGAGAGACTAGATAGTCATTGTGAATATTTCATGGGAATCTGACTTTTCTTGAGGGCTTGTACATGTTTTTCTTCTGGATGATTTACAGCTTGCACTGGTGCTAAAATCTGTTACAGTTGGACATATGCTAGGTAAATAGCCTCTCACAGCTTCTGCCAGTTTGATAAAATGAGTTCAATTTTCCTACTGATTCTTATCTAGAGATAGGCAGAACCTACCTCTGCTTTCAACTATAGGACTAACTGGTACCCAAAGACTACTCCAGTCATGGTTAGGCTAAAATAATTAGAATAAACAATGATAGAGAACATATTTACTCTGGAGATATATAATATTAGAACAAATTACCTTATCATCTAATGAAAATTTGGGTCATTTAACATAATTGTTGGCTGTTAGATAATGAAAACAAAGAAGAAAAAAAAATCCTACTCACACAACTAACAGTAATACAGATTAAAGACCTGCATGCATTTTCCCTAATAGGGCAGTTTCAAAGCAAAGGAGGGAAAAAACCCATGTGGGTGCTGAAGATGAAGGGTTGAATTCCTAAGTTATTTTTTAAAAGGCCCGTGGGAGCTTTATCCCCTTTAACCACGTATATGTGAGTGGTTATTATAGTGTGGCTTTGTCAAGGGAACTTAGCAACGAGATAAAATAACAGCTGTATATTTTGTAGAGAAGTTTGCTTAGGAAGGCAGTTGCCATGGAAACTCCTGGCAATAGCGATTTGATTCGTGTTGTATGAAAGTGATGAGTCTACTTTGTCTAGATTATTTTCCTAGCACTGGCAACTTCTGGGGGGGAAAAAAATAGTCTTTTCTATACATTTGCATATTTAAAAACAATCCACTTCATTTTCAAATAGACACACAGAAGACATTGACAAGCCTCTTCACCAGTAAATCATATACTTATACCAAAAGATATATATTATGTAGATTTACTGTATTTCAAAAGTGCTCTGACTGCCACAGCTTTGTGCTGTAGTTCCACTTCACTCAAATGAGTCACATTCAATTATAAGTCCTCAGAAATTTGCTTAAAATAGTTGCAGCTGGGAGATGTAAAAAAAATCTTATGAATGAGCAAAAACGAAGTGAATTATACCCCATGGGGAAGTCTCTCAATGAAAAATCTGGTAAACAGGCTCTTAGAGAAAAAGGGGAAACAGATGCTGACTGATAAGAACTTGCTGTTTTATCAGGGAGACACCAGTGTGTATGCACTGGAGTCGGAATGAGGATTTGGCTGAGCTGTTTTCTCTCTGCAGGCTGGCAAGGCTTCAGTGAACTGAAATATCTTGATCAGAAGATAAAATGCGGTTCACCTCTGAGACTTGCAACATGAATCCCTTTCATTCAGAGGGAGTTGAATTCAAGATGGCCAGGAGCCAGCCACAGGCACCTACAGAACATGGATCTGTGGCATAGTCTCGGAATGCCTATTTTTCAAGGCCAAGGCCCAGTGTCACCAAGGAGTGAGCAAAAGGCAAATCTTCATGCCCTTCCCTAGCCTTCCATCTGGAGCCATAGTGAGAAAACCTGCTTTGCAGATGTCTTCATGAAATAGTATTAGATCTGACTTACCTATAGATTATCTATAGTGTCCTGGGTTCAGGAAAAGACCATCTCCTGGCCAAGACACCAAATCCTTTTGTTAAAAGGAAGCTTGGAAAGGTTTGAGAAAGATGGAAGGAGAAGGAGCAGATTTCTAAAAAAAAATAAATCTCTACAAGGACTAAGAAACTTCAGCCTATTGACTAGTTATTCTAGCAAAATCTGCCTTCCAGAATGTGTCTTTTTTCTAAAGCAACAATGTATTAAACTTGTTAGAGCTTGGTTTTTACTTTGAGGTTGGAAGAGTGAGCCATGAATTTATCTACTTATCTTCCCTTTACCTTCCTTGTTTCCTGACTTAGTCAATAGTTTGGAAGAAGAATAAGGGACGCTCCCTGAATTCATTTGGTGGAAACTGGCTCCTGATGTTTTTCACTATGTGTTTTGACAATTTAAGGACATTTTATAGGAAATAGCATCCTATTTTGACCTCAGGGGCAGGAGGGTGAGGTGAGGTTGGCCTGACACTGTGGCTTTTGCTCCATCTCTAAGGAAATTTACATGAGCCAGCCAAGTAGATGAACATGGAACTTGCACAATAATTACAACAGTTAATAGTAATTTAACATTCATTATGCATTTGACTCCGTGATTTCTAAGTATAACTTTGGAATGACAGTGTGAGGTATTATTATTGTCTCCACTTTATAGATGAGGAAACAGATAGAGAGGGCATACAACTTGCTCAAGTTTTCCAGGTAGATTCATTTGGGGCTGGAATTTGATCCGTCTGACTCTAGAGGCTGAGCTCTGGAGCCCATTACTATACTGCAAGGTGCCCTCAGCTCCCCAAGCTTAGAGGACACTCTGGGCCCCCTTCCTGCCTAAACAATCACGCTATTCTGCTGCTGGAGACAAAGGGGCAGGGTACAGCCAAAGACTTCTAGAGCATATCAGGGCTCACTCTCCAAATCACATTTTTCCATACACTTTTTATTATTTAATTTTACTATTAATCTGGAATCTACTCGGCTATTTGAAAATGTCTTAAAAGTCTTGATGTACTCAGGACATCAACTAATTTGACTGTCAACTACTTTTGAAAATTGTAAGAATCCTGAAACATTCATCAGAAAGGATATATGCGCCCCGATGTTCATAGCAGCACAGTTTACAATAGCTAAGATCTGGAAACAGCTCAAGTGCCCATCAGTAGATGAGTGGATAAAAAAGCTGTGGGGCATTTACACCATGGAATACTACGCAGCTGTAAAGAAGAAGGATCTCGTACCCTTTGGGACAGTATGGATGGACCTGGAGAATATTATTCTAAGTGAAATAAGCCAGGCAGCGAGAGACAAACATCACATGATCTCGCTTATACGTGGAATCTAATGAACTTAATAAACTGACGAGCAGAATAGATTCAATGACATGGAAGCATAGTTGAGACTGACGAAATGTCAGAGGGAAGGGGGAGAGGGGGTGGAGGAGGAGAGAGTAACTAAAGAATTTATACGCATATATGCACAACCCAAGGACACGGACAATGGTGGGGAGAGTGACTGGGGAGGGGGAAGGAACGGGGGGGGGGCAAGGGTCATTGGGGAGAAAAAGGGACATCTGTAATACTTTACGCAAAAATAAAAATTATAAAAATAAATAAATAAATAAATGAAATTGTTCCTATTTGAGGCCCTCAAAATTGAAATAGGCAAAATTAGGGGTATGTAAAAATAGAATATAGGGGGCTACAAGATCATAATCATAAAAATAAAAAAACCAGAGTCCTCTTACTTTCAGAAAGTTTATCTATGGATATGGTAGCAAGTACCTTAGAATAGAAATCACACAAGCTTTATAATGGAAGGTGTGCTTTACTGATGCTTGGTGTAGGGAACAGAATTTTCACTCCAAAACACATGTCTTTGGTACAGGGTTATTTTAGGCTAATTTTAAGAAACAGCAGACATGCGAGAAGCTCTGAAAGCCAAGAAGTTCCCCCTTGTAAATGACATTTGTAAGGGAAATCTCCAACAGTATGTGAAGGGGAGCAGAGTTTCCCACCCAAAAGTGTGCCTATTTTGGGATATTGATTATTTTAAGAAACAAAGACTCAGGAAGAAGCTTTTACCTCCCTCTAACTGCCTAAACAAAATTAGATAGAGGACCTGCTCCAGGAAGGGAGCTATCATCATAGATAACTATAGTTTTATGTGAAGTAAGTATGATAGGGAGAAACCTAGAGAAGCCTGTTTGATCGAAGTCCTCCTCTCTTGTCCCATTTGTTAAAGATGGCCCAGCAAATATTTGTTTATCGATCATTTGCTTACTATCTCCACTTGAATTGCCTTCCTCCCCTTTGAAGTCCAAACCACATTCTCTTTAGCTCAAGATAAGCCTCAACTGCCTGATTTGTTCTCCTGGCCCCATAGTCTTATGGAACCCCAAACACCACATGCATATGCGAAATTAAATTTCGTTATTTTCTCCAAATTAATCTGTCCCATGTAAATTTCATTCTTAGGCCAGCCAGAAGAACTAAGAGAGGAAAGCCGGACAATTTCCCGCTCTCCCAGATAGGATTGGCTCCCTCCCAGTAGTAGGAAGAGGGGGGTGACCTTATTTCTCGAAAATCATCAATACAGAAGGCAAGGACTTAAATCTGCATAACAACCTCACTTTCTTTCCTGTGCTTTTCCGGATAACCTCCCTTAATTGACTCCACTCCTCCCCCCCCCCTTCTGTCTTCAGCTGAAGATGGTATTTAAGGTGATGGCTATTTTGGCAAAGTTGCTCTGTGTTCCTGGGTCTCTTCGTGTATACAGGAGGTTTATATATTAATAAAGTTTTGTTTGTTTTTCTCTTGTTAATCTGCCTTTTATTACAGGATGTCTCAAACTAGAAGCCAGAGGACAGAGGGAAATTACCCCCCCCCTCCCTTGCCCATTGGCAAGCCAAGTTTTGCCAGGAAATACCTCCCATGGACAATCTTCCAAAAGAAACTCTTTCTTTGAAAACAAAGCTCAAAATGAAGACTTAAGGTTAAAAAGATCAGGATAGGCCAGTGATTTTCAACCTTTTTCATCTCATAGCACACATGAACTAATTACTACAATTCTGCGGCACACCAAAAAATACATTATATTTTTTGCTGATCTGACAAAAAAGTAGGTATAATTTTGATTCATTCACACCTGATGGCTATTGTTGTGTTAGCTGTTGTCAATTTTTTATTTGAAAATCTAAGGGAAAAGAGATCAAGGGTCCATCACTAAGTACTCAGGTATTGCATGTTTTAAAAGTTCTTGAGACACAATGGTTGAAAATCACTGGGATAGGTGATTCTGTGATCTTAAGAATTTTGGGATTTATAAATCTATTTCAATATCTAAAGGTCCTATATTCTGTCACTTTTCTTGCATTTTCTCTTATTTATCGGCTTTTTAGTCAAGCCTGAAAACAATTTGAGACTTCTAGAAATACAATATTACTTAATACTGAAAGTAAAAAAAAAATACTTAAATTCCAATATAATACAGTGCTCTGATTTTAAAATAAAAAAATTAAAATGTTTATGAAAACAAATGTAGAGTATTGACTTTAACAAAAATAGCATTATTTTAAGGAGAAGGTCTTTTTTTCTGATTTATTTTATCTTGGATTCACTCACCCTACCTCCCTACTTCACTGAGTATAAAAAAATGAAAAGAAATTAGTGGCAGATTCAGTAGGATTTCAGAGCTCAAGAGGACAAAGTAAACAGGTGCTAATGCTGAAAACTGTATGCACCTGTGGTGACATGCATGCCTAGGAAATGCATTTAACTTTTCTGCTCAGAAACACCATTGACAGAAACATCATAGATCTATTAGTACAGATGTTACACACTGCTCAGATACTGTTGGATTAGACCCATTATGCTCTATGCCAAAGGTCTAGAAACAACCCACTTTCTAATACACTGGAGGAGAGTTGTTTCTATAAATACCCTGAATGTATTTTCCTGTTGAAAGCATGGTGTGCACATCAAAAGCATTGCTCACAATTGAGCAAGTCATCCTTGCACAAAGCTCTCTAAGAAATAATGCCAGGCTTACTTCACTGGTGGTGGGGATGGGCGGCTGAACTCTGCAATGAATTCCAGAGACTTATGAGGGTACATGCTGAGATTTTAGGAAACTCAGATCTCTAGCCTTGCTTTCCAAATCCAGACCAGTTTGACATTTATTATTTCCCAAGTCTCCCACTACATGGCTATCTTTCTTCCTTAACTCATTATATACATACAGTAGACCACACACACACACACACACACACACACACACACACACACACACACACACAAACACATGAGCACACACAGAGTCTCCATATACACAGAAGTTCATTCGAGATGTTATTTTCTGTTGGAATGGAGATGAATGCAAAGACAGAATTGACTGGCTTTTTGCTAGAAACTTCTGAGTCACCAAATCCAATATTTATTCTCTTGCAGATCTTTGAGGTGGTGCCACATACATACTTGAATAAGCATTGAAATTAATTCTGGCTTTGAGGAAATGTGGAACTGGAGATGTTCTGTCCCCGTAAGATTCTACTTTTAATACTGACAACAGAAGAATTCTGACATGTCCTAAAGTAAATTACAGCAGGCCGGAGAGGGGGAGAGAGAGAGACAAGGGAGGTTAATCAGTTAACAGAGCCACAGGCCAAAATCAGCAAAAGACTGCTCATGTTCCTGAATGTATAATAAAACTTTGAATCGACTTCCAGATGACTATTTCAGCTTTAGTCTAGAGAGCATAGCCAACCACCAGACACCACTGCATCTTGATTAAACATGAACATTCCAGGCTATTGCCCACAGCCAATCCCAAAGCAGCAAACACTTCTTCAAGACTATTAGCCTGTCTCAGAACTGTCCTCGCTTCACCTTTTTCTGCTTCCTTTATCTATAGCCCATGCAAATTCTTTCAAAACAATTTCTATCTTTCTTCTCCAAACCCTTTGTATGAAAGAGCCCCATCAACCCCAGGATGGTGGACATTTGTCTTCTCCATCCAGCCCTGCTGCCGGTGGCTCAGACTGCAGGTCCCAGGACCTGGTCCTTTTTCTGGCTAGCATGTGACTCAATAAACCATTTCTTTCAAGACAACTTTTGGCCTTGAAGGATTTTGTTTAACATTTTAAATAAAGTTTAGATATATGACTAAATAGGTGTTTTAATTAACAAGGCATGTTTTCAGGATTATTAATTTTGTTTTCCATTGTAACTATAGTGAGCAATTGTTAGATTATTCGCCCATTCCTTTCCCCCAATCCTTTTACTGAGAATTGACCCTTCTGCTAGTCCACATGGTCACCTGGGTGACTCTCAGCACCTTGAATGGCCCTGTATTTTGGCTACAATCAACTGAAACTGGGCTCCACCAACTTAGACTAGGCTAATCATAGTACATGCCCACGGACTTTAGAATTGGGACTAAGAGACTCATGCAATTCCTTTATCAGATCCTGGATCCTGGCCATGTTTGAAGCTTTCGGCAGCCTTAACGTCTACCATGTGGATGAAGGGAGCAGAAGAAGCCAGTTGCAAAGAGAGACCAGTGAAGCAGATATACAAAGGCGACTTTTGCCAAGACCTCTCATTCCAGATGGGTCTTTGAAATAACACAAAGTGTCTGCTATTCAGGTTTCCTTTTTTTCTTCTCCAAGCATTTCATTCTGAAATTAAAGAAATACATTAAAAACACACACACACACTTAAATTGAAAAACAAAAGAGTTTGTGATATAAGGAATTACTGTAGAATCATGAGTGCAAATTACTGTTAGGACAATCAGGGAGTAATCCCGCTTTTTAAAATACCCTCAAAAAATGCATGTATGTCATAATGAACACCACAGCAACACATGTTCAGAAAAGCAAGTTTATAAGAGACTAAGACATCTGAACAGCTTAGAAGTCATTCAAAATATACTAACACAAAAGGAGGAGCTGTAAAAGGTTCAAGGGATTTATACAGAAAATGTTTCTTTTTCACTCAGAGCACTAACTAATAGATTTAGAAAGCTGAGTATGCAACACATTTCTGGTGGGCTACGCACCATCTTTATCAAGTAATTTTTTCTGACTGTGAATTAACATCTGGTGGCAGGTAAGAAGGAAATTGTGTATTTGTCATGAAAAGTTTCTCATGCATATCCCAAGCTGTGGAAGATTGCTCACCTATTGGAATCTGACTCACCTATTAAAGCCATTGTATTTTTCCCTATTATCTGTGACAGACTATAACATATTTCTGATGCTCACAACAGTTTTAAATGTATTAATATTCCCTCTTGTATCTCTCCCAAAAGGTTCATCCGAGCTTTGCATGTTAAAGCTTTTACAACAAGATGTTCTCAAGGAACAATAATTACACAGATGTTATATTAAGATTTCTGTTAAAATAACTTCTAAAAGTATAGCCAATCTCTTTATCATCATTCAATATGTAACAAATGCCTCCCAAATGCAAGTTTAAACTTGCTTTTCCTTTATCTTACAGCTCTCATCCAGACTATGTGAAATATAAAGTCTGAAATAAAGGTATGTAATTATATTACTTTGGATTAGATGCCTTGGAATAAAACAGCCTTCGCTTTTTTAATTAAATTTTTTGATATAACTGTTTTCACAAATCTTTTCTTCCCCCAGTAAAATACCTTTATTTTACCTTCATTTTTCTGTCTAGATAATTTGTAACTTAAAAATAATTTTATATGTAAAGATATTTGCAAGACTATAACAAAGAACCTCTCTTTATCTGAACCATTTGGAAAAAAGTTGCCAATGTGATGTCCTATCACACGTAAACACTTCCTTGTATTATTCTTACGAAGACATTCTTCTACATAACCAAAGTACAAATATTAAAACCAGGAAATTAACATTATGCATTATAACCATTTAATCTAAAGACATACAGGGTGTGGCAAAAGTAGGTTTACAGTTGTGAGTATGCAAAACACAGAGTTTATCTTGTATTACTTTTTATTACTTATTGTATTATTTTCCATACTAACAACTGTAAACCTACTTTGCCCCATACCGTATTCAAGTTTTGCCAACTGTTCCAATAATATCCTCTGGAAAACTAGAAGATCCCGTTCAGATGACATGTAGCATTATTTTGTCATGTCTCTTTCAGTCTGAAATAGTTCCTCAGGCTGTGCTTCTCTGACCTTGAAGCTTCTGAAGATTGCAAGACTATTATTTTCACAAATCTCCTTGAATTTTAAGAATGTCTGATGGAATCATGAAAGAAAAGGTAGCCTTCTTCCTTACTGCTTTCTGTTTTTTCTTTTCCTGCTTCCAAAATAAAAAAATAGGGAATAATTTTAGATAAAAAATATTTAAATTTTATCTGAATTGTCCACCAAATATGAAAATAATCTCACACATAGACACCTGATAAAAATATGCATCTGTAAAATGGCAATCTGGAGTTGAAGATTCTTAAGAAATCACATTTGTCCTGAAGTCATTCAGGGCCGGAAAAAACACTGGGCTTCCCTGATGACCAAAGGACCCCAGGCCTCAGCCTCCCTTCACTGTCAAAACTGACTTGAAACTAAAAACAATGAGACATGATCCACTTCAATTATCGCCAAAGAAAAATGAAAATTCCTATTCTGTTTTCTTTCAAAATTGCCATGAGACTCAGAACTGCCTAAACTGGGCTTAGAAAGAAGATTTGTTTTTAATTTAATTGGTTCCTACATCTGTAATTGGCAGAATTTTTGTGCATACCATTTTAATTTAAAAGGTAGAAATTTATTAATAACGTTATGGCTATTATAAATGTTTCCATACTCAGCGGGGTAGTTTTACAAAGTAGTAATGGTATAAGAGAAATACATGTTGAATACCAGGAAGTACTAAGTTAACATGGAATTTCTGCATTTTAAAAGGAGAAAAGTCTCTCTAAAAGACAAATATAGTTATGAAAGAACCTGATGTTTAGAATTTGCTTTAAAATACTGAGTAACTTATATCCATTAGGATGGTTATAAAAAGTAAACAAACAAATGACCCCCCCCCCCCGTACCAAGTATTAGCAAGGATGTAGAGAAACTGGAATCCTTGCACTATTGGCAGGAATGCAAAATGGTGCAGCCACTATGGAAAACAGTATGGTAGTTCTCAAAAAAACTAAAAACAGAATTACCGTGTAATCCAGCAAATATATACAAAACTATCCTCCAAAGTGGCTGTATCATTTTGCATTCCCACCAGCAATGAGTAAGAGTTTCCGCTGCTGCACATCTTTGCCAGCATTTGCTGTTTTCAGTGTTTTGGATTTTGGCGACTCTAATAGTTTTATGTAGTATCATCTCATTGATACTTTAATTTGCAATTCTATGATGACATATAATATGGAGCGTCTTTTCATACGTTTATTTGCCATCTGTATACATTCTTTGGTGAGGTGCTTGTTTATGTCTCTTGCTCATTTTAATCTTTTTTGGTTGTTTTTATTGTTGAGTTTTAAGAATTCTTCTTATATTTTGGATAACACTCCCCTATAAGATGTGTCTTTGTAAATATTTTCTCCCAGTTTGTGGCTTGTTTTCTTACTAGTTTTTGTTGTTTGTTTCTTGTTTTTTGAAGTAATCAAATTTAGCATATTATGACAACTCAACACTCATTTGGAAGAGAAGGGCCATAACACTAAAATTAAAGAAATCAATGGTACTACTGATATATATATATATATATATATATATATATATATATATACTGTATATATACACATATATATATATATTATTGATTTCAGAGAGAGGGAGGGAGAGAGAGATAGAAACATCAATGATGAGAGGGAGTCATTGATTGTCTGCCCCCTGCACATCCCCTACTGGGACTAGCCCCAGCCCACAACCCAGGCATGTGATGTGCTCTGACCGGGAATCCAACCTCAATCTCCTGAATTGTAGATCGATGCTCAACTGAGCCATGCAGACCAGGCCTGATATTTTTTGAGTATGTGCTTCTTGTATTAACTTGAGTTAAAAATTGAAGTGAATTTCTGAATTTCTTTTTTAATTCTACATTTGGGTGATTAGACAAACCTTGTAAGCAAAGGGTCACAGGGGGTTCATTCAGCTGTCATTAATATCCATATGTTGATTAACATTCGCTCTGCCCAGTTCTCTTGAATGTGGCATTGGGCTCTCCTGCTTCTGCTTACTTTCTATTTAGCAGAAAGAAATGAGACAGAATGGGAGTCTAATAGCCTTTATTTTAAATTGAGAGACTAGATCTGCTAAGGGGTCATTTCATTTGAGTCACACATTGTAAAGGTCACGGATTAAAGAGAATTTTCAGTTTAATATCTCACTTTATTTTTAGTGCACTAATAGGAAACCATAGGAAAAAGAAAATTCATTCTGTCTCTTCAGTCTGAACAGAATGTTAGGAATTCCTAACAATAATAATGGGTTTGTCTAAATATAGCAATAATAAGTAGCTTATTTATCTAACCAGTCAATTCAGTTAAACAACTTGCTTAAACATTTCTCCTTTTCCTAATATGATTGGATAATTGCCAGCAGTACTTCAATTCATTGCATTAACATAGCATTACCTTTTCAGAAGAAGTTAATATACCTGCATTTGCTGTGATTTTCTTTTTAAATGTCATTCCTTAGTTTGGTTTAGTAGTTATGACTATTTGAACTTTTTATATTTCACCAGTTAACCAAAGAGTAAATTGAATGATTTTCGTTTTCCAACACAGAAGTTTAGCTAGCCTAAATACTATGCAGAGTTTCACTGTAAATGAACAATTTTGATCATTTTATGATAGATTTATGGTGGTAGAATTAGTAAATGGCATTTAAAGAAAAATAGGGCACTAGTTAAAGAAATCTCTCTGTCCCAGGGTGGGGGGATGGGGTGGGTATCCAGAATTTTGTGGAGGGGGATAGATGGACAGTGGCAGCAAGCTGATATGTATTTAAGTTTTAAGCTTATCATGCGTCCTTTGAAAATGTTATGCTTACGTTGATAAGAAAAATAATTAAGATAAGGCTTCCTGAAGTAGAGGTATTTTCAAATTCTCCTCTGGACTCGTGATATAACTCCTGAAACCTCTGCTGTATTTCAGGCTAATTTAGATTTGTGGTGTTCAAGGAACAGTTCAGTAGTCATCTATAAAGCATCAGTTTAAAGGGACGGACTTGATAGGAGACATGCAATTACCTTGGCGTCTGGTTCTCCAGCTCTCTGCAGTTGTAAAAAGGAAAAATTGCTCCCCTTTCATCACTGATTGGTGGGTGAAGACTGATCAACACTTTTCATTTTAAAGTAAATTTTTGCAAGAAATTGTCCTATTTTCTATTTTATAACTTTGTGAATATATATAAGCAAAGAAAACAATAATATCAAATTCATTGCTGAATTTAAATCATCACATAGGAAAGAAAGATTTTATTTTTTGCTCAATAAGAAGGAATTTGTAGAATTGAGATCCTGGCAGATACTGAAAGTTCTAAGGGACATGATAGCTTTTGAGGGAAATAGAATGAGAACACTATTCTGAAGCAATCAATGGCCTATGAAAAAGTAGATAAAAGGAAATAAA
The DNA here is from genome assembly GCF_054644295.1 of Miniopterus natalensis. Lineage (NCBI taxonomy): Eukaryota > Metazoa > Chordata > Mammalia > Chiroptera > Miniopteridae > Miniopterus > Miniopterus natalensis. Next base: position 131,686,755 of record NC_142081.1, read on the forward strand.
TGATTATATGTATATATTTTTAAATGTATCTTTATTGATTTCAGAGAGAGGAAGGGAGAGGGAGAGAGAGAGATAGAAACATCAATGATGAGAGAGTCATTGACTGGCTGCCTCCTGCATGCCCCCCACTGGGGATCGAGCCCGCAACCCGGGCAAGTTCCCTGACCGAAACTGAACCCCAATGGCCTGTATCTTAGGTTGATGCTCAACAGCTGAGCCATGCCCAGCCAGGGCTGATTATATTTTTGAAAGTAAATTTCTACCTGAATAATGAAAATATTAAATATCATACTTCATAGGAGAAACTTAAAAAAGGATAATATTAATAGTAATCCTCATCATTTCTAGGATCTTAATAGCTGGCAATTAATATTATATATAGAAAAAGTAATCATAATCTTAACAAATTTGGCATTTGACCAAAAAGAAAGTGAATTCTAAAATGGGCATAATAACTAAAACTTTTCTTCAACAATAAGCAGAAATATTATGTAAGTTCTTAGGAGTTGTATACAATAAAAAAGATATGGATAAATTTTAATTAAAAAAGGGAAAAAAGTAATAATCTCAATATTTTGTTTGTAAATAACATTCTCTCATAATATATATAGTGTTTCTGCTAACTAATGGAAAATACAAAGAAATACCTGTGAATATAAAAAAGTTGAAAAGCATGTGAGTTTATGTAGTGGAAAAAATTAAAATAAATGAAAGTTAATTTTTTTGACTTTAAAAGAACCATTCTATTAATATATTGAGCAATAATTTAAAGCAGAATATTTTGAGAGGCTGCCTCATTTTTACAATGACCAGCTAGGAGCAGATGACACTGAGTTTGAAGACCATCGCAGCCACACAGATACAGTACTTTTGATTGTTTTAGAGAGATACTTACAGCCTCCATCTAGTGATCATGTCCTTTACCTATCCAAGAGATCCCGACTTGAAAATGTGGATGCAGAGAAAACTGGAGTCCTCATGATCTCTCTGCAGCAGGTGTTGTTGTCCCCAGTCCATTCTCAAGGAAACTGAGATCATGGATATTCAATAACTCGTCAAAATGAACACTACATAGGCACAGACAATATCCATTTACAATCAGGAATATTACATTATTTATTTCCTAAAAAGTTTTCTGGTCTAAAAATTTCTGCAGTTAATTTCAAATGAATTTTCCTACCTGCAGTAATACTATCACTCTCCAAATTATTGCTCTAGCATCCAAAAACTGTAGCACTACATGGCTATTGCTGATGGAAATGAAAGACAAAGAATCTATGGGTGACAATGGACCAGGGAGGTCAGTTTTCTGCTCCTCCAAGCTGATGTTTGCTTCTCCTCACAGAGGTTTTACAGCTGCTGCTGAAACACCCCCAGGAGCAAGAAGGACACGGCCACCAGCAGACAGGCATTCTTTCCATTTCCTAAAAAATATGTATTTTTAAAAACATATATTCCTTATATTGAGAGGAATTCATTTTGTCTTTGGGATATTCAAGGCAGTTCTAGGAGCTTTGCCATGGCAAAGAGACTGGATTGGAAATTTCATCTCAGGCATTACCTGGGTGAGGGCCAGAAGAAGGACTAGTTGCATGAGCCAAAATCAGATAATTCCAAAAGTACCAGGGCCATGCTAGCTTACTATGAAGGGAAGTTAGAGGGATGGTACAATTAAAAGGGAGTCCAATTGTTACTATTTTCATCATTTATAGGTAAGAGATTGTTGGAGGTTAGCCAATGAAGGCTGAGAATAATTTAAGAAATTAGAATAAGGTTTTATAATATTAGGAATATCATGTTTAAAGTTATGTGATGCAGTGAAATAGCTGTGATGTGGGGCCATGGCTTTATTACAGCTCTTGCGTTTCAATTATGAGAAAACCTGAAACATTGTGGTTAAGATGGTGAAGCAAAGGATAACTGTCTCCTACAGAAGCTTATGTTCTGTTCCTCCACATACTCCCACATTTGTTTGGGGCAAGGTGCATCTATTCAGAAGATTAAATATTTCATCTCTGTTTCATCCAGTCATGGCAAGGGACTACATTCTGGCCAATCAGGTGCAAGCAGAAGCGTGTGGGCATTTCAGGATGACCATAAGGAGGGGGTGCAACCTTCCCCCACTTCCTCCGTCCTGCTGCCTGGGATGCGTGATGACTGAAGGCGAGCAGCCGAACTGGACCGTGAGGACAAAGGCCACACCAGAAGGACTGCGCACAGAAAGTGCAAAGGTTTCAAGGCTTGGTGCAGCAGCCGGAACATCCCTAAACTGCCAGCTGATGGACTCCCTTTCTCACGAGAGCTGAAAACATGTGTCTTTTCAAACCCATGGGTATTTTGGGCTTCTCTTTTACAATAAGCCGTGTGCAATTCTAGCAGAGAGAGAAGGTGATGAAAAGAGCCTTGGGAACTTCCTCTTATGTTTGAGAGGAATAAATGAGTAAGGACTGAGGAAGGTTTTCTGGCTACAACATACCCTCCGCTGGAGGCCCATGTGAATTGCTCCAAGAGACATGGCACTTTCACCCACATGAGAGGTCCGAGAACTTTTATTTCTCTTCACGTCCTTTCTAGTGAAACGAGGTACCTGAAGGGCTCATGTTGTCTTAGGATCGCCACTCAGTCCCTCTCCATAAAAGGAGAAAAGTGGTTTCCAGGGGCTGGCAGGTTGGAGAAATAAGGAGAGGTTGGTCAGAGGCTATAAACTTTCAGCTATAAGATGGATAAGCCCTGAGGATCTACTGTATAACATGGGATGGCAGTTGTTAACACTGTATTGTAAAATTGAAATTTGCAAAGGTAGTAGAACTTAAATGCCCTAGCCCCCCCCCCAAAAAAAAGAAAAAGACAGAAAGAGAGGGAGAAATATATGAGGTGATGGATGTGTTAAGTAACTAGATGACGAAAATCTTTTCATTGCCGAGATGCACAGTTTAAATATATTACAATTTTTTGGTCAAATTTTTTATACCTCCATAAAGCTGGAAAAATAATAAAATTAAAATAAATAAACATTCAAACAAACAGTTAAAAGAAAAACAGACACACAAAGATTATAACCACATGTTGGATGATCATAGAGGCATGTGGCCATGTCACCAATGATTTACAACTTGAGGGCCAGAGCACAAAGATTTCATCCTGATTCTCACACCCAAAACACAGTGAAGGAGTACATCTAAAATTAAACACACACACACACATACACACACACCTCAAGTAAGCAAATAATTTCTTAATGCTTGTTCTACATTGGAGAAGTGAAATAAGTAATTGAACAGATTATTAAAGAAAAAAAGGGGACTCAGAATAACTCTTGTAGTCAAAGGCATACTTTTTCAGCTTGACTGTGTGGATAATGACCCCATTTCTGTACTCTGCAGTGTGAGCAGAGTATTTCCTTAAATTGTTGTGCGTTTTGTTCAGATATCAAAGAAGTGAAAGTCACATTCGCAAACACATTATTCCTTCTACTGGAGTAAAATTCCATGTGCGGCCATTGTGCAAGAACATCAGGTTTGAAATGTCTACACCATCTGGAACAAATGGTTTAGCTTCCAGCTGTATTCACTTAGTTCTTCATCTTGCCTAACTGGAAATGCTGAGTGTCTAAGCAAAGGCTTCTTTTGGACAGAGCAAAAGGGGGTTTAATCTGTACTTTGTATATGCACAGAAAGCCTAGACTTTGAGCTGAAGGCATTTCCCCCCACGTCCAATGTAATCATGTCTCATTTCCCCCCAGCAGGATTGCTTGAATTTACGGCAAGCTATGGCCATCTCTCAGAGGGGATTACATTGCTATGGGGTTTCAGAATTTCTGCAATGCTTTGATCTTTCAGAATCTATGGCCTGGTATTAACTGTAAAGCAAGGCTGCACAGATTAGTATAAAAGGAGCCATAATGGAATGATAAACTGCCGAGAAGGAAACATTGATTCCGACTCTTGTGATTTTTTTAAACATTTGAAATAGATTATTTTCCTTATCTTGGACAGTGAGGCAGCATAGTGTGCAGTTAGGAATCTGGCCCTCCCTCCACACTGCTTGGTCTAAACCTACGTTTTGCCACTTACCAGCTCTGTGTGTTTATCCACATACTATTCTCTTTCAACCTGATTTGTCTCTTTTGTAACATAGGCCAGTATTAACATCTATTTCATAAGGATGCTTTGAGGGCTAAAAACATTATTTAATATAAAACAATTGGAACAGCGACTGGTTAGAAAATAAGCTCTTTGTTGATATTCACTAATGATAGAGGAGCTCCATTTTTGTTTTTTCATGTTATGCTATTCTAGAAAGAGTTAATCTGCACAGACTCTCAATATACATTATTCAACTAAAAGGAGTGAGAAACCAAAATTTTTGAACATAGAACAGTTACTGTTTTACCTTTTTTTATTATATGTCTCTCCTGTGATGTATTTTTAGTTCCACTTTTCCATAAAGCAGCTAAAGAATATGCAATTCATGAGGGATAACCCATATACACTGCGTACTATATAAGCTCAATTACTGTGCAAATACTACAGAAAGAGAGCAATAGTTCTGCAATTCCAGAGGAAAAAAACTTAGAACTTCTAATTTGAGCTTGTCAAAATTAACTTAAAAGAGCCCTGGCTGGTGTGGCTCAGTTAGTTGAACACTGTCCCATGCACCAAAGGGTCACCAGTTCAATTCCCAGTCAGGGCACATGCCCACATTGCAGGCTTGATCCCCAGTGGGCGTATGCAAGAGGCAGCCAATCATTGTTTCTCTCTCACACTGATGTTTCTCTCTCTCTCCCTCTTCCTTCCTCTCTCTCTAAAATCAATGAAAACATATTTTTAAAAAATTACATTAAAACATTATTAATCATCCATTTTACTACTATGTACACACATCATATCTGGCACATTTTTAATGTGCTGTTTAGTATGTGGAGAAAAGGGAACCCTCATATACTGTTGGTGGGAATGCAAATTGGTGCAGTCCTTATGGAAAACAGTATGGCAGGCCCTCAAAAAATTAAAAATGGAACTGCCTATGGGTATATATTCAAAGAAATATAAAACACTAATTTGAAAGAATATATCAACCCCTACATTCATTGCAACAATATTTACAATAGCCAAGATATGGAAGCAACGCAAGTGCCCATCAATAGACCAGTGGATAAAATAGCTGTGGTACATTTACACACTAGAATATTACTCGGCCATAAAAAAAGAATGAAATCTTACCATTTGCAACAGCATGGATGGGCCTAGAAGGTGTTATACTAAGTGAAATAAATCAGAGAAAGACAAATACCATATAACTTCACTTACATGTGGAATCTAAAGAACAAAATAAAAAGATAAAACAGAAACAGACCCATAGATACAAAGAACAGACTGATAGTTGCCAGAGGTGAAGGGAAAGTTGAGTGACTGGGTGAAAAACATGAAGGGATTAAAAAGTACAAATTGGTAGTTATAAAATATTCATGGGGACGTAAAGCACAGCATAGGAAATATAGTCAATAGTATTATAACTATGTATGGTGTCAGGCAGGTTCTGGAAATACCAGGGGGAACATTTTGTAAAGTCTATGACTGTCTAACTATGCTGTACACCTGAAGCTAATTCAAAATAATATTGAATGTAAACTATAATTGAAAAATAAAATAAAATAAAAAAAGAACTACCATATGATCCAGCAATCCTAGTTCTGGGTATATATTCAAAGGAAATAAATCACCATATCAAAGAGTTATATGAAAAAAAAAAAGATAACAGTGGTTACCTCTTCAAATGGAGGATTTGGGAGCTTGAAGGTCAGATGCAAGAGGGAAACCTGTCTGTTACCATTTGCCCTTTTGTAGCCATTGAAGGTTTTTTATCATGTTCGTAAGTTTTGAACTAGAAAAGCAGAAATAACTAAAATAAAAAATATTAATTAAATTGTTCACAATAATTAACTTTTGATTCTTGTGACTTTCAGCAGTGAAAATTTGGGCCTTTTGAAAAACACAGTTCTTTTCCACCTTTAACAAAGTTAAATCTTAAGGTCAGCACAAAAGGCAAAAAAATTGTTCATGGTCAAAATTACCCTTTACCAAACCGTAAGTTTGGTAAAACTAAAATATAGTGAAGATATCTCATTTAGGGTATTTTGTTCTGAAGTATTCTTTTGGAACACTGAAGTTTGAGCTGGTGAGAGGGTAGAGGAGAAATTTGACATGGGGATAATTGAACATTGAAACCATTGTGCCTTGAGGACAATAATAAGATTCTGAGTCATGGGTGAGGAGTGGTTGTGAAACTCAAGTGTGTTTCTTCTTGCCAGCAGAATAAACTTTATTCTAATATTGTTTGTACCATTCATATGTTAGTTATAGAAGCATTAAAAGAGATATAATAATATGTTGAAAAGAGAGCATTATATTCTACATTCCGGGTAGATATTAAATGGTCAAATGATAGGATTCATTTTTTTATTCACATATCTGTGTGTTTGAAATTTATTCATCCATTAAACATTCACTTAGTATTTCCACAACATTTTGTTTGAAAATTGTTGAGTTTCATCTGCCAATGTTACCTTGTTGTTGCTTGACATTTATTTAGCAACAGTCCTTATTATCTTTTAAGTCATGTGACTACCTGGCAGACAGTGGAGTGCACTTAGGTTTCACAGCCAATATTGCATTGTTATTATTGTTTCATATTGCTACACGATGCTTTGATGAGACCCACGTCACTCCGGAGATCTTGAGAGATGTCTTCTGGTTTTTGTGGCTCTTTTGGAAATTTCTTGTTTTATTTGTCAGCTTCTATTTGTGCCAGCTCATCTGGGGTACAGGTGGCTGATTGAAGCAGCAATTAGCTGATGCCACTGCTGTTTGAGGGTGTGTACAAAAATTTTATGACCACATCCAAATGCAGACATTGAGGTTGTGTGCCAAAAGAAGTCTGACTGAAGGTTTTATGAAAATGTAGAAGCAAGCTTTTCAAAACTCTGATGCTTACAAATAAATAAGTGAAATTCATACATCATGCACACATTACATATGACACGATTTACCAAAAAAAGATGAGATTTAAAAATAAATTTGGAACACTTAATCATGCTTTTGGGGAAAAATACCATTTCAAATATATTTAAATTTACTTTTATTTATGGAATCACCAAGTATTGAATACCGACTGGCTTCTAGGTACTAGGCTACTCAGGGGAGACAGTTAACTGGGGATGATTCATTCCTTCAAATCTGTCTCACTTTAGTGGGTGTATCAAGGATAATCCAAACACTTAAAATCAAATTACTTCAAAACAGCAAACATAAATAAAAAGATCTGTGGCCAGTCAAATCACCAACCTTTTCCATGGGTGGAAATCTTCTCGAGTGTGTTTCCAGCTCTGCATTTGCCCGCATTCCCAGCCTTTGTGCTAACGCAGCCTCCTTTGAGGCCAGCACACTTATTTTATTCAAGAGCAAAAAACACCTTGTGTTCAACAACTAGTTCAAAGTAAATAGTTTTGAATACGATGGAAAGAGTACACTATAATTGTGCTTTCTTTGTAAAATAACACTTGACAATTTCCTGCCGTGTCTAAATTGATGATTACTACTAACACCGGAGCTCTTATTGGCTTGTATGTGAACTCCACATTGAGTGAAACTCAAGAACCAATCTATGTGGATTTTTATTCTACTGTGAACAAGTATGTGCTAGTACTGTTTTGTGAAAAACAAATTCTGTAAGGCTAACATAATTTTCCCCAATACCATACAGTTCTAAGTCTCATAAGTAAGCCTCTTGTGTTTGTTTCCAAGTGCTTGAGGTAAAACGATGCCAAATAGTTTGTCAGCATGTGGTTGGAGGCATTTATTCTAAGGGAAGATATTTGTGGAGCACTCTCTGATTTTGGACAATGCTAGTAATATGGAGAAATTCAAGTGGAAGCCAGAAAGGAAAAAGCTGATAGAAAAAAAAGGAAGTGAACAAAATGATGTTTCAATGTGAAGAGGTTGGTAGAAGATTTTACTATTAAAAATAATTGCTCAGATGTTACAAAACATTTATCTTCTTTTGTTTATTGACTACTAAACAAGGGCAAAGTGTTTAATTTTCAAGAAAGTGCATTGGGCTAGTGTAAAAATTCATCCAAGCTATGTTGGTTATTAGTTCAAAACACCCTAAAAACATTTTTTCTTTATAACAAATGTAAAGGGTAACCATTTTTCTGGGTTAATTTGGCTCTGTACTTGTTTGAAAACAGATAGATAAATACTGTTTGCTTTCTTAAAGACACTTCATGTCACTCTACTCTTGTCTGATGTATGGACTGGAGACAAAATATTTATAATCAACTCCTTTGATTCTCTCTGATAGGAAAAAGTACTCAATAGTGATTCCTATAGAATTTGTAAAAAGAAGTCCATTTAAATATAAGCTTTGTAAATTCATAACAAGTAGGATGAGGCATGGAATTGAATAAGATACATATTAAAACGGAGTATTAGACATTATGTCCAAATTTCACATAACTTTATGTGTTGTAGCCCCTAATTGGTGATGGAAACCCCTCCAGTGTATTGCTTTTCTCAGGAATCAGCTGCATTTTTAATAGTTCAGTTATTTCATTGGTTTCTTGTCAAAACATGGTAATGACTTTCTCTACACTACACAGATTTTTAAAACTTGTACTGAGTTCATTATAAAGATATTTTAAAATATGATGACTATGGAAATTTCCATTTAAAAAGTATAGTGTATGACTTGAATATGTAGTCATAAGTTAAGAAAAGGTTGGAGCAATTAAAGAGAATTTGCCACTGGAAACATGAGCAAATGTTGGACTTTTTCTCCAATCTCACAATTCAATGACTGAATTTTAATTGGAGTCCTAGGGTTTCATCCATGGCCAGAACCAACAGGCTATTTCAGGGAAGCCAAAAAGAGCAGGCAGAGAATAGTATTTTTTTAGAGTAAAATGGAATTTTAGAAATTTAAAAATGAGATATTTTAAACTCACACTGATAAAATTAAGGACTTGGTTAGATTTGTGTCATTCTTACTTCTTAGATTCAATTGAAACATGTGACTTCAATTAAGCAAAGAAATTTGTCCTTAAAAATGTAAAGCTGAATGGAATAACTCGATTGAGACACACTTCTTTTTCTATTCTCTATAAGCACATTATTCTGTTACAATTGAAATAAAATGTGAAAGTAACAAAATTCTCATGGGTTATGCAATGGAAGATTATGTACTGTGACTGATAGATGAAAGAATAAAATTTCTATATAAATGTGAAATAAAGCCTAGAAAAAAAGTAGTAGCTATTATATTGACGCATAAGTAATGTCTTCCAAATTGTCTACAAAAGTACCTCATCTAAGCATTAAGAGAAAACCTAAGTGATATGTTTTTATTCTGCTTGAATAGAAAAAAAAAAATCTGAGAATTGTTTAAGTATCTTGTATAAATTCACTTGGCTAGCAGATGATAATGTCACAGTTTAGACCCAATGTGATGGACTCAGCTATCTGGTCAATGAAAACAGCACATGGCTTTGACTGAGGTGAACACTTGTACCTGCTCACTTCTATTGAACTATGAAATGAACTCTCATTGATGAGAGACTGCTATCAAGTAGTAACCAATATAATTTACTAAAGTATTATAATATGCTATAATAATATAATAATCATTGATAAAAGCAATAATCATCAATGAATGCTAAAATGAGTGGATGGAAGTTTAAAGAATAACCAGATTTTTGCAGTCTCAAAGCACCTAACAACAGAATATTAAATACTGAGGGTAAAGTAGTACCTTTTTAGTGGATAAATCTGGTCTGGATCATTCAAGAATCAAAGTTAACATTGCAGTAATGGGACTGACGGCGCGTGCCTTCTAAAATGATACACTGTGAAAAACTCTCACTTTTTGTGGTATGCCTGACAGACGCATGAAACCTGAATTATATTGTGAGAAAACTCCAACCTCCCTTCTAAATTGAAGGACACGTTACAAAATAAATGTCTAATATTCTTGTAAAATATCAATATATTGAAATATATAAAGATTTGGCAACTGTTCCAAATCAAGTGAAACTGAAGAGACATGACAACTGAATGAAACCAGTCACCTTGGATTTTCTTTGTCCTTAAACAACATTAGAGGGACAATTGGTACAATCTGGACTAGGTCTGTATATGAAAGAGTAGGATTGTATCAATGCTAATTTTTGGAATTTTATTACTATACTGTGGTTTTGTAAAAGAATGCTCTGTTTTCAGGCAATATTCAATGAAATATTTAGGGAAGGCTATCATACATTCAACTTCCTCTTAAACATTTCTGAAAATTAATATTCACACATATGTGTAGAAAGAAGGGGGAGATGGGCAAAGCAAATGCAGTAAACATATGAACATTTGGGAACTCTGAGAGAAAGTGTTTAGAAATTCTTTATACTATTCTTAAAGATTTTAATTAATTCAAATAATTAGATAGAATACATACTTGATATAATTAAAATACACCTAAACTGGTGGTGTGAATAGTTCCCTTCTAAGGAAAATGCTAATCACCCCCAGTTCATTAATGTCAAGGGTCAATATTTGAAACTGAAGAGATGCATTGACAGATAATTGAAAATTTAAATAATTGACTTTAAAAGGATAATTTTTCTTATAGTTTATATTTAATGATTAAAATCAACTGATGAAAACTCAAAGTATTCATACAATAATGTATTTAATGAAAGAAATAAATCATACACTTTGATCATCTCGATAACATTCATGGAAAAATAGCTCATTTTCTTGCTCTAAGACCCTTAGCCCAATTCTTGAAAGTATCTCTGCTCAACTCTCTAGAGGAAGCCATCTGGTGACAAGGTTTTCCTATGCCACAGTTCCAGGAGCAAAAGTACAGATATTATATTCCCTGATATTAATATAATATAAATGAACCTGAAGGTTATCCAGTAGCCAAAAGCTTTATATAACTCTGAAATAGAGGTTTATTATATACTTGTTTTTGAAGGAGAAACCATTAGCTTAACCTATGCAAATTTGACTAAATTATGAAGAGCATAACCTGATTAAAGTAAAGCTTAACTCAGGAACACCTGGAATTTAAGAAGACAAGATTCTACACATTGTCATCTGCAAAATAATTATTTGTATTACCAAGGAATTTGTTCACTTCAATTTTATGAGAGAATTTAATTATTTTCAGCTTCTAAGAAGCTCTTTATTAAAAAAAGATTAATGCATGAACTGAGATATTCACTGTAAAAAGTCAAAGCACAAAAACTTTTAAATTCATGTAATAATGCTGACAACCAAAAAAAATGTTATACATATTAAAAGCATAATAAAAATAACACGATGAGATTACTCTGTTCATAAAATTATAGTGCTCTCTTATGATGGCCTCTTTAGGGAGTAAGTTGAAGTCACAGTATAAGTCTCTTTGTCCTGGATCATTGCTCTGAAATTCTACCAGCAAAAGTACACATTTTTGACTCTGGTAGATTTTCTAATGATTCTTCTATTATGAAAATGTTTTAAACTACACAAAAATGTAAAGGCAGAATGAACCATCATATCGTGTCTTCCATAAATACTTTAGGATATATAGAAAGGTTTCCCTTTTCCTATAGGATTTCCAATCTTTAAGAATTACTTACTAAAATTATTCTAACAGAGGTTAACACATATTAATCAATATCATGACAAAATCAAAGGTGTAAAAAGTTACATCCCAACAAATAAACGTTGGGGGGTCTTGCAATGGTATCAGTTGAAGATAACCTCATTTTTAAACCTTAGTAATTTCAAAGTTTTGACTGTTCTGAACCAGACTTGAGACAAGACACCAGAATCATAACAAAAAATATTCATGTGTGACTGGGTTAGTTAAACTTTTATTCATCCATTTGACAATCCTTAGAATGAATGACTGCATATTGCTTTCCCATCATGGACCTCTCCCTGATACCTTTGCATTACAAATTGATAAAAAAACCCAAAAACAGATTTCTCTATTGATTAAGGCAAGTAATGCCAGCAAATAACAAACTAGACTTAAATCTAATTCTGTCACATATCAAGTGATTTTGGGCATGTGAACTAATTTCTCCAAGCCTTGCATACATATATATATGGATAACCATGCTTACTCATACAGATATTTCTAAGAGGGTTAAACGAAAGAACATACATAAAATCTCTGGAATGTTTCAGCCTTAGTATGTGTTTTTTCTTTATTTTTTCATTATTCTTTTATTTATTCAATGAATGCTTACATGTGGGTATATAAACATTTAGAGAGAGCACAGTATAGGGCATGTGTATGAGCTGAATGTGACATTGAACAGTGAATACATGAGCAGCGTCTTATGATAAATATTGGACAAGTCTGTCTCTGACAAGTTTTGCGTGAAATGGCTTTATGACAGACAGAGGAAAGAGTACTGACTCCTTTCATTTATCTGTTCATGTAACCAGTATTTATTTTGTGTCTACAGATACAATACTCAACAAAATAGAGATTCCTCCTTTCTTCTGAAAGCCCACATTCCCAAAGGTATAGATGTAAGTGACAAGTAAAATAAATAAATGAACTGTGTTGTAGTCACTAAAAAGTCAGAAAATTATAGTGCAATGGGTCTCATGAGCTAGTACACAAAGGACCACTACGTTGAACAACTTCAAGGGATGCCAGGGCATAGAATATCTTGTTCTGCTGCAAGGCTTGCCATTCTCAATGTTATATTTAAATAGTACCTCCTAGAATTGCTCAATACCATGACCATGTGTCAGGAAATGACATCTAAACTGAGTCCTAAAGTATAAGTAGGTCAGGAAAGTTTTGCACAGAAGGGTGTGTAGAAGAGAAGGAAGAATACATATAAAGGGGCGCGAGGGAAAGAGAGCCTGAAAATATGCCCCAGGAAATAAAAGCAGCTCTGCGCGACAGGGAGGTAGCGGGAAAGGCATGCCATGGTGGCAGATGACATTGGGATGGCAAGCAGAGTTTCAGATCACACAGAGCTTTTAGAACATCTTGTTAAGAGGCTGAGCTTTATTCTAAAAGCAATACAAAGCCACTGAAGGGATGTGAGTGTCAGCTGTATGTTTTTGAAGTGTCAGGTATGGATTTAGGTTCTGAAGTGATCCAGGAGGTAGGGAAGCCAGAAGGAAGAGTTAGAGCCCTCAGAACTTGAAGACGGATTAGACAAAGGAGGCAAGGACAGACTATGAGTCAAAGATAAAGCCCACATTTCTGACCCCACAAACTGCGCGGACGGTGGTGCCGCTCAAATACAGAAGCAGAAATAACAGGGTTAACAAGACAGGTGAGTATGATTTTTCAGATGCAGAATTTGAAGTCCCTATGAGTCATTTGAAAACTGGTACCTAGTACTCAGAACTATGGGTGTGGATCTCAAGACAGTGATCTGTATATGGCACATGGGGAAGTTTGGGAATAATTAAGGGTGACCATGACCAATCACCAGAATGCAGGTCAGAAAGTGAAAGAAAATGAAGCTGAAAAAGATAAAACAATACAACAATAGCTTGTAAACCACTGGGACAGAATTTTGTTGTTTTTAATATTCGATATGACCCTGGCTGGCAGCTCAGTTGGTTGGAGTGGGATCTGTTTACCAAAAGGTTGCGGGTTCGATTCCCATCAGGGCACATACCTAGGTTGTGGGTTTGATCCCTGGTTGGGGTGCATACTGGAGACAACTGATCAATGTTTGCCTCTCACATCGATGTGTTGTGTTTGTTTTCTTTCTCTCTCTTCCTCTAAAAAAAAATCAATAAAGACATATTCTTGGGTTAAGATTAAAATATATATATATATATATATATATATATATATATATATATATATATATATATATATATTCAATATGAATCCCACTCTTCTAAGCTCTCCTTTGTATCATATGTTCCAGATTTTCTTGTCGCCAGCATAATAGTTAGATCCTTCCAATGAGTGATTCTCAAAAGAAATGTAAAAGGCAGAAGGAAGAGACACAGTTTCCCATTGCCAGCTGTACACCAAATCAGGGCATTTCTGGATAATGACATGGGGTTTGGCCAGAGCTTCAGGTGTAGTACTGAGGCTAACATCCTGGGATAAAGCAACTGACAGGATTTGTAGCAGCTGCTCTGTGATTTTTGCATTTCCAGGTTTCCTTTGTGGGTTTTTTTTGGTGTTTTTTTGTTTTTGTTTTTAGTTGAGTAATACTATGATCAAACTTGCATTTAAAAAGAGCTCACTGGTGACAGGAAAAGATGAAACACTTAGGCAAGGGAAATGAATTACTCCGATACAGTTTGTTTAGGTGTTGGTGAATCATTTGATGAAATCTCTCATAACCTTGTTGATAAAATGGAAAAACTGTGGCTTGAGTGAAAATCCTGGTATTTGAGATGATGGTGGATTAACAGTCACCTAAATGGAAGTCTCATGTGATACAATACACATTTTTATCCATGGAACTATCTAGTTTTGAAAAGTATGAAAAAACAACAGAGATAACTGATCTATAAAATCTGTGAACAACATTATTTGGGGCAAGCATATTTACACATCAATATAACAGTGTAATAATTGGGATTATAAAAGATGTTAGATTGAAATATTGGGCAGAAACAAGCAAAATAAAATTTAACAAATATATGATTTTTTTCTTCCAAACATGTATTTCTTCCAAAATGAAGGATGTTTCTTTTGTTACATATTTTTCCCGATTACAATTTGAACTCTCAGTAAGTACTCATTCTTGTCAATGAATTCTCAATGGTCTTTAAGAGAAATGTTCACTGACATTGGACAGTATCCTTATCTCAGTATTGATTGTCTCAAGATGCTGGGACATGGTTTGAAATACTCTAATATACTTTTTTTGTGTCCTCAGACAAGAGACGATGCACAGTCTTGATCTCAATACTGAAACGCTGCTTTGAAATGATACTCCATCAATAACATGCATAATGTTCGTCTTACATTTGGGAACCTCTTCTAAGGAAATACTTTAAAATGTGGGGGTTCAAAACTATATGCATGACTATTTTTTCAAAATAATCTATGCAAGAAAGTGAAATGCTATAAACAACCAAAATGAAAAGAGTAGGAGAAAGAAAAAATATAGCAGATCCTCTGAAAGAAATGTTACGTTCTTATTCAAAACAATGGCTATGAAGAAATGTAGCATTGTGCCAAAGCTTTGTTATAATAATGATAGTTTTAAAAGAATACAAGTTATATTATAATTATGTAAAACTTAAATTCATAGGAAAAAGACTAGAAGGAAATACACAAAATTATTAACCCAATTTTTGTTAGAATAGTAGAACTGTGGTGACTTTTACTTTATTTAATGTAGAATATATGTTGAATTACATATATATATACATATATATACTCCGCACCCTAACTGATGCTCTAATATGGAGCTTTGTGGACAGGCAACCCCTTTTCCACACACACGAAACAATTTCCTTTTGTGCCTCAACTATTAATTCAAACCTGTTTTTATGTATTTCCCAATTTCCCTAATGAAAATATACTCTCTCTTGAGGGCAAGATTTAGGTTTTATTCATTTTCGAAGGTCATGCTTTTGCAATACTTTCCACCAAAAAAAAGCACTCAATAAATACTTGTTAAACAAATAAATTATGTATCTAAACCATAAATTAATGGAAATATTTTGATTGTAAAACTACTATCCTCCTAAGTGAACAATCAGGATGTACATTTAAATTATCAGCAAGTCTCAATTCCATGTGTCTATTTAGAAATGAGAAAAAAAATCAAGTAATCAATAAAGTAGAAAATATGACCAATCATTGGTAGAATATAAATTGTGGTCATTTGCCATGTGCTGAACTGACCTGCTGTTTTTTAACAGAACCCAAAGAAATTTTTTATTTAAAAACCCTGAGAGAAAATTTTCATCTAGAGAGCAAGGACGAAGAAAAATTATAAATATCTATGCTGTCACATGCTAAACTACAAATTTATCTTGGATGCATGTTAGAAAATATGTTCCTTATATGTGACTTAAAATACAAGAGTCTTATAATATTCTGACAATGCAACCCTGAGACATCTTAAAGAATTAAGCAATATATTCACAAGATGAAAACAAATATATGTACCTGCCTATGTGAGAAAAATATATCACAGACTATTCCAGTGATGAGAAATTTGATGCATATCTAATATATACCCCAGTCTACATAAATGAAAACAGTTCTGCAAGAACATATATATTTATTTATGTCTTCATAAATATTCGCATAGCCTTCCCCTTCCCCTCCCCCAGGACACACAATCTGAATTACACAAGTAGCATAAGAGCCAAATAAAGTCAACATCCTTCAGATCTCACTGTCATTAATCATTAGTGATCTTGGGTCAATGAATATCTGGCTTTGAAAATACGAGAGATAATATGTTTCATCAAGAGCCAATAGAATTTCTAAAGAAAAGTAACCTCCCTTAAGAAGAGAGCTACAAGAACATGGAATGAAGCAGAGGATGAGAAAACTGGCAAGAAGACAGTGTACAACCTGAAAACAAAAACACATATTTTTAAAATAGATACTTTTAAATAACAGAGAATCATAGAAAAAACTGATAACTTCATCAAAGAGGAGATACGTGGCTGGAATTTTCCCTTGGATCTCAATACATATTTCAGCAGTTAACCATTTAAGAACTATGTTGAGTAAATATTAAGATTAATTTTAAATCTTAATATGTATTACAATTGAACTCTTAATATAAAATGGAGTCTTACTGGGCTGTTAAGAATTACTGAACAGCCCTGGCCAGTGTGGCTCAGTGGTTGGGTGTTGTCCTGTGCACTGGAAGTTTACCTGTTCAATTCCCAGTCCGGGCCCAGGCCCAGGATGCAGGCTCCATCCCCAGTAGGGGGCATGCAGGAGGCAGACCATCAATGTTTTTCTTTCTCTCCCCCTCCCTTCCTCTCTCTCTAAAAACCAATTTAAAAAATCTTAAAAAAAAAAAAAAAAAGGGTTATTGAACATTTAAATACCACACTAACTTATATCTTGGGTTACATTCCATCCAGAGATTTTTAGTTGATGCCAGTGATGGACATTAAGGCTCAACTAAGGACAACTGAGTAAACATCTTCAGCTTCATGGCATGATGGAATATCAGTGTTTTGGAATCAAAATCTTGAGGCAAAATTGTGATTATATGACTCAGTATATACACTCTTAGCCTTTTGTTTTACTTTTAATGGACTATAATTTTTCTTGTGCTTAAAATAAGGCAGCATAATTGATAAGGTTAAAAAATGTATGACCTTCCATATGTTAAAACATATTTTATAACAAAAAATTATGTACCAAATATTGTTGATTTTACATAAAATAGTTCTCCTGAACAACAAACACACACACATATATTTGAGAAATTAAAAATACATTTAAAACAACTTAAGGAACCAACAGCATTTAACAAGTGCTGATATAATGACGGATCTTTTGGATTGCAAAGGTAAAAAACACACTAGCTATAGTAGATGTCTGTGTTGGAAGAAGTTAGTAAAGATGCAAACATTCATAAACACAAGAAAACATTTTCATTGGCTGGAACTGAGGCATTGCCCATTCGCACTCAGACTGGAGGGCAGCTATAATAAAACAGCTCAAACACGTTCCTAGGGGTGAGGCTCTCTCAGTGTCTGTCCCTCTCCCTGACTGGTCTGCTCTGCTCTGCTATGGAATGGCCAGCTCCCTCTTTCTGGGTCGCTCAACCCTGAAGTGTGTCAGTTACAAGTAGGGCTTCAATCCAGACACACTCTCCTCCTGGTTTCTGCCTCATGATTCCTAATCCCTCTCCATCCCAGAGCCATTCCATTATGGGCTGTTTCACATTGACTCTCCCATAGACAGCAGGCCTGAAGGCTAGATTGGTTTTAGCTCGCTCCCCTGTTAGACTGATCTCATAGTAGACACACTGTACACTGCTGCCCAGGGTGCAGCAATTGGCTTCAGCCTGAGTTCCTAGTCTACTAAAGTAGGGCAGAGAACCTCAAGCTTTCTCAGTCCACACTTACCGTTAGTATCTCTGCAGTACTTCTATGGTGTCCCCTTCCAAAATAAACACTTAACAGCTCCATTTATTAAGTAAGTAAGTCCAAATACCCAATAAGTGTTTATGTCTTAACAACTTAGTGACCATTAGAAAAAATAAAAAACATAAGTCGAAATAAAAATAATATTTTATTTTATAGTTAAATAACTACCATTACTCAATAGTTGAAAATATGCACATTTTCTTAATCTTTATTTCGTGATTCATGTCAGTTTTCATTACTTTTTATGCTTTTTATCACAGCAACCAATCAAAACTTAGTTTTGCAAAGATGTGGTGTTACTGAAAGGAATATAGTATGATCTGATGTTGAAACTATTAAACATCCAAGCTAGTATTTTAACAGTGTTTGATTGATATCAAGTATCTTGTATGTCCTTCAAAAGTTTTTTTTTTTAATTTAATTTTTGTTTAAAATATTTCAGATGTCCCTTTTTCTCCCCAATGACCTGTTCCACCCCATCCCATCCCCCTCCCCAGTCCCTCTCCCCACCATTGTCCATGTCCTTGGGTTGTGCATATATGCATATAAATTCTTTGGTTACTCTCTCCCCCTCCACCCACCCTCCCTCCTCCATCCCTCTGATATTCGTCAGTCTCATCTATGCTTCCATGTCATTGAATCTATTCAAAAGTTTAAAATACCTGTTTGCTATGGTTTTCAGGTACACCTTGGTGTAGTTTCCAAACCACATTATTAAAATAACTAAGGCAAGTTGCACGATATATAGCAACTTATACATGAATTAAACTTGGTATATTTTTTCTTAGAAGGAATTAGTGGTCACAATAGAAATGCAGACCATTAGAGGTATTCAATCAAGTTAATTATGAAGTATGGGTGACAGTTAATAATAAGAGTAGTGAGAGAAATTAATTATTGAAGAGGAGTCTATGAAAAGGGTCAGTCTGAAAGAATGGATAAAAGTTCTTAGGTTGAGATGAGGATAGTAGATATTTAAAGAGCTCAAGGGAACCAGGGTAGTGACATGACTAGAAGGAGTGATCATTGAATGTGGCTTTATATGAGATTGCTCTCTCAGGGATGTGAATATTGGGCTAGGTTGGGGATGCTAATGGCAATCTCCTCCGTAATCTTAGGACTTGGAATAAGCTGGTGTCAGTGGGAATAAGAAATGGGAACAGAGCTGTCTTGTCTCCCTGGAACTTAACTCCATAAATCAATACGTATTTTCTCTTCTACAACTTTATCATCACCCTTTCCAATCATTTATTTTCCAATATGGTGAAGATGGACTCGTTGAAATCTAACTTCTTATTAGTCCTATACATGTTGTTAACTCTTGTTCAATATTCTCCATATTGCAAAACCCAATAGGCATTTCTCTGTCATTACCTTATCTAATTCTCAAGACTGTGCCTGTGCTTCCTATTTTTTCTCTCCGCTTCCTGTTTCTTCTCTCTGGACACACTTTCTTCATCTCCTTTGTAGGTTTCTCTTCTTCTGTTAGTTCTTTAAAAATAAATTTTCTTGCACTAGTGTGGCTCAGTTGGTTGGAGCATCATCCTGTGCACTAGGTCACAGGCTCGAGTCCAGGTCAGGGCACATACCCAGGGTTTGATCCAGGTTGGGCGAGTGCAGGGGGCAACCGATCCATGTATCTCTCTCACATTGATGTTTCTCTCTCTTTTTTTCTCTCTCTCTGTCTCCTTCTGTCCCTTCCTTCCTCTCTAAAATCAACTAAAGTTTTAAAAAAATAAATTTTCCTTATAGCTTAGTGACAGCCCTCTTCTCACTCTGGAAATGTAGCCCATCCTTGCATTAGGTTCTCCTTTTACTTATAGGGAGTCACACTGAACCTACTGCTGTGCTTCAACTTACTTACCACCCTCTTTTGTGTTTCTGTGCCTTTTCATGATGTATTCTCTCCCTCCTGGACTGGTCACATAAAATGTAGAGCTCATTGCACAATGAACACTTGTGGTCTCTTGTCCAAAAATTATGAATTTCAGGAAAGTGACATCAGAGCATTAAAGCAAGCACAGGTCCTTTCTAAATGTGAGCTCTGTGTGCTTGCACAGGTTATGCACCCTGAAGCTGACCCTGCCTCATCTTCCACTAGTTCTTTAGCACTTATCTCAAGCATCCTTGCCTCCAGGAGCCACCTGACTTCCCCACCCCCCCCCCAGTCTAAGTAAATATCTGCCCTCTATGCTCCCACTCCCACTCCTCTGCCCACCTTGACTCCAGCTCACCTCACTTCCCCATAGGTATTGGTTTCCTTGCCTCCCATTTTGCCTGAACTGAGATATTCTTTTTTAAAAATATATCTTTATTGTTGAAAATATTGCAGATGTCCCCTTTCCCCCCCCTTGACCCCTTCTACCCCAACCCCACCGCACACCCCCTCATTCACCCTGGCCTTCACCACACTATTATCTGTGTCCATGGAAGTTCTTAGGTTAATCTCTCCCCAACCAACCACCTATCCCCACCTTCCCTCTGAGATTCATCAGTCTGTTCTATGCTTCTATATCTCTGGATCTATTTTGTTCATCAGTTTATTTTGTTCTTTAGATTCCACATATGAGTGAGGTCTTGTAAAACTTGTCTTTCTCTGACTGGCTTATTTCTCTTAGCATAATACTCTTCAGGTCCCTCCATGTGGTCTCAAAGGGTTAAGAGATCCTTCTTTTTTACAGCAGCATAGTATCCCATGGTGTAAATATACCACAGTTTTAATCAAAAACAGTATGGAGTTTCCTCAAAAAAACCCACAACAACAGAAAACACCAATCAGAAAGAATATATGTGCCCCTATGCTCATAGCAGCACAATTTACAATAGCTGAGAACTGGAAACAACCCAAGTGTCCACCAGTAGATGAGTGAACTGTGACATTCTTAGTAGCAGGGATTGTGTATCTTTACACTTCCAGAACTTTGGATCATGTTTGGTAAAACTGGGTCCTCAGTGAATGTAAGTTATGTGGTGGGGACAGAGAGTAGAAAAAAAATGTATATAGGACATGGATTTAGATATTGAGAAAAAGAGAAAGCACATTCAAAGATATGATTTTTATGGATGACAGTTCAGGAAGAAGAATGGGGAGGGAATTTATGAGTCCAGATGAGTCAATATTTCAGTCTAGAATTGATTGAAAATCTAACAAATCTGATCTCCATCTAAATGACCCTTGTTGAATGTGTTTTGAAGCTTACATACAAAATCCCAAATGAGTAACAGGAGTATAACCTTATATTTAGGCTAATCCTACCAAAACCAAAACCAAAACCAAAAACACAGCTTTTTAGATGTGTCCTGTTAAGGACAGTTGTTTGTCCTGTTCTAAGGAAGGGATGAAGTATACTGAGGAAGAAGTCGTGTGTTGGAGAATGATTCCTAGGGTGTCCTAGCATGTATTTCCACCAATCACCCATCTTCTGTCCTATATTTTGTGGAGAGAAAGTGTTATAATCAGCATGCCAAACCCATGGTGCCACCACACACCACTGCTTCTATTTCACATGAAAATGATGGTATTGTTCAGCCAACGAAGTGGTACAACCAGTGGATTATCTACATCGTGATGGAGTATCTACATCATGCTCAGACCATCATGGTGATTTCTTTAATATCTGGTCTTAATTTAATTCCATAATTTACATGTCTCATAAAACCTGTGTTTAAAAATATTTTTCATCTGATCATCCTGCTATCAAGTTGGCTGCAAGTGAGCCTCTACATTTTTAATAAAGGAGCATACTGTTGGCAGTAATACCACCACAAGAGTCCAGAACACTATGCCAGCATCATCAAATTTCTCAGAGGTGTAGTTTTATGCAACAAATCTGTCTGCTGAACCTGAGGGGGGAAAACAAAACAACTACAGGCAAATGAAAGATTAAAAATTGTTAATGTAAGAACAGTTATAAAATTGTATGCATTGCTTGATGCTCCACATATAATTGTTAGTAATCAATTGTAGAAAATAAAAATAAAATATAGAAAAGCAAGAGAAGTATGTGATTGTTGAAAGAGCATTTTGCTTTCTCAGGTTGGTCCTGAGTCGAGGTCAAAAGCAGGGTAGATGGCAGTTGTCCATGTCCTGACAGTTCTGGAATGATTGCTGTAAAGACTGTGGGTCAGACTTCTATTGTCATGTGTGGTCTGGCTCTTGTCCATTTGTATATTCAGTCTCTCAATAGTAATTAACTCTCAAGAAGATGTCATAGTGATTGGAGTTAAAATTGATGTATAATAAGGATTTATAATACACTAGGAGAAAAAATAAAGGGCTTAGTATAATTTATATATATATATATATATTTTTAATTTCAGAGAGAAGAAAGGAGAGGGAGAGATATAGAAACATCAATGTTGAGAGAGTCATTGATCAGCTGCCTCCTGCGTGTCCCCTGCTGAGGATTGAGCTTGCAACCCAGGCAAGTGCCCTGATTGGGAATCAAACGGCGATCTCCTGAATCATAGGTGGATGCTCAAATGCTAAGCCACACCGGCTGGGCTAATTTTTTGAGTGCCTACTATATCACAAGAACTACTTATGGCACTTATGTTTATATATTTGATAATAAAAACTCCATACTGAGATGGAGAAATAGATTTACAAAATTTCAACAACTTGTCATGAACATAGAAAGTGGCAGAGTAAAGTTTCTAAATGGGTTGGTTTTATTTGGCTGAAGAGGACTTAAAATTACTTCTAATGCTACATACATGTGTAATTTAATTCTATTATGTGGCTATTGGCATGAATGTATTAGGGTGCTTTAATTATGAGTAACAACCCAACTTGAGCTTTCTTCAACAATTGAAGAGATTTTCACTTTAGGATAATTAATGTTCATACAAGGGCTGTAGGTTGGATCCAGATGTCTAGGGAAATCATCAAGGTGAATTTTCCAGAGTCTCAGCTTCTTCCTAAGACTGATGGCTCTTCTCTGTGGCTGCAGAAACACTGACAACAACTACTCGCCCTGAGTGAGGCCATGGGCTTCTCAATCTATGAGTGAGGAGGTGAAAGCTGGGATGCAGAGAGAGGGAGGGAGGCTTGACCACTTTTTTTTCCTCAAAAGCACTAGAAATCTTTATTTTTCCACAATGAAAAGAAGAAATGGATATTGGAGAAGCAACTACAGTGTCCAACATAATAAAAGAAGAAAATCTCCTTATATTAGTACTGAAATTATGAAATAGCAAAAAGAATGTTGCCAATGATTACATACTCTGCCATCTCAAAGCATTTTTAAAGAAGCAATTTTTAGGTTGTTTTTTTGTTTGTTTTTGTTTTTGTTTTTTTACTTTTATGGTTTCTTTAAAGGTTCAAGATATATGAACCTAGATTTTAACTTTTTAATGTTTAAAGAGATTATTCTGATTAATAGAATATATTCCAATGCCAAAAGAAATTGGAAAATAAAGCAAAATTTAATTGCCAACAATCTCTGTGCTCAGAGGAAATGACAAATAATATTTTGGGCATGTTTTCTTCCAGTCTGGTATATGTACATATTATGTTATTATTTAAACACAAATTGTTGGCTGTGTTTATGTATCCTAACTTTTATGTTATCATTCACTAATATTGTAAATTACTTTTATAAAATATTTTTTTATTTTTCCCATTTCTAACCCTTTCAATTGAATGTTCATTTTATTTCATTTGTTCTTATTCAGTAATATTAAGTTATAAGGCTATATAGGTTTTTTTAAAACATAGCTTTGACCACACTGAATACATTTTTTAAAAATAATGAGTTCTAATTTTTAAGGGTTGTAGTTCTAATTTTCCATTTATCCAATAATTAATTGGAGTGATAACTTAAAATATTTAGAAATTCTATAGTTTGTTATTCCTTTGATGTAATGTAATTTCCATTTTTGTAGCTTTTCCAAGGAACATAGAAATGTTCTATTTGTTAAGGATAGTTTTCAATAATGCCTACCACAGGTGGGGTTTTGGAAGTAGACCCTGAGATGGAGTATGGAGTATGATCCATTAATATTATAGACCAACACCTGGGAAAGGTAGGAAAGAAAGCAGGAATGGGCTGAGGGTAAAGTCAGCTTCGACACAGGTCCAAGAGAAGGGAAGCCTTGGAACCAGCATTGACTGTGAGAATTGTTCAAATTGAAGGGAATGGCCAGACTTTATACCCCCTCATAAGTCATTGGAATTGGGCTTCCTCCAAGCAGGTTCCTGGAGCAAGAAGCTCTGAAGATGAGGTAAACACTGAAGGGGCCTACCAGTAGAGGCTGGGGCAAAAAGCCTACCTTAGAAGGACAATAAATCTTCTCTGTGTTGAGCATCATATATGCTAAAATAATCTTATAAATACTATTTTTCAAATGTTCTATATTCTAATCTCAAGAAATATTCATTGTGTCTACTGGAGTTTTAAAATATTAAAACCCTCTATTTTTAAGTAATTTTGGATTTACAGAAGAGTTACAAAGTTACTGAAGAGATACTCTGTACCCAGCTTCCCTTAATGTTAAGATATTGCATAACCATGGTACATTTATCAAAACTAAGGTACAGTATTAAGTAAACTAACTACACTTTATTCAGATTTCCTTGTTTTCCCTCACTGGTGTCTTTTCCTGTTCCAGGTTGCAATCCATGATACCACATTGCATTCAGTTGTATGTTTCTTTTGCTGCCTTAAACCTGTGACAGTTTCAGAGTCTTTTTATTTTTCTAAATTTATTTTCTATTTATGTATAGTTGGTATACAATTTTATATTGGTTATATTAGCTTCAGGTGTACAATCTTAGTGATTCAACATTTTTATAACACCCCACTAATTCTACTAATCATCTGTTATTGTGTAAACTTATTAAAATACTGTTGACTATATTCCCCTTCCTCTTTTCACTAATCTCCCACCCCTTCCCTTCTGCTAACCATTCCTTTGGTTTCTGTTTCTATGAGTCTCTTTTCGTTTTGTTTTGTTTTTAGATTACACCAACTAGTGAAAATAGGTATTTGTCTTTCTCTGCCTGACTTATTTCACTTAGCACAATAACCTCGAGATCCATCCATGTTGTTGCAAATGGCAAGATTACAATGCTGTAATGACCAAAACAGTATGGTAGTGGCACAAAAACAGACACATAGATCAATGGAGTAGAATGGAAATAAGCTCTCGCTTATATGGTCAACTAATCTATGACAAAGGAGGCAAGACTATACACTGGAGTAATGATAGCCTCTTCAACAAGTGGTGTTGGGAAAACTGGACATATACATGCAAAAAGTAAATAAAAGTTGGACCACTCTCTTACCCCATATACAAAAATAAATTCAAGATGCGTTAAAGACATAAATGTAAGACCTTAAACCATAAAACTCCTGGAAGAAAACATAGGAAGTAAACAATTTGACATCAGTCTGAGTAATATGTTTTTGGATATATCCCCTCCAGCAAGGGAAACAAAAGCAAAAATAAATGAATGGGACTGCATCAAACTAAGAAGCTTCTGCACAGGGAAGGAAACATTCAACAAAACCAAAAGGCAACCTACTGAATAGGAGAGTATATTCACAAATGACATATCTGATAAGTTGATATCCAAAATATATAAGAAACTCATACAACTCAATAACAACAACAAAAACAATCCAACTGAAAAACGGATGTTTGCTGGATTTATCAAAAACTGGGGAAAATATGTTGAAGCTATTGTATTTTTGTTAATATTGCCTTTAAAAAAAACATTTAAAGCTTTTCAACTTAAATAATTACAGCTAACAAAAAAGTGGAAAATGAATACAAAGAATCTCCATATGCCTTTCCCTTAGTTTCTCCAATATAACCACAACACAATTATCGAAACCAGAAAGTTAACATTAATAAAATGCTACCCACTAAATCTGCAGACCTTATTTGAATTTTGTCAATTATCAAACTATTATTCTTTTTCTGTTCCAAGACATAATCTTAGACCTGGTTCCTAGAAGTTATCTTGTGTCTTTAGTCTACTCCAGTCTGGGAGAGCTTATCATTCTTTGTGTTTAAGGACTCTGACATTTTGAAGTGTCCTGGCCAGTTATGTTCTAGAATGCCCCTTAGGTTAGGTTTGAGTGATATTTCTTTCTGATTAATTCAAGTTAGGCATTTTTTTTTTTTTTTTTGCAGGAATACCACAGAATTTGTGCCATACTCAGTGAGTCATGTCAGGAGGTACATGGCCTTTATATGTGTCATTATTGATGATGTTAACTCTGGTCACTTGGATAAAGTACAATTTTAATTCCTCCCTTTGTCATTAATAAACATCTTGTGTGCTGATACTTTTAGAGTATGTAAATATTCTTTCTCTTCATACTTTTGCCCACTAATTGTACCATCTATGATAAATCTTGCCTGAAACAAGCTTTATTGTAGTGCTTGTAAATGATGACATTTTATTCTCATCATTTCTTTTATGTTCATACTGTATGTTAGAATTATACTGTGATAAAAAGTTTTTCCTTCTTTCCCACTTACTGATTTATTGATTATTTATATGAGGAGAGACTCGTGGATATTTGTTTTTAATGGGTTATAATTCATTACTGCCGTTAATTATTTTATAGCTCCAATTGTCCCACATTTTCCTTGCATTTCTAAATATTTTGGTCTACATTTTTTATTACATGCTCTTTAGCACAACAATTTATGCATTTTTCAGTTTCTCTAATTTTATTGGCCTAATAAAAGTCTACTAATAACAATGAAATAAACTTCTGCATGTATTTATGTGATACAGCTCAACAAAACCCACTGTTCTATACCTATAGATTGTCAAGCTGTTATAAAATGTGCAGTTAACTATTAACATGTACATAGCTCCTTTATTTCAATGGTCTTGACTCACTTCCAGTTCCTTCTGCATCTGTAAAAAACATCACCCATTCCTCCAAAAGAGGCTTTTAAGCACTAGAATATTATACATAAATCTGACCTTTTCATGCAAGCTTTAATCAGAGTGATAAAATCTGCAATATAGGAAAAATAAAATTTAATTATACCAAAAAACCCCTTTAATGTGAATTGTAACACTTATCAAGTGGAAATAGTCCTCATTATTTTTTAAAGTTTATTCCTTCAAACACTATTGTGTCTGGCAATAATATTATGAACTTTGCTTTGTTTCTATTTTTGTTTGCGTGTAGTTAGCACTCCTCTTCCTTTTCCTATACTGATGCAATTGTTTTACTCCGTTGGCCATTTTCATAAGAGGAAATTTACATATCCACCCTTGTGTCACCATCTAAGAGCTCCTTATGTTTGTTTCTGACAAATTACTATCAGCTAATATGCAAACAATTTATGGTGACAGTTTATGGAGAACAAACCTGGAAAGGATATGGTTTGAGGTTTATAAAGTAAACTCAACTAATGTTGATCGTGACTAATAAATCAACATCTAATGCTCTGCTATCAAATACTAATTAATTCTTCCTTTCCTCCCTCATATTAATTTAGTGTCATTCCAAGTCTTTAGGGGAGAGTGCTTGCAGCTTGCAGCAGGAACACTCTTATGCCTTGCCAGGGATTTTTATTAATTGCAGTAAATGTAGTGATTTTGGACAACGAAATTTAGAAAAGAAAGATGAGTTTGGAAGACTGTTCTCCCCTTAGGCAAGTATGATATTTTAGGATCTCAATAAATCTTTGCACTTAATAGAACTGGAAGTAATTTTTTCACATCTTTTTTACTACTCAGATATTCTGGTAATCCTATTACAAGGACTCATATTAACGCCAACTTTAAAATACAAAATAAAATAAATACAACTAATTAGTTTAGTAACCCTTAGTCATAAAAGTATATTTCGCTCTGATAACAAAGACAATATTTGTACATAATCCATATTCACACATAACTAAAATATCCATTATTTTTTTAAAAAATTCTAGTGGCCAGTTGAATTTTCTGCATATAATTACACACATCTTTTTTTTTGGATATTTTAATTGTTTTCTGAGTTTACTGATTTGCAAGAACATCCAAAAGTCATATGATGAAATCTCTTTTAACAATATAGTACAGTGAAGAATTAAATAGAAAGGGTGCTATGTAGCTCAAATGGCTGATAACTATTATGTGAACTTAAACACCACAAACATTCATCATACTTTGTAATGTAGGTTATAGAAAAGATGAAACCAAGTGTTATAAGGCAGGGAAGACCCAACAAGTGGTAAATTCTGCCTCAGATGCCTGTGTGGGTCTGCATAACACAATCTCTCCCCGAGTCCATTGCCAAAGCCATATGTAATTTAAGACTAGGAACTGGAGAGAGTGGAAGAAAGGTAATGAGGGATTACTTCAAGGGAGAGGCATAGCTTACCCAATAACTTGGGTCAGAAATAAGGTAGCTCTGGGTTGATCTATCTTTCCAAACTAATGCTAGCTCTTGAGTGTGTAGATTTTTCATTCCGTATTGAGCTTTATTGAACAGTTCAGAATTTTAGGAATGCACGAAAGAGTTTAAACACAGTGATATGCTTGGAAAGGACCCCTTACTCAGTGTATGTCGAGATCTGGAGTGAACTCAAGAGCTTGCAGAGCCTGCCATTGAAGGGAGGATTGGATCAGAGTCCTGCAGTCACCTCTTTAGGTGGGCCTGGGCACTTTGGTGCTCAATGTCCAGCCTGCCTAAGGCTGGTGCAGCTAAGCTATTCAGTTCACACTCACGACCCATGACTCCCTCAGGAGTGTAAACCAGGATGGGGAAAAAGGCTTGGAATGATGCTGTATGAACTATGTGCTGAAAGAAATATAGTTGTTTGTGGAAACTATATTGTTTTATCACCACCAAGGCAGCATTTAGCATACCATAAGGAGTAAAGCAGCTTCCAAATGTGTTAAAAATATGAACTGAGAAAACACACCTACTCAGCAAATTGGGTTCAATGTGTGTAAAGTTCAAAGAAAGATAAACAGCTGTAAAAGCTGCTAGTCAAGGGTCAGCATACCTCTTAAATGACAAGCTGCCAAAGGTTACTGAAGGCATAGACTTTGCTAGAAACTGTTCATTTAAAAACTAGATACTCAAAGAAATCAATTCCATCAGGAACAGTGAGAAAGGCAGGGGAAAAACACGAAGCACAGATCAATCTTTCCTTTAGGTTTTAGTTTAGGCTGCTGCACATGAAAATACGTGAAAATGTTTTACCTCCTATTTTATTAGTGAAGTTGAATGTAAGAGTTCCCAAGACGTTATACAAAACTACCTAGACTGGGTACATGTGTCATCTTTAAATACCTGGAGAATTCTGTAGCTACCCAGCAACGTTTTCTCTTTAATTTCTCTGGGATTCCTACAGCTATACAATTATATATCAAAACAATTCTTGTTTCTCAAGAGAGTTCTCTTCAAATCTAAATTTATTAAGAAAGTGTTAATATTTCTAGCATCTGTTGGTTATATTAAAAGTAAAGACTTGTTATGACTTTAAAATGCATTTAAAGGGTGACATATAAGATACATTGTTAAAATTTCTAGCACCCCCTCCTCCCTCAACCCTCTCGTTTACTTTTGGATCTTTTTTAGCACTTAGCACTAAACGTCTTGTGATAGAGATATTTGTATTCTTGTCATTTCTTCTACAAGGGTGGAAGGGCTTATAGTTAATACCCTTGTTTCATTATCTTTCTACACCCTCTACAGCAGCATTTTACAATGTGCTCCTGAATGTTAACAGTTTTAGGAGGAATGAAAAGTCTCTATTCATATAAGCATAAAAAACTGTGGCCCTGGGTGGTGCAGCTCAGTTGGTGGGAGCATGGTCCTGCACACTGTACACTGGGAGGTCGCAGGTTCAATTCCTGATCAGGGCACATATCCAGGTTGCAGATTCCATCCCCAGTTGGGATGTGTAGGGAAGGCAACTGGTCCGTGTTTCTCTCTCACCTTGATTTTTTTTTCCTCTCTCTCTCCCTCTCCCTTCCTCTATCTCTGAAATCAATAAAACATATCCTTGGGTATAGATTAAAATAAAACCGTTAAGAAAATTGAAACAATTTAATATTTTATGACTCTTCAAAAGCTAGATAGGTTCTGATGTGAACCCCAAATATATTGGATTGCCTATTAAAGTATTTTGCCATTGTCACAATAAAGACACAGACTATTTTCTTCATCCCACAAAGACCTTTTGTGCCCTGATCTATCATTCCCCTCCTCCCAAATCCAGATAATCATTGCTTTGCTTTCTGTAAATACAAAATAGTTTTGCCAGTTTGAGGATGTTATACCAATGAAACAATAACATATATTCTTGTCTGTCTTCCTTCACTTATTGAACTGTTTTTGATGTACATGTTATTAATAAAAATAAGGCATTAATTTTTATTGCCCAGTGCTATCTTATTGAGAGACTAGACCCCACTTTGTTGATCCATTTTGTTAGTGGACTTTTGGGTTGATTTCAATTTAGGCTACTAAATATAAAGCTACTTTGAAAAGGCCTTAATTCACATGTTTTCATTTCTCTTTGGTAAGTACCAAAGGATAGAATTGTTGAATCACTTGTTCAATATGTTTAACTTCTGAGAAATTTACAAATCATTTTCTTTTCCCACCAGCAATGTATGAGATTTCCTGTTTCATATCCTCACTAGCACTTAGTGCTGTTTTGTGTGTTTTTTTTTATTTTAGCCATTCATTTGTTTGTGGATATTTTTTCCAGAAATTCTATTTTTCAGTTCTAGAATTGCCATTTGAAATGGAAGGAACTTCATTGTTTTTACTTCTTGTTAATACATATAATTTCTCATTAATTAAAAACATGTATTTACTTATTAAAAATACATATAATGGCTGCTTCAAAATTATTGTCTGTTAGTTGAGACATCTGGTTGATCTCAGGATCAGACCCTTAATTTTTTTTTTCTTCTGAGAATGTGTTCTATTTTCTGGATTCTTCCTATGTCTATTAATGTTTGATTATATCTTGGGTCTTATGAATATTAACTTCTGGATTAACTTGATTAACTTCTGGATTCTGGATATTAATTTCTGGATTAAGATTATGAATTCTGATACATTTTTTTAATTAATATTGTTTCATATTATTTTTTTCAATTTTATTTATTGATTTTAGAGAGAGACAGAAAGGAAGAGAGAAAGAGGGAGAGAGACATCAGTTTATTGCTCCACTTATTTATGCATTGATTGGTTGATTCTTGTATGTGCCTCTACCAGGGATCGAGCCTGCAACCTTGGCTTTGGGATGACACTCTAACCAACTGAGCTATGTGGCCAGGGCCATTGTTTCGTTGTTTTAGCAGATAATCTGTTTGGTTGTATTTGGAACTGCAAACTCTATTCCTTGAGAGGCAGCTCAGGTCTTAGCTCAGATCATTTGTCTTAGCTGAGATGTTTTTAGTTTATCCTATACGTGCAATTTCAGGGGTCAGTAGAGATGTGGGTGGAAAGGTCTGGGTGATCTGTCTCTCTAGCTCTTTCTCTTATGGGATTCTCCCAGTTTCGTCAGTAGTCAATGTTTCCTGGCCTCACTGTTCAGGTGTCCCTGGCCAGGAAGACCAAGGTTGTTTCCATGCCTGCTCACCCATAACCAGTGGGTGTGCCACAGAGAATGCACTTGGCTAAAAGCCAAAGAACTCTTATAGCTCCCATCTCCAGTCCTTTCATAAAGTGTGCACTCTTCATCAGTCTTTCTGCTCTGTTCATTTTTTAGAACGTTTAGGTAGTTAATTTTTGTATTACGTCCATGAGTTTTAGTCGCTTTTTGCATGGTAGGGGCTTATAGTCATCATACTTAGAAGTAAACAATCATCTGTTATAGCTTATATTTTCATTCTCATGATGTCATTTAATGAACAGAATTCATTAATTTGAATGAAGACCAATGGATTATACTTTTTACTTTATGTTTATTGCTTCTTGTGTGCTATTTATCCAATCCAGGTAATTGAGCTTTCCTTTTATATTTTTTCCTAAAAACATTCAGTGTTTTAACTTTCTCATTTAAAACTACAATGAACCAGAATGATTTTTACATCTGGTGTGAGTTATTGATCAAAATTTTTAACCAGTGAAAACACTTTGAGATTCATTTGAATATTTATTTTGATACACATAATTAAGTAGCTACGGTTCAATATAGCTAAGTAACTACATAGAAAAAGTTCCAAGTAAATGTTAGATATAGACCCAGAATTTTTAAAAAAATATATCTTTATTGATTTCAGAGAGAGGAAGGGAGAGGGAGATAGACAGAAACATCAATGATGAGAGAGTCGTCACTAATCGGCTGCCTCCTGCTTGCCCCCAACTGGGGATCGAGCCCGCAACCCGGGCATGTGTCCTGACCAGGAATCGAACCACAATCTCTTGGATCCTAGGTCCATGCTCAACCGCTGAGCCACGCCCGCATGGGCTAGACCCAGAATTTTTAAATTTCATTTATGATTAGAACTCAAGTATCTTCATATTAGCTACAAGAATAAAAAATCTGTAATTAATCTGACTCTAAGTGAAAGTACCAACTATATGGACTATTCAAATGACATCAACAGAAATGTTTTGATCAAATTCACTTTTCTCAGGCAACTA
Organism: Miniopterus natalensis; assembly: GCF_054644295.1. Classification (NCBI taxonomy): domain Eukaryota; kingdom Metazoa; phylum Chordata; class Mammalia; order Chiroptera; family Miniopteridae; genus Miniopterus; species Miniopterus natalensis. The sequence continues at coordinate 131,719,453 of NC_142081.1, forward strand.
AATTAAATTTCTCAAATCAAGCATGTAATTAGAATCCTTTCCTCTCTGATATATATACTTTACCCATTAAGTATGCTTGAAATAGTTTCTATTTTATAAATTAAAACAGAAGAGTACTTTAGTCCTTTCCCTTTATGAATGAAGCTTTAAATACATAAAACTTTAGCAACCAATCTAGTCACTTTTATTTACTGTACCTTAAAATAAATAAAATTATATTATGTCTACGTGCCTAAAATATATTTTCAAAATACCCTCTAGTCTGTATTGTCTCTTTAATTATATTTTTAAATAACATTTTCTGTGTAAAACAGAAAAAGATGAAAGGAGTGAAAAAAAAAACAGCTGCAAAACAGAACTAATGATCAGAAAGTTAGAAAGCATAATGACAGATGTTATAAAGAATAAAGAAAACAATTTCAAATTTAAATTTTAAAATTTAAACTTAATATTTATTAATATTTCTATAACAAGTTTAGTTTTGGAAAATATTATTTTACATAGGATTCTATCTCGAAATGTAATATTTTTTAAAGTGTGATTAATGATGTTGATTGTGTTATAGAGTCTCTTAGATTGTCAAATATACATGGTACTTTGATAAAAATAACCCAGGCAGTTTACATGTGTGTCCATCATAGCTGTTGAACTTTATCTTAACAATTCATTTTGATTAAAAAAAAAATAGAAATCATAGCACATTCCAATACTACTACTAAAATTTGAACATTTGTAGAGACTTACCTGCACATTGGTCACTGAATACTTTATAGGTGGGATTAAAAATAAAACCAATAAAATGTGGCTAAATATAGTTGAATAACTTAAGGTATAAGTAATAAATGAATAAATTGCCACTGACTAAAATTTTATTTTATATTTGACTTCATATGCATGTTCCCCTTTTTCTCTTACACCTAAATTTCTTTTTCTAACTTAGTTATGAAAAAGATGATAATTTTTTTGTTCAACTTGACTGAGCCATGGAATGCCCAGATATTAGGTCAAACATGTTTCTGTGAGGGTGTTTTTGGATTATATTGACATTTGAATCAGTAGCCTGAGTTAAGGAGATTGCCTTCCCCTATGCGGGTGGGCCTGACCTGGTCAGTTGAAGTCCTGAAAGGAACAAAAGGTTGACTCTTCTGGGAGCAAGAAAATTCCTCTTGCTTGCCTTCAGACTGGGACATGGTCCTTTTTACTGACTTGCAGAGAAACCGCAGGCTTCTGTTGAGTCTGAAGCCTGACTGCCTTGTATTGAGGCTGCACCACCTGCTCTCCTGGGTCTGCAGCTATTGACTCACCCTGCAGATTCTGGAACCTGTCAGCCTCCATAATCACATGAGCTCATTCCTTATAATAAGTGTCGGATAATTTATCAGTGCTAAAAAAGACATTACAGGCATGCACTACCTGGCTGTAGAGCAGAATTGGAGCACGCTGGCCTGCTGCATGAGCAGATGGAAGCCACAGACCAGAAGTCCGTCTGAGGTGTTTTCTGTCCCTGCGGTCAGGGAAGTGCCCACTCAGCAGTGGATACCAGAGGATGGGGCAGGTCTGTTGCTTCAGGAGCTGGTTTCAGGTAAACTGGTTTCAGATTATACTGTTATTGAGATCCCTGATTACATCAATAATTTGCATTGCCCGGTCTCCTGCTTCCCCCATGCTCTTGACCTTTGCCGCCAGTCCCTATAGGTGGAAGATGGGTTTGGCTTTGAGTTTGGTGGTTGCTGGTCAGGTTTTTCCATGACAGAAGTGAAGCAGCCAGGAAGCCTGGCCTCGCAGAAGCCTGGCCAGTCAGCATCCAGCTGTTCAACAGTGTGCTGGGCCTTGTCCTTCAAGCAGCTCTGCCTTCTGCCCTGGCCTGTCAAGGAGTTTGCCAAGGCTGGTGGGCCAGGGAGGCAGCTGGTGTGTGTGTGTGTGTGTGTGTGTGTGTGTGTGTGTGGCAGAGACGGGGGCAGCCTGTTGCATCCTCACCTTCACTGGAACACCCCTGGCTCTCTGGGTCCCATGTGATCCACAGCAGCCAGTAAGCCTCCCAAATCCCTAGCCATGGCCAGAAGCAGCCCCTCCTCCAGTCCCAGGAGAAGTTACCTTCAGTTGTCCAGGTCTCACAGGACAATGTCATTGCCTTGAGCATCAGCCAAAGGCTGAGGCAGTGGATCCTCTCTCCGTCCCTCCACTCCCACCCCAACCTTCCTTCTCTTCATGTCAGAAGTGCTGAGTAAAGATGATCAGATATATGTATATATTTTTAAAAACCATTTGAAAAAATATGATGTTCCTTTGTCATGGAAACTAGCTGGAATGCAGAGCAGAAGGAGCAACAGCTCGCTGAGTCAGGGGAGCTTGGGGATAAAGACTTTTCATCTTTCTGCAAACAGTCTTCCCACCCTGTTACTTCACAGACACTGTAGCGGGAGGAAGACTATGGAGTGCAGGAAATGAGAGGACTCTCAGCCTGGAGGATCTGAGGCCCAGAGCCTCTCTTCAGGAGCTCCTGGCTCAGTGCCTGTCCAGATGTCTTCAGGAGAGCAAGAGGTTTGAAGATCAGCTTCAGCAGTGATTGGAGACCCAGGAGCATTTACAGATTCATTTACAGATTCAACTTCCCTTCCCCTCTACTTTCCTCAGGTGCTGATGTCTCTGCCTTGGACTCTAGAACCTGTGATGCAAACATCTGCAACTGCTACTCTCAGCATGAAAGGGCAAGGGAGCAACTACAGCTGTCAGAGGCAACAGGCACATCTCTGACCCAACCTGAAGCACCTGGAAAGTCTGATCCTGAGTTCAAGGAAAGAGGAGGTTGCCTCTGAGTTCCATCTTTCTGCACTGCTGGATACGGTCTACATTTGAGCTGCTTTCCCTCAAAATAATGTTCTCAGATGCCTGATGTACTGTTGGAAATGTACTTATTAATCATGCAAATAAACCATTGAATGTCAAAAACTAAAGGGGTCAATTCTTCAAGAAGACATAACAATCCACAATGTATATGCCTCTAGTAACAGAGCATCCTAACACATGAAGGAAAAACTGATGAAAGTGTAAGAAGTAGGTAAAGCCATTGTCATAGTTGGAGGCTTCAACACACCTCTATCAGTATTTGACAGAAAACCCAGGCACAGAATCAGTGAGGAGATAGTTGAATAGCACCATCAATTGACTGGATTTCGACAATAGCAGGTTACACATTTCTTTTTCAAATTCACATGGACCATTCACAAAGGTAGACCATATTCTATGGTATAAAACATACCTTAACAAATATAAAAGAATAGAAATCATACAAAGTAGGCTCTCACAACACAATAGGAGTAAACTAGAAATTAATATTAGAAAGATGGCTGGAAAAACCTAGGATATTGGAGATTGATCAACACAGTTATAAATAATACACAGGTCAAAGTAGTCTCAAAAGAAATTAAAAATATTTCAAAAGAGCTAAATAAAAGATTGTCAATTTCAAATTAAAATTTGCATATAAAATATCAGAATTTGTGGCATGCAGCAAAAGCAATACTTAGGAGGAAACTTATGGCATTGAATGCATGTATCAGAAAGAAGATAGATCCAAAATCAATAACTTAAGTTCCCACTTTATGAAACTAAGAAGAGGAATATAAATCTGAAGGATGCAGAAGAAAAGAAATAAAAATTAGAGCAGAAATGAATGAAGTTAAAAACAGGAAAACATAAAAAGATCAATGAAATCTAAACCCAGTTATCTGAAAAGATAAATAAAATGGTAACCCTCTAAACAAGAAAAAACTAGACAAGAAAAAAAAGGAATGATAAAAATTACTAACATCAAAGATGAAATCAGGGCCATCACCAATGAATCCATGGACATAAAAAGAGTAATAAAGGAATATTACAAACAACTCTATGACTTAAATGAAATGTATCAGTTCTTTGAAAGAGACAATCTAACAAATATCTCACAAAGAGATGTTGTTTGGAAACCAGTGAGATTCCAAACTTGAGTATTCACACTTATTAGACTTGCCAGAAATTTCTCAGCCATTCTCTCTCTGAATATTTTCTCTCTTGGTCACTCTCTTCTCTTCAAAAATTCCAATTCAAATGTTAGAATTCTCCCTCTAGTATATGTTCCTCTTAACATGTCTTTCATGTTTTCAACCTTTTATCTCTTTTCTGCTACCCTAAATAATTTTCAGGTATGCACTGTATTTCTTTAATCCTTTCTTCATTTAGGCCTAAATTGCTATTATACCTACTGTTTTTCTTAAAAAAAAAATAGTCTGTCATTTTGTTGTTCAGCTTTAGACTGCAATTTGGTTATTTTAAAAATGTGTTTCTTTGTTCTTATATCCTCTGGTTGTTTAATAGCTTTTAATAACCTCTTCAGCTTGCTCTCTTGTGTGTCTTATGGTTTTCTTTTTAACTGTAATCTCACCTTTCTTACAAGTTTATATGTGAGAATATTCTGCAGGGCAAGTGAAGTGCCATTTCTCCAAAAGGACTTGCATTTTTTTCTATGTGTACTGTAAACCTGGGACCACAGCAAATTAATTTCTCTTCTAGAGGTGTTTTATATATGTATAAGATAGATGGTGCTAATGTAACCCTAAATTTCATATGTGGGTTGGATTTTCTTATGAATTTTAAGAAGAAAGTCTATTTTTCCTCCAACCTGGGTCAAGGTCCCTTCCTATTTTATTCTATGTCCAGGTTTGTCTCCAGAGCACCATTACTGACGTGTAGACTTCTGGGTCCTATTAGACTTCACTTTGGTCATCCCCTTTCTTTATCTTCAGTGTTTAAATCAAAACTCATGTTCACCAGGCTTTATCAGATATTTAAGAGTGAAATCCAGATTTGATGCTTTGCTTTTCTCTTGAATTCCCATTTTTACATTTGTTTTCAGTTTTCCAAAATGCCTCACTTTTTTGACAGTTGAATAATGCGATGTGTGTGTATGTGGGTTTGTGTTTAAATGTTCTTTCAGCATATTTAGCTGTTTTCAAGAGAATGGTTTTTGTCAGGGTGCCTGACAGCTATCCTTTCTCCTCTATTTTCTTAAATGACATTCCTCTCTGTTTTCCTGAGCTTCCCATCTAAATTGGCCTGTCTTTCTAGGCACGGATCAATGCTTCACATTATTTCTCTCCATCAAACTGAACTTTCTTAGCATTTCCAGATAAGATAAGTTAATCTACACAATGAAATTGTAAGTAAAGATATTATTGTCATCATATAAAGAGAGATTGGCCAGGATTAAGATCCATATGTTCAGGCATGTGCTTTTGTCAGGGTCCTTTCATTTCCATGGAACTCCCCCCACCTTTTCTCCTCATAAAACTAGAGTAGGAGGATCATAAGAGATATGTGTGAAACTGCTTCGTTATATGCAATTCACCCAACAAACACAAGCTACAATATTTTTTTTCAACTAAATATCTTGTATGATCTAAAATGATATGAGCCAAAGCCATAAATCATAGGGACGATTTTAAAGAGTTATGTGAATTGGTGAGAAAAGATTTTTTTTTTTTAGAACAGTTTCTTTTTAAGTTTTTAAATTAAAATTTCACCCTGGTGAAATGATTGATTTGGGAACTAAATCCAAAGGCAGGCTCTCCACTCTGCCATCTGCTCAGCCAGAACACAGTGGGAGAAACAAGTCCTGAGTGAGGCAGAGCCTGGGCCTTTGCCCTTAGCTGGCTCTTCAGTCCCAGGATGTCTCCTGATGGCAAAGAGACCCCCACACCTTTGACCATCCAGCACCTTTGGGGGCTCTACCACCAGGGGTGGTGTGGTCCTCTTCTCCCCATTTCTGAAGTCATGACTGTTCTTTTTTGTTTGTTTGTTTTTGTTTTTGAGATCATTGGGCTTTTTGAAGTTCCTCTCTGAATCTGTCTTTAGAATCTATATGCTTTATTCTGCCTGCTGATATGAGTTGAGAACATGTTTTACACCATAAATGCCTTTGTCCTAGTGAATACTTGTAAAAGGCAACAAAGGAATTCTGTGTAATGTAGCTTCCTCATCATCAGCGTTGAAATGGAATCAGAAACCATAGTTAGTTTCATTCCCAGAATTTTTATAATAGGACAGCTGTTCAGCATAACTTTCCCTGTTGCTTTTCAATGTATGGTACATAAGATAAAATGAATTTGGAAGTAAAGGACAAGACGTTAGTGCATGAACTTTATGAAATTTAATTTGGCCATGTCCTGGGTGTATTTTTCATTAGAACATTTTCAGTCTCGTGGATGCTGACTTTGAGCCAGGTATCAGTTTCTCAATCTGGTTTAAAAATAAGCTGTAAGAAAATAATTATCTGAAAAACTGGTTTAAAGAAATGAGATATTTAGCTTTTCCTCCCTGGATGCTTGAGGATCAGCTGCCATCATGAATGGCACAGTAACTATCCAGACCATGAAGTTCATGATTAACAGACTATCTCAGTGGAAACAAATGGTCACCAATGTCCTTTTCCCTGGGAAGGCAGCAATACCTAAGACAGAAATTCAGGAAAAATTAACCAAAATGTACAAGACAAAAACCAGATATCATCTTTGTTTTTGGATTCAGAACCCATTTTGTGGTGGAAAGACAACTGGCTTTGGCATGATTTATGAGTCCTTAAGCTAGGCAAAGAAAAATGAATCCGAAGATAGATATGCAAGAAATAGCTCACATGAGAAGGGAAAGACCTCAAGAAAACAGCTAAAGGAATGCAAGAACAGAACCAAGAAATTCGGGGGACTGTGAAGGCCAATGTTGGTGCCGGTAAAAGTGAGCTGGAGAGTGGAATACAGGAGTAAAGATATTCAGTGACTTTATCTGTGGTGATTGTGCAGATTTTCACGAGAGAAGTTATTACTAAACTAAGAACTTATAAAAAGAAATGAAATATTTAAATGTACCAACATTAGTATTTTGCAGAAAAATCCAATCTCTTTTGCCATTATGTTGGATGTTAAAATATAAGAAAGTTTACATCCTAGAATATTGAAGCTGGAGAAATAATCATTTGTTCAGGTGTGTAAGTGGAAATTAATCTAACAATGGGATTGATTATATTAGTTTTAGCTTGACAAATTATAATTATAAATACATGACTTCCATTTCTTGTATGTGTAATTAATGTCCAAAAGTAGAAAGGAAGTAGCTGGTAAAGATCAGATTAGACCACTAATTCCTTTTCTTGAAGCATTTTCAGAAAAAGAATTAACATTATTCATAATGTTTAAAAAGCCAAACTTCGATCCCAGCTGGCCTCTAACACCTGGTTTTTAAACACTTTTTTTTTTTTTTTTTGGGTAGGCTGATATGCATTTTGAAATTCAGAAAGCTTCATTCCATGAATTTTAACTGTGGGTGGGTCTCAGAACACTGATGACACGAGTGTGCTGAGAAATTACATTAACATCAAGGTCCTATGACTTACATTCCTTTTAAAAAGAATCACATCTTTAATTATTATTTGTTCAGAACACTTTGAACATCAACATCACAGCAGTAGAACAAAAATGCCAACTGATAGGAAAAGTATCTCAATTTGAGTCCCATTTCCAGGGGACATAAGGTCATCATTCAGATCTGAAGTGAGAAAACTTTTTTTAAACAGGAGCCAACAGCAACATCTGCGCACAACTAATCCTGAGCCTGAACCAACTCTTTTCCATATTTTAGAATGTGCAGATTTCTTCTCATCATATTTTCGTTTCAACGTCTCCTGCAGCCAAGCACAGTGAGAAGGACTACTTTGTAATCATTTTTGATTTATCTACAAGCAGGACATTTGCAAAATCCCTTAAGAACTCATCCTCATAGATTTGTAGCTCAGTTATGGGGATTTGATTAGTGCAGATAGGCTGGCTGAAGGAACATACAAAAGGCTCAAACCCCAGAAGCTGCCGGAATCTCATGCAGTTTTTTATTTTAAAAAGTCTTATTTCCTTGCACTGATACATTTTCCTCAAAACATTTGGAAAAGAAACTATGTATCTGAGGAAAGCTGTGACTACAGTTGAATTTTGCAGCCCTAAATGTTCTCCACGTTCTCTTTCAGGAATATGGGTGTCGGGTCAATATGTACAGTAAATATCTTCATTATTGGATATCTCAGAGACTGAAAACTCTCTTAATTCTTCTCTAGCCAGGTGACAAAATGAAACCCTCATGTCTATGACCCACTTCATTACCAACACTGAAAATATTTCCAAGGCATATAAAAATAATAGGAACTAATGAGTTCTTGAGATACTGTCTGGTCCCAGACAAAGTAGTAACTTTTATAAGCATAACCTAATATAATTTTCAACACTATTCTATGAGGAAGGTCTCAAGAAGAAAAAAGGTCTCAAAAAAAAAAAAAAAAAAGGAAGAAAAGTAGGAGGGAAAGGAAAGAAGGGGGAGAAAGAGAAAGAAGTCAAAGAAGAAGGACGAATAAAACTTGCTCAAGAGCAAACAGCTATTAGGTGGCATGTTAAGCAATTTATCCAAGGTCACGTGGGTGATAGAAGTGCCACAATGACTACGTCATGTTTCTAACACCCAAAACTATGCTGTTGGCCACTCTTGCTATACCCCAGGGCCCCATGGAAGAGGTGATGAGATTTCCTTTGCCTTTTGGACACATAGTAAGATATATTTCCCTGTCCCCCTTGCAGTTAGAGGAGGTCGTATGCATGAGATCTTGCCAGTAGAATATGTTTCCACTTCATCCTCTGTCCACTAAAACCTTTCTCACAAAATCTTCACTGTCTCTTTCCCTAGTTCAAGGCTGAGTAGAGGGCTCAGAGGTCACAAGGCAGAGCAGCACCACACAGAGGCTGTCCTGGAAACACGTGCCTCAAGATCTGCATTACCAAGAAGTAAACTTCTATGGCATGAAGCTATTGGGCACTGGGAGTTGTTTGTTAAAGCAGCTAGCTCAGCCTGGCTAATGTAAACCCAAGTAGATGGAGCAGCGTTGCACATCCCACCCTCCTCTCGCCACACTTCCTCCCCATTTCTTCTATATGACAATTAAGTTTAATCAGGTCAACTGAACCCTACCAATGTGTTAGCCTTTCACAGATAACAATGCTCCCATCCCCGAAGACCGAATGAATCTTGACAGCTTCACACAAGGAGGCATTAAGGAGACATCTTAGCCCTCAGCAAATCCTGCCTTGCAGGTGGTTACCTGTTTACATGTGGATGAGTCAGTCCTCTGTGCATTCTATTCCATTTTCTGTCAACACTTTTCAAACACGATAAGAAAAATAAAGTGACCAGCCTATTCCATTCTTAAAACTGCATTATGCATGAATGCAAGCAGGATGTACCACCATTTATAAGTAAATTTAAAATTATAAGAGAGAATAAACTCTCTCCATCTTCCCAAATACAGACAAACATTTCTAGTTTCTATGGAAATGCTAAAGAAAGAGGCATCTCCAAAGAGTGTGCAAGCGAGAGTATCACCTCTTCATAGATTTCTACAGTCACAGGCCTTGAGTTGAGTTCCCCAAGCCAATAAATTATAACACCCACAGCAGGATAATGTCTCTTTGCTGCTGTTATGGTTATTAACACAATTTCTGTTGAGAATTCTATTAGCTGTGTGCTTGACTGAGAATATGAGTTTACCTTCACAATATCCCTGGAAGGCAGACAGGTGATGGCTTTTATTAACACCATTTTAGTGATGAAGGAACCAGAAAAGAGAAATACAAAGGCATTTCCCACTGTAATGCAGCAAATCCAAGGCAGAATTAAGTTTAGAACTATTTCAGTTGTTATGGACACTTAGGCAGTGATTCACAATCATTGTATGAGTTTTGGGACTGGATCCCTGTTGTTGAGAAATATTTTTCTCCAAGGTCAAAAAAGGAAAATCTTAATGGCCTTGGTAGATTTAAAAGCCTTTATATATATATGTGTGTGTGTGTGTGTGTGTGTGTATGGTATAGGCATGTTCCAGTAGAGCTATTACTGTAAAAGACAAGGAGAACAATTAGCTTGAAATAAATTTTTCTTACAAAGGACATTTCAATATTGATCTATTAAATGTATGGAAATGGTCTCTGGTATTCACAAACAGCCTGAGTCCTAGTCCCCAGTGATACTGGGTATGTAAAACACATAAAAATGCTTCATGTGACAGCAGGAAAGAGAACTGAGTGAAACGACCATAGACATCAGTCACGAGAAAGGGACCAGGCCCAGAGTGGGTCTGTCTCTGGCCAGTCTGCAGTATGTGGGCTCTTGACTTTGTCCAGGAAAGATTTCATAATATGAGTCCAGGTGATTTTAAGAGTACATGTATTAAAGCTGGGAACAGTGAAACAAAGGAAGGGCTTAAGATAGAAGAAGCAATAGGAGAGAGCCTAGGCGGTGCTTTGCTTTGGCCCTCTAGAAACGTCATAGGAAAGAAGTAAACCATGAAGGGCGGTGTGGACTCACTGAGAAGTAAAAGTCACAGAGACAGAAGTGAGCCAAGGCAAGGCTGCTGTTAGCTCATTGAAAAGTTAGAGAAAAGGGGGCCCCGGACACAAGTTCAGGGGGATTAGCCTGGGACAAGCTGCCACTGCCCACTGCTCCCCTGGTTGCAAGTCTTGCTGGGGCCCTTAGAGCTTAAGAGAAAGAGAGCAGCGATACGTGCCTGAGAAAGGGGAAAGAAAGGCATGGACATGCTTCAGAGGGACTCCCTTGCTGGCTTCCTTTATCTTGAGGGGTTTTACCTGTTTTCTAAAGGTGGGGAGTTTTAAGGGAGGTCTCATGGGAGGATCTCAACAGAATATTTATCAGCTTTCCAGGTATGTCCCTTCAGGGTTGTGGTTTCCACTGATTGGTCTGTGTTAGGGAAGGAAGTCATTGCATCTGATCCTGATGTCTGCCATGACATTGCTCTGTCTGGTTTTGCTGCTTTTCTGGTCCTGGAGTTGAAACACAACTGAGGACTAAATGTCATCTCTAGTTTGACCAAACTGGTAAACAGACCTGAGGCTCTTTTCCTAAGATTATTTGATGTGGGTCAGAACTTCATTGTCCTGAGGGCCCCAATGCTTAAGGGAGTGGTCATGCAAGGGCTTGTGTGGGAGTCATATGAGGCTGTTCTCCAATTCCCTTGTTCCTCCTCTAAGGGGGTCTAAACCACATGACTAGACACATGCCAGAGGGGAAAGGTCAGGGGAGGGTTCTAACTGCAGGACCAGGGACATGAAAGGTCAGGGGGCTTAAACTGCATGACCAGCTATATGCTAGGGGAGGAAAGGTTATTCTGGGGGTGAGGTACTTGCTTTCCCAGTTTTGTCCATTACTGGGCACCTAGGCTTTCTTCCCTGGTGACCTTCTGTAGTGGGCCCACTGTCCTTGCTCTGCTTATGTCTGTCTAACTGCCTACCACACGTCCAGAGACAAGACCAAGGCTATTCCTTACCTTGACACAGGGACAAGTGGGTATGAACTTGGCTTCACTGCTTTTCCATCCTGTTGACCTCTCCTGATGACAAATTCATTATCTATAAGATGCTCTCCTGCTTCCCTTAGTAAGCTCTGCCCAGTGAGCCCAAAGAGAGGTAGTTCTAAAGTATACTAGACGGGCAGTTCTCAGACATGTTCTCACGTGAATAATCTCCCATTTATTATTCTTAAATCCCTTACAACTTCCCATAGCTTACTACTCACCTATTAAAGCAAAAAAACAAAAGAAAGAAAGAAAAAGAAAAAAATAATATTTCCTACAGGCTTACTTTCATTTATAACTCCCCATATTTTCCTGAATACTTCAACATACTAGTGTTAAAAACACAAAGATATATGAATTCTTGGGAGGAATACTTGCAGTAATAACATTTGTCACGGTCAAGTGGTATCAGGTTTTTCCCCTACACAGGAACTCTGAGCAAAGAAGATTGCTCTCTTAACAGCGAGTGCTTTCATTGCATGGCTCTGCTAGCAGCCCTAATGAGAAATATCCAGACTTCAGTTAAGGTTTGGGATTTACTGACAATTTGAGTGCGGGCTCAATCTTTCTGCTACTTCTGGAATGCAAGCTGCATGTGAATTAATTAGCAAAAGAGAACAGAGCTTTGTGCTTATTTGGGATATTTCTCTCTTTCTCCATTCATTTTATTTTCCTTGGTATACTTTATTTTCAAATCTTGATCCCAACCTCATTTGCATGTATTTATTTGAATACTAAGATAATTTTAAGGACCAAAGGACTTGTACAACACTGGGACCCATTACTCCCTGGCATCCTTGATTAATGTGTGTCCTTAAAACACTGACAAAATCCCCCATTTATTATTCTTAAATCCCTTACAGCTTTCCATAGCTTACTACTCACCTTTGCCTCTCAGTAAATCCAAAGAACACTATTTCTTGCTGTAAATTAACGCTATTTATATTTTAGAAATTCCACATCCCTTCACAAGTCACTTGAGATCCAGTGGCAAGAATGAATTACCCTGAGCTGTCTGTCTCTCTCTTGACAGGTCTGCCTGAAAAGCAGTTTGCCCGGAGCAGAATTCATTGTTATTTTACTATCTGATAGCTAGCAAGAGACATTTTTACCAATTTCTAACATAATGCATTAAAAGAAATTCAACAAAAACTGATTTTTTCCTTTTTTAAAATTTCAGACTTTGACCAATTAGTAGGGACTGACATATTTCGAATTGCTTAATATAAATACTGTTGTATTTCTTAGAAATTTAATCCTACAATCATTGCTTTAGGGAGAAATATTATCAATGTTTATCGGCAAATGCATTTCCCAATTTCCTTTTATCCTAAAATAAAAAGATGAATTAAGACATAGCACATATATTAGCACTTGGTATTTGGTATAACTTTCATCTTGCATTGCCAAGTAATGATCCATACCCTGTAGCAACCAAGTACAGTGCATGTGCTGATATCGTATAATATTTAATTAGTAGAATGACTAAACTGAGGAGTTAAAGCAGCAAAAAATGTTTTCTAAATTAATGAAATAATACGGTATCTGAAGTGAATATTAGCATATGTTATCTCTTGTAAATTTTATCAATATGGAAATCCATGTTCTTTTATTCATCTTAGAAATAAATCTACTATGTTCTCATTATCTCTATAATAATCATGCAAGCCATGATACAGTGTTAATTCAAGACAATGGATCCAGTGTTTCTTTATGATTTCTCTGTTCCTTGAGTAAGACAAAGGCAGTCACACAGTTGAGATGCTCAGTTGTCATGTGACTTGAGGAATGTCAAAGACAAACAGATTTCCCTGAACATTAGCTCTCAAAATCCCCCTTTACACTGGGTGTTCCAGTTTAAGGCGAGAGATTTACAACCTGGTAACAACATTTGAATCAATAGAAACTGCAGTTCTCACCTTTACTTGAAATTTTAGAATCAACTTTTATCACAGTGCTTTTTCTAATTAATGGTAATAATGGAGTAATTTCAATAATAACAAATACTTTTTTAGCTCCATAGAATGTGCCAAATGTTATATTAAGCACTCTTTTTCAATAATTTATTTAATTCTTACAACAATCACATGAGGTTGGCAGCTCCATTTACAGGTAAAAAACACCACCACATGGGGGTTTTTAGAGAGGTTACATTACTTACCACTGCAAAGTGAGTAAATGGTGAATCTAGGATTCAAATGATGACATCCTTAGCCCCCTGCCTGAACTCTTAAATGTAAATGCTTTCATGAATCATCAGTTTCATAATAATAAAAAAATAATTTAATAAAAATATTTCCATTTAATTTCTCCTTTTAAGTACTGAGTGTAACAAGTTTCTTAATTACTTGTAGCTTAGAACGTATAGCTCATCTTAGAGCCAAATTAACCTTCTACTAAACCAAATCCTGTTGATTTTATTGTATAATTTTTCTCCAATACATTTGTTCCTTTCATCATTATTTCTCTCCATCTTACAGAGTAGTTCAAACTACAAGCACTTCTTTCTTTTCTTTTTTCTTTTTTTAAATATATCTTTATTGATTTCAGAGAGAGGAAGGAAGAGGGAGAGAGAGAGAGAAACATCAGTGATGAGCGAGTCATTGATCGGCTGCCTCCTGCACGCCCCCGCCTGGGGAGCAGCCCCCCACCTGGGCGTGTGCCCTGACTGAGAATCGGACCACAGTCTCCTGGGTCATAGGTTCATGTTCAACTGCTGAGCCATTGCCAGCCGGGCTACAAGCATTTCTTGCTGGATTACTTAAAAAGAAAATGGCTTTCCAAAGAGGACTCCCCAGGTCTGCTGGGAAGCACATTTTTTCAGTTCATTCTCTACTCTATACTGATAGGCTTGAAACACAAGTTTGATGTACTTAACTAAAAACAGCCTCTTGGTGTCCCTTAATCTTAGGATAACACCAAAGTACTTGAAATGGCGTAAGGGGTCTTGTGTGGTCAGCTGACTGAGGACCAGTCAGCCTTCTTTGTGCTTCACCCCTGAAGCTCTTTTTCTTCCAGTCCTCGCTCCCCACTTTCTACTCAGCCCATCATAGCCCTCTACATAAATTGCTCTTTTCTCTCTTCTTTCACTCTAACCTCTACTCATTCTACAATCTCAGCCAAATTCTAATTACCCCCACAAACTCTCCCTGACCTTCCTGAATACTTTAAAATCCTTGTGATAATTCTGCACAACCCCATGTCGGTCTTATCCGTGTTTTCCACAGATGTGTAAAATCTGCACCTGCAATGCCTCCTCCACGAGGGCGTTACGCTCTTCTAGGTGACTCTGGTCTAACACACATCAAGGACATGGCAGGCACTTGGTAAGTATTTACTTGATAAATAAATACCACTCGGCGACAATGAAATTTATAGTTTCTAAGTTCTCAGAGTTAAGTGCTTGTAGATTATTGACCACTCAGGCCCTTGTGTGGTAGATATATATATTTTTTAATAAAAAGGAACAACTAGTAGAACAATTTTGATATATCCATACTGTAGAATATTAAGCAACCATTAAAAATGAAGGACTCCATGCCTGGATTGTACACATGTTGACAGATACATAGATACAAACATGCACAGACATAGATTTACAGACATAACCTAGATATAGATATTTCCATTACGTATGGATAGATGATTAGTGTAAGAAAGCAGGTCAGGTTAAAAATACATATGTATATGTAGATAGATATAATTATATATTATATACATGATATACATAAAATACATGTAAAGCTATATATAAAGCTATTTATAGTTCTATTTTAACAAACTCTATTCTTCTTTAAAGTAATTAATACCTAGTAATAAAGGATCTTAGATTTATTTTACTATGTCTGAACTTCCTAAGTCTAGTACATCTTATTTGCCTGAAACATTTTTAAGTCAATTTGACCTAATCAGAATTTAGTTAACCCAGAAAATTGTTAAATCTATACTTGCTTTCTCATATGCTTCATTTGTTTATTTATTTTAAAATTTAGGGCATTATTTTTTGCTTGATATTAAACAATTATATACTCTAGCTTATAAAATATTAGGGTATGGCTCTTTTTAAATTAAAAATTACTCAGAACATTTTTTTAATGTTGGAATTTTTGTCATAGGTGTAGCTCCAATAAATTTGGATATGAAAAGTTTCAAGCAACATCACTGCTTGAGAGTTATCTTGCATTAATTAATAACATGTCTATGTAACACAAATCTCCTATTTGTTGTACATATAATTTCTTCTGCTTCCTCCTGGCTGTCTTTCCACCATTAAACTATAATTTTGGTTGTATGTTATCTCCATATTAAGTTCCCCAGGTTTTTTTAAAAGGTGCATTAGATACAATGAATAAATTTGAAATATCATTTATTGTACAGGAACAAGAAAAATGAACATATATATTTCCTTAATAGTGTATAATTTATAATTATAAGTATTAGGAGAAATTTTGCCTAGAATAATTCACTATAATTCACGAACCCAATGTCTTTTACCACTTTTTCTCAATAATTTTTTCAGAGTAAAACCTATCCCAAAATACTTGGATAATGAAGTTGCTATAAAACCTCAAAAGGTTTTGGGCAATAATTATTCTTTCTAAAACTTTTTTTTGATGATTTAAATATTAAAGAATAAGGAG
This sequence comes from Miniopterus natalensis, assembly GCF_054644295.1. Lineage (NCBI taxonomy): Eukaryota > Metazoa > Chordata > Mammalia > Chiroptera > Miniopteridae > Miniopterus > Miniopterus natalensis. The sequence goes on from NC_142081.1 coordinate 131,735,521, forward strand.
CACATGGACTGAGTTTTTCTACAAATAAAAGGAGTATAAAAATCAAAGAAAATTAATTTGCTAAAGTTTGTTTTGTGCAAATTCAGAGTTTGAAAATCACTCAAAATATTAATTGGACCTAGTTGAACACCACTTAGGTACTGTGTGTGTGTGTGTAAATATCATAACCATATACGTGACAATCACTAAGAAAGAAGAATATCATTAGCTCTCAGATACTGTTATTATCATGGATATACTCCTCATTTATTCTAATACTTTGGTTTTCTTTTATTAATTTACTGCAAATCACTTAATTACCAAATATTACATATTTAACTTAATTTTAAAGGGATTAAACAAGGTACTGCAACTTATAATATTTTAATGCTTATTATTTTCTTAAATAACCAATGTAGTTACGAATTAAAAATGATGGAAAATCCTTCACTTCTACATAGCTGCAAAGTCAGTTTACCAGTATTTTCTAATTAATTTGAGAATTTTGAATATCTAATAATTAAGACACATCATAATTCAATTTTATATAATTAGATATATGGTTATATATTTCATATCTAATTCAATATTATAATTCAATTTTATCATGGAGATTGAAAATCACTTAATAGGCTGCCACTTTTAGAAGCCTTGTTGTAATGATAATCCTGATGATTGGTAAGAAAAGAAAAGTGGCATCCTATCATTATATAATTAGTTGTTTATTTATTCTTGATTGTTTAAAAAAATTAAATTGTCTTAACAAAAGTAAGCAAGATAATGTAAATTTAAAGTATTTGAGATAGGAGGAATTTAAAAATTTGGGGAACAGCATACACTAAGATGTGGCATCAAAATAGCATCCCACACTTTGCAGAACGTGTTCCATGAGGCAGTACCCAGGCAGGTGCATCACTCGCATTCATGCATGTGCACAAACACATACACATGCACACACATACACATACATGCATGCACACATGCACTTGCACCTCCTGAAACAAGGTGGCCTAGCAATTGTGGCAAAATCCACCCTTTAAAGAAATCCTTAAAGGCTCTGAAAACACCTGACATAAAAATAAAAAGCCAGAAAATCCAAACCTGATATTCAACTCCATTTCATCCACAGTTTCCCAAACTCAGTATGCATCGGATAATTTTTTTCTTCAGTAATACGTAATGCTATACTTTAGAATTAGTTTTTTGTCATCTTGCTGGGGTAAGTGGAGGCAGAGACTCCTATGGATATTAATTAATTGATTCTATACTTTGCAGCAGCTGGCAAAAAAAGGAGATCTGATTCATTAATAATTTCTGGTGTCAGTAACCTAAAAAAGGAAACTATAAGAAAGGCTTTTATAAAATAGAAGCTTTGCCACTGTTGTTTCTTGTAACTCCCAAATGAGGTTGGAGCCCATTGAAAGGTTGCCCTTGGACTGATTTAGATTTGAGTGAGCACTATAAGGTAAAAATATATAGTTAGATTATTGCAGTCAATTATTTCACAGATAACTGTAAATTTAACTTATAGAATATTTTTCTCTTTCTTTGCATTAGGGCTCATTTATAATGTGCAAAAATATATAAAAGTACAAGAAATAAAGTGAAAACGATCTTAAATTTTATCACATAGATGGATATGTTGATAAATCATTGAAGGTGGTTCTATATACATGAATATCAGACATATATATATAATATCATTGACAAATTCTTTACATTCATATGCTTCTAGACATTTTTGCATAATGTGCATATTTGCACAGAGAAATATATAAATATTATCCATCTAGGCAACATCATATTTATGTATATACTCATGTGTGTATCTATGGGTATGTATATATAGATAAATATATACGATATTACACACATGCATTTGTAACAAACTCTTTTTTTTTTAAATTCAACTGGACTCATGGCACTGCCATGTATTCGTACTCTTATTTCTCTAAGCAAATTGCTTTCCCAAACCCCCAAATTACTTGTTAATACCTTCTACACTTTTTCCAACTATCTCCCAATAAAAACACCAACTCAAACGATGACCTCATCTTTAATTTCACAGCAAAAGAAAACAACATACATCAGCCAGTAAACCTCACTGCTTTCTTTGAAGTCTACAAAATGCTTGCCCTGGTGTCTACACTTCCCTCTTTCCTTCTTGCGTGAAAGAGATGGGTATACGCTTTAATGTCTGGATCAGAGCCCTCTCCCTGAATCTCCTTTTCCCCACTGTCCTTTTTGCACTACCTTTTGTCTCCTGAACTTTCCAGTGATCTGCTTTTTAATAAACACACTCAAAGAAGCAGTGCTACTTTTTACAAATGTTAAATTCCCTTAACCCACAGCTTCTCCAGATATTTTCTTCCTTCTCTTGTCTCCAAAGTCAAATTCCTTGAAAGCTTTGTGTGTTCTCACTGTTTCCACTTCTTCTGTTCCCAGTCAACCTGAATCTACTCTAACCTGGCCTCTCTATTGAGATTTTTTTTTAAAGGACAGAGGCTTTTTCAATATTCAACACAGTATCTTATTTTACAGTCTCTTTTCAACAGTTCCTGTACTCAGCTTCTATAATTTCACACTCTCCTGATTAGTATCATAATGCAGGTCCCTATTTATATCCCTTTCTGGCTCCTTACCATCCTGAGTAGGAGATGATGATGTTCTTTAAGACTTTCCAAGTTGTCTCTCCACATTTTCTCCCCATACATTTTTTTCCAGCTTCTGGTTTCAGTCACCCTCAGCATGTTAGTGTTCCCTTCCCTGACTTCTCTTCTGAGGGCCATATCACAGAACAAAATACTTACTTTACTTCTCCATTCCAATATCTCAAAGGCTCCGCAAAAGCAACACAATCAATATAGAATTTATGAAAATCTCCACTATACTGGTCCTCTCTCATTTTGCCCAGAATTACTGGAAAGTGGTCCTTTCACTCACTACCCAACTTGCATTACCTTGTCTTCGGTACTCATATCCACTCAACTAGTAAGGTTTGTTGACTCTTTCCCTTAAATAAGTATAGTCTTTTTAAAAATACAAATAATGTCTCTTTCTCTTAGTACATAAGATTGGAAAGCAAATTGTAATATAGAAGGTGTAACTCTATAGAGATATGTCATCAATTGTCCACTTGTCTGGCATCTTGCTTGCCAAGAAAAAGTATTTCAAGTTTCCTTTTTAATTTTCTTAATGGGTCTTTCAATTCTACCCCCCATTTAGGGAAAATATATAAGTGAAATATATTAATTATCAGATATTTTCAGCGTCTGGCAGATTCCTTTTCTGTTCAGTCCCTTCACCATTCTATTAAGCAACCATTGTGAATGAAAGGTATGCACAACACAACCCTTAGACCATGAGGTGGCATGCTAAGAAATGACAGTTTTCCATTGTAGTTGACATTTCTCAAAAAATACCAAATTTTGTTTATAGAATGCACTAAATTTGTGTTATGGCCAGTGTAAATCTTCCTCTATAAGTAGATATAAATAGTCTTGTGAATTCATTCTTTTGAAATGTATCTATTGATAATATCATACTTTATAGCTTTCTTTATTTGAAGTTTTTTGAGCAATATAATTATGGATAGTATCTTATAAGGAGTTGTGTGCTGTGATAGTAATTGTGTCATAATAAAATTAGTTTATGCTAGGTAAGATCGGGGTTGGGGAGATGGGTGAAAAAGGTGAAAGATTTTTATTTTAATTAATTAATTAATTTATTTATTTATTAACCCTCACCCAAGGATATTTTTCCCATCGAGAGAGTGGAAGCAGAAGGAGAGAGAGAAACATCAATGTGACAGAGACACATCGATTGGTTGCCTCTCGGTAGGGGTGGGGGTTCGACCTGCAACCCAAGTATGTGCCCTTGACTGGGGATCTAACCCACAACCTTCTGGTGCCAAGGTTCACACTCTAACCACTGAGTACGCCGGCCAGGGCAAAAGCTATTAAGAAATACAAATTGCCAGTTATAAAAACAGTCATGGGGCCCAGCCAGGCGTGGCTCAGCAGTTGAGTGTCAACCTAGGATCCAAGCAATCAGGGTTCGAATCCCGGTCAGGGCACATGCCCGGGCTGCCGGCTCGATCAATGACTCTCTCATCATTGATGTTTCTGTCTCTCTCTCTCCCTCTCCTTTCCTCTCTCTGAAATCAATAAAGATATATTTAAAAAAAATAAAATAAAATTCATTTTTTACAGCTAACATACAATATTATATTACTTTCAGGTAAACAACATAGTGATTAGACATTTATATACCTTATGAAATGATTATCCCAATAAGTCTGTAACCTCTCTGACACCATACATTGTTATTACAATATTACTGACTATATTCCCTATGCTATGCTTTACATCCCCATGGCTGTTTTGTTTTTGTGGGTTTTTAAAAATATATCTTTACTGATTTCAGAGAGAGGAAGGAAGAAGGAGAGAGAGAGATAGAAACATCAATGATGAGAGAGTCATTGATCGAGCTGGCAACCTGGGCATGTGCCCTGAAGGGGAATCGAACCCTGATTGCCTGGATCCTAGGTTGATGCTCAACTGCTGAACCATGCCTGGCTGGGCAAAAGATGAATTTTAAAGAATAAATTTGGATAACAGTTAACTTTATTTTTTTACTTTTTAAAATTTTATTAATTGATTTATTTTATTTTTATTTTTTAAAATGTATATTTTTATTGATTTTAGAGAGAGTAAGAGAGAGGGAGAGAGAGAAACATCAATGATGAGAGAGAGTCGCTGATCGGCTTCTTCCTGCATGTCCCAGCTGGGGATCGAGCCTGCAACCTGGGCATGTGCCCTGACCAGGAATCAAACCTCAGTCTCCTGGATCATAGATTGATGCTCAACCACGGAGTCACGCAGGTCAGGCATATTTATTAATTTTTTTTAGAGAGAGAGACATTGATTTGTTGTCCCACATGATTTATGGATTCATTGGTTGATTCTAGGGCTTTCAATTTGGGCAAGATGACATTGACTTGTATGTTCCCTGACTGGGGATGGAACCTGCAACCTTGGTGTTTCAGGTCAGCTCTCTAACCAACTGAGCTACTTGGTCAGGGCCAAAGTTAATTTTAAAGAATAAGTAATAAATAAAGTAGGTTTAAACAAAATTAATAGGAATATAATTACATGAAGTTTGAGAAATACTTCTATCATAATATGCTCATTTTCAAGTATTGATAGTTTTCTTAAATTTGTGTATGTTCATACAAAATCCATTTTAGATTTCAAAACACTTTTGAAAACTCAGTAAAAATATTTGCAATAAATTGTAACCCAGTTATATCTGTTAAAACAATTATTTTTTTTTTACAAGTCTACATACCAAGCCACACAAACGATGAGGGCAGAGGTTACGTCTTTCCTTTTTATGACAGTGCTGGGTGCATAGAACAATGCTCTGCCCATAATAGTTTTCAATAAATACTTGCTAAGTGAATATGTTTAAATAAAATAAAAGAATCTGATGTCCTCTTGTCTATATGAACTAAACATTAAAGCTGTAATGGGATAATTCACCTTTCTCTGAAGATATTAAGCACCTTTAATTCTAGAAATAATCTATTATGATAGTGGCCTCACCAAAATAATAAACCTATTTGATGATTTTTTAAAAATAAAATAAAACTAAATTTGAAAGTTTTGTTTGACTATTATCTAGGGCAGTGATTCTCAAACTTTAGCAGCATCAGAATCAATGAGACACACTGTTAAGCCATTGATTGGTGGGCCATTCATCACAGAATTTCTGATTCAGTAAGTCTGGAATAGGGCCTGAGAATTTGAATTCTAACAAATGTCTAGGTGATACTGATGCCACTGATCCAGGAAGCACACCTGAGCACCACTAATCCAGGGCATTATCAGTTACTTGGGATTTAGTGTCATGTTTAATACATGAAGAAGGATATGAAAGAAGAAGAGCAACAACAAAATAAACTAGTTTCCATTTCTTTTGCATTTTATGTGCATCACAGCCAGCTCTCAATTAGGTAAAAAAATAAACTGTGTAGAATAGAAGAAAATAATTTCAAAAATTAGTAGATATTTCGGGATTCTAAAATTTTTTTAAGTTGTGTGACCACAAATTTTTAGCATCTTCTGGTGTGCATGGAATAACATCAGTAGTTATTTGATTTTTCTCAAGATATAAAAACTATTAATTATCCTTTAAAAACAACTAAGACTTTCAATCTGGACAAGATGACATTGACTTGTTTCACCCTGTTTCTCCCTACTGAGTACAACTATAATTCCTGAAAACTATGTGAAAAGTAATTAAAAAGGAACTCTGAAAGGTGCTAAAAGGACACAATGAAATATCACCTCACACCTGTCAGAATGCTATCATCAATAAATCAACAAATAACAAATGTTAACAAAGATATGGAGGAAAGGGAACCCTCATGCAGTATCGGTGGGACTGTAAATTGGTACAGCCACTATGAAATATAGTGTGGAGGTTCATAAAAAATTAAAAATAGAACTATCATATGAGCAGCAATCCAGTTCTGGGTATCTATCCAAAGAAATCCAAAACACTAAAAGATATATGCATTGCTCTTTCAATGCAGCATTATTACAATAGCCAAGATATGGAATCACCTTAAGTGTCCATTAATAAGCAATTAGATTAAAAAATGTGATATACATATATATATAATGGAATATTACTTGGCCATAAAATATATGAAATCTTACCATTTGCCACATCAGGAATGGACCTAGAGAGTATTATGTTAAGTGAAATAAGTCAGACAGAGAAAGACAAATACCATGTGATTTCACTTATATGTGGAACCTAAAAATAAATAAATAAACAAAACAGAAACAAACTCATAGATACAGAGAACAAATTGCCAGATGGGAGGGGAATTGGGGAGATGGGTGAAAAAGGTAAAGGGACTTAAAAGTACAAATTGGTTGTTACAAAATAGTCACAGATGTAAAGTACAGCATAGGGAATATAGTCAATAATATTATAATAAATATGTATGTGGCAGGTGGATACTAGACTAATCAGGGGATTGATTACTTTCTAAGTTATATAAATGTCTAACCATGATGCTGTACACCTGAAACTAATATAATATTGAATGTCAGTTGTAATTAAAAAAAGAAAAGAAAAATGGTAAGAGTAAGGTAAACTGATGTAGGCCCAGGGCTGAATGAATGACACAGAAGCATGAGATAAGCCAATTCTACCAAATAATACTACAAACACTCTGAAAATTAAACTGCCGTTGGAACCACAGCCCACAAAGAAGGCAGGGAGCTGTGTGCTAAACCTAAATTGGGTAACCACCTGCTAAAAGATTTAAATAGGATGTAGGGTCTCCTAAGAGAACAGACAAAATGTGCAGGGTACAATGTAAAATATCCCATCATGCAAAGAACCAGGTAAACCCCAACTTGAATGAGAAAGACAAGCAGCTGAATCCAACGCCAAGATAAATTAGATGTTGGTATTACCTGACAATGATTTAAAATAGCCATTATAAAATGTTTGGGCAGCCAATTACTAATTCTCTCAAAAAAGATAAAAAATATAATTTCAGCAAAGAAACAGAAGCTATGAAAAAAATAACTAAATGGAGATTAGAGAGCTGATAATTATAGTAACAGGAAAAAAACCTTGTGGCATAGGCTTATAGTAGAGTGTAGATGACAGAGGGTAAGATCAATGAACTTGAGCAGTGGTCAAATGAATTTGCCCAATCTGAAAAACAAAGGGAAAATAGACTGGGGGAAAAAAGAACAGGTACTCAGAGAACTGCAGGACATTGGCAAAAGATTCAATGATTGTATCATTAAAGGAGGAGAGTAGTGCTGAAAGGTTATTCAATGATCCCTGGCTGGGGTGGCTCAGTTGGTTGGAGTGTCATCCAGTACACCAAAAGATCACCGGTTCAAATCCTGGTAAGGGTACATACCCAGGTTGCTGGTTTGATCCCCAGTGGGGCGGTGTGTGTGTACCAGAGGCAACTGATCAATGTCTCTCTCTCTCACATCAATGTTTCTCCTTCTCCTATTCCCTTCCTCTTTCTCTAAAATAAATAAAAACATATCATTTGGTGAGGATTAAAAAATATGTTAGTTAATGAAATAATGGCTGAAAACTTTCCACACTTGGTGAAAGACACAAACTTATGGACTCAAAAAGCTAAGCTAACTCTAAACAGGATAAACACAAATAAATACATCAAAGATCATAGTTGAACTTTGGAAAAATAAAGACAAAGAAAAAAATCTGGAAGTCTGCCATAGAGAAATGACACTTTAACAATAAGGAAGTACAAGTTTGAATGAGAGTGGATTTCTCGTTGGAAACTATGGAGAAGGAAATGGCACAGTGTTTTTCTAGTACTGAAATAAAAGACCTGTCAGCCAAAAAGTCAATACCCAGTGAAACTATCATTCAGGGATGAAAGAGAAATAGGACATTTCAGGTGAAGGAAAAGTATAATATATTTTATCTCGCAAAAGTTAAACCTATCCATAAAGATTATCTAAAAGATGTTTTTTAATCAAAAACAGTGTGTCAATTTTTTTTTTTTTTTAAAAGCACCCTGCTTTTTTTAAGAAAGAAAGAACAATGATAAGAGGAGAAATACAGGAAGATACAACTGACTATATTTTTTCTCATGAGTTTTATAAATCATATTTTGAGGATTGAAGCAGAAACTAATGCAATCTGATACTTAAGACTATGATACTCAAAAGTCAGGAGACCTATAGTAAGTAAAGCCCTGGACTTTGCTGGAAGTGATAAAATGTTGATATCAGAAGACAGTGATATATCAAGTGTGTATATTGTTCTAACCACAAAAATTACTATAAAAACTATAAATACATTCAAATACCTATAAATCAAGATGAAATTCTAATATAATATTCAAGTAAATTACGGAAGGCGGAAAAGAAAATAAACAAGAACACGAATAAACTAACAGAATAATTAATGAAATGAGAGACATAAGTGCTAATTTTCAAGAATTACTTTAAATGTAAATAAGATGCATACACTAATCAAAAAACAGATACAGGCAGAGTGGATAAAAAGGAATAACCAAATTATATGCTGTTCACAAGAAAGTCCCTTCGAATTCAATGATATAAGTAGGATGAAAGCAAGAGGAAGGCACAAAATGTGTCACATAAACATCATCAACAAAAGTAGGAGTGGCTATATTAGTATTGGAAAAAACAGCCTTCAAAGAAAAGAAAATTACTGGAGGCAAAGAGCCATTACATAATGATAAAAGTATCAATTCACAACGAAGACAGTAATTCTAAATGTGTGTGCACCAAGCAACAGAACCTCAAAATACATGAAACAAAAACTTAAGGAGCTGAAAAGAAAAACAAACATTTCCACAATTATACCCTATAGCTGGGACTTTGAAATCTTTCTATCAGCAACTGAGAGTGACAGGAGAGGAAATCATCACAGATACAAAAAACTCAACACCACCACCTTCTAGGGTCTAACTGACAGATGTAGAATTCTACATCTTTTATTCTTCATAAAACAACAGCAGATTATATACTTTCTTTCAAAGGCCTATAGAGCATGAACCCAAATAAACCATCTCCTGGACTATAAAACAAGCCTCAATACATTTAAAATAATTGAAGCCAAATGAATTCATACAGAATGTTCTCTGACCATAATAGAATTAAACTAAAATCATTAAAGGGGATACAACAGGAAAATCTCTATACATGAAAATTAAACAACACATATGTAAATAATCACAGGTCAAAGAGGAAATCTCAAAGGAAATTGAAAAAGTACATAGATCTGGAAAAATATGAAAACATAACATATCAAATGGGTGAGATACAGCTAAGAACACAATGAAAAGTCACTATACATCTATTAGAATGGCTAAACTTTAAAAAGTAGTTGACAACACCAAACACTGGTGGGGAAGTACCGAAACCAGATCACTTGTACTTGGCTAGTGGCAATTGTGAATGCCACAAACACTCTGTAACCATTTGCCAATTTTATATAGACTTAAACATGCAATTACCATAAAACTCAGTAAATGCACTCAGGCTCGTGTCCCCAGGTAAATAAATGGAAGTGGCCCAGATATATATTATCAAATGGATGGTTAAATAAACATACATTCTATGGACTATTATTCAGCACTACAAAGTAATGAGCTTTTTTTTTTTTTTTTTCTAGTATCTAATAAATATATTGTAATCCTAAGAAACAAGAATAGAAATTTTAAAATGTAAATCCATATTATTAGCAATTTTGTAACCAGTTTAGTCTTTAGTAGTTAATTTTGGAATCATGATTTGTGGTTTGACATCTACTACTTAAGTCATCTAAAACAATGAGAAGGCAACATGAAACTTCATTTTAATTAAATATTCAGAATAAAATTTTGATTAAATAAGTTTACAATTAAAAGTTAAATATTTAGAAACTAATGTACTAAATTAATAAATTTTACTTTATTAGTTGTGCCAACAATATAAATATTTAAGTGTTGGTTAATGGTAAAAGAAAGTCAATTGCCCAATAAATGTGAAAGATGAATGCACAAGACCTTAAACACAGTGTAATTAGGTGTGGATAAGCCTCCCCACACATAAAATCTCCCTGGACATTAATGAGTTCATCCACTGATTGGCAGATGGGCTATCCATTTTCTGACACCCTGGCCAACAACCCTAGAAGGGTTAGCTTTCCACCACCCCAGCAAAGACCCTCCAAACGCAAGCGCTCGCTCCCAGCTGTAAATGCACTCTGGGAAATAAGCTAAACAGCCCCCGACACAGCTGGGCCACCTGGCCCCGCGCCCTCCAGCTGTGTCCAGGTCCAGTGTTGCAGCAGAAGGTGGTCGTTGGCTCATCTACAGAGCGGGTCTGAAGCTGCATGAAATAGGCACGAGGGTGTTCACATTTGGGACATGGCTCTGCAATAGAGTCACCGTTCTCCTAGGCTGCTCCACCAAGGACATCATCCACTTCTTTCAGCATTGGATACTTCCGATTGTGACCTTGTGAGCGATGTTGTGCACGTAGGGGCAGGTGTTGCAGGAGAAACGGTGGCAACGCTGTCCCTCCTCCACGATGAACTCATTCCCGCAGCCCGGGCTGAAAAGCAACATGACCGCAGAGCCCCTGCCCGGGCTCCGGCCTAATGAGCTCTTGATACACGCAACAACTTGCATGAATCTCCAGGGAATTATGCCAAGTCAGTGGAAAATGCCCATTTCAAAATGTTACATACTATATTATTGCACTGACATAACATTTTAAAATGACAAAATTTTAGAAATGAAGAGCGTATTATTGGTTGGCAAGGGTTAAGGATGGGGGCGGGTAGGTATAGTTACCAAAGGGCAAAGGACAATATGAAGGATTCTTGTTTTCAGTTCTTGATTGGGATGGTGGATACACAAACCTATGCGTGGGATACAATTGTAAAGAATTCAACACACACACACACACACACACACACACATACTCACAAATGAGTTCAAGTAAAACTGGGACAATCTGAATAAGACCATTGGGTTTTATCAATGTCGGTGTCCTGGCTGTAATATTGTACTATCATTTTTCAAAATGTTAACAATGGGGAAAGTATTTCCTGCAATTTCATGTGAATCCACAATTATCTCAGTAAAACATTTCAATTAAAAAATACACCGTAACGGACTAAGGGGAAATTATGTTTCAGGAGGTATGCCTGAAAGGGAATCAGTTGTTCTGAACTGGAGGAATATAAGGTAGGTGGAGACATGTATATCCAACATCAGCCTATAAACACAGAACTTAACCTGGAGTCTTAGAATTTTGTCCCATCACCATTCCATCACCCTTCCCTCCTTCCTTGGTTTGCTTCCCACATTGTTCTAATTAGACAGCCATTTCCTCTGCGCAGCTGTTTTCAATTTTAACAAACCACAATGAGGTACAGAGAGACAACACTGCCTGTCTTATCTTTGGGGAGGGCACCCCTCCCTGAAACCATAAGAGTTAAATCTTTGGATGATTTTCATGAATGTAATGCAAAATACAAAACACCTCCAACAAAAAGACAACATGTTGTGCTAGAGAAAAATTTTTTTATCCTGTAGACTAAATAGTAAGCCAGTCCTTACAAATACTCTTTTCATAAATTAAAACGTAAGAACAAGCACAAAATAAACAAAAGCATGTTGACTGAACCTTTAACTGGATGGATTAATTTTATAAACTATATAAAATGCAAGTTTAATTCTTGCTTTCATTTCTGTCATGATGGCAACTTCTGTGTTATAAAAATGTTTATCAGTTGTTTCTGATTATAAAAGTAGGATAGTATGTGTTCAATTTAGAGACTGAGAGAAGCAGAAAAAGTACAGAGAAGGAAATGAACCCAAATCTAGGTTCTACCACACAAAAGCAACATCTATTATTATTTTGTTTCAATTTCTTCAGACATTTATTTTATTCATATTGGTGTGTATTTAACTGACTTATAACTACATGCATCTCTTAAGGTCTTTCTCCATGACTGTTTACATGCATGCACATCCCATAACCTTGCTCCTGATCCTGATACAGGACATTTCCAGGCTTCCAGCAGCCTTCCTTAGCCTTCATCCCAGTTGCTAACTCCCACCACCAGGTAACCGCTATTCTGATTTCTAGGCAATAGAATAATTTTGCCTGTTTTGGAATTTCATAGAAATGGAATGTGTGCTTTTGTGTCTGGCTACACTATCCCGACATTAGTGAGTCAAGCTCGACCTATTGCAAGTAGCAGCAGTTTGCTCTTTCCCCAGCTGTGGTGTGTTCCCTTGTGTTAGCCCATTTATCCCTCCACTGGGATGGATGCTTAGGTTGGTTCCACTGTGGGCTGTTATGAACAATACTACTTGGATGTTGTGTCTTTTGGCAGGTGTAGCCTTTCCCATCTCTTGGGGGTGAAGTTACTGAACGGGAAGGTATACATATGACCAGCTTAAGGTATACATATGATCAGTATACAAATTAAGGAACTGGAAGGTATACATATGATCAATTTAAGTGGCTACCACCAAATTTTGAGTTTCCATGGCTTCCCATCCGTGTTGACACTGTATGCCCTTTGAATTTAATCAGTCTGGCAGTAACATCATTCTAAGCCAAAACAAGAACGTTCGTACTATAAATCTAGAATTTTGTATCTTGTGCATTTCAGTGTGTTCATGTGTGTGTATGGTGTGTGTGTGTGTGTGTGTGTGTGTGTGTGTGTGTAGTTAACCTGTGTATTTTGTAAAGAAGTAAATTTATAAAACAATTACCATGATTTGGTGGGCCTTAACTTACAAAAGAGTTTTCAGTATAATGACATTTTCAAGGTATTGTCCTCTGCATTAGAATATGGTATGACATACAAGGTTATACAAACATAACATAAACTCACTGTACACATTTTCATCATTTTGATTTTTTTTACAATTTTGAATTTAATTTTGTGTGAACATCAATGTTTGAGAGTAGAATTAGTATTCAACCATGTTATTAATAAAAAATAATTCAAAAAAAATTCATATGAAATCTGCCAGAAATGAAAACTTAATTACCAAAGCACTACATTAAGAACTCTATATCATTTTTATTATGTATGCAATATTTTATTGCTATTGTTTTATTTCCCTTCTTTCTACCTTTATTTTTTTCTAGCTTAGAGATTTCTCCTTTTTTCCCTTTTTATGGTTTTGTTTTCGTACACATATAACACATTTTTTCTGCTGCTAACTTGCTTTCGTATTTTAAAGAGGATACAAAGGGGAATACAAACGTTGGCTTTAATCTACAGGGATATACATTTTCAAATCTCTCTCTTGGGGAAAGGTGTAGACATAAACACACATTTTTATTAACTTGCAAAATTCAAAACTGTTTGATTCAAGTATATAATCCAAGCAGGAGAGTAACTCTGAGCCGTAAATACTGAAGCTTACTAGCTCATGCTAGGGCTCCACTTGTAATAAAAGGTGCTGCTAATTACCTTTAAAGCCTTCGGTGGTCTGAGACGTGCCTACCTTGGATTGCCTACTTCATTTTATACGCTCTCAGTAGTTAGGACTGAATGGATGGGATCTCAAATTCTGTTGCCAATATTGGGTATTTCAGAGTTAGTTACAGTCTCCTGCTTTCTGCTTGATATTCACTTGATTTAGAGATGGGACCAAATCTACATTTTCACTCATCTGGGGATATTGCAAAAAGCACCACTATATTGTGTGGTTAAATTGCTGATTAAATTGCTTATCATCTATGTGCCTATGAAATCACTTCTGAATTATTTCAGCACAGTTACTTCTTCATGTCTCTTTTGGATGACTCTCCCCACTCCTAGCTCTCATCCTTCCCTCACCAACAAAGACAGACTACAGTAAAAACAACAATCACAACTGCAAAAGGAAAAACAAAACAAAACAAAAAAAACCACTGGAGCTTTTAAAAGTTGAAAATGCAGTCAATCATTTTGCATCCTGGAGATTTTATAAATGACTTTTACAAATTCAGTTGTTTGGTAGCTATTGGATCAATCAAATACAATATTTTTGTCTGAATGAAGGGAAACATTTTGGTCAGTCATTCAGATATTTTGTCTAAAGATATCCAAAACAAAACTTAAAATAATATTTTAAGGTATGGAAAACGTATTTTATGTGTTCCCAAATATACAACTTCCAAGGAAACTGAAACAAGAAAAATGAGTAGAATTAGGTCAATTTCTCAGGCTCATGGTGCTATAGTGTGACAAGCTTTTAGGGCTCTTGGACATTTGGCTAAGAGTATATTTTCATAGCTGGTAAGATGAATATTCATAACATATCAAACTTAAAAGGTCCACTGCTGAGTGAGCCGTCTTCTCCCCAGTACGTTTTTTTCCTTGGATTGAGCAGATCCTTGACCAGCAACTGGAAGGGCACTCACCCTGACAGAGTGTGAGGCTCGTAGGAATGGGCTCCGCTCTAGGGCCAGCCGGAAGTGAGGGCATCATTCCATAAGGAATTTTTTATCTGGTACATGTGCTTAAAATCAACCGGCAGTCCAGGCAAAGTGCAGACTAATTGGAGTCAGGAAGAGTGGAACTTAGCATCAGGATGTCTTCCCTGGTCTTCACTGGGGCCCATGGCAGTTTGTAAGGCTCTTCTTTCTGAAAGGGAAACTGACAAAATTGATACAGATGTAGTCAGACTGACCCCAGGACATTAAACAAGTGAGGGTGGAAAATTCCACTCAGGAAACCAGAAAGTTTCAAATGGAAACAAGATGGGGGCTGAATATCTAGAAGCAAACAGAAACCTGTTCATCACTCATAGCACAGGCATGCTAGATAGGAGAGTGTTGTATCTGAAAAGGTAAGAACAACTTACCTATCATTCTTGAAATAAGGATCCGTCCTCAATGTTTGGATATGAGACTAATTCTAGTTATCATAAAGATCTTATATTAGATTGTATATCCTTGGAGACAGTGCAGTTTGTATTCTAAAAAAAGAGAAAGCTTGCCCTGGTAGTATGGGTCAGTAGTTTGAGCACTGGCCTGTGCACCGAAGGGTAGTGGGTTCAATTCCTGGTCAAGGGCATGTACTTGGGTTGCGGGTCCCCCTGCCCCAGTTGGGGCACCTGTGGGAGGCAGCCAATTGATGTGTCTCTCTCACATCGATGTTTCTCTCTCTCTCTCCCCCTCTACCCTCTCCCTTTCTCTCTCTTTCAAATCAATGGAAAAAATATCCTGGGGTGAGGATTAACCAAAAAGAGAGAGGCAGGTTGAAGACAATGACAGAAATGATGGAGGAAGATGGGGTTATGAAATATTTGGATTGAAAAAATAGAGTTGGGTAATTGGTTGGGAATCTTGTTTTAGAGCCAAGGAGTATACTATAGATTACCTGAGTTTTCTATGTGGTAAAAACAAAAGTTTACATTACTTTATACATATCTTCATTTTCTCTACTACCTTTTATCAGAAGGATAATAAATGCCTAAAGATTGTAATAATGGTAGTTTGAGGAATGGAGTCAAGTTTTAGATGTAAGTTGACTCTTTTTATGCATTCACAGGGCTGACAAAATTCTGTTTGTAGAGGGGGCCACATTACCCTACTGTTTGGAGACAGTCTGAGACAAAGATGAATGCTGGAGTAGTGCCATGCTTGGTCAGCAAGGTGGAAAGTTTGGGGCCATGCAGAACCCTCTCTTAAGAAGGAATCTATGAACAGTTCCCAGGTGTGTCGATTCATTTCTTACAATGATTCTGGCACTTGCCCTTCCTTTCCACTGTCACTGGCCTGATTCTGCTTTCCACAAGATTAACCCATTCCTCCCCTTGGACCCATCCTGTGTATCACTATCAGATTTATGTTCTGAAAATCCTACTGACACAATGGTTGCTGAAGAGTCATTACTCTTCTGTTTGGAAAATATTAATCCATATTAGCCATCTATGTTGCTCTATATCTTTGTTCTGTAAATATTTGCTCTTTTGATTTGATATCTCAGTGAGAAGCAACTTACTTGCAACATCCCACAGGTCCTTGAAGAGACTTACTTAGATTATTAATACATGTATGCATATTCATGCAAAACTAAAAAGGTCTGTTTTTAAAAGATTTTTCATTAATTTTTAGAGAGAGAGGAAGGGAGAGGGAGAGAGAAACACTGATGTGAGAGTGCAACATCGACCGGCCCGAGACTCAGGTGTGTGTCCCAAGCGGAAATTGGACCTGCAAACCCCTCGGTGCTTAGAAAGATGCTCAACCAACTGGGTCACACAGAGCAGGGCAAAAGTTCTCTTTCTTTGTATGCTCTTTTAAAAATATCTGGGTCTCCATCCATCAGAGTAGACAATATCATCTCCTGTAACATCTTGCCTGTCTGTCTACTTCTATACCTAAATTAGATTATTATAATTTTGCTCTTATAGTGCTGGAAATGAAATGGGTAATAATGTAAGATGCCTTGTGTGGCACCAGTTCAGCCTTTTCTCGATGAAAATTCCAATACCATGTGGTTTCAACAAGGAATATGTAAGCAATATTATGTTTCTGTATCAAAATTATGCAGAAAAACAGTCTAATTTTTAAAATCATATCTCAGTTGGTGTAGTATATGCAGGAGTTGGTGTAAAACTGACCAGAATTTTTAAAAAAACATACATATTCTTATAATTTTGGTTCTTTTTTAAAAAAATATATCTTTATTGATTTCAGAGAGAGGAAAGGAGAGGGAGAGACAGACAGAAACATCAATGATGAGAGAGTCATTGATTAGCTGCAGCCCACAATCCGGGCATGTGCCCTGACAGGGAATCAAACCCCGATCGTCTGGATCTTAGGTCGATGCTCAACCTCTGAGCCACGCCCGGCCAGGCTAATTTTGGTTCTGTGTGTGTGTGTGTGTGTGTGTGTGTGTTTTAAGTGAAGCCTTTATTTCCTCAGATTTTTAAGTTGAGTGATACCTAAAATGCTGTTTGAACTTGAAAAAAGCGATACATGGTAATGCTTGGATAAAGGGCCATGCACATTTTTTAAAACAGAAGTTAGTCTTTCAGTTGAATTTGGGCTTAATGCAGTATCAAGGCACTTTCTTGAGTGGTCATCTTGGTGCTGAATTGTAAACTGCATTCCACAACTGTTGCCATGAGTGTGAAAAGGTAGAATAAAGAAGTTGCCAAAGTATATAGATGCTTACTTTTTCAGACACTTCAGTGGGAAAGTGTGAACTTTAAACAAACGTTTTAAATATTATAACTAATTTTGTGATTTTAGTACATGCTTTATTAGTGCAAGACTAGCAAGGTGTTTTAAAGATAAGTTTGTATCTACTTCCAGTGAAATGGTAAAGAATTATTGCTGGTAGAAAGGAACACGAACATCCCAGGATCATATGGGGGTTTAAAAAGAGCAAAACTTATCTTACCAAAGAAGATATACAGATGGCAAATAAGCATATGAAAAGATGCTTAACATCATAAATCATTAGGGAATTGCAAATCAAACAACAGTGAAACATCACTACACACCTTTTAGAAATAAAACAACGAGATACTGCGAAAGTCTGGAACACTGACAACACCAAATGCTGGTGAGGATGTGGAGAAACAGGAACTCTTATGCATTTCTGGTGGGAATGAAAAGTGGTACAGCCACTCTGAAAGACAGTTTGGCAGCTTCTTACAAAACTAAATAATCCTACTGTACAACCCAAAAATCTGATCCTTGGTATTTACCCAAAGGAGTTAAAAACTATGTCTACATAAAAACTGCACAAGGATGTATATATGCATTCATAATTGCCAAGACCTGGAAGCAACGAGGATATCCTTCAGCAGGTGAATGGATAAATCGACTGTGGTACATCCAGACAATGGCATATTATTCAGCGCTAAAAAGAAATGAGCTATCAAGCTACAAAAAGCCATTGTGGAAAATTAAATGCATATTACTAAGTAGAAGAAGCCAATCTGAAAAGGCCAAACACATATGTATGACTCTACCTATAAGACATTCTGGAAAAAACAAAACTATGGGAAGATCAGTGGTCACCAGGGAGGAAAGATAAATATTTGGAGCACAGAGGATTCTTAGGGCAATGAAATTGTTCTGTATGATACTATAGTGGGGGATACCTGTCATTATACATTTGTGAAAAACCATGGTTCACAAAAAAAAGTTTTTGAACACCCCGAGTGAGCCTTAATGTAAACTATGGATTTTGAGTAATAATGATTTTTGTGTTTTTTTTAACCATCAATCTGTTCTCCGTTATCTATGAGTCTGTTTCTGGTTTGTTCATTTATATTGTTTTTTAGGTTCCACATATAGTTGAAATCATATGGTACTTGTCTTTCTCTGACTCACTCATTTCAATTAGCATAATACTCTCTAGATCCATCCATATTGCTTCAAATAGAAATATTTCATTCTTTTTATGGCCAAGTAATATTCCATTGTATATGCGTACCACAGCTTTTTTATCCACTTGCTTATTGATGGGCATTTGGGTTACTTCCATATCTTGACTGTTGTAAATAACGATGCAATGAACATAAAGGGCTCATATTTTCTTTTGAATTAGTGTTTTGGGTTTCTTCAGATAAATACCTAGAAATGGAATCACTGGGTCACAAGGCAATTTCATTTTTTTTACAACTTTATTTTTATTGTTGACACTATTACAGATGTTCCCATTTCCCACCCACCCTTTACCCAACTCCACCTCGCTCCTACCCACCCCTTTCTGCCGTCTGGTCATCACTACACTGTTGTCTGTGTCTATGGGGTATGCATATATTTTCTTTGATGAATCTCTTCACCTTCTTTCATCCAGTCCCTCCAGTCTCCCTCCCTTCTGAAAACTGTCAGTCTGTTCCATGTGTCCATGCATATGCTTTTATTTTGTTCATCATTTGATTTTGCTCATTAGATTCCACATATAACTGAGATAACATGGTATTTGTCTTTTTCTGACTGGCTCATTTCACTTAGCGTAACAATCTCCAGGTCCATCCATGTTGTTTCAAAAGGTAAGAGTTCCTTCTTTTCTACAGTCAAGTAGTATTTCAGTGTGTGAAGGTATCACAGCTTTTTAATCCACTCACCTACTGATGGGCACGTGGGCTGTTTCTAGATCTTGGCTATTGTAAATAACTGCAATGAACATAAGAGTGCATAAGTTCTTTCTGATTGGTGATTCAAGATTGTTAAGATAAGTTCCAGGAAGTGAGATCACTGGGTCAAAAAGTAGTTCCATTTTTAATTTTTTGAGGAACTTCCTACTGTTTTCCACAGTGGCTGCACCAGTCTGCATTCCCACTAATAGTGTAGAAGTGTCCCCTCTTCTCCACATCCTCACCAACACTTGTTGTTTGTTGATTTATTAACGACAGCCATTCTGACAGGTGTGAGGTGATATCTCATTGTGGTTTTAATTTCCATTTCTCTGATGATTAGTGATGTTGAGCATATTTCCCTGTGTCTATTGGCCATCTGTATGTTCTCTTTGGAGAAATGTCTGTTCAAGTCCTTTGCCCATTTTATTATTGGATTGTTTGGTTTTTTCGTGTTGAGCTGTATGATTTCCTTATAAATTTTGGATATTAATACCTTATTAGATGTATCATTGGTGTGATAATGATGGGTTTTTTGTTTGTTTGTTTGTTTGTTTTTTAAATATATCTTTATTGATTTCAGAGAGAGGAAAGGAGAGGGAGAGAGAGAGATGGAAACATCAATGATGAGAGAGTCATTGATTGGGCCCAAAACCCGGGCATGTGCCCCGACAGGGAATCGAACCCCGATCACCCAGATCCTAGGTCGACGCTCAACCGCTGAGCCATGCCCGGCAGGGCGATAATGATATTTTAATGTAAGCTCATTGGTTTTAACAAATGTCCCACTCTTGTCGTCAATGTTGATAGAGGGGGAGGCTACGCATGTGTGGGGACAAGGGAAATATGGGAAATCTCTGTACCTTCCCCTCAATTTTGCTGTGAAACTAAAACTGCTCTAAAAATAAAGTCTGTTTCAAAAAACAGCACAAGTTATACCAAAATGTCCCTGTTGTTATTAAATAACAGTACATGAAATGTTTTTTTATCCACTGATTGGGTGCCTTCTTTGTATCCAAATATCCCATTACACATTTTTTAAAAATTTGAACTGGTAAACTATTTAAAAGTATTTGTTAAAATATTTTTTCCCAAATTATTAAAGATTTTAATCCAGTTTGCGCTGCATAACTAAAACCTCATTCAATTTATTTTCAAAAGACCTCACTGGTTTTCAAGAGCCCAGGCAGTATAATCTCAAAGGTCTGTTTTCCATATGACATCAAAACATAACTTTCATTAGTAATCATGGCAGCTTGGGACACATGCTGAAGATTAAACACACATACAAATTGTAAAATTTCATTTAAATAATTTCCTTTTTGTGTCATAAATTATTATGATTTCAAATGTCATCTGTGATTTTGTGGACTAATATGATACATGATGCTCTGGTGCATTTTGGAAGCTAAATAGAGAAGGACTGGAGTTGCCAGCTGTGGGTGACTGGAGCCTTCAATCTGCATTTGAAGTATTTCCAGCAAAGAACTGAAGACTTTCACGCGTAGCTCTCTTTTAAGAAGTCTTGACTGTGCAGCACCTCATGGTATACCGATGTGCTCTTACCCATCTGGTTAATAAAATATTGGAATGAGCAGAAGGTATCTCTAGTAGACCAAACACAAATTTCCAAGTTTTAGCATATGTTCACCCAGGCAAACTTGGTGTGTGCTGTTGTATGTTTTTGATCCCAGGCCCTTTGCAATGTCCAGGTTGTTCTAGCTCATCTTTGTAGTTTAGAGATGACTTAAGTTCTCATCGTCAGCGAATACTAGAAGGATGACTTGGCAACAGATAAGGAGCTTCTCCATATGGAGATGCCTCCTGTGGAGTGGACAATGTGGAATTCCTTAAGTTCCTTATTGCTTTCATGTATATTTGTGTTATGGATCATTGTTGTAAAAGCAACAGTCAACTGCAGCCCACACCAGGTGTCCGAAGGCCAGTTAGTAACCCACTCTGCACCATTCCTATTCTGACAGGTGTGATCAGAAGAGGAATCGATCGCATACTTTCTCTGGCCTGATTTTGTATGATGTCAGTGTTGTAACAGGTGACCTCCATAAGAAGCATTCTGTCTATTCAGCTCCTAGTTACAGGAAGTAATCAAATAATAAGATCTAGATTTGATTCCCTAGTCAGTCAACCATCAAGAGTTAGGAGAGATGTGCTGTGTTTTTTAATAACATCACCTTTGGAGATACAAAAAGATATACCTAATTGAGATATCTCTCTATATTACACTATTCAACACTCCTTTTGATTCCACACTGTATAATAGCACCAAAGCACTTCTCCCATTTAGCCCACATTTCAAAATATGTTTAAAAATATTTTTAAAAGCCAAAACATTGAATTACTAAAAATTATTTTGCAACATTTTGTAAAAAGAAAATTTTCCATGCTTATTTATTTATTATGCTTTATTAATTCTGAAATATGTCATATATTTCAAACATATCATGGTCAAAAGGATACATAATAGAGATATGGTTTTAAGTAGAAAACTTGACCAGATGTCTGTATACCCACCAACCAGCTTCAGAAACAGAACCTTACCAAGATCTTTGAAACCCTGACATACTTGACACACCTAAACATCCTCCTCAGAGGTACCAAATGTGTCATAAAGACTGCGCTTATTATTTTACTTTGCATTAAAGGTTTACCTCATATATAGCCCAACATAATATAATTTTGTTTTGCATATATTTGAAATTTAAAAAAATTAGATCATGCAGTGTTTTTCCTTTTGTAACTTGCTTTTGAAAAATTCTTTATCATATTTGGGAAAGTCACCTTTATTGATGCGTATGCCCAGTTCATTTATGTCTATAATGGTCCATTGTAGAATTACAACATAATATATTCATTCAAATTTTTCCTACCAATGGATGTTTGGGTCATTTTCAAACTTTTTTGTCACATAAACAAAGCTTAAATGCCTTTTAAGTGCATATGTGCAAGTTACTTTATAATATGTAGGAAGCATAAATCTCATTTCTTTAAGAACATCTTTAAATTCAACAGGAAATTAAAATTATTTCCTAAAAGTTGTGCCAATTTATACTCCCACCAGTGAGCAAGACTTGATTTTGTGATTTGCTTTTAGTTCCCAAGCTGGTGGTTGTAGTATTATATTACATTGGGATTGTATCTGCATTTCACTGATGATTGATGAACCTGAGCATCTTCGCAAGATGCCCATGGGATTTTTGTGTATATATGGTTTGTTTGTAAACTTCTTTTGGTCTTCTATGTATTTTCTTTTAGGTTTTTCTCTGTTTTCCCCCATATTTATTCTAAAAGTTTAAAAATTTGCTCTTCATGGTCATGTCTTCAATGCATCTAAAATAGATTTTTGGGGAATGGCATAAAATAGATACTTAATGCCTGGCCGAGTGTGGCTCAGCAGTTGAGCATCGACCTAGGATCCAGGAGATCGGGGTTCGATTCCCGGTCAGGGGTGTGCAGGAGGCAGCCAATGAACGACGACTCTCTCATCATTGATGTTTGTATCTCTCTCTCCCCTTTCTCTTCCTCTCTCTGAAATCAATAAAGATATATTCAAAAAATAAAAATAAATAAATAAACAAAATAAAATAGATACCTAATATTTTCACACTTAGACAAGCAATTATTAACATGCTACTGAGCAGCTCCAGTTTTCCCTGTGAGCTGCAATGTCACCTGGTCTAGGTCTCTGTTTAAGCCTTGGTTTATTTTTTAGCTCTATTCTTTTCATGGTGAGTGTATTTTTCAATTCTTGAATTCTCCTAATCATTAATACTTTAGATTAATTCTTGATACCTAGTGAAGGGAGACACCCTCTAACCCCAACCTGGTTCTTCAGAAATGTATTGGATATTTTGGGCCCTTTGTCTCTTCATATAAAATGGCAAACAGCTGGAACAATTATGAAACATTGAC
This sequence comes from Miniopterus natalensis, assembly GCF_054644295.1. Taxonomy (NCBI): domain Eukaryota; kingdom Metazoa; phylum Chordata; class Mammalia; order Chiroptera; family Miniopteridae; genus Miniopterus; species Miniopterus natalensis. The sequence goes on from NC_142081.1 coordinate 131,759,078, forward strand.
TAGAATTTGGTAGAATTAAACTAACTCTATGGAACAGTTTGGAGATAATTGAAATTTTTATGGGATTGAATTTATATAAAATCATGACAAAACTCTCCATGTGTTAGCTATTTTCAAGGATATTTATATTAAAATAATATTATAGAATAATAATTTAGACACATATAATACAGTATAATAATTTATATAATTATTTCACACATTTTAAAAATAATTCACTTCAAATATCTATTCAGGTTTTCTTAAAAACTGTATCCTTAAAAATTTCATTGTTTGTTGCTGACTTCTTTTATGGTTTATTTCTATATCTTAAAACACTGCTAATGTGCTTTATTAATTCTAATTCTAGTTTTTAAGGGATATTTTGTATAATCAAGACTATAGAATATATTCTGTAGTACATGTACACCTACATACAACCTCACATTTTTCCTAAAGTATTTATTTTGTTCCCCACTCCTGTGTTAGACTATATTGATATAAATGTTTCACATTATTTTATATAACTGCTAAAGCATTCCAAACATGCCTCAAATGTGGAAAATAGTATTAGACATGCTTACGTGTCCTACACCGAGATTAAAAAATTGTCAACAGTTTGCTTTATTTCTCTCTCATGCGCCATATACTTTTCCCTCTCTGTCCCTCTGTGTTTTTATATGTTTGTATCTTTCTAAAGAAACAAAACTGGACAGATACAGCTAAAGCTTCACATGATCCTTTCACTCCCTATTGCACCCCAGAATTAACCACTGTTTGGAATTATATTTTTACCTTTCCTAGATTTGTCTGGACTTCTGGTACATGGATAAGCATCCATAAATAAATACTGCAGTGTTTTAGAAGCTCATGTACACTTTACTCTTGTTTATACGTTTTTGCAACTTTGTTTTCTCCACTATTCATAATTGTGAGGTTTAACTATGCAAATATAGATTCAGTTCATTCATTTTAGCTGCTGTATGAAATGCCACACTATGAGTAAACCAGGCTACTATGTATTCTCCTGGTAAGTGACAGTTCTGTTGTTTTCACTTTTGCACTATTTCAAACACTACTACAAAAGTAAAGTTCTGTGCATATAAACTAGAGAATATGTGTGACATAATTCTCAAAGATCCATAATTAACCTAAAGAATGACTGTTTCAGAGTGTGTATCTTTCACTTTACCAGGTATTGCAAAATTGCTATCTGAAGCTATTGTACCAATTTTCATTCCCTGAAACAATGTAGAGCCCTATTTCCTTCACTTGAGCCATGTGTTATCAGGATTAGTAATCTGGGTCTGCATTGCAGGTATTTAATTGTATTTTACTATGGGCTTATTTATATTTCTCTGATTACTAAGGAAGCTGACCACCAACTTTTATGAGTTTATCAGCAATTTCATTTTTAATTCCATTGCTCTCCTTTTTCTCTGTTTCCCTATAATGTTTTTTTATGCATTTGTAAGAGTTCAGTATAGTCTGTATAATAACCTTTCCTTGCTTATATAAGCTATAGGCATTTTTGTTTAGTGTGTGGTTTATTTTATTCAGTTTGTTTATTATATATTTTTTTTTCCATGGAGATGTTTTGAATTTTAATCAAATCAGATTTATCAACCTTTTTTTTCCCTATAATATTTGGTTCAAAGACTTACCTAAAGAAAATTTCTCCTTCCCCAAATATCATAAAGCTTTCTTTTATTTCAAAATCATTATAATTTTTATGTTTATTTGACACTTCCAATGTATTTGGATTTTATTTCTCTGTATGTTGTGAGGTAGGGATCTAATCTAATGTGTATTTACAGTGAATAGGCAGTTTTCCTCCCATCACAACTTGTGAATAGTTCCTCCTTTAACTTCTAACACATATTTACATATTTCAGTCTTCATATAAATGGAGCTCCCAGGGTATAAATGAGTCCCTTTCATGGTTTTCATTTGTACTTTCATTGGTCTTTTTCTATCCCTCCTCTGGGAAATTTGTTTCCCATAGCATTTTACTAAGTATTGATTGGTATATTATGAAATGAGTCTCCCATTATTCTTTCAGGTGTTCTTAGCTGTGCATTTTTATTTATTTTGTTAGAGTAACAATGTGGTAAAGAATTCAGACTCTTGCTTTGACACTGATTCTTTGATCTTGACCAAGTTGCTTACCCATCAGTTCCTCTAAATGCAGATGATATTGTTATCTCCTAGGGGTTTTATAGGATCAGAGGAGTTATTATATTTAAAGTACTTAGCAAAGTGTCCGGCACTTAGTAAGTACTACATTTTATACCTCACATTTTTTATTCTAAATGAAAGTCTTTCAATTAGTTAGATGTATTCTTGTGTATATATGTTGGGCTATTAGTTTATATCTTTTAAAATCATGTTTTCCAATTGTACTAGTATTTGTGAATGCTATGATATTGTGAACTGCCACAATGGATACAGTTCTCTTACTAGTTCTAATATTTTTTCTGTACCTTATTTTTAATTCTGTAATCATAAAATCATATGTTTGGTAAAATATTAGGATATTACTATTCTTTTCTAGTCTGTATAACTGTTATTTCATTATGTATTATTGCATTATCTAGAACCTCCATGGATGTTAAACAGAAGCTCTGGTAATGGACTTGATGACTTGTATTGTTCCAAGATTTCACCATTAAGTATTAGTTACTAGAGAGTTGGAATGTAACATCTGTGGGTTAAGGAAAACGATCTCTTCTAGTCGTCCTTTCTTAACACTTCGAAGAACACCTTTCCTCCCACCATATATAAGTGCTAAATTCTCTCAAAGATTTTTTTAATCTTAAAAATTACCATATTTTAATCTTCTGAATCTATTAATAAGCTTCTTGATACAAAAGGTGTTTTGTTACTGTTCTTGTTTGGGTGGGTTAGGGATTCAGGGATTGTCTGTAAAGGTAGCTTTTCAGTCAAAGTAAAGGTTATTCAGATGTTACGTTAGTTTAAATACATAAGGATCAACTTACTGAAATAAAAAGTCAAACTTTTAAGCATGATCTAAAGGTATACTTATAGCCCTGGCCAGTGTAGTTCAGTTGGTTGAGCATCACACATGCACCAAAAGATTGCTGGTTTGATTCCAGGTCAGCTGATCAATGTTTCTCTCTCTCTCTCTCTCTCTCTCTCTCTCTCTCTCTCTTTCTCTCTCTTTCCTCTCCCTACCTCTCCCTTCATCTCTCTCTAAGATCAATAAAAACATTTTTAAAAAGGTATATTTATAGCTTAATTAATTAAATATCTTTCAACCTTTGAAGCCATGTTTATAAATGTAATATATTCAAATTCATTTTAATCACCTCAATTACCTGATAGATTTGCATTCCTAAGCTCACAAGTAGATAGTAAAAATCTAATAAAGAAATATAGATAATAGTTTTTAAATTTTTTTTGGTTTCAATAGCATTTACAAATTTAACAAGATTTAAAAACTTAAAATTTCTTACATCATTTAAAATTGGAATTAAAATGTAAGCCTGTTGTGTATTCTAATACATTCATAGATGAGTTTAAATATTTAATATACACATGGGTTTTTAAAAATTTATCAGTGCAAGTTAATTCACTTTGTCTCTGTATTTATAACATAATTATTCAGGGTAGATAGAGGTACTTAACCATTAAGGAAAAATTTGTGTTATCTTAAAGAATTATGGGGTTACTTTCCCAAGGGAATTGTGGGCATTACCCCAGACTAAAGCTGTTTAATGTGAAATCTGGAGCTGTGGATATCCAGGGTTATCTTTCTTACCCCCAGTGTTCCAATATTAAGCCCTTTTCATGGTCACGATGTCATGTATCATAGGCAGGGGCTGTCATTTAGCCCAATCTTCGGGTCTGAGTTATAACATTTCAAAAATTGTAACTCATCACTTGATTGGATGATTGCTTCTAAGTTTCCATATGCTTTCTGGCCTCTGGGACCACAAATATTTCCAGTAAGTCAATGTTATTTGTTAAATGTGGGCTGTCTTGTGGCTCAGACTTGCTGTCCCATTTACTAAGGTCATTCTATGAGAGTGGAGAAATAAATTGATAGCATTTCTACTGTTGATTTATAATATTCAGTTTGATGGTATCCATAGCAATCATGTTGTATTATTTTTTTGAAAGACATTTCTGGAATCAGTGTGCTAATAGTTTTTATATAAGATTTTTTACATTTATATTTAAAAGTGAGATTTGTATAGAAATTTTCTCGTACCTACCACCCTTCTTGTTGGAAATCAGGGCCATTTTAGCCTTATTTCATGAGTTGGAGAGATTTTCCTCTCTTTTTTTCTTACACTTGTGCAGTTTGTACAAAATTGGTATTATATTCCTTAAGGTTTGGAAAATATTGTTTATGTCCACTTGTTCCTTGTGTTACATTTATGGGTCATTTTTATGTATTCATTTAATTACATTGGTTTGGAATCCCCTTTCAGTTTTTTCTTTTATTATAGTTTTTGTAATTTATGTATTTTTGAAGTTGTCTATTTTATGTAAAATTTTAAATTTATCAAGATAACTTATTCACATAAAGTATATTTTTTATCTTTAAGTATATGTGTTACATGATATTATTTAATTTCTCTTGTTATTTGCATACACCTTTGCTTTATTTTTGTTCTTTTAAGTTTTCAAAGGGTTACCTATTTTTTAACCTTTATTAAGGAAAAAAGCCCCAGTTTTCTGACTCTCTAGTGATACTCTATTTTCTATTTCATTAATTGTCCTTTCATACTTATGCTAAACATTCTGGAATTTGGGGTTTATTTTTGGTAATTTAAAACTTTTTTTCCCATTGAAAGTTTTGCTTAACAATTTTGCTAGCCTTGTTTTCTAATATGTGCGTTTATGGCAACTTATTTTTCTCCAAATACAAATTTAGCTATATTGAGCAAGGTATTTTTAGGAGGGGCTTACTTACACTGTTTTGCAATTATCACCATATTGGCACTGTAATAGTATTCCTTGATTAATGCATTATTTACAAAAATTTTGTAACTTCCAAATTATTATTGGTGTTGTTATTATTTTGTATTTCTTCTACTAAGAAATCTGTGTTTGCAGAAACTGTCCCTCTTTAAGTAATATTTCTTTTTTCCTTTATCATTTTACTTTCTATGAAAGCATTCTTTTTGTCTTGGTTTTTTCCCACCCCCAGTTCCTCTATTCTAATTCCCAGAACTCCCACTGGCTTATATGATGAACATTTTCATTCTGTCTCACATGCATGCTCCTCTCTTTCACTGTCCTGTTCACATTTTGGGGCATGATTCTGCATTGTTTTCCTGGCTATGTTCTTCCAAATCTCTCTTTCTCTTTTTTTAATATGTCAGAGAGAGGAAAGGAGAGGGAGAGAGGGAAAGAAACATCAATGATGAGGGAGAGTCATTGATCAGCTGCCTCCTGCACGCCCCCACTTGGGGATGGAGCCCACGACCGGGGCATGTGCCCTGACCAGGAATCAAACTGCGATCACCTGGATCATAGGTTGACACTCAACCACTGAGCCACGCCGGCTGGGCTTCCAAGTTTCTCTTTAACTATATTATACTTGCTTTTAAGTCCATCCATTAGTTTTTTATTTTAACAAGTGTATATTTTTATTTCTTTAGGTTCTAGCAGGTTTCACTTACTCATTTTGTATTGTGTCTTATTTTTCCTTTAGGGCTTTGGGCATATTTAGGCCTTGAAGCATTTTAATCGTATTCTTCTAAATATAATTCTTCAGATTTCCATTTTATTATTTCAAATTATTGAGTTTAAGACTTTTAGTTTTGCATGGGAGCTCTCACGGTGTTGTGCTGTATAACCCACTGATGGGAGGCTGTTTTTTTCAGTTAGGGTCCCTGGTGGCTGGATTGTGAGCATCTCTCATAGAGGGTTTTTATTTATTTTTTCCAAGACCCCCAGGTAAGTAACTAGCCTGGGGGTAATTCTTCAGTTCATGTCTTAGTTTGGTGGCTCTTGGACCTTGTAAGTAGTGTAAATACACGTTCTTAAAACAGACTCCAGGTGCATCCTTATGGCTTCAAGTTCTACCAACTTTTCTTTCCCAGAGCCTAGGCTGCAAAAGCCCTCAGTATTGTCTTCTATGTGTACATTTCATATTATTTTAAGTAAATTGAATGTGTTCTGATACTTTTTTCCATAATTTCATCATGTTTCTTGCAAGAGGGTTTTCCACATATCATTGCATTATATACACAGTGCTGGACCTAGAAATCTACATATACATTTTAACCCAATTAGAAACTAAAATGATTAAAACTACTAGAATATCATACCCATTAATGTGTTACTTACCTCCACCATGCTCCTACTGACTAATGAGTTTCTAAAATGATTTATGTTATTACATTCTTATTTCATTTATGTTAACATAATGGTTAACAAAATCTGTTTAACCATTATGGAATGTTTGAGGTGCCTCAATTATGTAATTTTCTAGGTACTTTGGAAGCAATAAGGGCTCATGAAATAGTTGTCTACTCTATAGATACAAAAGATCATTTTATATTCAGGTTATTTATGTAATACTAGGGTGCCCCAAATCTATATTAGTATAAGTTAAAATAGTATTAATATGTTGTCGCATATTTTAATTGTTATATATGAGGCATATGAAAGTCATGGTATACAGCCAGCAAATACTACAAAGACTAAATTGAGGAAATTACCCAATTCCCATGTTTAAGAAAGCTGTATTTTACCAATAACTTTATAACAACCCATCAATACATATATACATATATGTGTGTGTATGTGTATAAACATATATATAAAATACTCTGTTCCCATGCCTGAGAATACTTGAAATAATTTATTTATTTTTTATTTATTTATTTTTTAAAAAATATATCTTTATTGATTTCAGAAAGAGGACAGGAGAGGGAGAGAGAGATAGAAACATCAATGATGAGAGAGTCATTGATTGAGCCCACAACCCGGGCATGTACCCTGACTGGGAATCGAACCCCGATTGCCTGGATCCTGGGTTGACGCTCAACCACTGAGCCATGCCAGGTCGGGCAATAATTTTTTTAAAAATCTTAAAACACATTTATTTTGTTAAGTGATGAAGTCTTACTCATTAAGAAATAGATAACTTTCTAAGTAAGTATTTTCTTTCATCACCCTGAGATATTATTTCTTGCTTTCTGCCAAACCAGGCCCATATTTTCTCCCTCAAATCTGAGTGTCAAAAACCACACCGGGAAACACATCTCAGAGCTGGTGAAAGCCTCGCTTACACACCGGCTTCAGCCTTATATCAGAATATGATGATGGAAAGAACTAAGTATCGTCTGAGAAAAACCACAGGGTGCTTGAGCCACGGGGCCCTGCTAACCCTCTGTGCGTTGCCTGGAAAAGGCCCCACACAGCTCTGCTTCGCAGCTCCTTGTATTTGCTGGCTTATCACTTCCTTCTCTCCTGTGTGCTCTTCTAGGATCAAGAAAGCCAGTAACAGTAAGTCTGCTAAGCCCTGGGGTTGCAGAATTTTGGACCATCTTGGTATATAGGAAAGGAATGCAAAGCACAGCTCAGAGCATGGACAGAGCCAGGCAGTTCTTGTTGTTTCCCCTTTGGAGCCTCTGTTGTTCCTCTTTGTGTGTTTCCTACTTTATCAATATCCTAATCCCTCATCAGTTTTGGTGTCTACTTACCACCCACAGCCTGCTATTGCAGGTCTCCTATGAATCCAAGAGCCACCACCTCCAAGGGCTCCAAGTTCTAATTATGTTTGTCTCGCACCACAAAATAAATAAATAAATAAATAAATGAATTATTTGGTCTTGTGTAAGTAACTTGTTAAGCCTAAAAAATTATTGAAACTTTCCCCAACTTTTGTCATCTCCAGTGACCACTTATCATTAAAATATATCAGAATCCTTTCTCCTCACCTCCTAATCATGAGACCCATAAAAGAGATTCACCGAGATGGGCCAACGACTAGGGTGGGTACAAACCTGGCACCCCGAGAAATAAGTAATGCTATAAAGATAATGTTAACATTTAAAGAGTCAGAGTTAGAGAGAAATACAGGCCATGTAAATACGGATTTGAAGCCAGCACAATAAGATCAATGAAAAGCGAGTTTAGAATGAATGGGGAAGTATTGTTGGTAGAGTGAGGAGTTGCTGGGGAAAGGGAGTATTTGCCCCAACTAATTTTGAGCCAAAAGAAACAATATGCAGAGGAGAATTAGCCAATTCTGGGGACAAATAGAGTTGAACCAATTCCTATTTTCAGACACAGCCTAAAGTAAAATGCATCACCACTTTAGCCAATACTTAAAATAAATCAAAATAATGCACTTCCCACACATGTTACCTACGTAATGAGAAGCTGAACTTTTCCCTCCTGGTTTTCTACAGATGTATATGATTCACTCACACTCCCTTTGTGCATACATTTTCAGTCATGGTTTATTTTTTCATTGCAGTAGCGGGGTTCCTCTGTTTCCAAATTAAAGGGTCTCTGTCCCATCTAATATCCTTTTTATGGATTTTTAAGCTCTCCCCCTATCCCCAAAGCAAGATTCGCTAGAATTCACAATCTAACCCCAATGAGAAAGTCACATGTCCTCAAATATGTAGTTAAACCACCCTTGAAGAATTATGTCAAACTGAAGACCACAGACTTGTTTTAGTTTATCACTAGCTTGGTAAAGTTTGTGAACTAGAGTAACATAGGCACATTTCTTAGGAACTCCAGTTGGCCCTCTAGTGTTTGGTGAATGTGGCAGCGCGCACACACACACACACACACACACACACACACACACACACACACTCATGCATGCACATACACATGGACACATGCAACACACACACAGTCATAAAAATAACCATGACTGCGTATTCTAGTGTGAAATATAAGTCAAAGAATGAACTGGACTTGCTTCCTCGTTGTCTGTGCTAATGGAGTTGATGCTGCAAGCTTCGATGGTACAGAAATGGAAAGCCCCTGTTCGAGATCTTCTTTATCAGTTACTGGGAGCCTAGCATTGACTTCACTTCATTTCACTTGCCTTGTGTACAAAATGGGAATGAAAATTTTCTCCTCTTCATTGGTTGCTGAGAGGCTTTCCCCAGATCAAGGGACTGAGAGCTGAACCGAGGCCACCAAGAGGTGCAGCACACAATTTTACTTCTCTGTAGACCTCTTCACAAGAGTCTATGCTTCCTAAGAATTGTGTATGGCATTTAGTAAGCTACCAATAAATATCAGCTGTAATTGCTGACTCATTTAAATATAATAGCATCTGGTGCTCCTTGAATTCATGCTCCTTTAAAAACTGAATTAACAAAAAGAGAAAAAAATATTCATTGTCTTAGTTTGAGTTCCCTAGAAGCAGACCCTGAGACAAGGGGTTAAGTATAACGCAAAATATGAGCCATACTTCTCTATTCATTTGGCTCATTCCTTCCTTGGAAAGCAGAGAAAAGAAACTGCTTTATTTTGAATTGGCTCCCATCTCTTATGCTGCAGTCAGAACAGGGGTGGAGTAGCAAACAAAGAGCTAATGCAATTGTCTGCACATTACTTCCTTAGACAGAGAAGTCTGCATGTTGTTCAGAATTTAAAACTATAATTTGCCTGGATGGTATACCATTCATAGAATGGAGACTTATATGTAAAAGTTACCGCATAGGAAAACATCTTATAAAAATAATTATTGTTGACACATATGAATGCTACTGTGTGCCAGGCATACTGAGTAAGCAGTTTATAAGCATCACCACATTTGCTCAACACTATCAAGAAGATGCCTGGAACATTTCTGTTTTATATGTGTGGAAGCGCAGGTTTAGAGACTTGTATCCTGTCAATGGTGGGGCCAGAATTTGAAGGAGGGCCATCTGAGTTCTGCCAGCAGGCAATTAACTGAAATTCCATACACCCTCCTATATCTGTCTCTTTGTAGCTCCATTAATTACTGCTTCCATGCCCTCTAAGTAACCAGCTCACTGAGGCCAGAACTCTTATCTGCCTTGCCCACTCCTACATCACTTTGCACAGACCGGACACAGAAGAGATGGAGAATAGACGATTATTCATAGTAGAGCTGCTCATTCCCAACTGTATTTCTGGCCAAAGAAAGACAAGTAGGGGTTAGTTTTACTGATGAGTAAATGTTTAATTCTCCCTGCAAAACTGAGTCAGTCACTAGACAGACTATATTTTTGGATTGGCATGCTTGTCCATGTGAGCTGAGGCTACATTTTAAATTATAAGTCTGTTCTATTCGCAAGAAATATACTTTTAGTTCTATCAGTGACCAGTTATATTTGAATTTTACTTACTTTCCAGTTTGAAGTATATTTCATTACCCTGGATAGCTTGGTATTTAAGGTAATTCAGATATCCTTTGTTTCTACTATGTTCCTCCCAGATAACTTTTGGAACTCCCATTAAACAGAATGCTTTGGCAGAAAATGTTTTGATGGAAAAATACACACAAATACACACACATACATACACACACACAGAATATGGATTCACATTGTCCATAGAACCTGTGAATCATACCTTTATCATTTATGGTGTTTATGTTATTTACTATCTTTTCCAGTGAAACTTGTGGGAAGAAATGACTCAGCAACGGAATGTTATGTTGTCCAGGTCCCAGAGTGTTTTCTCAGGTCAGTGATAATGAAGACTCTAGGTTTGAATGAATTGTGTGTAACTGTGACTGTTCAGGAACAAAGAGGAGTCTCTAAAAAAGAAGAGGAAGAAGGAGGAGGAAGAGGAGGAGAGGGATCAGAAGGAGGAAGGGCGAGTAGGTGCCCCATGTTGGAGTTTATTTATAATAAGTAACTAGCAAACCAGAGATATGTCAACACATTGGCAGCCCCCTCCCTATTTTTCTTAAATCTCTGTGACTAGATTTGGTGATTAATAGTCTGTATATAGATAATAAAGTAAATGAGATTTTAGAATGAAAACTAATATTGAAAAAGGAATTAGGAAGGGAATTATAAGGAGGTTGCTTTGGTACAGCAGCAAAGGAAATGGGGTTGTTTATAGAAGTAGATGTTGAAAGCAGAGTGCTTACTATTAATATCTACAATCATTACCTAATAGATTAGCTATTTTTGTTTCCAACAGCAGCTCCTAAATTTGTCCATATATTAAATATTTTCCTTGGAGGGCATGTTGTAAGTCTAAAATATCACCACGATTGTTGGGCTGTTTAACAAATGCAATTCAATGCTGGTGAAATCCTCAGAGACAAGGCACTAGAAGCACATCTTTTACGTTTCTCAGTCTACTGTGTCTGATTTAGAGATTCATGTCTTTCCCAGGTTCTCCCCACCTCCACCTAGACATCTCAGCTGTGGACACTGGTGGATGTGTTTTTCTTTCTCTCTGGCAATGTCAAGAGAATGACAGTGTGAAGCACTGCAGCAGGTACAAGTGAGCCATGAAATGAAAGATCTTGGCTTGTGGTTGCATGGAGGCCACCTAAAAGATGCGAGTACCGCTGCTGGGCTATTGTGATCTGAGAGAGGAGGCTCGGCAGCAACCAGGGACATCCTGCTATCATAGTGGAATTGCATCATTTTTAATAAAAGGGTCTTATCTTTCTCTTCCAGACAGCCAGCAGGAGAAAAGACTGGAGGAGGAAGGGAAAGAGCAGTGGAGGTGAGAGAATTTTTGTATGAAAGAGAATGATGAGGCTGCAGAGACCAGGAACATAATGGAAATAAGGCTGTTAGGAATAAAAGTGATTCTCAATTAAATCCTATCCTTGCCTGACAGGGAGCAGGTTCATGTTGTGAAGTCTGTTCCCATCCTATTGGCCTGAACTGCTACCTCTCTCAATGTCTACCAAGATTTGCACCAAACATGTCCAGCTCCTCTGCAGATGGCTACTGGAGATGCTGAGGTCATCTTGGATGTGCTTCTGGTAAGAGATCCTTATCTCTGGGTCTCAATAAGCGCTCCATGAAGGCAGAGCCCCCATCTGTCTTCAGCACTCTGACTCCAGGGCCTGCACAGCGCCTCGCACAGAGTGTGCATGTAATGAACACTTGTTGAGTGGATAAATACATAACCACAGGAATTAGAAAAACCTCCTCAATTTTAAAGAAAGATGATGCACCTCCTCAAAAATGTTGTAAGAGAGGAAAATTTTCCTTTTCTTCTGTTCATCTTAGGTTCTTGGTTGGGACCTGTAAATTAGACAACAAAGGAGAGATTAAGGAGAGAAAAAGGAGCAGATGTTTATTAACATGTGCATCACCCATACACGGGAAAACTCGGTGATGGCTATGGCATCATTTAAGCCACTCTCAGCCTTGGTCTTCTAACAAAGAAAGGACCTATTCTCCACTTCATTTTCTTTCTCCTCTGACTATGCACAGGCGTTGAAATAAGGGTATAAATCAAATCTTCTAGGCTGTCTCTCAGACATAGGTCAGAAGACAGCTCTCTGAATAATGAACTAATGGAATGTGTTAACTTAAATTTAGTAGAACAAATCGACATACAAACGTAGGCTCAGAGACCATTTATATGGTGTCTGCATGACAGCCTCGCAACATTTACAAGATTAAAATAGAGAAAGGAAAAAGTAGTAGTAAGAAAGTCAAACCTTTCAGGTTCAACCATTAACTCCAACAAAGCTAAAATCACCAATAAGTTCGACATCACTGTCTGAGTCTCCGATGTAGGTATCTATGCTTGGTTTGAAGTCATTTTTAAATGTGACAGGACTGATCCACACTGTTCCTTGAGAAAAGAAAGCAATAGCTGGGGTAATGCTAGCTGCTATAACAAGCATGCATACAAACATATGAAGTGGTTCCAAATGATAGAGGTCTGTTTCTTTCTCAGGGATTGTGCAGAAATGGGTGTTCTTAGTTGGTGGGTGGCTCTCCTCCAGGCAGTGATTCAGAGACACAGGTCCTTATAATTTATGGCTCCACCCACACTTCAAAACTCCCAGGGTGACAGTAATTGTGTGCATCAAGGAGGTTAAGGGGAAGAAAGCATTGAGGATTGTGCACAAAGAGTTTTATTTTCAAAGTAAAGGGCATGAAAGGGTGTACATAACTTCTGATCACATTTAATTGAGTATAAATTTTTCACAGGACCACAAAGAAGCCTGAGAAATGTGGTCTTGCCATTTTTGCAGAAAGAAGAAGAAATGGGTAAGTAGATAACTGGGCTCTGGCACTAGAAATGCTGGCCCTGCCAGTATATGAAGCATTCTGTGACATCCTCCCTATCCCAGTTGATTGTAAACTTGAGTGGTTGGGAATTGTGGATGTTAACAACTAAAGAATCAGAATTCACACATTCCAAAAATTTTCCCGTGAAAATAAAGTCCAGAAAGACAAAATAAGTCCTTTGTCACTTAGCTAGTGACAAAGACAACACAGTCTTATATTATTTTGCTTTGTTTTGTTTTTGTTAACCCTCACCTAAGGATATTTTTTCCATTGGTTTTTAGAGAGTGGAAGGGAGGGAGGGAGGGAGAGGAGGAGAGAAAGTGAGAGAGAAAAATTGATGTGAGAGAGACACATCGGTTGGGTTGCCTCCTGATTGCACCCTGACCGGGGCTGGGGATTGAACCTGCAATCCAGGTATGTGCCCCTGACTGGAAATTGAACCTATGTCCCTTTGGTGCATGTACTGACGCTCTAACCACTTAGCCACACTGGCCAGGGCAAAATAGTTTTTAAAATTTATTTAATTAAATAATGTTTCTTCTCTCACAATTCATAATCCAATATTTGATTTTTAAAATCATAAGCGCTCTATTGGACTTATTAAAATGAGCAATCCTGAATTAGTTTGGACATTACCTCTATGAAAAACAAAGGATAAATATTTATAAGTATCTTTTTTTCTTACCCTGTTTGCCTGTATAGGGGAGCATTTCACTATAACTTGATACAATGATGTTTAGGCACTTTGTTTTATAATGTTCAGTAGTTCTTAAAGAGTGACCATTTAGGACAAAATCAGCTGCTTCTCCAGGTTAGCCAAATATTTTGAGTCTGGAAATATGGCTGGAAATTACATCAGAACAAGATTTTGCCTGAATTATCTAATACTTCCTCATTTTTGGCCAGACCAAAAATACCCTCACAGAGACCATGTGCTATTTCCGCTTTCATCCACCCTGAAACATGGAGGAACCATGGTCAGAGTTTCAGTGTCAGAATCCTATGTGGTGTTTTCTTCTTTCTTTTTTGGCAAAGGTCTGTGCTATAGTGGTTGCAGTTCAGGGTTAAATTTGAGACCCGGTTTTCTCTCTTGGCTGAGCAGGATCAGCTCTCCTTGGCTTATTTAAAAGGAAACATCAACTTTCCAATTTACTCTCTAAAATTGGTTGTTGCAGCTCCCTGCTGGAGTGGAAAGGCGCCATCTGTTTTAATAATACTGATGGTGGAAGCCGGGAAAGGTTGTGAAGTGCCACTGGGAGAGCTCTGGGCGATCACAGTTCCATTTGGAGAAGAATTGCCTTTTAAGTTCATGACTGTGGGTGAAACCTGCCCACGCCAGGTCGAGGCTTAGTCCACGCAGACTCAGGCCCGTGGAGGAATGGGTAGAGCTGTCCATACAGGAAACCGGCGTGGAAAAGTCACCTGACGACTGGGCAGGGGGAAACGTAGGAGAGCAGCAACAGCGAAAGACAGGTGGTCATCAGGTCTGCCAAAACTTTTTAAGGAGGTTTTTTTTTTTTTTTACATTCAGATGTTGTTTGTTTTGTTTGGCCTTTGATTGTTACTAGAAGGTGAGAAATTCTCCTCACCATCGTAAGCCCACATGTCCTGAACCATTGTTCTCTGAGCACTGATAGGAGAATTTCTTTTTTTTTTGCCACTGGAACAAAGGTTCCATTTCTCAGCTTTGAAAACTCTGCAGACCACTCACTCACTCACCCACAGGCTGCTGGGTTGACCAATGTGTGCTTACTTAGAATGGATGTTTAGTAACTAATACACACACAGCTACATACAAATATACACAACCAAATATACATTCAAACACATACATACACACACACCTGAACACACAAAATCATGTGCCATATGCACTTACACACAATACTCAGAGCCAAGCACACACACATGTAAATATACATACACACATGCACACATACATGTGCAAACAGAACATATCTACACACAAATATACTTGCATACCCACCAATACAGAGATATACACACACATGCCTGCTAACACAAATATACATACATATATACAAACAAAACATACACACATATACAAAGAAATTCACACACAATCACACAAACACAAAACACACACTCTTCTGGGAGATTCCCAACCTTCTAGGAAAATAGGTTCCAACCCACTTTAACACCTTCCACAGGGGGCACCTATTGTTCGGTTTTGCTCGTCTCCAGTAGTCTGAAATGCAAGGTGCAAATTTATTGGCACCTTCTGGAGTTAATCTTCTGTAAAAAGGCATTTTAATTTATTAGGCTCTGCCTCTAAGACTAGTGCTGATATTTTAATGTAGCCCTTAAAATGCCTAGGAGTGACTTTGCAAAATTTAACCAGGTATTACAAGAGGGCTTGGAACAGCAGGTGTGATCCTGCAAAGATAAATATAATGCTGTTACTGGCATTGGTTTCTTTAGCATCTTATCAAATGCCCTGTTGTGGCAACAGTCATTTTCTGTTTCCCCTTCTGCTTAACTAGAAGATGACTCAATCCGCAGACCAAGAAACGGGGGCACAATTACAACATTCAAAACAGCTTGTGTGTAGTGGCTCAGAGCTCCTCTTGAATTGGATCCTGCTTTCTGAGCTAAATGCCAGTTAATGGATTCCAAAAAATTATCCCCCAATGTGAGTCATCCTCTTCCAAGGGCCTTGGAGAATGTTTTCCACAGATACAGTGGGGCCCGGAATGGGACCGTGCTTCTGGGTGAGTCACGCGGGGAACCTTCCTCAGTGCCATGCTATGTTACATCTTCCACGCCCCCTGGCACTGAGCTGAAGTTGCTGAAGTGCTTTGTTGAAATGCAAGCCTCTGCAGCAGTTTCAACTCCTCCTCCTCCGCTGGTTCCCGAAAGGACATGACTCTGTGCCAAAGGAAGGTGCTTCAGGTGTCTGGGTCACTCACAAATTGCTTTCTCCCAGATGAGGGAGATCAGGAAAATCCAAAGTCAGAAATAAGCTGGGCTTTAAACAAGAAACCAGCATTCTTAAAGCTGTCCCTTTCCAGACTCTAGCACTGAAAGTTAAGCAGCAGGCTTGCCTGAGGTAGGGCGTGTATGAGAGGGTGATAGACAGGGCACCCTGGTCACTGTTGAGTAAGTGGGATGGGGAGGGTACTGGGGGCCCTTATCCACCCCCACTTCTGTTACAGATCCTCCAGTGGGCAGAGTCCACGGAGCCTTGACCCTCATGGAGTTATGCTGATGGTGCTTATAGAGTGTAAGGTGCTACCATCTCCAGCTGTAGCTACACTTTATTAGAGATCCCTGGGAGACATGAGAAATTACAAACATTCTTGAATAGTGGGATTTCAGACATGAGTGTGTGTTTTGGAGGGAGATAATCTCACACTCCTGAAATTACACAACATAAAAGGTCACACAAGATGAATGTACTCATAAGGGTAACACAGACGCTTCAGATCTTTCTTCAAAATAGGGGGCATATAAATTATAAGTTTTAAAAAGCAAGTAAATTGCTCATTCTGATTATTAGCTTGGACAATGAGTCATGTACTCTGAATTTGGAAATATAATATCAAGAGGAACATGAGCCAGTTAAACCTTTAATAGAACAGGTTTAGCCTCTGGTTCTTACAGAACAAGTCTTCATAATCTTGTTTTTCTTATTTAAAATATTCAACATTCCCTTGTTTCCAGCTAAGAGTTGAACAGCTATATCATGATTTAATAAATCAATTCAAAAGTCATGTGCATGGTTTAGAAATACCTCATACTAACATCTCTCAGGCCAACAAGTGGTTAGACGGTTATCCAGAGACTATTTAAGAATCTATAGTTTTGAAACTTTTAGAGTAAAAAACATGTCCTTCACTAGGCAATCTTAAGATTTAACGGCCTACATAATTTTTTAAAAGCAACGGATTGATTTTTTAATGCATTAAAATTTACATAACATAAAATTCACCATTTTAATCTTCTTAAAGTATGAGACACCAATGGCATTTAGTATATTCACATTGCTGTGCAACCATCTCCTTTATCTAGTTCAGAACATTTTCATCACTCAAAAGAAAACTATGTATCCATTAAGCAGTCACTCCCCATTCCTCTTTTCCACAGTCCCGGCAACCACTAATTTGCCTTCTGTCTCTGTGGATTTGCCTATTCTGGATATTTCATATAAATGAAATATGTAGTTTTTTGTGTCTGGCTTCTTTCACTTAGCATAATGCTTTCAAGGGTCATCCATGTTCCAGTGGGTATCAGAAGTTTATTCTCTCTTATGGCTGAGTGATAGTCCATTGTATAAATATATTTCATTTGCTTTCTTATCCAAAAATGGACATTTGGACTGTTTCTACTTTTTGGTTACTATGAATAATGCTGCCATAAATATTCATGTGCAAGTTTTAGTGACAAACCTGTTTTCAGTTCTTTTGGGTGTATACCTAGAATTGCTGAGTCATATGGTAATTCTATTTTTAGCTTTTTGAGGAACTGCCAACTTGTCTTCCACGTTAAAGCATTAACACAATAGGTTGACTCTTGGATGTCCTCGGAGTTGGATGGCATTGTGTGGAAGAAGAATCTATCGTC
This sequence comes from Miniopterus natalensis, assembly GCF_054644295.1. NCBI lineage: Eukaryota > Metazoa > Chordata > Mammalia > Chiroptera > Miniopteridae > Miniopterus > Miniopterus natalensis. The sequence goes on from NC_142081.1 coordinate 131,776,843, forward strand.
ATGTGTGCTGTTTCATTAAATAAACCATCTTCCACCACCCTTTCAGTGGCAGATTTCTTAGAAGGAGCAGATATATACATTCTTATCCTTCATATTCCCATTGCCTGATTATCTAATCCCATCTTCTACCTTTTTCTATGCTGCCAAAGAACAGTTTCTTGATAAGGTCTTCAGTACTATCTTGGTTTCTGTCTTAGTCTGTTTTGGCTGCTATAGCAGCGTACCGTAGCCTGGGTGGCTTATAAACAACAGACTTTTGTTTCTCATGCATCTGGAGGCTGAGAGTCAGATCAAGGCCCAGGCAGATTCAATATCTAGTGAGAAACTGCTTCCTAGCTCATAGAAAGTGTATTTTCTCTGTGTCCTCACATGGCTGAAGGGTGAGTTCTCTGGGGGTGAGTTCTCTGGGGTCTCTTTTATAAGGATACTAATCCCATCATGAGGGCTCTACCCTCATAACCTCATCACCTTCCAGAGGTGAACATATAGATTTGGGGGGACATAGCATGTGATCCAAAGCAGATTCCATATCTGTCCTTCTGTTCAGTCTTCCTGCTCCTACAGAAGGGATGATGTTGATTACACTCCTCTTCTCTTCTGATTATTGTTTTTACCTTCCAATTTTCATGTGGCCACACTGAAGACTTGTCAACTGTCTATGCTATCTAGTTCTGTTCTTCTTTCCCCATTCTGAGTTCAAGGATGATTGTTTCCCTTTAGTCAATACTCTCCGTAAGCCATTTTGCACACATTCCTTGCTGGTTGCTTTGGTGATACGTGTGTGATTGATAATCCATCTGCCTCCCAACATTGAGAAGCCAGGTCATTTTCTTTTCCTCTGATTCCATCTTCCAAATCCTGGGAAGTGGGGTACAGTTAGGTGATGGGAGTAAGAAGAGTGAAGACGTAAGGGAAGGATTTAGGAGACAACGTTTACATTTTTTACTCTCAGTGTTAGTAGTGCTCAACAGCTCTCTTCAGTGTCCTTGAGTGTTTGTACAGATGACTGAAAATATTTGTCAAGAAAAAGAAAAGGAAAGCTTTCCGTACAATATTCACAATAAATAGAATTCTGTTTTATAAAAGAATTCACTTACCCCAGAAATTATTCATTCATAGGATTGTCTAACTGATAGAGAAATCTTGATTTTTAGTCTCTAGACCATCAGTTCCCTCAGACCTTCTCCATGGCCTCATCTTCTTTTTCTACAAAGCAGAGAGATATGGATAGAAGTTCTCTCATATATCACAAAAGTGGGGAAGATTCTTGCATACAAACAAAAGAACAGGAATCCTATTAACTTAAGCAGAAAAGGAACTTGTTAGAAGGATAATTGGTAGTTTATAGAAATTATAGAAAATTTGGAAAATGAGTGAAGAAGTGGAGGAAACAAAGCCACCCAAGAGCCAGAGATTGGCCCTGGGTACTCTTCCTCTCACACTGCTGGACTTTCACATTGCAGTCACCCTCAGGAGTAATCTTCAACTGGCACCAAGTCCCTGTGTCACTTCTTAAAAATTAAAAAAATAAGATCCTGGTTTTAGGCATGAGGCTGGCACCCATAGGCCAAATGCTCATATCCTTGTAACTCGAGGAAGGAAGAAGAAAGGCACCACTTGGGCTTCTAATCAAAGTGGGACCTGGGGCTCTGAGGCCACAAAGACACAAAGGGAGAGACTCCTTAAAATGTGAACAGTTTTTTAAAGCTGGGAGGGAGATAAATATTCACCACATTGAGTCGCATATGGGTAAAAGACATTTGTACTTCTACGGCTGCACATGGTGTTGAGAACCTTAGTTACTGGGCCCCCAGGTAGCATCATGAAACAAGCAGAAGTCAGGAAAGGAGAAAGGAGAGAGGCATGGAGTCAGGAAAGTAAAAAGTAGATAAGGGGGAGAGAGAGATAGCAAGGGGGGAAAGAAAGAATTCTTCAGAAAAATATTTCTTACGTCTTATTTGGGTCTGAGAGATTTTTGGAACATAAAATTTATATGATTCTTGAATCCTCTTTAAAAAGAAGAGCAAACAGCTCGATACAGAGTTAATATCCAAAATATATAAACTCAACACCAAACAAATAATCCAATTAAAAAAATGAGCATGCCTACCTAGAGTGGCTCTGTTGGTTGAGCATCCTCCTATACACTGAAAAGTTGCCAGTTTGATTCCCTGTCAGGGCATATGCCTGGGTTTCGAGTTTGATTTCTTTGCCAGGGTATGTTCAGAAGGCAAATGATCAATGTTTTTTCTCACACGATGTTTCTCTCTCCCTTTATTTGAGCATGTCCTCAGGTGAGGATTTAAAATAAATTAAATTAAAAACAAAGCAATTAAAAAAATAGGCAGAGGACCTGAACAGACATTTCTCCCAAGAAGACATACAAACAAACATATGAAAAGATGCTCAACGTCACTAGCTAGTCAGAAAATACAAATCAGACTACAATGAGATACCACCTCATACCTGTTAGAATGGCTATTATCAACAAGAAAATTAATAGCAAGTGTTGGAGAGGTTGTGGAGAAAAAGGAACCCTCATTCACTGCTGGTGGGAATGTAAACTGGCATATCTACTATGGAAAACAGTATGGAGTGGAAGTTCCTCAAAAAAGTTAAGAATAGAGTTACCATATGACCCAGCAGCCCCTCTTGAGTATCTGCCAGAAAAATTTGGAAACGTTTATTCACAAAGATATATTTACCTCTATGTTCATTGCAGCATTATTCACAATGGCCAAGACATTAAACAAGCGAAGTTTCCTTATTAGATGGCTGGATAAAGAAGATGTAGTACATGTATACAATGGAATACTGCTCATCCATAATCAAAGACGAGATGTCATTTGTGACAACATGGATGGACCTTGAGAATATCACGCTAAGTGAAATAAATCAGTCAGAAAAAGTTAGGAACCATATGATTTCACTCATATGTGGGATGTAAAACGGAAAGTAACAAATGAACAAACAAGAAAAATAAAAGCTATTAGGCACAGACGACAGTACGGTGGTTACCAGAGGGAAAGGGATTGGGGTAGTAAAAGGTAAAGGGGTCTAAATATATGGTGATGGAAGATGATTTGACTTTGGGTGGTGAGCACAAAATGCAATACAACATACAGATCATGTATCATAGAAATGTACACTTGAAACCTATATACTCTTATTAACTAATGTCACCCCAATAAATTTAATTTAAAAAAAGAAAAAAAGAACAGCAAAATTGTGAATACAAAAAATTGGTACAAAAGTGAATATTTACTTAGAATGAGAGGAGGTAGTCTAACAGAGTACTGCAACTTTGGAGATTCAGGACTGTTGCTGAGATCTCTAAGCAATTTACCAGTGCACATGAAAAAGACCCCTCCACTACAGCACTCCATGGTTCTTAGCAACACCCTCTCACAGGGGTGCATAAAGCTGTGTAAGCTGCTCAGGGAACCTGCCTCAGTTTTCCTGTCTACCCCTATCGCAGTAATGGGACCTATTAGGTGTTCATCCAGACATTCATTAAAACACAGGGATTGAGGGTGTATTCTATGTCAGCTCTGCTGAGGATACAAAAGTGAAGAAAACAGAAATGGCCATTGCCCTGGGGTAACTGACACACCAGTAGATAGAAATGAGTTTTAAGAAAAAAGATGAGAAGGTTTTGATGCCATAATCACTCCTCTATCCAGTTCACTAAGGAAGAAACACATCTTCTTACAGAGCTTTGCTAAAACAGTGTTTGTTGTGTATGAGACATCTATACTTCAGACTTATAAGTAAAATTTTGTATAATATTGATTGTAATGGGTAAATAAAGCCAGAATTTAAAAACTAAATTGCCTGGTGCTCTCTTTCTTTGTATGTGATATGCAGAGAAGAAGTGGGAGAGGAAGGAAGTAGGAGGGAATGACTCACTTGGGTGAGGGGTAGCTGTTTGGCACAGTGTCAAAGATCAGAGCCCAGTAAAAAGAAAATGATGCTGTAGGGGGACATCTGGGAGTCCCTTAGTTCCCACAACCCAACAGGCTAAAACTTCCCAGAGCACACCAAGAGTCTATAAAATCACCACTTTATGGTAGACAACTCAACACAAAAAGCTCTCAGTCAATATGAATTAGGATGTATGACTTGAGAAACATTGTTTAGAGAAAGCCTTCATATTTTTCTCAACAACCAAATCTTTGCAATAGCTACCAGATATTGGATCTACAAAGGGTGATAAGCATCATAAATTTATATGCACATGCACAGAATCATACACATATCCACACATCTACTAAACACACATCCCAAGTGAGTGCAGTGCATAGAGTATGAAACTAGTATCATCACAATTATTTTGTTTGTGCCGTGCTGCAAAGAGCATGTCAGCCCTGCTCAAACACCCTTGAAGCCAAAATGTAATTCTGGGAACACACAATGATCCTTTGTTTCTGAAACATCCCACTGAAAAAGATTTCATCTAAAATATTGCTGACGATGGAGCTATGTATGCCAGGCTGTGAGAGTGAGGAAGGTTAAGGGGTGGAATCCTGAGAGCATTTGTTTAGGGAAATAGCCCTCATTTGTGTTTTAGATTATGGTAAAATTTTAAGTGTTAAAATGGTTGAAAAAGTGGTGGAAATGGTTTTTCCACTCATTGAATTTTTATTTCCACTAGATTCATCGGAACCTGGTTCCTTTTACCTGAGCCTCTGCTCTGCCTCATGTCTGGAACTATGTGTCCCTTCATATGCTTGCTGTGTCATCATTTTATCAACCTGAGTCAGACACATTGTATTCATGCTCCCCAGTGCTGGCCCACAGGCCACCCTGAGGAAGGAAATGCATTGTGTGCCACTGACACCACGGCTCACTGGGGTTCATTTTAAGATGTGACAGCTTTAGCTGTACCATAAACAGAATGGAAACACAACTCAAGTATTTGTGGACACAGTTGGGGACAAATGGAGCTTCTGGACCTCACAAAGCAACCTTCTTCTTACAGCTTATTACAAGAAATGTGATATTCCTTATTGACCTCAGGGGTCTTAGAATGAGAAGAAAGGGAAAACCTTTCTTTTCTGTACCCAGCTAAATAAACAATGCAAGGAGGCAAGTTATATATACAGAATTCAGACACCCGCTGTCTTCTCTTCTCCAGTTACCACCATGCATGCATACTGCCAGCAGGCCTGAAAGGTGAATCAATTAAGTTCATTAAAATTTAGATGAATTCAAAGCAGTATTTTCACTTTATTGAAAAGTTAACTCCTCACAAAATATATTGCTCTGTGTATATACCAAGCAATGCTTCATCTATGATTTGGGTAAATTATGAGCTAGTTCACTTCCAGGAATCTTCTAGCTAGATGAACGAAGTCTCCCACTAGTATGCTACAATTTTTTTAAAAAGTTAACTTTTATTTTCCTAGTAGCCCTTTAAAATATATATATTAAAATTCCTTCTGTCTTCTGTCTTGGTCACATAATTTATTGCTCAGATTTTTCTGTGAAATCAATAGATGAAGAAATCATAAAAATTCAAGATCAGGCTCAGTGAGGTTTGTCGTCTTTCTAAGACCTTTCAAATTGTGTACCAAATGATAAAAGCCAAATCATGTTTATGCCAGTAAAGTTCATTATCAAGAAAATGACTGTATATCTATGTATAACTATCCTTCCTTCTGATTATTCACTCTCACTGCAGCCCCACTCCCAACTCTTTCAGGAAACTTGGCATCTGTGTGTTTGTCTTCAACACCCTGCACACATAGGAGTCATTCAGTGCACCCAACCCATGTCTCTTCCTGGACATTGGAAGCCTTCTGTAAATTGTATCTTAGCTTGGATTGTTCCTTTCTCTTCTATAAGATCAACACCTCTCACTGAGAACATCCTTATACCCCCCAGGTCTTACCCCACAGCAAAAATTTCTCAGTATGGTTAGAATTGTAATGCAAAACTTTAATTTTCTCCCTCAAGCAAAAGGAGTAGAAAATGCCTGAATTTGCAAAAGTTGGAAGAGTGGTGGCGTTGAATGCACTAGGGACTTTATACTTCTTGACTTCATGTTTACTAATAATCAGGTTTATTGCCACCTACATCAATCATGTGCTGCTGTAGTACAGCTGCCCTGGGCTTTTTGAGGTGTGTAGAAAGGGTGTTTGCTCTGTCATGGATGGGAAATAAGTTTCAACTTCACTGCCAACTTTGATCCACTGGCTATACCTGCTTAGAGCACTGTGTTGAGAAGGATTTCATGGCCATTTCTAGGCTTCATCAAGGTTGTAGCAATGTCTGTTCTGTGCACATGATGAGATTTGTAGCTTAGGTGGAATAGCTTTTCTATTTCAATCTTCTACACAGTAGCCTCCAACTATCAAGATTGTTGAGCTCTTCTTTCACCTTTGTACCTGACACTTCAATGAGTGTCCTGCATATCAAGCTTAAGGTTGTCAGTGAACCAGGATCTCTCAGGCTCCCTGTTGATACTCTTTCCTTGTCCAAATCCATTCTAACCTGTAGCTTCCAATTTTCTATGGGTGGAAAATACGATCATTCATTTTGTTAAAATGATGCTTATAATGGACTGGTTTAGGGACAAAGGAATGAAGATGGGTAGATATGGAAGAAAACAAATAAATGTTAATTGTAAAATCTAGGTGATGGGTACATAAGTGCTCACTGTGCAATTCTTTCAGCTTTTTGGTTTGCTGGAAATTTGGAAAACAAAAATCATTGGAGTGGGAATTGTGCTTATGGTAATAATTAATAATAAATGATTTGTGCATGACAGAATTGCCTAAAAATAAATTGCATGTACTTTCATAGATATGACATAATTTAATACTCTATACCGGTTCCTCAGGATTCTTTTTAACTCATTCCACATTTTTTTTTCCTCAGTATGAAAATAGTAAAATAAATGGCACAGAGTTAATATATTTTTAAGGGCCTTTGAAAAGTAACGTGAGGCTTTTTTGCTGGCTTGCTTATTTTGAGTTGTTTTTTTTGTTATATTGGGATTGGGGTCAATAAAACATAAGTGACTTTTCCCTAAAATACAAACCTCAGATAAAATGTTCTACTTGACATTGACTTTGGTAGATGGGAGTTCCAACCACAGTGTATTACTCTAAAAAGCAAAAGCAATCTAATTAATTTTGTATAAACCTGGGAAAAATTGCAAAATCAATGGGAGGCACCTGGCAGATATTTGAAATTCAAACCTATCTCTAATGGTTGAATCATATTTAAAAAAAAATGAATGTACTATAGTAATAACCCAGGGTTATTATGGCTCCTGGAGAGCTGATGAAAGACATGCAATGATAGAATCAGGAGAAAGAAATGGGTGGTAATTTTTTTACTCATTAAAGAATCAGATGAATGTTTATCCAGCTTTTTTTTTTTTTTTAAGTGAAGGAAATAATCTCACTAAATTTAATTGAAGTGGTTCATAGGAAACATGAATATTTTGCAAATATTCATTCAGTAATTAAACTGAAATAAGCAATGTAAGTAATTTGCTGTCTTTTGGGCTCTAGGAACTTCCTGCTTGTGTCAGGAAAGAAAACAAAAACAACTTCTACATCAACATTAGAGAGTGGATTAATAATTGGCCCTGATGGGAAAGGCAAGTAGAGTTTGGCATGAACTATTTCAGAAGCTTATATCCAGCAGTACCCAAGGTCCTGGCAACATTGGCTCTATGAAAAATGCCAAGAGATTCATGGGCCTTTTACTTCTTAAAGCAAAAGAATTCTATTTAATAGATTGTTCTTTATAGTTGGACAGACATCGGCCATAGTTTTTCTTCAGTGTAAAGTGTTCAGACCACAAAATTAATTGAAGATGTTACTGACATGAACAGAAACCCAGAAGAGTGGTTCACTGAAAAGCTAGTCAAGGTTCTGAAAATGTGTCTAGGTCCGCACTCCTCATTCCACTGGTCTACAATGATATGGCCGGAAGCACTGCATTGGTTGCTATTATTTTTGAAAAGTTAAAGGAATGAAAGTCTAGCTTCTTGAGATTCATACATAAATCATTGCAGAGGAGCAACATTCTGCACAGAAAAAGGCATTTTAAAATATGGAAGCTGCCTCCCACTTAAAAAATGGAAATAGGTAAATGTGTCAGTGGATGCGTAATGTCAAAGGGCAGATGGTTGCCATCTCCTTTGGGATCAGTCAACACAAACTCAGCCCTGATTGTGGGAAATTGTGACAGCATTTGTATGGCTTTCAACAGGACCCAAAGGCAGCTGTTCTCTGATTCTGGGGCCACATTGACAGCACATCTTCCTGAGTTTAGTGCTTTGGGGGTCACTGCTATGTGTGAGGACAGGTGTGGAGATGAGAAGGGCAAGCCCTATCTTTTTAATTTTTATGTGATAATCATGATGAGAAGAAGTCCTTATTATTTACTGATCTAGGTGGCACAGTGGTGAGAGCATGGAAAGCATTTAGGATCAAGACATTGCTCAGTCAGTCACTAGCAGTGTGACCTGGCCAAGTCCCAACCCCTCTAGGCCTCAGGTTCATTCCACGTGGAGACATGGTGACTCCCTACACTGTAGGATTGTTGTGGGGAGTGAGAAATGCATTGTACAGTGTCTGATACACCAGAAAGGCTCTGGACATTTTTACTGTTTTCATCATGATATGCTAGAGCATTCTCTTTGTATACATTATCTCTAGCCTTTAAAACCTTAAGGAGTAGTTTAAAGTACTTAGTTGTCTCTTTATCTATGAGACAACTAAGGCTCTGAGGAGTTGGTTTGCCAAAAGGCCTCAAGTGGAAAGTGGAGTTTGTATTTGAACTTAAGTGTGTCTGGCAGTTGGAGTGACCTGTTCCTGGTGTTAGCTCTGTGAGTTCATTGTTCAGGACACCCTTTAGTCCCAGGAAGACTGGGACAGTTGTCACCCTAGTTCTGGTTCCAAATCCTACTGCTTCCCACTCTTCCATGACTGGTATCATCAGACCTCAGTCTTAAGTTCACTCCATCGATTTCTTTTTCATTCCTATCTTGGGCCACATAAACCAACCAGTGACAGAAAAGTTACAAAAATGCTTTGGGATCAAGCTGTATTAAAACATAAAAATCAATACTTCTTACAAATTTACTCTAATATACAGATTTAGCAAAGATGAGGTAAGCCAGGACTACATCACACTCTTGTGTTTTTTTAGTTTGTTGTTTTTTTGTGTTTTTTTTAAGAGATCAAGATCATATTTCTATAATAGAAGGGAAATGGATACTTACTGACATACGCTTTTTATAGGGAAAAATTATTAGTGGTAAAAATGTATATTTTTAAAAGGTTGCACTTAAGAGTAGAACTTGTTAGCTCTTCCTAAACTGATGTTAAGAGCACGAGTCATTAGGAAGGAACACAAAGCTTAGTGCTACAACCTGTGACTGTTTAAAGAAAGAACTGCCTTGTCCCCACCCTTGGGGCACAGGAAAAGAAACAGTGTGTTCATTTTGTCCTAAAAGTTCCATCACAACATAGACACATTCCAAATATTTGCTTTATGGGTGGGGGTGGGCAAAATTACTTAAAATAGAAATCTGGGGAGCTGAACATTTTAGTAACCTTAATATTCTCCCTGATTTCTAGCTTCAACCTGTATATACATGTATCTGCAAAATATGAATTTGAAAATTCACATCCAGACAAAAGAAGAATAACATCTGTGAAAACCCAGAAAAGCTTAAAAACATTGTGCTTTTTATTTCAAGGGAAAAAATGTGGGATTGATTCATCCTCGGGCTGAAATATATTTCCACATTAAAATAAAATTTGCCTTCAGTTTTAGTGGGAGTTTTTATTATGAGAAAAACATATCTACAAGGCATGTGAAAAGGCATAAAACAGCATAAGGGATATTGGGCAAAATGCCATGGCATTCAGGGAACAGAGCTATCTTGGTAATCCAGTGTTCACTTTGACCTAGACCAAGGAAACCCCATGACGACCTCTGTCTGTCAGTGATCAAATATGTTAACAAACTTAAATAGAATTTGGCTAGCTCTTGGAAAATGACATGTATTTCCTGTGTATTATTATGGGAAAAAATAAACACATATACAGGGTGTCCCAAAAAATGTATACACACTTTAACAGCTGATAGCTCAATTTTGAAAATGAAAAATATTTTAATAAACACTGCTTTTATAATTATTTAAAGTGTGTGTATATATTTTTGGGGACATCTTCTATCAGTAAATTCTCAAAGAGAGGAAGAGAAAATTATGATATGGCATTTCTTTCAGCCATCCTCTCTTTATAGCAAATCAATTAATTTTTTCAAAGCAAAGGAAGAATTTTAGCATATATCAAGTGTCTCCTGTTTTTCATTTTCTGTAGCTGTGATGTCACACAGATATTCATTTCAGTCTCAAAATCATGCCTGCGTGGTATGTATTGCCACTTTTACTTGCAAGTTAGAAATCCAGGCTTAGGGAGGTCACACAGCCCTCTCGAGGATCCTCAGGAGCACCCTGAGGTCAAGCCTGGGACTCTACTGAAATACTCAGTATTGGCCCCACCTGGTCTACTATTCAGGATCTGCATAGAACGCCATTCCAGATTATGAAGATAACACACTTGGAGATAGTCCACCATGCCACACAGCTACTGTACACCATGATCTCATGGGGTGTTTTCTCAGATTGCGAAGAGACCATGTGCCCAGGCTTCCAGCATAGACCTGGGGCCTGGGATCCAGGGCCAGGGAAAGTCAGGTCTATAAGGCCTACCTGTCAGTTGTAACCTGACACGTAGGCATGTGTCTGCTCCAATATCTAAGTACTGCAGACATTCAGTCAAACATAGAGATCCAGCCAAAATCTCAGTTATGTTCTCAAGTTCTCTGAAAGTTGATAAAATTACAACCCAACTTAGTCATAGTTCTAATAGCTGGAGAGGCATGAAAGTAATTGTTACAGCATCTTATGTTCAGATATAACTAAATCAGTAGATTAGTAATTAAAATGTTGCTTTAATTTTTAAAAAAAATGAGATTAATTTTAGGAAAACACAACTTACCTAGAATGCATATTTATAGCATAAATGTTAATGATCAAACTGAATTGGATAAAATATGTTCTGTACTAATTCCTTACTTTTTAAACTATGTAATTATTTTATTTTGAATTCAAAATAAGTCAGTAAAATATTCCCGAACTCTTACAACCTATTCTAGCTTTGAGAATGTTATTGTGAAGATAATTAATTATTGCTGAGGAACGACCTGGTGATCAAACTTCATAAAATATATAAATACAAGCATTAGCCCAATCAGCATATTTCCTTTGCTTTTGTTGTTGTTGTTATATGGTTTTAAAAAGTATTTACGTTTTTCTACATGTGCAATGTTGTCAATCCTCCTCTTACCTAGTAGTTCTGACATATTCATATTTAGACTCCACCACATTTTAGCATGAAAATACAGTAAAGCTAAACTTTGGAGTCACATGTTCCTACATAGTGTCATAAAACAAGGAATAAGGCACCTGAGGTCAGTTATCACATGTGATCCTGAAGCTGCAGAAATCCTTTCTCTCTGTTGCACATACATGGCTACACTTTGATACAATCAGAGATCAGAAAATAGAATCTTCATTTTTCTTCTGTTGTAAATGGATGTTTGAATTAAACTACGTTATGCAGAAGCCAGATGTCTATGGCAGGCCAAATGCCTATGGGAGAATTTTAATGGACAATGAATTAATCTTTCCCTATTTTCTGTTATCAAACACTTATTTTTTTTTCACACTACCTCAGATAAACTTTGAATTCCCTTAATAAATAGCTGGAAAAAAACCAGTCATTTGTAAGTTTTCTGCAGACACTAGTATTCAATTTCATAAAGAGAAACATTTAATAGAACCAAAATCCATGGCTTTCTGCCCACTGCAGACTCATTGTGTGAGTAGATGGAAAGCAGCGCTGTTGGCAAATCATGGCCTTGATTCCTTAATAGACCACTGCTCCCCTGCCATAGGAATTCACAGTGGACTTCAAAGCCTTGCGGGTCCACAGAGCTGTGAGCCCTCTGACAGTCACAGCCCCAGGAGCTTGCAATCCCTTTGATCCGGTAGTGTAGTCACAACTGCTTTGAAGTAAGAAGAGGAAGTGAATTAGAGAGCAGGGTCCCTTTGTTTCCCTGGCTGGGGAATCCATTGCAGATCACACCCCTGGATACTCACCAGTGGTTCTCATCCTGGTGTTCTTCATAATTGCCCGGGCAGCTTTTAAAGCATTCTGGCTCCCATCATTCTGATTTAATTGGTGTAGGGTGTGGCCATTTTTATAAAGCTCTCCAAGGGATGCCACAGTGCTTCAACTTTCCATTCGGAATGATAAGCATCTTCAAGAGAGCAATGAACAAACCCTCCCATCTTGAGGAAAAGTAAAGGGAGGAATTACTCTAGCTTATGATGTGGTGCAAACAACAACAACAGCAAAGCCTCTGAAAGCAACAATAACAAAAAGAAAACGTGGACAGAGAGGGAGAGGGAGAGAGAGAAAGAGAGGGAGAGGGGGAAGAAGATGGAGAAGGAAGAGGAGAGAAGGGGAGAGAAGAGAAGAATAAGAGAGCATTATATGGTTTAAATTTAAGGTGGGAACCCTGACACATTTGTAATATTGGTAAGTAGACACCAAACCAGGTAAGCAAGTGGTGTGATTTAATTCTTCTATGGTTCTCAAACCAGGGCCCTCTTACCACCAAAAAGATGACTGTCCACCATGAGAAGGCATCTTGGCCTTCAGGGAAGGAAGCTTTCAAGCATATGTGGAAGTGGTCAAGGGGAACAGACTTAATACAGTCTAAAAAACACTAGTAATCCTAAAGGAACAGCTGGAAGATACCAAGTAAAAGCTGATACTGTGTATATGTAATAATTGGTCTACATATCACAATTCAATTTTTAGGAAAGCTGTGTTTTCAACATTATGTTGTTGCAACTTGATTTAGTTACTTGAAATAATGACTTTGTTTCTAAAGTTCCAAAACAAGAGCCCCACCCAGTAATATTCAAAAGAATATATGATCCCAGATAAATCTTGATGATTTTAAAGTCATTCCTATGGAGTTTGCTTAAAGGCATAATAAAACTGGGGTCCCACAAAGAATGGCTAGAGAAATGACCCCTCAGCAGATATTACAACATCAGAAAACCAAACTCATCAGTCTCCTACATAACGGTGTACAATGGTATTCTTTCTTAAGGCACAGAATAGTGTCCTGCAATCATCTGATCACTGTTTCCAGATGAAGCCATCCAAATAACTTTAACTGTAGCTTCTTGGTGCTGAGTAGTTCTCAAATTTCATTTTGACAAGCCATTCCTTATTGCTCTATTGACTGGCATAGGGGACTGACTTCTATTGACTCCTGTGATTCAAATTTATAAACAGCTAGACAAGCAGAACTATGTTTGGACACATGATATCAATAGGTGCAACAGAAGAAATAGCAAAAAACAAAAGCTAAACTATGTATCCCAGTAGACAGCACCTTAATTCTTTCTGCTTCTATTCCTTTAGGACAGAAGTGCTCTCTTTCCCTTACCTTTTCTTAGATCTTTAAATGACCTAGAGTGTTGATTTTAACAAAGGGCAAAGAACACCTCAGGTTTCTGGTATTACACAGGTATGAGAGTTTGGGATAAGTTAAATAAGAGTGCAGTGAAGCCTTTTGATTTCAAGAGAGAGAAACTTAGTTAACACCAGTCTGAGTGCAGAAGCAGCTAGAATGACAGACCGACTGCTCTTCACCACCCTTCATTCCCTCCCACAGAGCATCCCCACTGGCCTGGGAGGGTCTGTGTCCTTCTCATGCTTCCTGACTACTTCACAGTCGTTTCCATCTGGAGCCCTTGTCTAAATCATAGCCTTTCATTAGCAGATTCCACCTTCAAGAATATAAGCCAGGATGTCTTAAGGAAATGAGTCAGTGTTGGTGGCATGTTGGCTAGATCTTCTGTCGCCAGTGAGTATATCTGTAGGAATTGTCATATTATGAGAACATGGTGTATGGTACAACCTCCTCACATGAAAAAGGTTGACTCCTCAGTCTCATGGTCTTCCTGATTTCATGTTTTTCCTTCTCACTTACCCTATAAAAACCTATTGATTTATTGGGATATCTTGAAATGGTTATCAAAGTCAGGGTCACAAATCAAAAAAATCCCAATTTAGGTTAATAATGTTACCCAGTTCAGTAAAATAACATGAGAAGAGAAAATGTTTTGGATCAAATTCCAAATAGATATCATCTGGTCTTGAATTCCCATGAAGTACCAAATATATAACAAAAGCTAAATATATAAGAAATGAGGGAAGGCACCAACCTACTATTAAATATGGATGCTCTATTCCTTTATTGCTTTCAGTAAAAACTCTACATTTGTTTGTTTTCAGGCATTGTTTTGGACTCAATCACTATTCCATTTCTTCACCCATCTAGGCAAATTGTACCATTTCCTGCAGGTTGACCACTAGTGCATACTCTTCCTGAAATCCATTACAGCCACTCTGGACATACCAATAATGGCCTTCTTCAATGCTCTGTTTACCTATTTTCTTACATAATTGCATACTATGTGTATTATTATTTAAACAATGTCAGGATATATCTTGTAAATTACTTGGTGACAACATTTTATCATCCTTCATCTATCACAGCATGAGACACATACAAATCACTTAATAAACACATGTTAAATAAATTCGTACTTGCAATTGAAATATGTGTGTCTATGTGTGAAACACTGCCAGGTGAAAATAAATCTAGACCTAAGTGAGGAGGGACTCTATCAGAAAAGACAATTGGGATAGGGAGACCTCATTGACCTCAGTCTCTGCAAGCATCTCAGAAGCAAACAGGATAGGATTTCTGTTTTAGGGAGGGGTAAGCAGGGCTACAAGACTTGGTGGGGCGAAGCCCATAGTGGGGCCAGCAGACAGTGTGGCTGGAGAGGTTTCATGGGAAAACTTTCTCTGTGGTCAGCTAGTTCGGATTCTCAGGATGAAAGAGGAAGAATTTTCTGCCCCTTAGGGCTTGTTCAAGCTTGCAGGCTGGCCAAAGTTCAGGTCTGTGTCGGGAGGAGATAAGCCTACCTTGGGTTTGGTTAAGCCGAGCCAATGGGTAAGTTACGGGTTATTGTGAACATGCAGCCCTATCTTCCAGTAAATCCAAGGACATGAGCCACCAAGCACTCATCGTGCCATGGAAACAAATACTCCCTATTGCAATATGACAGCAAAGCAATTAGATTAAGAGATAACATGTTTACATGTTTCGACCAATTATTAAGCCAAACCCTGCCACAATTTTATTTTAAAATCCATAATTACTGCATGTGGACAGTTTTCAATATACTATTAAATGCTCATAATTTATTATAAGTATTTGTAATAAACTAGTTTACATGTAGTCATTTTTAGTATTGTAGTTATAGTTAACATTTTTTTGAAGCATTAGTAAATTTTTCAGTGTTAAACTATGGGTAAGTAACTTTAAAAGAAGGAATCCATATAGAAAACTATTTGAACAGTTTTAACAACTCTCACTACCATAGAGTAGGTCACCATAAAAATACATGTTATAAAAATAAGTG
The DNA here is from genome assembly GCF_054644295.1 of Miniopterus natalensis. Classification (NCBI taxonomy): domain Eukaryota; kingdom Metazoa; phylum Chordata; class Mammalia; order Chiroptera; family Miniopteridae; genus Miniopterus; species Miniopterus natalensis. The sequence goes on from NC_142081.1 coordinate 131,792,456, forward strand.
TTATAGAAAAGGCCATCATTTGTGTTACTGATCTACCCTCTGCCCCCTCTCATGGGAAACAACTGACCTTTTGAAGAACAGATTTTTCCTTTAATATTACCCAATGTTTTGAACAATAGTTTTAGCTGAAAATCGGAAGCTATAAAATATAAAACTGTGGGCTCACTCAGATATTTATATATTTATCTCAGGTGAAAGAATATCATCAAGGCTTAGATGATATTCATTCTTGAAAACTACAAGTGTATTCAGCAAGCATTGGCTTTTCTGTCTTTCCAAATATAAACCATTTTGTCTTTCCTGTATAGGCAAAATAAAGTTCATGACAGTGTTGTTTAAACTGAGTTTCTTACTAGCAAAATGTAAAAGTGGTGTTAATAAGATTCATATTTTTTAACATTAAAAAAATATTTCAAAGAGAAAGAAGCTCACAGTCAGATATATTTTAGTTTCTAAGCCACAGCACCTTTCAGTGTCTCACTTATGCTAACACACACTAAGAAGTTATAGTTTGTATTCCTTTTCTTTTGTTAATCTGCCCGTTGTCAGTTTATTTCATAGACTGAGCTATGGAACCTAAGAGGGTAGAAGGAAAGTTATTTTTCCCTTACAGGTCTTCACAGAGATAATCAAGTTAAAATGGGCTCATTGGGATGGGCCCTAATCCAGTCTGACTAGTGTTCTTATAAGAAGAGATCAAGGCACAGACACATATGGAGGGACAACTAAGACCCTGGGAGAAGACAGCTTTCTGAAAGCCACGGAGAGAGTCCTTAGGGGAAATCGACCCTGTTAACATTGTGATTTCTCCACTTAGGGGGAAAGCGAGAAGGAGGGTAACAGAGTTTGATGAAAATCACATATGAGATGGGAACTTGCAGATGAATCCATTTAAAAATGACCAGAAAAGCATTAATTGATGATAAAAAGGAGCTAGCAAAATACAGTGGAAAATCCTCATTGGAAAAATTATGATAATACCCTCCATGATCTGAGACTGAAAAATAAATCATAAAAATAAATGATCTTAATATATCAAAAAAGTAAAAGAGAAAATAATGGGAGAGTTTGGTTGTTGGAGAGCCACGACCTCCTCCTTAGGGCTGTAACTGTCAGCAGTGTATGGCCTTGTCCTAATCCTGGGAGAGTTCAGGCACACCAGGGGAATCCCACTGCACTTCTTCTTTTAAGGACTTCAGTACATATTGAGATGTCATTTGTTTAGTTTTAGTTTTGTTTAATGTATGTAGGATGCAGTCAGGCTGACTCCTTAATTTGTTCTCAGGCTACTGTTTGGGTGGGATGACTCAGATGTCTGGAAGGGAGAACAGGATGGCTTGGGTGGTGGGCGTGCCAAGGCCTGTGTCAGAGAGCTATGACCTGCTCTCTTCCCTTTTCTTGGCTTTCCTCATGCCAATCTTCAGCCTTCTGAGTATTTCCCTCCTCAGGGGCCTCCCTTTCTGCTTTATTCCTACATTGACCTTTGTTCATTAGTCTTAACGTGATACTAAACGTACTTCAGCCGTGGCCAGTGTGGCTCAGTTGGTTAGAGCGCTGTCCTGTGCACATTCTCAGTCAAGTCACATACTTAGGTTTTGGGTTAGGTTCCTGGTCGGGGCACAGGCTGGAGGTAACCGATAGATGTATCTCTTTCACATTGATGTTTCTCTCTCCCTTTCTCCCTCTCTAAAATCAATTAAAAAAAACACCAAACTTTAAAAATGTAGTTCTGAGCTTTATTTCCTGCTCTCATCACATAGTGAGTTGACCCTTCAATAACCTGTTGGGTTTTGGTGTGTGTGTGTGTGTGTGTGTGTGTGTGTGTTTACCCTTTCCACAAATTAATCAACAACAGTTTGTTTATTGCATTACTAGTTTTTGGAATTCAACTGATTTCTTCTTAAATTGGTGAGTGGTTCTCGGTAGAAGAAAGGACACTTTCTACTCTTCAGTAGAGTCTGTGTGTTTATTTTCCTGAAATGCTGACAAAGGGTGTTCATGGGTATCATTGGTGGCTGGCAGGGCAGTTTGTATTCTTTCATTGGGAAACTCCATATATCTCTTTCTGTTTGTGTTCTTAAGCAAGACTTTTTGACCTAACTTTTTAATAGAATTTCTGCCAAATTCAACTTGTTGGAAAGAGTGATTTACTATTCTAAGCATAAATGTTAGCAAATTGTGGGGTGAAGCTACACTTTCATGACATTTGCCAAGAACATGTTTATAACATGAAGTCTCTGTCTTAGTCTCCACCCATAAAGGTCTCCAGGGAAAAGCTACATTTTCTATCTGGAACCAATTTAGAATTAAATGTGGGACTGGAATGTGCATCTCCTAGTTTAGCTAGTTATTTTCTTCTTTCTAATAATATAAATTCATTATTATTCCAATAAAGAACAAAATGAATTCTCAAGTGGTTTTCGACAACTCCCAACTCCTAAAAATATAATTCTTTTCCAGCCAAATTTTAGGTTAAACAAGTAAAATTGACAGTGTTAACAATTAAAAAATAAAAACAAAGCAGGGAGGGGAGGTCAGTAATTGGACTGGGTTCAAGGATCTTTTTAACTTGTTCATGTTCAAAGTTATAATGTGCTGGAAAGGTATATAAAACCCAGAGCAATTACTGAATTTTATTGACAATAGAGCAGGAAAAAATCCTTTAGCGAACAAATATATATATTTTTAAAAATCTGATATTCTAAGCTTTTTACTTGGTGTTTCTTATAGAAAAGAGGTTGAGGATACAGGAAAGAAGAAAACACAAATTTTACATCATTTTCTTTCCTTTGAAGAATTTCCTAAGATACACAGATAGAACAGTGCATTCCTCCCTCTCCCTTTCTAAATTTTATCAGGTTCTTTACTCTGTGTCACAGAATAAAATATACTTACCCATGGTTTTCCTGCTAATAGTTTGAAATTTAGCTTTTCTCCCTTTAAACACAAATGTGGAATCTTGTGACCAATAACTGATTTAGGGGTGGGAATTTATTGACAGTAAACAAAAGGAAATCTCGTTATCCTTACTTAAGCTCCCGATGCAGTTGATCACCTTTTTACATAGATATCTAATAATTTGTTTCCCAGTGGTAACCTGCACTTACTACTCAATTATGTCTTTTATGACTTGAACACAAAATCACAGTTATACAATGACAGTCCGTTCCAGCGCTCTGCTAATGGTTCCCAGATTCTATCTGAAAGGGCACATACATGAAAGATGAGACTCTCATCTCTCTGGGAATATGCAGTTTTCCCACCTCAATCCTGTTCAGAATTTCTATATTCACAGCAAGATGGTGTCACTCTCCATTTCTATTTATTTCCTACACTAATGCCAGCAGCCAAGAAAAACAAAAGGACAGCATTCTTACAGTTATTTATTTTACAAAAGTGTAGTGTTCCCTGAAAGTGTCATCCTCCCCTCTGCTTATTATTTCCATGCTATTCTTTTTAAGCCTTGAAAAATTCTTTTTAAAGCCTTGAAAAAAGTGCCCAGTTTGAGGCCCCTGCTAGAAATCAAACACATCTCTTGGCTGGGCCACCCGCGGCCCATTCCTGTCCTTCAGGCTTGCTGAGGGTGATGTCATCTGGACTCGCAGAAACTCTTTATTCCAGGGAGACTCTGAGCTCTTTTGTTTGGACGGACAGGGGCACAGTTCCCCAGTGGAGGAAGACCGGGCTGCCTCGGCTTTCTGCGGTTGGTTGGACAACTTCCCCCACTGAGCATGACTTGCCGATTTGGCAGAACATCCCCATAGTACATGCCGCTCAGGACCCCCCTGCATAACACCCAGTCACTGGCCTTTGTTTGTTCCATTTCCATAAATGTTACATAAACAAATATTACAACAAATACCTTTTTCCCTCACTTGACCCCCACCCTTGTCAACGTGCCACATGCTGGCTTCACTGTCTGAGCACCTGGATCCTGGGAGATCAGAGTCTGTGTGGTGTGCTCGGGCCAGCTCCCTCCCCCACAGGCCTTCACCAGTTGCCCTGCGGGTTCTGGGTGCTGCTCTACCTCCAATCTACCTCTGCTCTTTAAAAAGCATTTTTTTTTTTTTTTTCTGCAAGATGTAATCTGTTTCTTAGAAAATTCTCCTTAAGTTGACAAAGATAGTTCTCTGAGACATGCCTTTTAGCAGAGACCATAGGAAAGAGAAGAACCTATAGATTTTAAATGCCATAACTGCAAATGATAAGATTTGTTATTTCCAATGAATATGAGAAATAATGTCAGACCTGGAGAGATAGGTGTTAATATCCTTCAATGAGGTATAAAGAGGTTAAGTGGACTACAGAGACTAAAGTTTCCCCCAGCTAACCCATTGCTCAAAACACCCAAATAATGCAATGACTAACAAAATCTTCAGATGTAAAGGATTTTCATTGTTTCTCATTACGTTTTTTGTGTTTTTTTTTTCGACTGGAAAATTATTCCCATTGAAAATTTTTAATCATTACACATACAAAGATGTTTAACAAGGACTGTTCAGTACTTGGAAGCTGTGAAAATCTACTTGTACTCTCAAAACATCTGTACCCCCCAGTGGGGTTTTGGCTCCCTGTGCTATACTTGCCTTCCAGTGTAAACACGGGAGAACAGCCATTTCCCATGAACGCTGCGGTGCAGAGCTACAATCTTGGGCAGAAGTGAGTAAACACATTACTGAATAGCAGCATGAAAGAACAGACACAACTGCCTGATTGTTTCCTTAAAAAGCATAGGGAATTAGCCGACTGTAGATTTGGGTTCATGCACCTCCTACACACATACATATACACACACAAACAAAACACACGCTGTTTAGCCCAAAATTACAGTGGCTCTAACCATCTGATCAATAGATATAAACAAACCAAAAAGCACTGTTTAAACTTTATCATAATCCCGGTCCATGCCTACATACATGAATACGTGATAAACTTCCCTTTAATTTGTTGGAACCAATGGAACTAAAGGGAAAGTAATATTTATTGCCCTTGTTATATATCAGTCACAAAATTTATCCATTTTAATCTTTTAGTCAGCATACACACACAAATATCTTTTTTTGTTGTTTTTTTCAAGTCATTTTTTATTTTTTAATCATAGTTGACATACATTATTATATTAGTTTCAGGTGTATATACTCCAGTGATTAAACATTATACAAATAAATATCTTTAAGAATAAAATTACCCTCCCTATTTTTATAGAGAGAAGATGTTGGGCTCAAAGAAGTGAGTAACTTATCCGAGATCAGGAAGATTTATATACTGTGTTTATATTAATTATATTGGTATAACCCAATGTGGTACATGTTGATGGGATGAACAGATGGTGAACTGAATTTACATGTCTTATACTGCATAGGACAGATTATATTTTGCTCTGATATGATGACTATCTAAGCTTTCATTCTTCAAGATTTACCAATCAGTACATTAGCTAGAAAAAACCAATCTAATAAAGACTGACATATTTAAAATACTGTATTGTTATGAACTTTACTATAACTATGTATTAATTTTATAATTAAAAAACTTTTAAATACCACTTTTTGTTAAGTAATGGGTATTAACTTTACATCTATCAGTTTTACATCTATTACTTAGTAAGGTGTTTTTGCACTTAATTCATTTTATGATACTCTAAATTTGGTAAATACTAACTTTACCATATGATGGTGAAGTGAATATCTTGCTTAGCTTATAGAAGGATGTTACAAAAGGATTAAAAATAGTCCTTTAGTATGTTTAATTACCCTTTCCATAATCTATCTAAAAAAGAATTAATATTGGTTCCATTAGGTGGTGGTATTTGCTATGGCCAAAGCCAATTATTGCTTCAGGACTTCAATAATGAAATTGTTGGCAAAACAAAGTTGAAGGAGAGAACTGCAGTATTTAGATTCTATGCATGCTAACCAAGTAAATTATTAAAAAGGAAAATGCTTAAAGGATATTTGAAATATGTATTGTGGTAAAATTTGGAATTCTCAATGAAAGAAAGACATTATGTAATAATATATTGAATTGAAGAAGACTAAATGATGGATAGAAAGAAAGAAGAGAAATCTGAGGTGCATTTCATGCAAGGGAACTGTTCCTACATCATTGAGAGTCTGTCTGGAATTGTCCAGGAACTGGGGCCTGTTATGGTATAATGCACATTCATCTAAGGCATTGAACAGCTTTCCCATCAATTCCCTTTCTCATTGCCTTTCTCCTGGACCATCATCCTGCAACCTGGTTCTTCTTCTCAGTAAAATGTTCCAGGGATCTAATTCATCTTGTAGTAGGACAGGAGGAGATGCATACATTCATTCAAGCCTCCCTTGGTGGCTGGCATTTTTAATATTTCACTTAGCAGCAAAACAGATCTGCAGTAATGTACCAGTCTCCCCACTTTATACATGAACAGCCAAGGCAGATGTTTAAATACTTTCTTTAAGTTACCATCAGGTAAGCACTAGAGAAGGCCATTGAAACCAATTCTATTTTTTCTCCAGTGCCTAAGCTCTTTCTACCACAGCACCCAATCCAATGTAAAGCATTTAATATAGAATTTCTCAGAAAGAGTCACATGGAGAGAATAATACTTAACCAAAGGGAAAGAATTTTTCAGAATGAAAGTTTAGTCTTTATGACAGCAACTTTGTTGGGTAGTCAGAGATTTCAAAGCACTTTTTATACAAATCACATGTCATTTGATATTCCATCAGTTTTCAAAAAGCATACTCTCCAAACTCCCTTATATTCTTTAAATATACAGAGGACCTCCGAAGATGTTGTGTTAGTATGTTTTACATCTATCAATATATACTGTATTAGAAATTGAAACTGAGAATTTAAAAAATATTTATTTAAGAATGTATTTTAAAATTACAATAAAACCATTACAAGTTAACATGAATAACATTTCAATAAATGTAATTGTTTTCCAAATTATGAAAAAATTTAGTAAGGACAGTGGTACTGTTTTACACATTTGCAAATCTCATGATAGAAGAGCTGGATTTTTGTATCTGCTTCAGCATTTCACCTGCTGACTGGAAATTCTGCCCCCAGTGACATGTGATTGGAATACAAGTATTTTGATAGATAATTCATATACTTGTGGGTATCCTTCTTTGATACTATAGTGAACTCAACAAGTGGTCTTTCAAAGTTTTTTTTCTGATGTGGAAACTGAAACCACATTAATGAACTATTAGTACTCTTTTACCTGAAAATCCAAAGATCTTCCAAATGATGAAATTTTTCATTATACAATTTCAAAAAGATTGCATTTGTTAATATGAACACAAATTTCATCAGAAAAATCTTCAAGCATTGGGAAAGTCTTAAGTTCATGGTACCATACACACATTCTCCAGTATTTTAATTTTCACATGAAAACTCTAATTTTGTCATTGGACACAAATATTGTGAGTTGTCTTTCTTAAAATGATGGGCTCATTTCATTCATTTTATTATATTGTTTTAAGCTACTACATGTTGAGGACCATTTTTTTTTTATTGTTGACAGTATTATAGATGTTCCCCATTTCCCTCTCCTTTGCTCCCCTCCATCCAGTCCCCACCCCATCCCACCCCAGGCCTTTACCACACTATTGTCTGGGCCCATGGGCCATATATATATATATATATATATATATATATATATATATATATATATATATGCATGCATATAAGTTCTTTTGTTAATCTCTTCCTGTCCCCTCTTCCCTACTTTTCTTTCAGATTCATTAGCCTGTTTCATGTATACATATCTCTGAACCTATTTTGTCTGTCAGTTTATTTTATTCATTAGAGTCCACATATAAGTGAGATCATGTGATATTTGTCTTTCTCTGACTGGACTATTTTACTTAGCATAATAATCTCTAGGTCCAGCCATGGTGTCCCAAAGGGTAAGAGATCCTTTTTTACAGCTGCGTAGTATTCCATGGTGTAAATGCCCCACAGCTTTTTTATCCACTCATCTACTGATGGGCACTTAGGCTGCTTCTAGATCTTAGCTATTGTAAATAATACTGCAATGAACATAGAGGGGCATATATTCTTTCTGACTGGTATTTTGAGATTCTTAGGATATATTTCCATAAGTGGGGATCACTGGGTCAAATGGTAGGCCCATTTTTAATTTTTTGAGGAACCTCCATACTGTTTCCCATAGTGACTGCCCCCCTCTGCATTCCCACCAGCAGTGTACCAGTGTTTCCCTTTCTCCACACCCTCGCCAGCACTTGTGGTTTGTTGATGGCAGCCATTCTGACAGGTGTGAGGTGCTATCTCATTGTGGTTTTAATTTGCATCTCTCTGATGATTAGCGACATTGAGTATTTTTTATATGTTTCTTGGCCACCTGTATGTCCTCTTTGGAGAGGTGCCTATTCAGGTTAAGAAAATGTCTATCAAATACCCAAGAGTCAATAGCCATACTTTTTCCTCTAAGTCATTCTCCAAGTAAACCTGTCATCACAGGGGAAAAGTAGCTAGTTGAGTTTGCAACTCAGTTGCACAATTCCTTTTCCTCAAGACACCCATTGTGTTGTGCTACAGCAAAATTAATTTTTTGTATTGCTTCATCAGGGACATTCTTAAATACAACTGGATATTTTTTTCTGTGAGTGCATGGTAGGGGAGAATACAATGACCACCCATACAGTTTGGTGTCACTGTCTTGATTTTGAATTTTAGCGAAAAGTTATAAAAATGCTGTGGCAGGTGCTCAATGACTGTTTTTGAATTAATTAATTAATTAATTAGTACAGAATATGTATATATGTATCTCTTCCAGGTATCTCACGGAGTTGCTATGGGACATCAAGAATAAAAATTTATTTATAAATGACAAAAAAATACACAAATATAAAATACTTAAAAGTTGTCACTGCTAGTCCATTTTACCTTCTTTCAGTGATGTTCAGGATATGTATGAAATCAAAAGTATCTTATTTAGTGCCTATTATTTGTTTATATGTGCTCCCTTACTCACCCCTTCTTTCTGCACTTGCCAATGTGGGTTGAAGCATCTGTTCTACTTATTCCGTGGCTTGTTTTGAGCTTTGAGTGAATTCAGAGCCAGAAGCCACTCTTGCCACATTATTCTGGATCTATTTATTGAATGAAAAATATTGTGCTATCTTAAACAAAAGTGTTAATAAAGAATAAAACTCAAATTATGGGCCTGGGGAAAAGGATTCATAAAAAGTAAGGCATTTGAAATGAGATTTAAGAAATGATACTAACAAAGTCAAAGGGGTGTGATGATATAGAATGGTGATTAGCACTCTAGGATATACATATGGGTGATTATGCTTAGGTGGTGTCAGTCAAGCAAAGACTTAAATTGAGGCAACTTAGGGTTTGTTTTGGCATTTGATATGGACTAATTATGGAGAAATGGTAATATGACCCAACCACTGTTTCATGATGCTTACCTGGGTGGTAGTGCAGATGATGGATTAGAGACAATTAAAGAAAATATATTCCAGACATAAAAGATGTGAGTAAATGAAAAAAAATATTTTAACTTAGAAAATTATTATTGTGGACCACAGAAAAATAGAAATATTACAGTAATATTATTTCTAGCTGATATAATAACTAGTTCCTTTAAGGTATTAGACTTATGGGGCTGCTCTACACACATCTGGACACAGCTCTGATGTTTTTTGTATGTTTGTCTTGTAAAGAAGTAGAAGAAACAGAAGTAACAGTTACTGGTCACAGAGAACAGATTTGTCCCAGGAGTAAAATGGTCTGAAAATCCTGTGTCTTTTCAGCAAAACCTCCATTTATTTACTAGCCAGTGAGAAGTGCATCCTATCCCCGTTCTCAACTCTTGAAAATAACAGCACCAACCACTGCAAGATGTGAAGCTTATACTGCAGGGTCTTAATTCTTGCTTATTAGCTTAATGTGCTCTCTGGCTGTATAGAGAGCTGTCCTGATTAGCACACTTCACAGCATGGCTCCAGCTTCAGATCACTGTCAGGTTCAGAGTAATTGTAGAAGCTATTTTCAAAATGCTGTAATTAAAAATAGTCTTGCAATAGAACTGCTGATTGTCCCAACGCTTTTCCCTTTTAGACATTCACTGTTCAGATTACATGCATAGTGCACTTATGATTACAATATTTGAAATATTTAATGTTTATTATTTGGCAGGCATCAGGCACTGGACTGAAGACTTTAAAGCCATTGTCTTATAAAATTTAATGTTCACATAAACAGTGGGAGGTTGCAGATGAGAACAATTTATATGTAGAGGTTAGGTAACTTACCTGAGTAAGTAACTTACCTGACTAATTATGGAGCTGGAACTATACCCAATCTTAATTCCAGCAACCATATGTGTCCTTCTTGAGGAGATATTTCCACTGTCTATAACTACGCAGGTGAGCAAAATACAGATGAAATAAGATTTAAATCTCAAGAACATGATGTACATAGTTTAACATAATTTTATTTTAAATAAAGTTAATTATACTTATACGTCTTCAATGGGTTAAATCATCATTCATAATAAAAAGGGATTATTTCAACAGTTACTGAAGACCCACTATGTGCCAGGCACTGTGAGAGAGACTTTTGCCTCTTTCATTTCACTTAGCATATGTGCAATAGAAGTCTTTATTGGTGTTTTGTAAATCAGAAAATCTATACACCATTGCTTGCAGCAGAGCCAGGATTTGAGCTCATATGTTTTGACACCAGGTTTCTGTCATGAAAGTGATCCTAGTATAAGCCATTTTAGGAACTGACTTTATTCTAGTGAACTTGGGGTGTGTGTGTGCATCTCTTGTTTTACCTTGAATGTTTAAGAAGAGAAAACCAGGTCGAGAGCTTTGTGTGGCATGAAGTATTTGATAGTAGAGCACCAATGAAAACATGAATCTATTCCTTTGCTTAGCTATGAGAATAGAATCTATATCTTTGTAGGATTTTTCACCTCTGGCCTTAAACCTTCAAAAAAAAAAAAAAAAAAGAACTTATTCTGATGATCCTCTGAGAATAAGTCTGAAAGTCCTTAGAGATCAGAAGAAAAATGAGGTTAAGAGCCTCACGCTCACCCAATTTTTTAACTTTTATTTCAATTCTGACCTTCAGAAAACCTGGTTACATTTCCTGGGCCAGTCTCTTCTGTGAAGTGAGCTAAAAATACTTGTCATAGCAAACCCCCAAGGCAAGACTTCTATGCTTACTCCTGCTCATACCACAGCCCCCAGAACAGTTAGAACGCAGCCTGGGAAATAGTTTCTCTGTTTCCCCAATTGGATTGTCATTCTCCTAGGTGGTATAAAGAGGTAAGGTCAGGATATGATAAACCACAGAATAAAAAGACACTTGCTTAAGATCAACAATTTTACCAAAAATTTGGGAAAATAATTATTTTTATTGCAAAGAAAGATCACATTATTGTGAATTAGAATGCAAAATACACAACGTGAGGATTTAGTGAATCAGAGTGCAGACCTCAAGACATTGAAGAGTTAAGGACACTGGTAGAAATCTAGCTTCTCAACATTTATCTTTTTATTGAGATCTGCAATCTTATCATGAGGAGACAGCACAGCAAGATCTCACTCCATAAAAAGAGAAAGATGGGCCTTGCACTCAGACTTCCGTGATTTCAAGTCCTTGAGAAATCTGTATAATAGGTAGGTTAAATGGTCACTTAACACCTATTTTTTTTTTTAAATCAACAAGTACTTTATTATTATTTTTCTTTTTCAATTAAATTTATTGGGGTAACATTGGTTAATATTATCATGTAGGTTTCAAGTGTATATTTTTATAATACGTGATCTGTGTATTGCATGTGTGCCAACCACCCAAAGTCAAATCATCTTCCGTTACCATATATCTGGCCCCCTTTACTACCCCCCAACCTTCCCCTCTGGTAACCATCACACTGCTGTCTGTGTCTATGAGTTACAGTTTTATGTCCCACGTATGAGTGAAATTATATGGTTCTTAGCTTTTTCTGACTGGATTATTTTGCTTAGCATAATATTCTCAAGGTCCATCCATGTTGTTACAAATGGCAGTATTTCATCTTTTCTTATGGCTGGGTACAGATATTTTATTGCACTGAAACTCTGGGCATTAAAGAGACCCTATAAGTAATTGTTATGTTCTGGTCACTTGCTATTTATCCTTAAATAAATTAAAATACCAGTGTATTGAACTGTAATGTGGTAACTATTTAAAAATTACCTCTAAAATTAAGGTTTAGTTGTTGAATTCAAACTCCATTATGGTAAGATTGAAAATTTCTGGATGTATTAGCTTTCTATTGCTGCATAACAACTGACCACAAATTTAGCAGCTTGAAATGACATCCATTCATTAGCTCTCAGTTTGATAGGCTGGCTCAGCTGAGGTATCAGCATAGAGTTTCACAAAGCCAGGGGTTTGCCAATGAGAAAGCCAATGAGAAGATCCCAAATCTTTTACAGATCAGACACATGGAATGTGATAGGGACTTTCTGATGCATTTGTCCAGTTGGCCTTCCCAATGTGCTGCAAGTGATCTGTGTTCTTTGATGATTCAGAGAAAGAGGTTAACTGCTAGGTTAGTGATCACTGTATGTCTGGAATAAGCATGCTTCACAGTAACTCTCTGAAGTGCAAAAATTAATTTTATCCACCTTATTGTTGAGGAAAATTAAATTCAGATTAAGGAACCCATTGGGCACCCGATGATGGGTCATCACTCACAATGTTGAAAGTGGCCTCAAAATGTACATCTTGACTTTGCTTCAGATAAGTTCTACATTTCATTCACCAGAACATAAAAAATTACTGTTAAATATTACAAATAAGCAAGTGAAGTACACTGAGATTTTCAGAAAGAAAGTGAAGAATGAGAAATAGAAATCTCTTCCCATTGGTTAAAATTATACAAGTGCTGCCTGGCCAGCGTGGCTCAGTGGTTGAGCATCGACCTAGGATCCAGGAGATCTCGATTCCCAGTCAGGGCACGCCTGGGTTGCGGGCTTGATCCCCAGTCAGGGGTGTGCAGGAGGCAACTGATCAATGATGACTCTCTCATCATTGATGTTTCTCTCTCTCTCTCCCTCTCTCTCTTCCCTTCCTCTCTCTGAAATCAATAAAGACACATTTTAAAAAAAGATTATACAAGTGTTGTTGCTATTTCTAGAACTTGGTCTGTGTTGGATGCCTCTCGCCTCTCTAAAAGGAATGGAGTGGTTGTGGAATTGGAGAAAACCCTGTCTCACAAAGCCTGCAGCCACAACTCTCTAAATTTCCAAGAAAGCAACCAGCAAGAAGTAGGGTGGAAGCACTACAAAGACCTCATCAGGCCTCCTCATGTGCCATTCCTTCTTTCGATGCTGTTTTCATACCATCACTTCTATTGTTATCAGTGCCCTGAATAACAAGTAGATCAGAGAAGTACGTTATGTAGAGTTGTGCTTCGTCTCCTCAATATATTATTTATAGTTCCATTTTCAGAACATAAATTATTTGCATTTTGCTTCACTCTTCATCTACACTAAAAATACTTGCAGACTTAAGTGTTCTCTCAGAAAACGTGGCAGTTTGTTCAGGGTATACAGGAAAGGTAAGAATCATTTGACTCCATTCTGGACATCTGAACAAAAATCTCTTCTTCCCTTGTTTTGATTAATAATCATGTACTGTTCTCTCAATATCTGGATCTTCAAGACCACCACTGGAAGCTGGAAGAGACAAGGAGGAACTCTACCCAGAGTATTAGAGGAAGAACGTCCCTACCAACAGCTTGATTTCAGAGTTCCAGCTTCTAGAAGTGAGAGCATAAGTTTCTGTTGTTTAAAACTCCCTAATTTGTGCTAGCTTCTTATGGCAGTCCCAGGAAATTAATACAAACTCTATCAATATTACAAAGGATTTTTGCTTCAGTCTTTACTATAGAGTACTCAAAAAGGAATCGTGAAATAAAAGATGAAAGGCATAGCTCAATAAACTCTCAAACAAGAAATCATGAAAAATAGAAAAATTCCACAGCTCCATTCCTCAAACTCTCAAGTCCCATTGAAAGTTTTGAAGGTACCTGCCATCTGTGAACCTTCTCTCCCTCCCCCCATCAAGTCAGGGAAATCCTCAGAAAAATAATATAGTTTAAATATGCTGAAAGTCTTAACTGGCTTTTTTTGAAAGTAGTATCTGAAGGCTTCAAAGCATGGAATGATTGAAAACCAAGCCAACTATTTAACTCAAAAACTGCCCTTCTAAAGAAAAATGTCACTGGTACAGGAATTGTTTCAATTCAGTAAAATATTCAAATACCTTTGACAGAATCATTGCCATTTTAACAAAATTGTATTTCTCACTTAAGGAGTAGAAAATACTTTTTTTTTTAGAGACTATCTAGACTACAGTTGGTCTTTGAAGGAATGATACCCTGTTTGTCCTTAAAGTGCTCACACAACTATTAACTAAAAATGAGCTGTTTAGTCAACTGCTTTTCTTTAACTAAAAGCTAGTAGTACATAAATCAAAAAAAGAGAGAGAGAGAGAATTCTGTGTTCTTGTGTTCTGGCTCCAAAGGCACCAAACAGTGTGTTTTGTATTAGGCTTTAAAATATTCCATTTCAAATGAACTGAATATAGCTATTACTAAAAAAAAAAAAAAAAAAAAAATTAAAAAATGGCACTGGGCACATTCATTATCTAAGCCATTCTCTAAACCAGTCACATTTGCTGCTACTGTGAGTTTTAGCTTCCTAGCCATCACATGAGAGTGGGCCGGGTTCTTCTTGCAGAAGCTCTTTGGGGGGGGAGGGGGGAGTGCTCGTTAACACTTCTCCATTCTAGTATCTTCATTTATTATTTACTGAGTGTAAAATTTAGCAGGGCAACCTGAGCCAAAATGTTCAACTCATTTGCATGAAAGTAGACTCCTTTATAACTTTATTCCTTCTGAGAAAATTATAGGAAGCAAAAAAAAAAAAAAAAAATCCTTTAGAAATGAAATGGCTGACACATCACATTTATTAAAGCTGTGAAACCTTCAAAGTAGATGACTTATGATAGCTCATCCTCAACAATGGTTTTTGCCAGAATTCTGCTACACTTGGAAAGGATGATTAACGGAGCAGACACTTGGGTTTAAAGGCAACATGCTGCTAATTCATTCCACAGTAAGTTCAGATTTGCTAGCAAGAGGAGGGCATACAATAAGAAGATATTTTCAAGTCATCTTTTTTTCTAAAATCATCTATTTTCAATGTAAGTCCAAAAGCTCATTCAAAATCTAAGTAATTTCCAAAGGGTTTCTAAATAAGAAAGCTGTCATGTTGTAATAAGAATATAAATGTTTTGCCATGAGCCTGCAACACATTCAAACCTACAACTCTGCATTCTCAGTCAAACTGATACAAAAAGTAAACCAAAGCAAGTAAAAAAAAATTGTTTAATGTATGCAGTTCCCCTCGTTTTAATGAGTGGTTCTTAATTTGAAGCTTAAAAGGAGAGTTTGAGGAAAATAATTGAAACTATGCAATTGTGTTAACACACAATCATTGAAGAGTATCAGTGCTGGATGGCTGATAACACTTCTCTAAAACACAGACCATGATTAATAGGACAAATTATGCTAATGATAGTGTTGAAAATGGCTCTATTGACCTTAGGAAAAAGCATTTAATGACAGTGTTGGGCAAGTGAGGCTGCTCTAAGATCAATTCCAGAGGAAGCAAATTGTTGGGGACTGTCCTTATCTATGAATACGATCTATTTCCAAACCACATGGACCTTAGAGAATTGTACCTTAGAGAATTCAAGATATCAAGCTGGCAAGAACAAATAGTTGTTTTTAAAATGCATAGATGGAAATAATATCATCAAAATGATAGCCTTAGATAGATGTGGAAAATTAAGTCTTAGAATAAATTTAATTTTAAATTAGATGAATGATTCTACTTTTGGCAAAGATGGAGTAATAGGGACCAGATGTACTCTTCTTCATGAAACAACTAAAAATAAACCTGAAACGGCTATATGAACAATGGATATCAGGAAATAAAGGCAAGTGGTCACTGAAAGAGAGAGACAAATAAGGTGAGCTCTATGGCTACACCAAGTTTCTTCATGGGCCAGTGTTCAGACTGCAGAGGACCAAGCACAGCAATTTCCCTGGGTTGAGGAGACAAAGTTGAGACTTTAGGGAGGCCAATGTGAGGCTATGAGGCAGAGTAATGAAGTGGAGAGAGCAGTTCATGGAGAGAGTCTGGAGGTCGGCAGAGATCCTCTCCAGAATCTCCAGACAAGTACTGATGAGCTTATACATGTAAGAAAACTACATAGAAGGAGGAGGGGAAACAATTTTTAGAGTGAACACAGGACAAGGAATGATGTATGTCCCACCAATGAGAGTGAGAAACTTCATATCCATGGCCATCAGATTGCATTTTCAAAAGATATTGACTCAAGATTGAAGCAAAATTATACTAAAGGCTGCTTAACAGAGTTTAGAATCAGACCTCTAAAGGTTCCGTTTTTTTCCATGTAACATGCCTAGAACAAAGGCATGTAACATTCTAGAACAAAGGTCAAGAGTATTACAGGAATAAAATAACATCTAGGATCCAATAAGGTAAAATTCACAATGCCTGTCATCCAGTAAAAATACTTGGCATGCAAAGAGGCAGAAAAATATGACCCAGGTTAAAGAGAAAAATATGTCAGTAGAAATAGATACAGAAATGATTCTGATGATAGAACAAGTGAACAAGGACAATTAAAACAATATGCAACTACAGTTATATTCTATATGCTCAAGAAGAAGATAAAGATTGAGAAGACTAACTTGAGACACAGGAAATACAAGGAAAGAACCAACAGATCATCTGGAGATTGAAACTACAAATCCAGTATTACTCTAAAACAAAACTGTAGAAAGAAAACTACTAACGAATATCCCTTATCAATGTAGGTACAAGAATTCCCAATGGAATTTTAGCAAATTGAATCGAAAACCAGTACAAAAGGGATAATATGTCATGATCAAGTAGGGTTTATCACAGGAATTCTATTCGGTTGAACATTTGAATAAATCAATCCATGTAAGTCACCATATTAACAGATTGAAAGGAAAAACCATATATAAGACCATCTTAAAAAATGCAAAATTCAATATTTGCTTCTGAGAAGAATTCTCAGCAAACTAGTGATAAGAAGGAATTGCTTCACACTAGTAAAGGAATCTGTACTAGAGCTAATATCATACTTAACGGTGAAAGACTGAATCCCTAAAAATAAGAGCAATGATAGGATTCTACTCCCTGCACACTTCTATTCAAATGTTCTTCCAGTGGAAGTAGGTGAGGAAGAAAAAGAAAAAAGCAACCAAATTGCAAATAAAGAGGTTAACTCTCTTTCTTCATAAATAACACCATGATCATCTACATAGAAAATCCTATGAAATCTATAACAAAAATTCTGGAGGAACTAATAATGAGTTTAACAAGGTTACAAGACATAACATTAATTTATAAAAATCAATTATACGTAAGAGCTAAAACTATAAAACTCTTAGGAAAAAAACAAGGCAAAAGCCTCATGACATTAGATTTGGCAATAATTTCTTAGGTATGACATGAAAGACACACACACAAAAGAAAAAGGAAATAAATTGGTCTTCATGAAAATTAAAACCTTCTGTCTGTCAAGTCACACTATCAACAGACTGAAAAGGCAACCCAGGAAATGGGAGGAACATTTGAAAATCATAAATCTGATAAGGGATTAATATCCAGGATGTATAGAAAACCCCTAAAGCTCAACAACCAAGAAACAAACAATGCAATTTAAAAATGGGCAAAGGACTTGCATAGACATTTCTCCAAAGAAGCTATAAAAATGGCCAATAAAGACATGAAAAGAGGCTCAACATCACTAATCAGTAGGGAGATGCATTTTAAAACTGCAGTGAGATACCACTGCAGGCCCACTAGAATGCCTATTATTTAAAACAGCAACAACACCCCCACCCCAAAATAAAACCCTACAAAAAAACAAGAAAATTACAAGTGTCAATGAGGATGTGGAAAACTGGAACCCTTGTGCGCTGTTGGTGAGAATGTAAAATGGTACAGCCTCTGTGGCAATAGTATGGCAGTTTCCCAAAAAGTTAAAAATAGAATTACCATATGTCCCAGCAATTCTACATTGGGGTATATACCTAAATCACCAGGAAGCAGAGTTTGGAGTAGATATTTGTATGCCCATGTGTATAGCAGAATTATTCACAAGAACTACAATATGGAAGCAACCCAAGTGTCCATCACAGATGAGTGGATAAATGAATGTGGTCTATACATACAGTGGAATATTATTCAGCTTGAAAAGGAAAGGAAATTCAGACATATGCTACAAGATGAATGAACCTCAAGGAAATTATGCTTGGTGAAATAAGCATTCACAAAAAGACAAATAGTGTTTGAACCCACTTATATGAGGTACTTAGAGTAGTCAAAATTATAGAGACATAAAATAGAATGGAGGTTGCCAGGAGTTGTGGGAGGCAAAAATGGGGCATTATTGTTTAATCAGTAAAGAGGTTCGGTTTTACAAGACCATATGAGCTGTGGATGGTGTCATGGTTGCATGAAACTATGAATGTACTTGTTACTGCTAAGATGTATATTTTGAAATAGTTGAGATGGTAAAATGTATTTTATTGTAACACACACACAAAATGTAAAAAAAAT
Source organism: Miniopterus natalensis (assembly GCF_054644295.1). Taxonomy (NCBI): domain Eukaryota; kingdom Metazoa; phylum Chordata; class Mammalia; order Chiroptera; family Miniopteridae; genus Miniopterus; species Miniopterus natalensis. Next base: position 131,811,175 of record NC_142081.1, read on the forward strand.
AAATTGTGTTTCTGTATGCTAGACATGAACATTCAAAAACTGAAATTAAAAAACCAGCACTATTGCAGTAGAAGCAAAAATACTTAGAGATACTGAGAGATAGATCTAATAAAATATATATAAGTCCTCTACCCTAGAACAAAACATTACTGAAACAAATTAAAGAAGACATAAATAAATGGAGATATATATTGTGTTTATAGATTGGAAGGTTCAATATTGTTTATGTTGCAATCCTCTACAAATGCCTGTATAGGTTCAATGCAGTCTCAAACAAAAGTACTACAGACTTTTCTTTTTTTCTTTGTAGAAACTGACATGCTGATTCTAAAACTTGTGTGAAATTGCCAAGACCTAGAACATCTCGAACAACTTTGACAAAGAGGATGAAAAATGAAGGACTTACCTGGCCTCAAAAAATATTGCACAGCTACAGTAACAAAGAAAGTGTGGTTTTGGCATCAAGATAGGCTAACAGCCAGGCTGGTGTCGTTGAGTGTTGGCCCATGCACCAAGAGGTAACTGGTTTGATTCCTGGTCAGGGCACATGCCCGGGTTGCAGGCTCCATCCCCAGAGGGGGCGGGCAGGAGGATGTTGATGTTTCTCACCATCTTTGTTTCTATCTCCTTGCCCTCTCCCTTTCTGTCTCTCTAAAATCAATAAAAAAAAAAAGATGGGCTAAAGATTAGTAAGTCATATTGCAGAGTCCAAAAAGCCAGACATATATAGCCAATTGAGTTTTGACAAAGGTACAAGGGCAGCTCAGTGGGGAAAGGATGATCTTTCAACAAACGGTATTGCAGCAGTTGGATATTCATATCGGGAGAAATAGTCAAAGACGAGCTCAGACGGTGTCACAGGTCTACATGTAGACTTTAAGCTGTAAAATTTTTGGACTATAGCAAAGGAGAAAATATTTGTTTGCTTGGGTTAGGTAAAGATTTCTTAGATATGAGATCAAAACATGATCCCCCCAAAAAAATTGATGTTAGACTTCAGCAAAATTAAGAATTTATACATTTTGAAAGCTACTGTTAAGATGACAAATAAACACACGAAAAGATGCTCAACAACATAAATAGTGGTTATGGAAATGGAAATGGAAATGGAAATGATGATGAGATGGCAAGATATAAGCATTAGAATGTATAAAGATAAAAAGATTTATTATCCACATGATGTCAGAGGTGTGAAGCAACTAGGAGTAGGGCAAGGAAGAAAATAAGGGCATAAGTGTGGGAGGAGAGAAAGGCCACAAAGACAGTGAGGTCTCTGGGTGGCCAAAGGGTTATTGTTACCATTGGGACACTAGAGCTGAGAAGGAAGCCACCATCAAAGATGGGATGCTTATGATAAAGATCATCAAGGGGCTGTAATTATTGGTAATGACAAGGTCTGTAGTAGGAACATACATGTGAATGGCTAGGGCAGGCTAAGCATAAGATCTTTGAGGAAAGAAGTTTAAAAAATGAGAAACTAAAACTTTGTGAAGATTATTTCTATGTGTATGGAAATCCACAATAATTAGGGCTAAAATAATATTGAAAATAATAAGAGGGAGTCAGAACCTGAAAATATGGAGATTTGAAGAAGAGCAACCATAAGCTGCTGGTGGGAGGAGGTAGATAATTGCAATACTTACGTGTGTGTGTGTGTCTAAAGAAAGCAGGAGATACTAGGGCTAACACAGAGAACATTACAGACAAAACAACAAAAAACATTTCCTTATGAATTTGTATTCTAATATGATTGAGAAGTCAATATACAAATAAAGAGATGTTAATAAATAACTTCTAATTTATGCATCACAATATTTTTATCTCATGGATATAAGACATAAAAGATGTAACTTATTCCAAAATCTTGAGAAATAATTGATGGAAACTGAATTTGTTGAAATGCTACCCAGGCAGCATGAACTTTCACATAACAATCCACTTAGGAAGGGTTATTATATATTTTATCAATTCATGATGATATAAAAGCTGGACTCACATCTAGTTTTAGTGAACTAAACAACTCACTTCCCAGTTGTTAAATGTGGAAGAAAATTTCTCATCAGCAGAGACTAGCTGGAGCCTGCCCTGCTCCCGCCCCTCCCCGAGAAAAACAACACACAAGTATCATAAAATTGAGCCAGGTATGTGCTCAGCTAGCATGTAAGAGGACTACAGAGAAAATACTAGACACGATATTCTTGTTAGGAAAGACAAACACGTGTCTGCGCACACATTTGCTCATATGTTCACTCTTGTTTGGAGAGCTTTTCCTACCCTAATAGAAAATCTCCTGTAAGATCTGGCTGAGGTCCCAAATTCTCTGAGAAACCTCCCTCCTGGCGGTCCCACACTCTGCTCTTGACATGAGTGCCTATGCTGTTTATTGCCTTTTTTAAACTTCATTGTATCATAGCACATATTATTATAGAGACTACTGCTTCATACTAATGTTAATATTTACTGGGCACTTTCTAGCTGCCAGGCTTGCACTAAACAGTTTACATTATTTTATTTAATATTTAATTCTTACAATAATTTTGCTATTCTTATTATCATTATTTTTAATTTATAGAAGTGAGATTTTTAAAAAAGTTGACTTAGTCAAAATTGTTCATGACCAGGATTCCAATATGTAAGATTAATACTAACAATGAACAGAGGGGTGGGGTGGTAGTAAAGGGTAAAGGGGGTCAAATCTGTGGTGTCAGAGAAGACTTGACTTTGAGTGGTATACACACAATGTAATATACAGATGATGTGTCATAGAATTGTACACTTGAAACCTATATAATTTTATTAACCAAAAAATAAAATGAACAATACCAAGAGTTTGCAAATATATAGAACGATGAAAACTTCACACGCTACTGAGAGGAATGCAAATTGGCACAATCTCTTTAGAAACAGTGGGTATTGTCCAGAATTGTGAAAGATTCCCAATTAACTGAGCTATTCCATTCTTAAGATGTCCTCTAGGAAGACTCTTGTCCTCATGCAACCAGATAAATTTAGAAGAGTTTCTTTCAGCAAGGCTAATACTCAACAAAATGAGAAGACAGCTCAATAGTACCAAAAGTTATGGAACAGATAAACGATGCATGCAACGCAGCACCATGCGGCAATGATGACTAAACAGGCAGTGGCATGGTTGAATACTACAAACAATGTTTAGGGAAAGAATAAAGTGTGAATGGATACGGACAATATAATTCCATTTTTCTAATGGTCAAAACGGGCAAAAGTAAGGAATATCATGTCAGTAGTAACTAGAAGGGAAGGGGCTAAGGTGAAGAAGGTTCTGGGTGGAGGGTTTTCCTAGGACTCCGTCATGCTCTAGAGTTGATAACAACTGCTTTACAGTTATAGTGTCCACATTGTGCACATTTCCACAGCCTTATATTGAACAAACGAGAAAGCTATAACCAGAATACAGCCCCAACTGGAATACAGCACAATGCTAAATACTCATTCAACATCTGAGTGATTTAATGAAAGACAAGTTGTTGATGATCAATGGTTAACTGCAAAAGCAAAGTTGATTGTGAAGTAAAAACTGCAGTTTTAGAATCTATAATTGGAAGGGGACCTTTAAATATTATAGCTGAATTCTCCGTCTAATTATAAATTCCCTCTACCATATCCTGGACAACAATCATACAACTTACATGGGAAAATGACAAGTGGGTAAGTCAAGCTTCATTTTGGAGCAGACCTAAGATTTAAAGGATATTCTTATTTTAATTACTTCCCTGTAATTTTTTCACACTAATATAAATTCTTCTTAAGGTAGGGGGGGAAAAGCTGTTAAAAATAAAATGAATTTTTACCTATAGATTATTTATTCTTTTGCCTAAAATTTGGGCAAAAGGAGAGTTTACAGTGTAGACTATTATAATGAAAAACACTGAAATCAGATTATGGTTCCATACTTTTAATAAAGAAATAAAATATATATTTTGGACTAACACTGTGCTATAGACTCAGTGTTTATGTCCCCCCCACAGCCAAATTCATATGTTGAAGCCCAAACCCCCAATGTGATGCTATTTGGAGATGGGGTCTTTAAGAGGTGATTAAGTCAAGAGGGTGGAGTGCTCATGAATGGGATTAGTGACCTTTTAGGAGAGACCCCAGAGAGATGATCTGTTTCTCTCTCTCTTTCCCCGCCCTCTCTCTGGCTTTCTGTATCTCTTTCTACTCCATGCGAGGACATAGTGAGAAGGTCACAGTCTGAAAATCAGATAAAGAGTCCTCACCAGGAGCCAAATGTTCCTGCACCTTGATCTTAGACTTCCAAGCCTCCAAAACTGCAAGAAATACATGTTTGTTGTTTAATACACCCAATCTATGGTGTTTTATTATAGCAGCCTGAGCTAAGATACACTGAATAACACAATGTTAGAATGAATACACAGCTAGTGTCAAAATTGAAAGTGACTCTCACCATGAAAAAATGAATCTCTGGTACATGAATATAATTCTGAAATTGTATCATCTTCAAAAAAATGATCATTGCAATTTTATTATAATTTGTACCAAAATTTTCAAGGTTAGACTTTTTGTTCAAGAATGATAATTCTCTAGACTTTTTGTTCAAGAGTGATAATTCTCTAGCCCTATCAGCTGCAGATCTGCTCTTGCTGACACACTTTTCACATTTGTAACACTACAGAGAGGCTCAATTCCAACTGGAACATTTATTGATATTATGAGCCTTTGGAGCAAAGCTGAGTATAATTCACGGAAAAGATTTTCAGAAGCATTTTCTTCCTAGAAGGAACTTAGTACTGAGAATTTGCTCTTTGGACAGTTATAAAATGTGCTTTATCTTTGCTGAAAAAAAATGCAGTGTCCATAGCAATAATTTAAAATTTATTTCATAAACTGTGAGGAATTTTCTTCTTATAATAATTATAAATATCACATTGAGAAGATTGATTAGAAAAATAAAATATTTTCTTTTCTGTATAATTTTATTCTTTTCTTTATAATTTTTATGAGATATTCTTTGGTAATACTCTTGCTATGTCTTTTCCTTGCTGGTTTTATCATGGGTGGTATAAGTAATTTTGGAATTATTTTTAATTTGTAAAATCTGATGTGGCACAGTTGATATGTTTTAAACTCATCCTCTCAAAATGTGAAACATTTTTTAAAGGAGGCTTTTTGTGGGTTTTTTTTGAGAGACTCAGGCCTAGATAAGTCAAATTTGCAATTCTTAAAGGTTACTATAAATTCCAACACAATAAATACTTCTAAAGAGTTTAAAATCATAATTTAACCAAAAATGTATTTGACTACTTTGTATTATTATTTTACTTTAAATATTTGATTTAAACATTTTAACTCATGTTATAATGGTCTTACTAAAAGACTGTTCCAAAAGATTGTCCCTTAATATTTACATTATTTTAATCTACTTTCCTACTCAACTACTTAAGTGTTCTTAAAATTGCACCTGCACACACAATTAATAGGTTTCCCAAACCTTATTACAGGTGCTTGTCTTCATATAATAATAAGAAATATTTATGCTTCAAGTACTTGGTGCAGTTTTTGTATATGGAACACACAGAAGACTTCCCTAGCAGTCACAACAGCATTTGACAGCCAATGTTTAGATATTAACAGTCATTCATACTGGTGTGCTTTGTCCAAAGACTGATGTCTTTACCTGTTCAGGTAGGATGGAAACCTAGAGGTTCACAGACATGACTCAAGCTCAGAGATGTCAGAAATGGCAAAAGGCACTAGCTTTTGGGCCTACAAACAGCCAATGAAAAGCAGCAGGTTTTGGCAGAGCATTGAGGCTGACAGTAGACACTGACATTTCCATATTATTAAAAAAATATGGGTCAAGGAGAAAAAATACTTAGGAAAATTTATAGACTGTATGGTCATGGTTTTTAACCAGAAATAAAAATCTCATACGGAAAAAATAAAATACTGAACATGGCCTGTGACTGCCTTTGAAATGCACCAAGATTGAAGTGCTTAGCAAGCTAGAGAAAGACTGATTTTATGAAGATTTTATTAATAATGTTCTTACAATAATTTTTTCATAGAACAAATACTTATTAATCCATTACAGTGGTAAGCACTGCTTTCATCTGGAGAATGTAACAATCATCAAAATGCAGTACCTGCCCTGCCGGCGTGGCTCAGTGGTTTTCCATACAGGAGATCCCGGTTCAATTCCCAGTCAAGGCAAATGCCCCTGTTGTGGGCTCGATCCCCAGTGGGGGGCGTGCATGAGGCAGCTGATCAATGAATCTCTCATCGTTAATACTTCATTTCTCTCTCTCCCTCTCCCTTCCTCTCTCTGAAGTCAGGATATATTTAAAAACAAACAAACAACAAAATGCAGACCCTTTCTTCAAGCACTTTCAGGTTGGCAAAGACCTTAAACATCTTTCTGATGTTTTGAGAGAATAAGGCATAACTTCAGCATTCCATTAGTTCTGTAAACAGATTTGATTGTTGTTGAATGTGAAATATGTCTATTAGATGCACATCCACATATACACGTATAAGGCTAACACATATGCAATGCCCCTGAGGTCCATTCAGCGTTCCCAGCCATAGCTGTTTCAGCTGTCTGTGACAGTGTCTGCTCTGATAGGCCAGGACCTGTGTCTACCAGTTGTTAAACATTTTAATAACCTTCTGCATATACATATACACGCACATAAGGTGGGGCAAAAGTAGGTTAACAGTTGTTCATATGAAAAATATTACAATAATTAATAAATAATACAAGAATAAGCTCTGTTTCAGATACAACTGCAAACTTACTTTTGCCCCACCCTGTATACACACATACACATACACATACACACACAACACATACACACATACATGCATACAAAATAAGAATTGCTTTCTGGATTTTTTTTTTAATGCAAACAAAGCTTTTTGTTAGCAGTCATAGATACAACAATTTGCCATAATAATAAAACATAGTTTTAGCACTTGATTTAGAATTCACTGTGTAAAATGATTCAGAATTGGGCTTCCCATTCTGTGGTTTTATGAAAGGGAAGCAACACAACAAAGCAAGAGGAAGAACAAAGAGAAACACGCAGGCATTGGCTGCATCTTTTAATCCATCTTTAGAGTTGTGGTTCTGGCCTGTTTTCTGTTTTGTTCTTTTCTGTTTTACCTGGTTTGGGTTGTACACAAAAAAATATCTGGATCCCTATATGAACTATGAAGTCATTAGTAGAATTGATGTCCATACCCACAAAATTATTAATGAGTGACAGGGCAAGAGACAGATACTCAGTAATCTTTATTGTATTTCAAGAAGTGTTTTTTCTTGTTAAAACTCTGATTGCTTCATGCATTAACTTCATATAGAAAAAAATTCATTTGTTCCCAAGTATATGAGTTTCCTAAGGCTGCTGTGACAAAAATGACCACAAACCGGGTGCCTTAAAACAGCAGGCACTTATTCTCTCACAGTTATGGAGGCCTGAAGTCTTAAATCAAGACTCAACATGCTTGATTCCCTCTTAGGGACTGAGGGAAAGACTCTAATCCTGGCCTCTCTTTAGCTTCTGATGGTTGCTGGCATTCGTTGGCTTATAGATACATCACCGCAGTCTCTGCCTCTGTCTCCACATCACCCTCCCTGTGTGCCTTCATGCCTCTTCCCCACTTCTCATAAGGACATCATTATACTCCTTATTTTATGACCTTATTTTAACTTCATTACCTCTGCAAAGACCCTATTTCCAAATAAGGGCACATTTATAGGTGCTGGGGGTGAAGATTTCAACATCTCTTTTTTGGGGGGGACTTAATTTTTCTAAGTCACTTTAGGCCGTTAAAACACCATAGAGTTGATGGTTTATAAACAACAGAAATATACTTCTCACAGTCTAGAAGCTGGAGGTCTAAGATTAAAGCACAGGCAGATTCAGTGTCTGGTGAGAGCCAACCTCCTGGTTCATAGATGACCATCATCTAGTTGTGACTTTACATGGTGGAAGGGGTACGGGAGCTCTCTGGAGTCTCTTTAATAAGGGCACTAATTCCATCATGAGGGCCCCACTCTCATGACCTAATCACCACCCAAAGGCCTCACCGCCTAATATCAGACTGGGGGTTAGGTTTCAACATATGAATTTGGGGAGGGACATAAATATTCAATGTATAGCACTAGTCAACCCACTCCTTACAACCCAGTCAAGTCAGATGTTAAATGTGTGCCATTGGATGCAAGCATCCAATGAAACTCAGATAGTTATAAGACTAGAACATAGCAGGCAAACCACCCAAGATCAAAGGCAGCCACTGGTCAGTCATGAAGCTGGACATGACAGAAGTCCTGTGAGCTTACACTATCCAAAACACAGGCAGTGTTGAAAGATCTCATGCACTCAAAGACATAGCATGCTTTTTGTAGCAAGTGGAGAAACGAAAGTCACCTTGTTTTGCTTTTATATTTCTACTCTAGAATTGATAACATTAGTTCTTTGTTTGGGTAAGAACATGATAAATAGCCTGAAATATTTCAATAACCTGCCATAATCTAGAGGTTTATGCAAAGAGAATTATGAATATATCATTGTGCTACCACTTAACATGTGAAAACAATGATATTGGAGACTCAATTTCTCTTCGTTGGAGGATGTATTGAGTCATGGAGCACCTTTCTTAGATAAATGAATCATTGAACTCATTCAGAGGGAAGCTGTGGAGCAGCTTGGACCTTTGTTCAAGGGAGGCATGAAATGTCAGAGGAAAATTGTCTTAGTTAACCAATTGTTCTTTAGCTGTATCTTCAGTAAAAGCAGTCTTATTTTCCCTTGGGCTCTATATTTTCCTTGCCAAATTTTGTGAAGATAATCATCCCAAACACTTTGAAAGAGAAGGCACATTTTAAAAATGGTGTTAATGTTTTAGTTTAGTAATTTCCTTTCAGAAAAAAAAGTGATCATGTAGGAGATTAATATCTTAAAACAAGAGCAGTTAGTTGTACTTTCAAAAGTTAATTATGCCATTTTTGTTAGTTCAGCTTCCACTGCTATCTCCTTTTCTCCGAAGTCTCTGGTAAATTTCTGAGTGAGAGAATTTGGTGCAACTTTGTACCCTAGAAGTTATAGGTGAGAGGCCAACCTAGAGCTTGTTGGCCTTGGACCAGGTGTTCAGCCTTAATCTCTAAAGCACATGTAAATATTTCCATGTAGTACATATGTGCCCCTTAGGACTTCACTATTTGTAGAACCATGAGGGACAGGAAGAGCCCATGTTCCTGTTTGCTTTAGAAGGATGTTCTAAAATATTTATTCAATACCTGTATTTTTGGGGTGAAATATGGATTCTTGCTTATTGTATTCATGCAAGGTATACATATCAAGTGCTCTAGAGATGTTAGATGTCACCACTAACTTATGGTGGTGAGGACACCGTGCAGAGTCAAAGAAAGATTTCAAAAACACATTTCACATGGTACATGTGATAAAACCCAGTAATAGGATAATGCCAGTCTTGTTCAGACTCTGATAAGAAAGAACACTTTCTCAATAAGATGAAAAAAAGGAAAGAAAGCATTTTAAAAGGCAACAATTACACTTTACCTATCAAATATGATGTAATCCAACTATAACTGTAAGTTGCTGCCCCGGGCCTGGAGGACACTTGTGTAGAGCCAAGATGTAGAGCCAGATAGGAGACTCTGGTACATGTGGGAAAGGAGTGAGCATTTTAGTTCTCTTGGTCTTGGAGGAAAAAAGACCATATTCCTCGTACCTTGAAGGTTGCCTCTCAAGTCAGAGAGAGAGAGAGAAATCGAGACAAGGAGAGAGAGTTTTCCCCACACAGGCACAGCCTAAATTTGAAACAGAGATGTTTAAGGACAATGATGTGACCACACTTGGGATAAAGAAGGAACAAAGGCACACAGTGAGGGGTGAAGACTGGGAACCAGCAATTCAGACCTCCTAGGAGCAGGATGCAAAGAGAGAGTGAGGGGGCCAGCTGCTCCCCACCCCTACCATTGCCTCGGGAGTTGTGATAAATACCTGAAAAGAACTCAGGACAGAGGACATGATTACAAAGGGACATGTCCTCAGGGTCCTGAGAGTTTCCTAGTGATAAGAGGCCAAGTCTCACTGAGTCTAAAGGCGGGGAGAATAGGCTTGCTACTGCAGGTTGCCTCAAATGAACCCCAGGGCAGAAAGCTAACTGGGCCCCTCAGACTGCCCCTGCCCTCCAGCTCATGCGGAGGGTGGTGCGGGAGCAGGAACTGTTGCTACCTGCCCCGGAATCCTACTTCCTCCTCCTTTCTCTGCTTTTAAGGTCCCCATTTCCTCTCTGACATTGTGCCTTCTCCTCATTGCCCTTTGCTGGTTGTCAGTGTTTAGACTTCGAATCATCCAAAGGCAGCTAAAGGATATGATTCTGACCTGTGGTGAGAGAATATTAAACACCACAACTGCACCTTTGATTTCACTTGAAGATTTTGGTAGTTGAGGAAAAAAAATGGGATATGTCTCATCCACAGGTTTTCTTTCTAACAAGAAAAAACATGATAATCATTTGCAGAGAGACCTGCCCTCTCCTGGAATTAAACTGAAGCAGAAAATTATTACATGGATCCAAATTGTCACAGCATTACTGTGGGTGAAATCAAAGGTGACACCAGGGTCACACAGCTCTTCCCTTGGACCATGTTTACAGAAGGAGCCACATAGTCACTGTGTGAAACACCAGCATGTCAAAGCCCTTCTTCCCTTTGAAGTTATAAGCACAGCACCTGTGAGACAGTCGTGCTTATTGACAGGTGTTGCAAGTAAAGGTGTCACAATAATGAGTGGCAATGATTCAACATAGTTTTTATGCACTCAGATTTTAACTGGGAGGCATTCAAGTAGCTCCTTACTACATCTGATGGAGCCTAGGAGCAAGATCCATAGGAAAGAATGACAGTCCTCTGGCAGAATTACCAGGGGAACTGGTAATCCTCACTTATTTTTAATCACGCTAATGGAAAGATAATTGTTCTGGGTTCAGTCGCTCCCAGCAAATCAGCGGGCATTGTTTAGATGTCAAATGTTTGCTAAAAAGTTCATGCCTCCACACCAGTAAGAAGAAGGCTTGTGGGGAAGAAACGTAGATAACAGAGTGCGAATGCCAGAAGCTAATGATTTGTACTTCTTGTGAGCCTGTTGCTGATCAGGAGGAGAAAATGGTAGAACAGAAAGTATTATCTGGATTTTCAGGAAACATTTTTATTCTGAGGCTGTAATTTGAGACAGCAAGCATATTTTTTTGCCCTCAGGGGGCCATTACCACATGCTTGCCCAGTACCAGGGAGCTGAGAACACACTGGTCCTGGTAGAAATGCATTTATAGAAAGATCTCCTCATTTCTGCATCTTAATTTGGTGGTGAATGTTGCTTTTCTTATGGACAGTCTCACCCTGGTAAACACACTTTTTTGGTGAACAGCAGTTTTCCTCCTGGACAAGTCAGTGAACCCTAGAGCCCACATCGTCAATGGCACACTGCTGTGACTCACTGCCTTCACTGCTGACCAGCCAAAGGAAACATGAATGGCCATGGCTGAGTGTGCTGGTTACGGCCCCGGCGGAACACAGTGATTAGAAGCACTATTCCCTCGGTGCTGCGGGTCAAGGGCAGAGCTCTCGCAGGCTATTTATGCTGCTGCAGGAATTTTCTGTTCTCAACATTACCAAGGTTTATATAAGTGGTCATTAGGAAAAATTGCCTGAGGACATTCTGTACTCAGAAGTGTTTTGCACGTAGTCCAAGAGGGCTGAGAGGAAGGGGGATGGAAGGGAGCGAGATTCTCACATTTTTGTGAAGTCTCACATACATAAGGCTTTCATTAACATTAAAAAAATCCTGACTGTAATTAATATTTCAAAGTCGTGTACATTCTCTACACTCACTGAGGCCCTCAGACCCAAATATGAGAATGTGAAAACATCAGTTTCACAATGGAAGAAATTTTGCCTATCTGGGGTTTTAAATAAAGGATTTTTCCACCACATCCCCTTTCTTAATGGCCTTACAATTTTTCTGTTTATGATCTTGAATGCAGTTTTAACAATTCTTAAATCAAAATACAGTAAAAATTCATTCTAGTCCAAGGCCAAAGCATACTTTTAATATACTGATTTTAAGTTCAATTTAAGTTAACAATGTCATTTAATCTACCAGGAACATTTTATCTGGAGATTCAAACTTCTCAGAAGTACTGTCCTGGAGCTGTATTCCAATCACTTATATTTTTATTGGAAACACTGGTGATAATCTTTGAGTGTGTTATTTTTTTAAGTTTTTAGTAATTAAACCCCCTTGGATAGCACTTTAAAGAAGTCTTATTCTTTATACTAAATTCTACATATAATTTGAACTATTGGGTACTTCCCTGAGTTTTAATGAGTTTAATAATGTTAATATACTACTTAATAATTACTCACTTCCCTTAGAAAGTAATAAAAAACCAAATATGCCCTCGAAAACCGAAAGACATTGAAGAGAGTTATTGCGATATATGTTAAAATCTCTCTTTTTATTATTGCAAAAGTATGTTTGCTCTGTCCAAGGCCCACTGCGGGTGAGGATCTGAAGGTCCCCCTACTTGTGACTCAAGATACCTCATCACTTTCTTAAAAGCCTTACTGATTGTGTCTTTGAATTTGTCCCTCCCTGAACCCCACCCACTCCCTTGTCTTGAGCAACCCATATCCGCTCCCTCCACCTCCTGCCCTGCCCACCACACCTCCATCCTTGACAAATTTTAGCCTCTTTTCTGTGACAAGAGTCAGTCTTCCTGGTCGGTGAAACTCCCTGGAGGGGACCTATGCCACCTGAGTTCCTTTTGGAAGATCTGTGTTTAGTCAGATGAGGGGAGTTTAGAGAAAGCCTCTTCCTGTGTCTGCTGCCCTTCAAGTGCCTTCAGCTAAAAATAGTACACTAAAAGCAGCATATTTTGGGGAAATCCACTCTGCTACCCTTCTGACCAAAGCAACAGAGAAACAGATGTCTGAAACAAGAGAGCAGCCAAAGAGAGCCAGTGTTTCTCCTTGGGCTGCTCACCTGATGGCCATGCTTTTATGGAGGCCTAGGGGGCCTCAAAGAGAGCGCTTCCTGAAAGAGGTGACATCTGCTGCAACGTATGTAGGCAATGGTACCTGGCAGTGACATTTCATGAGGGGTGGGAGCTACGGAGGAAGGAGGACATTGTCCTCAGAAATGAGTTGCATTTTCAAGCCAGGAAAGTGAGGAAGATGGTATGACATTCAGTCAAGATAGGGTTAAGTAGGGAAATGAGAATATAAAATTTACATTATAAAAATAACACCATGCGTGCAGAAAATGCAATACACCTGAAGAGGGCAGAATTCGTGAGCAATAGGAGCCAATCTGCACTGTTGAGGCAATTCAGATACTATGTAATGAGAAGTTGGACTCCAGCAGTGACACAGTAGAAGGAAAGGAAAACACTTCAGAAATATAGAGTCAGAACTGAGAACTATTTCAATATTATTGGAAAGGAGGGGCTGAAGAATGGGGAGGACTTGAGGTTGCCCCACATGTCTGCCCTAGGATCTTGTGGCTTCCTGTGTTAAGGTAGGAGAAGGGCAGGGCAGAGGCAGGTGTGAGTGTGGGCCATGACAGGGCAAAGTGCAGCCTGCCTTTGGGGATGAATTCTCTGCTCTGGAGCTCAAGAAAGAGGTTTGGGCTCTGGGTAGAGTTAAAGACAGAGAAGTGAAAGAGGTCACTTGGCAGAATTAGAAGAGAGGAGAGTCTGGGGTAAAGCCCCAAGGAAAACTGCCACTAAAGGGAAAAGAGAAGAGAGAACCTTCAAAGAAGACATAAAAATAGGAGGAAACCCAGGAGGGGAAATAGAACTACAGTCGAAGGAATGGTAATTGTGTCAGTCCGTGTTCTTTCTATGGTTTCCCATGAATTTATGAGTGTGGCAGCCACTGAGAGGATGCAGATGGGCTGATTTCAAGGAGCTCAATGAAGTGGGAGGAAAGCCTCAAAGACATAGAGGAGTGGCTGAAAACACCCCCTTCCAATATACTACTTTGGTGTAAGGGTTATTTTGAGCTGAAGACAATTGAGAAGAAGCAGACAGAAGAAAAGCTCTCTGCTCTCCCCATTTGCCTAAAATCAGGACATACATTTGTGAAGGTGTCCCTTTCCCCTCTGTCTCAGGAAGGACAAAACTTAATCACCAGAGACAACTCTAGACCCCAACCAGCCCAGAGACTGCACCAGAGGAATCTAGGCAACAAACCTTATTAACTAGCCTTCATCTTTCATTAGTTCCCCTGTATATTTACCTTCTAGCAATTTACTGCCCCTAGAAATGTAAAGTTATCTTTCTCTGTCTTGTCATTCTTTAAAAATGTATTGTTCTTTTGTTAAAATGTTCTAGAAGCTAACTTCTAACTACCCCTTTGACTTACTCATCACTGAGTTCTCCCATGTGTATGAGCACTGCATGTGTTAATAAACTTGTTTTTCTTTTGTTAATCTGTCTTTTGTCTGTCTAATTTACAGGACCAAGGTGGAGAACCTAGGAGAGTAGAGGGAAAAATATTTCCTCATTCCCCTACAGTATCCGTGGGTATAAGTGAATAGGATGTGTTAGGGCTAGAAGTGAGAGGAGAAGCAGGGAGTTGGAAGGTACTTATTCAGGAAGAGAGTCTAGTCAGGAGCAGTAGATGCAAAGATAAGGGTTTCAGGTAGGAAAGTATAACTAAAATATAAAGTACAAGTTATGATGGGTCAGGGGATAAAATGTGTTATGTTTTAATGTATGGTTCTATTTACTGAACACTTACTGTGTACCAATGTTTCAAGCAAACAAGTGTAACTATTGACAACACACACACACCCCAGACTTCATGGAACAGGATTTATTGGAGTAAATTTATGGATTTGGGTGTGGCTGCACTTTTCCTACCAGGTCAGATATCACACCCTGAGTCCATGATCCTGGAGATCCTTGGATGAATGATAAGGAAGAACCAGCCTTTCCCCTTCAATGCTCAGGGGCCACAGTCCCAGCAGTGGGTCAAAAAGAACATGGCCAAACTCTTTTATCTCTGTGCATTGGCTGAGAGAACCCTAGCCTCTCACTTGGTATGACTGGGGCCAGGTCCAAGCCTTGAAGTTCAGCGGTATGGCCTTCAGTTCTATCCACATGGATTGCTTTAAACACATGCAACTCTCCTGGGAAGGCAAACTAAGCCAAACATTCCAAGTGAATACTTACACTTCAGCTCCTTAAGCCTCTGACTTCCTTACTTCTCACAGCAAATCACCAAAGTAGGATTCATTTTTACCTCAAATTTTATAGATGACAAAGCTGAGGCTTAAAGATGCTAACGGGGTTATCAAGGTCATAGATTAGCCTCATGCATTGAGTCCAGGATCTGGCTGACTTCAGAGCTATGATTTTTCATACCACCATCTAGAAAACTCGACAGAAGCAGAATCATAGACAGCAATGAGCTTCACCCTGAATGCACATGGGAGCCACTGGTGATTGTAAGTCGTGGAAGATCCAATTTGTGTTTTAGATGTACCTAGTTTGAATTTGGAAAATTGACACAATGGGGAGACCAGTTAGCTGGTTACTGGAGTAATTCAAGCAGAAAGTTGAAGTCCTGAACTAACTGAGGCAGCCACAAAGCAGATGGGGGAAGGGATGGTGGGTGAGTTTCTGAATATGATGAGGTTATTCAGAGAGCCATGAAAAACTGTGAATTTCAGAGCATCCAACACGTGTCATAGAACAGCCGGTCAGTAAAAGTGTTAATAGAAACTCCCTCATCATAGCTGGCACAATTGCTGATCACCAATAAAAAACTCCTCCCCTATCCTAATGAACCCATTCACCTTTCTGTCACTCTTGCTGCTTCCCAGCTGTTGTTGATAATGCTTCTGCCATGGCAAAGCACTTAGAGGAAATGCTCTTACAAGTCCTGGACTGCCAGCGCTCCTCATTAGTGTTTAAGTGCCGTGGACATTTATGACTATGGCTATTTCTTTGTCATGAATATTATCCCATTATGTTGAAATACTTTATAGGCCTTGGTAGAAAGATACTACAGACTGAAAAATCCTAATTATTATTATTGCCATTATTATGATGAGGATTTTTAAAGTACTTGCAGAATTGTCTCATTAAAGGACAGTTTATTACAAGTTTCCTGTCTTGCATTTCTCTTTTCCAGTCTTTCCAATGCTCTTGATTTCTCTCTTAGCGTTTTAGTTGTTCTCACTAATGAAAAGAGAGCCTATTGAAAGCATGCTCATAAAATATAAAGATGTATATTTACTTTAAGTAATCCCTTTTATAATAAGCTTATTTCTTACAACAATTAAATAAGAACATCTAGTTGATTTTCAATCTAAATCAAGTAATATTTATCAAGTGTCCTCATTTGTTAAAATATAGCATATTCATAGAAAAGAATCCTGAATAATTAATAGCAAATATATCTTTGGCATACTGCTTGTATGTTTAAGCCCTTTCTAACAGCATATTTAGATATGTTAGATGATGGCTATTAATTTTAAGTGAATTAAATGCTTTTAAAGATTTGGACGCTTTCTCATATTTTTTTTGACATGCAATTCAAGACTTCTCACTTTCATGAATCAAGTCCATTCATGAGTCTCCAAATATCCTTGGACTTTAATTTTAGAGTATTAGCATTCTCTAGAGAAATAGAACCAATAGGATATACTGGACAGGATATATATATTTATAGATTTATTGTGAGAAATTGGTTCACATAATTATGAAGCCTGACAAGTCTTGTAATTTACCGTCTGCAAGTAGGTGACCTAGGAGATCTGATGGTGTAAGCCCCAGGTGGATGGGGTGAGAACACCAATGTCCCAGCTTAGGCAGAAAGAGTGAATCCAAGTTATCTCCATTTTTTTTTTTTTCTATTCAGGCCTTGAGAAATTGCATGATCTCCACCTACTTTGGTGAGTGTGATCTGCTTTACTCAGTCCATCAATTTAAATATTAATCTCACCTGGAAACACCATCACAGGCATACCCAGAAACCATGTCCAACAAACACATCTGTGCACCCTGTGATGTTGCTAAGTTGACACACAAAAGTAACCACCAGACCCTGGAGAAAGTCTCTGTCTGGGCAAAGAAGTGCAGGTATTACTGTAGCATGCTCAAAGGAATTCCTTTTTCCGATACTCAGTTTACTCTGGAGCACCCTTAACTCACCAGAACTTCTCCTTTTCCAGTGTGCATGTTCTATAGGAAGCAGAAATGTCTTCGGAATTAAATATTCTTGAAGAAATTTAATCTCCAGTTTCATAGCAACAAAGATTACTGTTAAATATGCAAACATTGGACTTCTATGGTAATCAACAAAATACATTTTCAACAAGCTCCAAACAAAAGACAAAGCTGACAAAATTATTTTTTTCTTATAATTTTCTACAATAATTGTCACATATAATTTCTTCCTTTGTTCAAGTTAAACTTTAGCAGATATAACTATAGATAACAAACAAAAATATACATATATATACCTAGATACATATATATACATAGATAAATAATTTAGATAATAAAATAAAAATCATTTTTAAAATACTCATCAGAGGATATGTTTTT
Source organism: Miniopterus natalensis (assembly GCF_054644295.1). Classification (NCBI taxonomy): domain Eukaryota; kingdom Metazoa; phylum Chordata; class Mammalia; order Chiroptera; family Miniopteridae; genus Miniopterus; species Miniopterus natalensis. The sequence goes on from NC_142081.1 coordinate 131,828,824, forward strand.
ATTGATTTTAGAGAGAGAGGAAGGGAGAGAGAGAAACGTCGATTGGTTGCTTCCCATACGCACCTCTACAAGGATGAAACCCAAAACCCAGGTGTTTGTGCCTTGACTGGAAATCAACCCAGAAACTTTTTGTATGATGCTCCAACCAACTAAGGCACTTAGCCAGGGAAAAATGAAAATCATTTTTAATTGAAGTTTTGTCTGATGAAATGGTATGCCATTTGAATAATTAAGTGTTAGCCTTTGATGGAATAGTTTTGACATATATTTATATCCATATGACTCAGAGAAAGAAAATAATGATAAATGTGTTTCTGATTTAATTGAAAAACTAGATTAAAAATCACTTTTTATTTTGTTTTTTTTTCTGAATGTAGATAGTGTTTTTTCTGATTTTTACTTTTTATTTCAAAATACAAATTCCTCCATCAGCTTTCAAAATTAACCACTGACTATTTTTCTCAAGAAAGTTGAATTTAATTCATCTTTTTAATTAGTTCTAGTCTTTCAAACTAGTATACTAGTCCTGAAAAGTTATCCTTTCATGTAACTGCCCTTTATAAATACCAATAAACATATTTTTGCTTTCTCATGAAACTATTTCTTAAGATAGATCTCACTTTTATAAGGACAAAAGCCACCAGCATTCATAGGTTGAAGTAAGTTTGTTGTAGCACTGTGCTGTCCCATTTATGTTAGTGGATAAAGAGATCTATCCATAGTATAAATAACAGAAGAATACAGGGTCTTTGGCTGAAAGACATCCATACATTTCTTCTTAAAAGATCTAAAATAATGAATACTGCAAACAAAAGCAAAAGGAAATATGGTAATCCAGTGTCTTGTTTATATTTTCTAGATAAAAAAATGTATAAAGTAACTCTAAAAATTATTTCACTGAAGAAAATCCAAGAAAATAGACTATATCTTAGCCAAGAAATACCAAAATGTATATCAATGATCTAAAAATTAAGCAACTGAAGTCTAGTTTCATATTTTGCATGTATCTGTCCAATTTTCCCATCACCATTATTGAATAAACTATATTTATAGTCCATTGTATGTTTTTCACTCCTTTGTCAAATATTAATTTACTATAAAGATGTGGATTTATTTCTAGGTAATTTATCAAAAGAAACCAAAAACACTAATTCAAAAGAATATATGCACCCCTATGTTCACTGCAGCATTATTTGCAATATCCAAGATTTGGAAGCAGCCCAAGTGCCCATCAGTAGATGAGTGAATAAAAAAGCTGTGGGGCATTTACACCATGGAATATCACTCTGCCATAAAAAGAAAGAAAATTTTACCCTTTGGGACAGTATGGATGGACCTGGAGAGCATTATGCTAAGGGAAAGAAGCCAGTCAGAGAAAGACAAATACCATATGATTTCACTCATATGTGGAATCTAATGAACAAACTGAACTACCAAACAAAATAGAAGTAGACTCATAAACAGAGAACAGGCAGACAGCTCTGGTGTGTGGGGGGGTGCGGGGGATGTGGAGACATTGAGGAAACAGAAAAAAAGAGAGAGAACTGATGGACATGGACAACAATGTGGTGATTGTGGGGGGTAAGGGAGGTGGGGGGAGGTGGAAGAGGGGATAAATGGTGATGGAAAAAATAAAATTAAATTAAAAAACCATAAAACACAGAATGTTGAGCGGGCTGTTATCCAGGACATTCAGTGCCTGAGGTTCTTTCCCTGAGACCTAAGAAGGTCAAGATGAAGGAGTGATGGTGCCATTTTGTATCTTGGTTTCTGAGCATTATATACCCTGGGTGGTGAGAGTGTGGTCACAGGAGCTCCTTCTCTTTTCTGGACTCTAAATTGGTGCAATCACTTGGAGAGCAATTTGGCAACATTCAATGCAGTTGAGGAGAACATACAGTTTTGTTAAGTAATTGCATTTGTAGATGTCTGAGGAAAGCCTCAAACTTACTTAAAAAAGAATAAATAGGCAAACTGTAGAAAGGTAATGTTGGGCTACAGAGACTTAAAAGAGACAGAAGAAATCTTGTTAAGGAAAAACTGCAAATAGCCATAAATATATGAGGAAATGTTGCCTTCTTGAAATAAGGACAGAATGCAAGAAAAGACAAAAGGAATAATCAAATAAACAAGAAAGAGCTTTGTTATATGAAATATGAGAGCTAAAAATTTAAAAGAAAATGTTGAAGGATTGGAAGATGACTAGGAAGAAATACCCAGAAAGTAAAATAAAAGAAATTGGGGATCAAACCAGAGGAGAAGATCAGGACCCCTGCAAACGGGCCACCGGCGCTATAAAAACCGAAAAACCTTTCCAGGTGGTTGTGAAGTGAAGCCCCAGACCAGAGCCAGAGCCAGAGTCCAGCGAGAGCCGGAGCAGAAGGCCCTGTGTAAAGCCACTCTCAGTCGCCACCCTGTTGTAGAGACCTTTATGTTTCCCATTGGAAGCATTTCATTCTTCCTTGAAATCCAACTGAACACATTAAAAGATCATCAGCCGATCTAATACACTGAGTTTTAAAAATCTTAATAGAGCACAGACTTAGTTGTTTCCTGAAAAAAGATAACAATTTTAGATCTCACATGTACAAAACTGTCCACTTTATCTTCGCTTTTGATAGCTTTGATTGGAAGCTGCCGCAAGAATCCCCCGTCTCACTGGCTTGCATGTCACAGGAGGAGAGCTGGTGGTTCCGCTCACAGGAAGGCTGCAGTAGCAGCACACTGGGGCTCTCTGCTCTCCTGGTGGAGTGTGGCTCAGGGTGTGAGTGGGCTGGAAAAGAGACTGCATACAAACCAGCAAATTCTACATACATTTTCTTAAAAAGATCTGGCACACACACACACACACACAAATATATTTTACTGCAATCCCTGTTATTAGAACTGATCCAAATGAACATATTAGGAGCACACAAAAAAGGGATTTGTGGAATATTAATGGTCAAATATTATACAATACTTGAAAAGATTGCTCATGTCATAGAGTAAATAAATTCTCCAAAACTTTGTGACAAAAGCTACTTACTGAACGGAATAAAATAAAAATTTGCAGCATAATAACAAGCAAATTTTAAAATAGGCAAAACAACTCAATGTAAAACTTATGAATACACATATGTTGAAGTAGCATAAGACACAAGTGAGTGACACATCCAAGGCATTGGTTATCTCAAAGGGGGAGGAAAGGGTATTTTGGGGTTTGAAGAGGGGCTTACATCTTACTGGTAAATTTTAATTTCCTAAGACATTATGAAACATATATGCCAAACCGAAGACTTGAGAAAGCTGGGAATTCATTATATTCTTTCCCATATCTCTCTTACACTTCATGAAGACTGAGCATTGCCGCCCTGTGGAACGTGTGAAGTTACCTCATTATCATCAGCATCGGTGCCATTCACATAGCCCTGGGCAGCTATGCCTTCTGAATGCCTGGAGGGAAGGCTGACTACCTCTGTCCTACTGGCACAAAATGCACTCAATCAACATTGTTTAAATTGAAGGGAAATCCTGACTTCAGCAAAACTGGAAAGTCAAATTAACATTTCTTCTCAAAACTCCCAAAGCCACCTAATACCAAATTGATGTCATTGCTCCCAATATTTATATGCGTTCTTGCTAATTGATAAAATCTCTTTTAGAGCTTTTTGCTTTTTCCCTGTGTACTGCCTTTATAATTCTACTTGCTGTGGCCTGATTGTGTACCCCCAAATTCAGATGCTGAAACCTAATCCCAGTGTCATGGTGTAAGGGGGGGGTGCTTTGGGAAATGATGAGGTCATTAAGGTGAAGCCCCCATGATGGGATTAGTGTCCTTGTAAAAGAGACTCCAGAGAGCACCTTCACCCCTCCTACCACATGGGAACTCAATGAGAAGTCTGTGACCTGAAAGATGGTCCTCACCCAACCATGCTGGCACTTTGATCTTGGGCTTCCAGCCTCCAGAACTGTTTATAAGCCACCCAGTCTGTGGTGATTTGTTATAGCAGCTCGAATGGACTAGACACCTGTCCTTTCCCAAACATTCTTGGAGCCCAGGAAGAGCTCAAGCTCAAGCACAGTAGATGATTTTACTTTACAGCTCCAAGAATCACTCCCTGGGGCCGTTTGTATCCCCTTTCTGTGACAGTCATGGGGCAGGTCCCAGTAAATAGTCAGAGGTCCTCCATTTCTAGGGCTAAACTCACACTAAGTCAGCAAAGATACAATGAAAAAAACCCCCAAAGTGTTGCATAGCTCCTGCCCCCTTTCCACCTATTTCTATTTTAGACGATTCTAACAGTTTTACAAAATATAGGTGCAATAGGCAAAGATTAAGTACTTTTCCCGAAGCTAGCGTAGCCCACCATAAAATTATCTCAGGCCTAAGAAAGAAAAAATACATTACATCTATTTGTCTGGAATAATCTTAGAACCATCACAAATTGATCTGTTAAAAAAAAGCAATAGATAATTTTATTCCACAGAAAATTACATGCTCATTATAATCAGGGATCATTAGCAATCTCGATTATAGAGTCAAATCTGTGTTTGTGATTTTTAGATATTTTATTGCCTGAAAGAGAAAGATTAAACTAATTGATTTAAAAAAACAAAATCTATGTGTTCTTATTACATCCTTGAGCCCTAGATCTCACAGCAATCCTGTCTTAGGTCTGAAGATGGGCACACAAGTTGAGGATGGTGTGATGTTTCTGATATAGTCACACATAGAATCTGAAATCTATTGATACGAGATCTAAATCTCCAGCCATCTTTAACCTGATACCTGAGTGATTTTCTTAAATGCTTTCTGTACTGGGAAAGAGCTTAGTGCTAAAGACATATGATTGACATATGTCTATCTACAATATTCGTGTGTAGTTTTCCTGCTATAAAATGATGTGGATTATTTTAAAACAAAAGAGTGAAATAATTGATCATTTATAAGATTTTTTTATATCTTTATTGATTTCAGAGAGAAGAAAGGAGAGGGAGAGAGAGAGATAGAAACATCAATGACGAGAGAGTCATTGATCAAGCCCGCAAACCGGGCATGTGCCCTGACTGGGAATCAAACCCCGATCGCCTGGATCCTAGGTCAACAGTCAACCGCTGAGCAATGCCCGGAGGGGCTATAAGATTTTTTATATCAATTTTTCAAGCATGAATTAGAATCTTACTCCACTAAAGAAATGGAATTTTCTAAACCATGCTGTATCATAGGAGACATGATGGTTATGCATCTCCTCAGAGTCCTCTTTTGCACCCTCTCCCCGAGCACAAGCTGGAAGCGCCTCACAGTCTGTGCTCCCCCCAACCCTCTTCTCCAAGTGGCCTTGGTCCCAAGCCATTCTGTTTTTCCTGTTCCCTTCCTACTGTCAGCTCTTGTTCAAAGCCAATGGCCCTGTCAGAGCTTGTGGCAGAAGTATGTAGGTAGAAATAGACAGTCTTGAGATTGGGCAGGTTGGAGGGCAGATTTTATCAGGTTAGGTTGCTGGGATACTATTGTGATGGCCATGCTTTTATTGTCACTTGAAAACTCAGTTTACCATCTGGAACTGAGTCCTGAAGACCTCTTTACCCTCCCTGCATCTCAGCCTGTGCTCCTTGAATACAGTGGGTTTCCCTGTCCCTGGGGCTGCTCTGGAATTCCAAACACAATAAGCAAAGCCAGATCCTCCCACCACTTAAAACCCTGGAGTCTCGATCCTTAAACCTCATGCATGAACTCCCTAGGTCTCTCACACAGCTCTGTTTCAGGGAAGTTGAACAACCCTCCTCAGTCTGTTAGGATAAAGATCCTCTCCCAGAGGAAGTTCTTCTGTGAAACATTGGGACGTTAGATCTCATGAACTGTCTTTAATGTATTTTTTCAGCATCTCCCTTTATTTTGCTTTATTTAGCTTCTTTATTATTATTATTATTATTATGTTGAAATCAGACATCTAATTGTCTGAAGTCCCCACTGAATGATGCAGCAACTTTCTCCCAAGTGGAGCCTCGCTGGGAGTGTCCACATTCCTTTCCCTCCTGTGGACACCGGTTCTGAGGAAAGGCCTGTCACCCGTTTCTTGCAGTACTAAACAATTTTTTTGATGCCTTGCTCTTTAGGGCAGGATCTCTCACTCTAATATTTTTATTTTTTAAAATCCCTCAAAGCAGCTAAATGGAACAGATACTACTTTTCACTTGTGTGGCACAGAGAACAGAATATAGCTCATCAGTGCAGGAGCTGCCATCGTGCACAAAGTTTGCACGAGGTGGCGGGTCCTTGGAAGTGTTTCAAGCACTCAGTGCACAAAGGAACCTGGAGAGAGCTTCCGATTCATATTCAGCTCTGCTAAGATGCTGACAAAAGACTTCTCCATTTCCTTTTTAAAAAAACATATTTTAATCACATCCATCACAGCAAGATTTAATGAGAGAGATTCTAGTCAGAGGAGCTATGGCAAGTGCTAACCTGGGTGTTTTTCTGAGGTGCAAAATTGAAAAATACCAAAAAAAACTCTAAAACATGAATGCAAATTCCAGGAGCACATCCAGAGCCTCTGTTCCATGGAGCACACATCGCAGCTCCTCTCTCCATCTTCTGAGTGTGTGCATGTGTGAGTGTGTGTGCATAGTGTGCAATCCTGATGCCCTTGCTTGGTGCATCTGTATTCGAGGCCTAACTCTTTCAGGGACAGACTAACATGCTTTCAGAAGTGTCTGGAACAGTATCCCACAGATGTGGCCACTTAGTAATTGAACGACCACTAGGTTGATGACAAATCCCAGCGTGCAGTAGAAAGTGTCGCTGAAGAATCCTCCTAGGAAAACACTTGAGTATCCCAGGAAAACTAGGAAGTTCATTTTAATGCAACATTGTTTAAAACATACCAAAAAACCCATCACTAACCCAAAAAAAGGCAAAGCCCCATTTTTAAAAACTGAACAATTTCAGAAACCAGTCAGTAAGCTCTGTCTACTCCACACCCCGATTTGTTATCAACCTGGTTGTCCAATTACTAAGTGGCCACATCTGTGGGATACTGTGCCAGACACTCCTGAAAACATGTTACTCTGTCCCTGCAGGAGTTAGGCCTTGAATACAGATGCACCAGGCAGGGGCATTGGGATTGCACACTATGCACACACACACACTCACACATGCACACACTCACACAGTCACACACATACACAGACATATACACACTCACATTTACACACACACATACCCACGCACACACTCTGATTCACACTTGTATAGTCATATATACAACACACACATTCACAGACTCATAGACACACACACTTGCACACAATCTAATTATTACATAAATATTTTACAACAAACCAAGATGCCCTCAGTTTAATAAACTTGAGAAAAGATTTTGATTCTATACCATTATACTGCATAATGATTACAAATTAAAACAAAACAGATTTTCGTTATAGATGGCAGAGAAAGTAGATCCAAAAATCCTGGTGTCTTCTATAGAGGAACAAATCACATGCTGAGAATATCATCTGCTGTACTCTTACATAGGATCTTTTTGTTATATGATGTGTAGTTGTTTAATATAAATGATTATTTCCTAATTTATCTATCTGGTGAGAATGAGACTTTATTTCTATATTAGGTTTTATATATGAAGTGCCATCCCTAAATTCGACTCTATGTTAACCTCTAGAACTCAACATTCTGATACCCCCCAGGCAAACCTGTAACTTACTAAAAAGCTCCTGTAGGAATAACGAAAATTGTATAATTTGATTGTCACATACTATTCTGCTGCTGGGGTATGACAGAAACGGAGATCTTATAGTTTCACCTCAAGAGCAATCACCTGTGTGTATAAATTGATACTCTCATTTTGTTGGCTGCTAATGGAAAGTACTTGGGCACCTGGACAAGAACTTAGCTGCTGTGACCGCGGTAGCAGAACTTTGGTGCCTTGCTCTTCCTCCAGCTCCACTGTGTCTCAGGGCCTTTGCACCTGCTGCTGCTCTGCCTGAGACATTCTCCAAGGTGTCTGCAGGCCTGGCTCCCTCGCTTCATTCAGACCTCTGCTCAGAGGACTGTCATTGCCACCACCACAGCCTCCCACACACAGTCCTGTCCCTATCACTTCCCCCACTCCCTACGGTGTTTTGTAGACCTCTTTTTGTCTTTCTCAGCCAACCAGAATGTAAACTAAATTAGAGTAAAAATGTGTCTATTTTGTTCACTTTTATATCCCCATGCTAGGCCAATGCTAGTAAACAGAAAGTGCTTAATATGTGTTGAATTAATAAGTCATCTAGTTTAATGTGTCACCAGATAGATTTTTAAAAATTAAATGTCATTTCCATTCTTCTACACATATACTCTATGACAAACCTTTGCCAAGTGGAGAAAAGTCGTGAGGCAATTGTTGATTTTCCTTCTGCTCTCTGCCACTCCCTCCCCCACCTCTCCCAGGGAAATTCAGGAAAGAGACATGCTGGTGTCTGATTACCAGGAGAACCAGCTGTTCACAAACCACCTCCCCTGGCAATTACCTGTCTCTCCGGGACTATCTGTGTGGTGCTTACACGCGTGCTTTCTCCAGTTTCACCTGGGGAGACAAATCTGCTCTGTGAGACCGTCAGAGAGCGCACGTTTAGTAACGTGGGAGTCTTTCACATGGTTTATACCTGGGCACCTCACAAGGCTTTTAGGTGTGCATAACGTGCAGTCAGTGGACACCACACTTCTTCACGGCCTGAGTCCCTAGGAAATCTGCACAGCCTTGCCAGGCGTGGCGCAGCGGTTGAGCGTCGACCTAGGATCCAGGCGATCGGGGTTCAGTTCCCCTGTCAGGGCACATGCCCTGGTTGTGGGCTGCAGCCGATCAATGACTCTCTCATCATTGATGTTTCTCTCTCTCTCTCCCTCTCCCTTCCTCTCTCTGAAATCAATAAAGATATATTTAAAAAAAAAAAAGAAAAAAAAAAGGAAATCTGCACAGGCCTGTGCTGACCCCAGGAGCCAGAACCACAGCCCACCATCTCAGTTCCAGGGAGAGAAGCTGAGGTCAGAGAGAGGCCGTGACCCAGCTTGTCCGGTTGGAGACGAGAGAACTCAGGCGGAGGGAGGTGCACTGCCCTCCCTCTTCCAGGCCACCCTTCTACTCCGTCATCCAGCAGTGACTGACAGCCTGCCATCGTGTTGGACATTCTTAGGCCAAGAAGTACAGTGGTGGCACTGCAACGCGAGGAAGAACGACATTCAGGTAAAGGAGGCGTGGCTTACACAGGAGTGTCATAAGGCGAGTAAAGCCAAGGGGCGTCACACCTGTAGCTCTGAGGAGCCTCCCCATGGACTCCCAGAGTCCCTGAATGGCAGGCTTTGTAGGAAGGAGCAGGGGGCGGGCATTTGAGCTGCGCTGTTGTCTTAGTTCTGGTTCCCAGAGGTGCCCTTTGAGATGAGAATTCAAGTGCAAATTCTGCATTAAAGAGGCCCTTCCCGGGAAGCCAATCTGGAAGTGAGGACTTGCATGTGGAGGGGAAAGGGGAAGGCACCTTGCTGGGCAGATCTCAGGGCAGTCCCAGCCCCAGACTTTCTTGAGGGTGCTCTGGAGATTATACTGTCCCCCAGGGTTTGCTCCGTGGGAGGTAGGGAGCTGGGCTTTCACATACCAGCTCTGGGCAGTCACTCAGCTTCCAGGGGAGGTCCAGGCCCCAGGACAGTCCCCAAGCAAAGCTGGCCTGCAAAGACGAGGGGAAAGGCACCCCAGGCAGAAGAAAGGAAGGTGCTGTGGATGTCCTGAGGAGGAAAAGGGATGTGTGCATACCAGGCAGGAGCTTAGTGACTTAGGGAAAATCCTGTGATAAGAAGTGGGAGAGGTGGACCATGGTCATGGGTTTAGATTTGGGACTAAATGCGATGGGATGCCTTTGGAGGGCTTGAAACATTTTTATTCTATTTTAAAAATTATTTTGGAAACTAAATGGAAGATGGTTTGCAAGGGGCAAAGGTGAAAGCTGAGAAATACCACACGTAGACACACATCATTTAAAATAGTTCAAACCCTTTACTTGTATATGCTTCTGGATTTAATTAAGAACCAAGAACTTGAAAATACATGACAATTGAGGCACTTTTAATGTTTATCTATTTATTATCTCTACCATCTATTTATCATTTATCCATCTATCCATCCATTTATCCACCTTCATCCATTCATCCATCCCTCATCTGTTTATCATTTATCCATCCATCTATTTATCCATCACCTATCTATTTATTATCTGCCTATCTCTACATACATGCCCACACATTCACACACACACACACACACACACACACACACTTTTTTCCCCCTGATAATTACTCATAGAATTCTAACTTATGTCAAACAAGATTTATATTTCAAATTGCAGGAGACAAATAAGATGACCTTCTTTTCTCATATATTGGACATCTCAAACATACCACCACAGAATACATAAATGACCTTTCACAAATGTTTTGGTTTAGTATCTCTTGCGATAAACATGCCCAAGAGTTTATATAATAAGGCATGTATGCTTCAAATGACATTGTCTACAAATTTTAGAAAAATCACTCGCTAAAGCTTTGTAAAAGATTAGGTCAAATTGCATTATTAAAGCTGGCTGGATTCTATTGTACCTTAACACTTGGAAATAAAGAAATAGGTAATTACCCATTATCTGTGTGTTTTAAACAGAAAAGAAATGTGTGTGTGTGTGTGTGTATGAGTGGAAATATGGATCCCCTGGGCTTACTGCTGCTATTTCCTGCCTGCCATCTACCAGATCATTTTGACATGAATCTACGTTTTTCTCTAGATCTGCTACTACCCATTGTCTGAGGAAGGTCAGAAGCATTTACATGGCAATTACTATGCAATGGTCATCAGGACATGCTGGATTTCACTATTGCTTTGTGATATATGTCCATTGCAGCTAACACGAAGCATCGAATACTCATAGCTTAGGAATATTTAATTGCCCTAATGAGTACTAAATATTCCACAAATATTATTTTAGAGATGACTGAATATTATAACTTTTTTCTAACCTTTGTCTTCTAAGCTTTTCTCAAGAAGTTTCTGTCTTATAATTAATGTTTTTTTATTTTGGTTTAAAACGTATTTATGTGTTTTAAAACAAGAAGCATTTGAATTAGCCTATTTTCTTAAGATTACAGTAGGGGTTTTTAAAGGATTGAAATGAAAACACATAATACCCCCCAATTTTCAATAGGATCAATCAGAACTATTTATTAGCACATTTGGCTTGAATTCCAACTAAAATTAAGATACTAAAAACAACAACAATAAAAAACTATGTCAGTGGGTGTCTTATAAGGATCAACTCTTTGTCTCATCCAAGCTTTTAAAGTTGCACTGTTTTACAACCTTCTTCTGAACTTGAAGCATGCCTGTTGCATATGAAAATAGAACACATGCAAAGAGACATTCATATCTCACAGGAGAGGCACCGATCACTTGAATACTTATTATACTTGGTAGATGGTACTTCTATACAAACAAAAATAAACCACCTTTCTGAGGTGTGAAGAACACAGCCCAAAATGAAGACGCAGGGACCTCAGTTCTACAGTCCAGTTATAGCAGCATTTCCATCCTCTGCACTCCTTTTATGGCCAGAAAAAATTTTAAAGTCTTCAAAAGTTGTAGTAGTTCTAAATTTTCTATTTTTATTTCCTAAATTATCTATTTCTTCCTATGTACTTTACATTTTAAAAATCTAGTTTTGTCAAAGAAAATGTTTAATTGAATCTTTTCAGAAAGCATACTTGTTAAACTGAAAAATTAATCAGCAAAATCAGCGAGCTAATTTTAATGATGATTACTATTTTGATGGGTGAATATTTTTAGCTCCATCTGGAATGCAAAAATGCTCTCTGACTTGGTGAGATTTAAAGTGAGTACAAACTGCGTTCTGCCACATCTAACAAGCACAGATAGCACATTATCTTAATTCAAATGAGAAAGATATTTATAGACTAGACTAAGGAGCTACCATTCAGGTAGGGAATCAATGAGGCAGGAGGGGACTGCATTCTGATCAGCTGGAAGGAGGCAATCCCTGCAGTGGCTCTGGCCAGTTAACTGTCCTGCCGAGAACTGCAACAATTTCATTCTACCCCATTTTTCTTTTTTTATGAAGAAAAACTATATCTGTCAATGTAGGTCGAAGCTGTAAGCTACCGTATTATACCTGTTGGGATATGTTTATGACTCCCGTTCATCAAAAGCGAGTGTTGTATGTCCAGTATTTAGTCTGAGTGGAGGGTGGAATTTTCCATGGAACATTGTGTTATGAATTGCTATGACTCATAATATGTTCCCATAAATAAGCCCTCTATGAAAAGTGTATTGTAACAGTCGCTGTGTGGAGTATCTGCACCGATAGATTTTGACCTCCGGATCTGCTATGTGAACTGCAGTTTCTGTCATTTGTTTTCACAGTGGAAGCGTCAGATGAAACCGTACTATTTACTGCTGCCCATTTGTTCTCGGTGGGTGTGATATATTGCGAGGCCGCGTCCTGCCGCAAAGGCCGGGGCAGGGAGCGCGTGGGGAGGGAGGGCGTCAAGGTTTACTCCGTGTGGCAGCTGAAAAGGCAAGCATGCCACTCGCTTGTTTCCAAAATAACTGGCAGGGAAAATCGGTACCTTAAAAGAGTTTTTAAAAATAATGAAAATATTACTTGAGAGAGGAGCTTCAAGGAATTAGAGACTAACAATAACAAGAGGTAGCTGTGGCCTATCTGTGCCTGGGCACCCGCAGCAGTGGGCATCTCTCATCGTCAAGGACCATGGCCTCCAGGGCTGAAGGCATCTCTCGGCCCATTTGATCCTTTCTCGAACCCAGAAGACTGTGGATAAATGAACAATTAGGGCTTTTGACTCCAGAAGCAACTGGCCTAAAACTAAAAATATTTCTGCCCTGGCAGCCAGCATCCTTCACATGGTAAAGAGATAGGTCCACTATTGACTTATCTACAGTCATCCCTGAGATTGTCTCAGAAATGAACCTCTTGTGGCAAAAATGAAATAAAAGGAAAAGGGATGACTTTTCCTTTTTCCTGAGAGACATTTTTGTTAGCAATCTCCACTGCTGGAAATATTTATTTAACCTTTTCTAATAAATGAAATAGGCACCTTATTAGATAAAGCACACTTTCATTTTCAGTGCTATGATTCTAAATGTTTCAAAGCACCTCAGTATTTGCAGAAAATATCACATGGTCACTGCTCTTTGGGTTTTTCTTACATGCCTGGACCACAGCCATCAGACTTGCTGATGTTAAATCCCACCCACGAGTGTGTGCTCAAATCCACCTTCCCCTCGATGGAGAAGTAAAACTTCCTTTTGTACACCATAAAAAGGAGATTTTATTCTTTCTAGGCGCACACCTACTAGCAAATGGTTGTATTTATGTATGTGTCAGAACTGAACATTAGTTTGAAATTAGAGGGAATATGTCAGTGCTTGTGAAAATGGACAGAAAGGGACTGTAATGACTTCTTCCCTTCTCAGCTCCTACAAAGACATGTTGCCTTCCAAGGACAACAGAAAAATGTTATTCTATTATGAAAAGAGGTACTGTGGCCATTATTATTAAGCTCTTGTGGATTCAACTCTTCTTTTGTAGCTTTTATGTGCAAGGTGTGCTGGACACAAAGGAACATAAATATTCATATATTAAAACATTCTCTTAACTCAGAAAAGTCTATTGTGAAATATAAAGCTAGCCAGCCACTCACCTCCCACCCTGACATCTTTGGCAGTGAACTTCATTTGCACCATTTAATTCTCTTCATTCTGTTTGTGTGTTTTTTTTCTCTCATGAGATTTTCACTTTCAGTGGCTCAGAATTTGCCCAAGTCCACTTGTGATTCTAAACATCTCCCCCAAGGATTTTTACTTTGGGTTCTCTCGACACCATTCCTATAATCAGCTTCACATCTGATACCTAAAAGTCTCATAAGGGGCTCTAGACTTTGATCAGCCTCATTGGGTGAGTCCCTGCATTGCCTCTTCTTTGCAGTTGTGCTAATTTTCTGCACCTACACGTGCTTCTTCCCTTCACTTCCTTCCATCTTAGACTGAGTTGTCACACAGGAGGCCTTTAGACAAGGGTTTGGTGCAATTATTTATTACAGGAATTGTTCTGGGGGAAACCAACTGGTAAGGGAGTGAGGGAGCTCAGTAAAAGTGAGGTTCAGGTGAGGCCCATGGGAGACTTGGGGGTGGGACATACCACAGAATGATTGTGTTCCTGCTGGAGCAGAGGGGCTCCTGTGATCTGAGACATCAGTGTCTAGGTGGAGCTGTCAGGAGGAAGCAGGGGGAGGGTGTGAACTCCAGGCTATTCCAGGGCAATCCTATGAAGAAGGTCCTTAGGTTGCAGAGCAAAGAGCAGTGGGGAAGTACAGACTCTGGGGCCGAGGACTGAGGGGTCTGGATGGGTAAACACAGCATCAGTCAGCACTACGTCGTTGGAGTTTCTCAAGTAGACCAACTAACACACTCACTTCTGCTCCTTCTTACTACATGGACACATTTGTGATGCTGTATTTTACCTTGTATGGCAGTGAAGTGCTAGAGCTCTTCCAGAGTATGTCATATTTAATGTACACCATTCATCAAATGAAGATTTGTCTCTAGGAATGTATAACAACAATTGGAAAAATGAAAGAAAAAGACTGTAAGTATCTCTGTTTACATTACCCCGGCCTCCACCACCAGTCTACTAAATTAGTGGCAGAAATATGTTCAAAGTTGAGGTTGTGTATTTTCTTTGAAAATAGAGAAAAAAGAAAAATAAACAGAAATAGCAAGTCATAGGTTTTTATAATTGGATATTTGTGATAAACTCAAGAACATTTATTAAAGAGATAGAAGAAAATGGGTAAGGGCTTAGCATTTATCGAGGGTGGAAAGAATGATTAGGTGAGCACAGGGGATTTTTAGGACAGTGACACTACTCTGTGTGATACTATAACAGTGGATACATTTGTGAAGACCTACAGAACTACACCACACAAAGAGTGAATTTTAATGTAAGCTATGGACTTCAGTTCATAACAATATATCATCAGTAACGCTGGCTCATCCACTGTGACCAACCCATCGCATTTATGTGGTCGACGTTAACAATAAGGGAAACTGGAGCCAGGAAAGATGAGGCATACGGTACCTCTTGGTACTTTCCACTTAATTTTTCTGTAAAACTAAAATGGTTCTAAAAATAAAGTCTATTAATGAAAAAAAAAAAAAAAGAAAATGGACTTTTTACATTCCCATATATGTCTAAGACGAGCTTATAAATGTCCAACCTGATTTACGTTTTCACTTGCGTGGATCCTAAGCTCTCAGGCTGCTGCCCTCCCCGCGATGGGATGGGGTTGTGGACATGGTTGTCTTAGTAACTTTGTTATGCCATCACTCACAGTATTAAAACTTGTAACCACAAGTTAACCATCCAATCCCTGTGCATTTAAGCAATGACTACATGTTCAGTTAGAAAAAATAGCTTTCCTTTTTATAGTTACTGAAACAAAAGAAAAGAAAGTCTGAGTGACTTAACCATGATCTCCTGCCAAGTAAATGGAGAGGCTGGAGATGAAATGATTTCTGCCCAGAACATCCCTTGTTGTGGGACCAAGCTAAAGCCTCCCTGCCAAGCAGAAGATCTTCCTGATTAGAGTTTGCTTGTGTCCTGACATGGGGAAGGCATGCCGAGGCAGACAGTCAGCAGGCCTGCAGATACAAACCACTGGATGTTTTTTCCTTGGGTTTCTACAGCCACTGACAGAGGAGAATTTAAGTCTCCAGCAGCACCTCCGACTGTATCAGTGGAGTGAGCCACTCCAGAATCACAGCCTCAGATCCGATTGCAGACAAATATTTCTCCTCTGTAGTCACTGCTCTCACCCCAGAGCTGGGTGAGATGAAACACAGAGACGTGACTGGCAGCCAAAAAGACACACGTGGGGGCTCAGCTTCTCTCAGTGTTTTTTTCTTTCACATGTGCGGCTCTCCAAGGTACCCACATGGCTCACCACGCTGGGAATCATCAGACCCAAGAAGTGACACGAATGGGTCACAGAGGACCCATACTTCCACTGAGCTGGGGGTCACAGGTCCTTGCTCTCTATGTGGATGGAACCGATGTTGGGGAGGGTCTTTATTGCAAGGGCATGGTTCTTCTCCTGCTTAGCCAGGATACAAAGAACTTGATGGAGTACAGAACAGGGCTTCTCAACCTCCTTTCTATTGATACTTCTGAGCCTGATGGTGCTTTACTGAGAAGGGCTGTCCTGGGCACTGTAGGATGATTAGCAGATTCCTTGGCCCTTGTCCACTAGATGCAGTGGCACTACCCCCCATCCCTGTTTGCAACATCAAATACCTCCAGACGTGGCCAATGTGTCTGTGTTTTAGGTAAAATCACCCCATTTTAGAACAACAGGTGTTGGAGAGGCCCCTAATGACAGGGGGATTATCTTGCACAGGAAAATATTCCCTATCTTCCTTTTTCACCTTGTAATAAGTTGCTGCCATGCCAAGGCCAAAGAAATGGTCAGTTGGATTCTTAATTCTGTGAATTCTCCCTGCATTTGCATATTAAATGAATGCTGAGCACTTGACTATTCACCTGTTCAATACAGAGGAGAGAGGCTGAGTGTTAGCAAGCCTGAAATAGCTGTCTAAGTTCCTAAATCCAAGGACAGAGGGGCTGGCTCTGATACACTTTACATCTGCCTGGGGAAAACGGCACCAGAGTAGTTCAAGTAAAAAGGCCAAACAGCATGATTCACTTTGGAAGAGCAGTTCAAAAAGTGAGCCCTATTTTAAAAATGCACATTTTTATTTTTATCTAGGACTCTGATAGCTCCACTAGAGATAAATGACTCCTTCTCAGAGGGGAAATAATAAGCCATTTAATCTTGGCCTTCTAGTGCTTGAAACTATTCCACCACTGTGAACTCATTTATTATTTTAAGCTCCCAAAAAAAGGATGGAAGAATTTAGCAAACTTTCATGTGATCACATATTGCTAATAGAACAACTTGAAATTTGAAAAATGTCCATCGTTCTGAGAAGACGCTCAGCACCATCTCCCACAGGCTCAATTTCAGTGCAGGTCAGTCCCAATTTTGATTTTGTTCCAAAGTTCTGATATATATGTATTCATTTATTTAAAATACTTCTGTTGAGCTCACTTTTCTTCCAGACATTATCCTAGGCATGGGAATGATTCTTTGAACGATGATGGAGGTCCATAGAAGATGCCTTCAGTTAAGTGGGGACTGGAATCTCATGCTACACATGCCGCGGTGGACAGGCATGTACTCCTATGTGTAGGGCACTGTCCTCGGTTTGCCAACCAGGCTCCAGGGGAAGCAGCATCCAAGCTGAGGCCAGCAAGAAGCTGGCGAGATAAATGTAAAGAGAAGTGTCCTAGCAGAGGCATAGGCAAACCCCAAAAGGGCCATTATGAAAGTGTTACTATTATAAAATCTCATATATAACCCTCTGAGTTTGGAGCTCAGGGACTGGCACATAGGTGTGTTGCCTGGAAATTTTACTCTCCTTGGGAGAAACAGAGAGACATTTCATTTGATGATGGTGAAAAGTCACTTCCTCACCTGACCCAAGTGTGTGTTGGGCTTCCCACCCCTGAACAGAATTAATGACCCCTCAGGTTTGACTCAAGGCCCCTCCTCCTAGAAACTGTTCAAGGCCATTGAGGCTTCGATTGATCCCTTTTTCCAATCTGCTCTGATGTTCTAGAAGGTTCTGATTAGGTTTCCACTTAAGATTCTAAAACTCTAAGTGCTATACAAATAAGCAATTAATTCTATACTTTATGACTCATTTCCTGTGTACATGATTTTGGTTTTCTCAACAATAATATAACATATAAATTCTTCAAGGACAGGGAATGTTTCCATCATGTTTTAGTCAGTACCTCCTGTGAAGCTGTATCCAGTTCTACAAATAAGTCATGTTGAGATTTGCAAAGAAATGACTTAAGCAAGTGTAAAATGAAAAGCAAAGAAGCATGTAGGATTAGGGTGGAGGGAAATCTGCAGTGAGAACGTGACCTCCACGTGCATTGGTGGTTCTTATGGTCAGAGGTTTCTTTCTCTCTCCAGTCGAGGTGGGTGGACAGGCTGTGTTCCCAGGAGTCATCTCCAGAGCTTGCTATCCTCAACACATATCTTCCCAAAGTGCTCTAATTCTTGCAACTTTCATCCATCCAAAAGAAAAGAGAGATCTTGTTAGGTGCAAGTTGAACATATGATGGATGCTCATATTCTACTGAGAAGAATGTAATCAGAGGCCCTGGGGAGTCTGGGAGTCATATTTAACTGGATGGCTATGACTAGAAAAAATGAGGAGACCATGTGACGAGACAGGAGAATCCCCTCTACTGAGCACCTGTCTTTGTGCTTTTATCAATCCTTAATAAACCCTTTCTTTTGCACCTATTTTCCATAGGTGAAAGTATGGGAAATATTTCATTAAATACATTTTTATTGATTTCAGAGAGAGGAAGGGAGAGGGAGAGATAGAAACATTGATGAGAGAGAAACATCCATTGACTGCCTCCTGCACACCCCCTACTGAGGATCAAGCCCAAAACCCCAGCATGTGCCCTGACAGGAAATTGAACTATCACCTCCTGGTTTATAGGTTGATGCTCAATCACTGAGCCCTGCCGGCTAGACAGTTTGGGAAATATTTTAAGCAGAATTCTACTTCTAAAGGAGGCTAAAATGATTATCTGGGATTTGTGTATTTGGTATAGAGCAAAAGGTTACTCCACCATTCCCTCCACCTCTACTTCCACCAAGAACAGCTGTTAACTTTTTGAGCTAAAATGAAAGAATCAAGATAAAAATATGACATTCGTTTCTCAATACTTTCAAAGATGAGACACATAAACAATGGTATATATGAACCTGCAAAAGTAATTTATTGCTGAGCAGAGACAATGCCCATTAAATTAATTTTTAATTTTAGGGCTTTCAGAATATCAGAGAGGATCATCAATATCAACAAAAACCAAATAACCTGGTTTTAAAAATGGACAAAGGACTTGAATAGACATATCTCCAAAGATACACAAATAGTTAACAAGCATATGAAAAGATGCTTAACATCATTAATCATTAGAGAAATGCAAATGAAAAGCACAATGAGATACTACCTCACTACCATTAGGATGGCTACTATAAATAATAATAATAATGTTGACAAGGATGTAGAGAAATTGGAAACCTTGTGCACTGTTGGTGGGAATGAAAAATGGCACACCACTGTAGAAAACAGGATGGTGTTTCATCAGAAAGTTAAAATAGAACTACCATATGCTTCAGAAATTCTACTTCTGGGTATATACTCAAAGGAATTGAAAGAAAAGACATGAAGAGATATTGTACACCCATGTTCATAGCGGCATTATCCATAATAGCCAAAGTGTGGAAGCAATCCAAGTATCCACTAACAGATGAATAGACAAACAATATGTGGTACATATACATTTAATAAAATATTATTGTCTCCAAAAGGTAAAAAGTTCTGACATATGATATTAAATGAGTAAACTTTGAGGACATTATGCCTCATGAAATAAGCCAGTAACAAAAAGACAAATGCTATATAAGTTCCCTTATATTTCTGTCTCAGAGAAGACCCAACAATCCCAGAGGATTAAAGGCATGCTAAAGGTGGAAACCACTGGGATAATAGAGTAAGAATTAGACTGAGCTGCAATTACTGCCATGAAAGAGCTCATGGAAGATAGGTGACTGACTTGGACAAGAGGGTGGCTGGCATCTTCCTTGAAGGAACTTATATTTGAGTTCAGGTCTGAAGGATGATTAACAGTTAGCCAGATGAAAGGGACTGTTGTGGGGTTTGAGAGTGGGATGAGACAGAGGGATCTGATGTACAAAAGTCTTTGACAGAATAAAAACTGGTTCATTATAGAAACAAAAACAAAAAAGCCCATGTGTGTAAAACACAGAAAAGAATGAGATACTAGAAGGACACAGCCATATAAGACAAAAATCAGACCATGGAGAGACTTTTATGCCATAATCAGGTCTTGGTTTTTAAGAAGAAAGGGAAAAAAAGAGGGATTTTAGAATGAGGGTCATAGTTTTCATCTTGAGAGAAACTGGCTACTGCATGAAGAAGTTATTAAAGGACCATTAGAATGATGCAAAGATAACAGTTAATAGCTCTTAGGGTATTTTGGGCAAGAGATGATGGCAGGTTGGTCCAGGATGATAGGTAACAGAGATCAGAAGTGGTCCAAGGTAAAACATCATGAAAAGGTTGTAGGTTTGCAGGAGGATGTGTGTTTCCTAGCCTCAGAAGAGCTGTTTAGGCTATTTTTGTACATTAGAGTCACTGATGTTTACTTGACAATTGAAATCATATGAGTGACTAGGAAAAGAGCCTAGAATGAGAACAAAGACCTAATCTTACATAACAACAACCCAAATGATCTATGTCCAGAGATGAGACGAAAAGGAGATTGCAAAGGCTAGGTAGGAAGAAAATAAAAGTAAGCTGTTTATTTGAAATCAAGGGAACAAGAGTTCCAAAAAGTGAGGAGTGATCAGCAGTGATACATGCTATTCAACAGTCACGTAAGATGCATGAAAGTTGTCACTGGACTTGCTGGCATGGGGGTCCTGATGAACTTATCATAAGTCAGTGGAGTAATGGAGGGTGGAAGTAAGGCTGAAGTGAGTTAAGAACTGAGAAGATGGTAGAGAAATGAAAACAAGACATATAGTCAGCATTTGTGGGAGATTTGCCTGCAACTGGAGAGACATCAATTAGTAGATTAGGAGAGATTCTGTTGTCTATTGTTTTTTCCAAATGACAGAGTAGAAATATATTTAGAAAATATTAAGCTAATATGTTTTCCCATATATTCTAATAAAACATGTTCTCTGGCAGCTGTTTAATCATTACAGTCCAAGAAAAGGTAAACACAGATGCCCCTGAGGAAAGAAGAAGATAGGAAATGGTGGAAGATTTGGGCAGAAAGGAGGAACTGGACTCAACTAGTTTGGATAAGTGGAAGATAAGGACTTGGAGACATATGTGTCCTGCAACGGTTCCTAGAAGGGGAAGCATGTTGAGGGAAAGCTGAAAGGGAAGGGACATTCACTTAGCTGTCTCTTTGGGACTGGGAGAGATGACTGAGTCACAGGATTTCCACCCACCACTTGTAAGGTTCCTGTGAACAGACTGTATGTGAGTGAGCCTGAGAGTTCTTCCCCAAGACATCTTGGCATCTTCTGAGACATGGTAGCAGTACAGAAATTTCCCTTTACTCAAAGGAGTGGCTGAGAAGGAGGGAGCTGAGTGCATAGCCACAAACTCCCAGGGAGGTGCTTTAGAAAAAAGACCAAGGTCTAAAAGGAGGGCTGAAGACGCAGTGAGAGAAAGACCTAGACTTCAAGGTGCACAGAGTGACCATGAGGGCCACAGTGGGACTAACAGTTCAGGCAAACCAAGTCATGAGAATAGGCCAAGTTCAACAGTTGGACAACCAGAATCCAATGCTACTGAGACACCTAGACCCATGAGAACAAGGAAGGTTTCCACAGAGATGCAAGCAGCCAGGAATGAGCATGAGGAGCTGAGTGCGTAGTTCCAGGGCTCTCTTCTTCCTACTCGGGATCTGAAATGAAACCCAAGAGACTGCCTTGCTGAATGGGACCATGTTCCTTGAAGTAACTTAAACTGTAGAATTATTCTAACTTTACAGATTAGGTATTAGGGGAGGTTTGGATCAGCTTTAATCATTACATGAGCTCCTAGTCTCTGTATCTGGATGTGATGCAGGGAGCCTTGGTACCTCACTAAAATGGAGGAGACCTGAGAGGACTTAAATATTAACAAGGGGGGATCTTAGTGAGGGAAGTTGGTGAGTGTAGGGGAGAAAAATTTCAGTCACATACTGTGAAGATGCTGGACACCAGAAAGTTTAAATATTTGATACCACCTTTCCCCACAAAAACATTATTTTCTAAGCAATTAGTTTGAGACTTTATGCTTTTTGCTTTTCCCTAAACAAACATTCTAAGGCCTGGGATAATCTGCCCCTGTAGAAGGTGTCCTGCTTTGTGTCTCAGTTGTCTGCAAAGTTTCTGTCGACTAAAATCTACTTCATAAATCTGTGCACAAGTCATGTCTTCTTAAAGGAGATTTTCAATCCCCTCTATTAATCAAAATGATGGCAGTGGGAAGTGATCCCAATCTTGCTGTACTGATGTGAAAATCATTAGCAAGCAGCTCTGCATCTTTATCACAACTTAGACAGTTGGTTCTAGGCCATCCACAAGCCAAGTGTTCAGCCTCAAAACAAGACCAACACAGGAGAGCCCAAAATACACCCAACAATCTTGGCTGGGCTTCTCTCTTCCCAGGTGAATTCTCCTCCCATGCTTTAGGCTATGACCTGAGAAGCCCCAGCTCCATTTTTTTCATCCTTAATTCCATTATTTTAATGTTCTCCCAACCACAGGCCAGGAAAGAACTTACACCCCAATTCAAACTGGGGCAGTCCACCTATTGACCACATTGTCTTGTTACTATTCATCAGTTGTGTGAATGCCCTTGAAACCAGAACAGGAGGCAGACAAAAATACTTTGACTATACATCCAACAGCAAAATCTTATTCATTGTAGAACGTCATCAGAGATTCTTTTTTTTCTTTTTTTTAAAATATATCTTTATTGATTTCAGAGAGAGGAAAGGAGAGGGAGGGAGAGAAAGAAACATCAGTGATGAGAGAATCATTAATCAGCTCCCTCCTGCATGTCCCTTACTGCGGATCGAGCCCACAACCCAGGCATGTGCCCTGATGAAGAACCAAACCACAATCTCCTGGATCCTAAGTTGATGCTCAACTGCTGAGCCACGCCCAGCTGGGCTCAGCTGAGATTCTTGCAATGTGAAGCCAGACCATAGCCCACACCTGCTATGTGTTATGCATGTATAATTTTACAAATATTACGTTGTTGGAGATGGTGATGATATGATGAAAAAAAGATTCTGAAAAACCTTTGTTGAAGAGGAGCTGAAATTTAACAGCCACGTGCTGGTTTTTAAGAATGCTTCCAGATTAGTTAAAAATAGCCATTCAGCAGTTTTACTGAAGCAATGACAAAGCCTTAGGAGAAGGTCCTCAGACATTTCATCAACAATCCAGATGGAATTCCCTCTTCTGTAGATCCCCCATATAACCATACCTAAGGCCAGAGGTGACAAGGAGGACATGGCTTCAGCCTGTTTTTATGGCTTCAGCTTATTTCCTCCATCCCATAGCCATCTTCCTTCCCACTCTGTGGACTCAAAACTCCCACTATTGCATGAGGGCAAATACCCAAACACAAACCTACAGAGCTTTCAGCTTCTCTGATTTACACCTGACTAATTCAGAATTTGGCACTTAGAGTGGTTCCAGAGGGACAGAATCTTTCGGATGGGCTCCTGAGATGTTCTGGATTTTCTGGAATTGGTTTTGTGATCTGATTAGATTTAAATGCACTAATATCCTATTTCCAGTGGTAAAGAAGTATCTAGCATGCAGTGGCAAAAGAGTTACTTCAATTACCACCTTTATATACCTGCAATTAAGTGAGAAGTTCTGAGTGGCCAAGTATTTGTTGATTTTGAAATTTTGGTGAAAACAGAGAGTATAATTGGATTGGTTGGCTACTTCTGACTATACTAATTTAGGAAAAAAGTGATAAGCTAATGGCTTTAAATTCACACATTAAGGTCTATATAGGAACCTAAAAGCTTCTAGATTGGCCCTGGAAGAAATCCTATCTCCTATAACCAGAGGACCAAGATTTCTGAAAATTAAACCCAAATTCTCATTCTGTGGGTGGATAAATTTCAGCCAAAAATGAATCCCCAAATCCACAAGGCCTCTTTTATTAAAATTAGGGCATTTATTGGAAAGAAATGGGATTTGGAAGTTTGGCATGGGTTTATGTAAGCAAATTCTGATGAAGGTCGGGATTGGGAGCCCTTGGTTTTGGTGGCCGCCTTTGCTGGCAGAAGCAGTTGTCACTTCTGTGTGAGGAAGTTTGTCCTTCTCATGATAAACATCTAGTGCCCCTACCTCACTCCAGGAACTTGCCCGCGCCCGCTAATCCTTGTTAAGATCTGCTCTAATCACTTCTTCTAGGTTTCTAAGTGGACTCAAGTTCCGAATCTGTGATGGGGTGTAATACACGCCAAAGAGTTGCATGGTCAGCCAATTGATAGCAACAGCAACCTGGGAAATAAGAATGGCAATGAATCTTAAAGGCATGGGATTAAGATGGGAAGGACAGAAAGTTGGATCATGCTGAATCTACTGAGAGTGATTGACAGACTCAGTGTTTTAGTTGAGGTGCTAGGAATGCCTCTGATAATTTGCTGGACAGAACAGATTGGCTGAATCACGGACCCGAAGATGGACAAACTAAATGAAGTGGAAATTTCAGGACCTTCCCAGTGTACTGTAGAGAAAAATATTCAAAGGTGTAGAAAGATTGAGACTGTTCATCTCCCTGGGCATGCCGGTCACCTCTCTGGGCTGTAGGGGTGACTGCTTACCTGATTCTGAGCCATATAGCTACCAACCAACCTGACAACCCATCATGACCTAGGTGCTGTCTGACCTACCAACCAATGCTCTTTTGTTACTTTTCTAAGGACTTTCAAATATTTTGTTACGACTCAGGAAGATAGGCAGGATTGAGTCTATTCCGACATTTCTGAGTTGAGAAAACTGAGGTTCACTTAAAATGATGCATTTTTATATTGATAAAATAGTGCATAAATGTCTGCATAGCCGCCACTCCAGATGGTTAAACACTGAGGATAATAATAGATCAATTGTAAGTTTTAGTAGATTATAAGCAGTACATTTAACCACATCTAACAATAAATATAAGTAAGAACAGCTCAAGTTGCAAATTTAAAATACTCTAAGTAAGGTTATACCAAACCACATCGAGAATACATCTGTGACAAAAATACATCATAGCCTCCATTGCACAGAGTAAGTGAGATGTGTGGGAAATGACTTGCCCTTTTCTTCCATTAAAGGGCAGAGTTTTTTGAAAAAAGATGGTTCAATTTCCTCCCTCCAAGCTTCCTTTTTAAAATAACATAACATAACACATATTTTGACACAACTCCACATGACTCAGAGGCCCTTCTTAAAATAAGACCAGAGCACATTCGTGGAGACTGAATCACCTCTAACCTTCCAAACTTGGTGAGGATTACTAATCAGGATGTGTTTTCATTCCTGGGATTGTATGGGAAAGTTTGGATTCTGACAGCTAACCTAACATTCAGTCGGTTATAGTATCACTGGAACTCTAAAGCTTTGATTCCCTTCTTTTCTCACCAAGAATGAAAGACAACCCATGTAAAAGTATGGGTTTTCCATGTAAATAAAGACTAGCCATGTTCAGGAAATACACAATTCCTGAGGTTACTTTGAAAAGAACAAAGCATCTTATAAAAGTATGGGACATTCATCCACATCAGGATCTCCTGGAAGTGTTTTAGCTCTGAGAGACACATATATCTTCTGAGTTAATTATTCCTTCTTCAACCCGGGAAAGGTTTTTGGCAAAAGTCAAGCACAATTTGGCTTTTTTTTTTCTGCTGATTAAAAAGTGCATAAAAGTGCATAGTGCATACCTCTAGCATGGGCATACTAGCCTATACTGCATTGTAGGATGTACAATAGTGACTAGTTTACATTTGCATGATTCTTGCAAGTTTAAAGACCTGTGTGTTTAAGCAGAATAGCTCTAGTTTAGCAGAAGAACAATAAAACTTGACTAAGACCTGGATTTGAATTTTTGTTCCTGCCACACTATAAAAAAATAAGAATGAATAATATTTAGCTGAAATGTGAATAAAGGGAGCTCACAAGCATGGACGTGTTTTCTAGGTCTTAAGGACTATCCAGCCTGTAAACGTGATTGCTGCCCTGATGGACCGGCCTCAACTCTAAAGGGACTGAGTTCTTTCACCCACTTAGTCAGTGTTTCCTTAGTGACTGGCCCAGAAGATAGAGAACTGTAATCACTTCCTGGGAGTGACGTCTTTCTCTCAGTTGTAGAATGAGTAACATTTATATCATTCATTTTTCAGCACTAGCCTATTTGAGAACTGTATTTCCCCCTAGGCATTTGGTTAAATAAGCCTAGAATAGTGATGGCTTCTTAGCTCAGTGTCTGCTTCTCGTGATCTGCCCCCACACAGCCCTCACCCTCACCCTCACCCTCACCCTCACCCTACCACACTAAAGGACATTTAAGCTTTTAACAGCAGATACTCTCTTTAACCCTCTCCCGGGTGCCCAAATTGATTGAATCATGGAATAGAGGAAAGAATTCTTGCCTAAAATAGTTATCTTCCAGATGTACCCACATTCAGGGCTGGTCCAGAATGTCACATCCTGGTGGGAAGTGACTTTGTGTGCTTTGTTCATATTCAAGGTCCTGTTGACAAAAGCAAATGTCGCAGGTGTCCCTCTGAAATTATCACACAGTTACCGTTCTTAGTCAGAAGAAATATAAATATTGTTGTGTCTCATCTCCTGTGCACATTTGAAAGTTTACCTTTCAGGGAGTTCAGTACTGTATTTCACTGGCAGATTTTCAAAACTCAGTCAGTGAGGGTTAAATTTAATGATAGCAACAGTGACAGCAATCCTCTTTCTGTGTCCCAACTTCCTAGTCTGATGTCTTGATTTTTTAATCGTGGGGCATAATATCTGAGAATTCTGGATACAATTTATTTCCACTCCTTTTTTCCCTCCCACCTGCCTTTCCTGACTCCTGCTGGCCCTCAGTTATGCAATTAAAGTAATCAGTGGGCACTTTGGCTCCCTTTTCCTGGAAGCAAACATTTTTTTCACAGCTTTAACTTACTCAAAGGAAGATTTTTAAAAAATAGGCCGAAACACACCAAGCAAAACAAATACGTAAATGCACAAAGGCCCACTGTGGTTGTGGACAAGCTGTTGGAGAGGAGCCTTATGCAACAAATGTCTGGCTGTTGAAACCAAGATAGAACTAAGCCCCTGGGGCCACATCTGGGAGTGTGAGTGTGTGAATGGGGCTGAGCTGGCCTCCCACACAACAGGAATTCCACCCAAACTATGTGCTCTGTATGGGAGGACAGGAAAAAAAAGTGTTTGGAATATCACTAAGGAAACCCAGATACATTATCTTTGCCAGAGTACAAAAGACAGTTGAGTTAGTGACTGACTCAAAATGACTAAAACAGAGAGCATGCGTTTGATGATGTTGATGAAACAGGGAAGGAGAAAAAGGGTAGACACATTTTTTTTATGCCTTAACAAGAGCAAGACACCTCCCTTCCCAGCACCAGGGAAATTTTTCACTGCTCTTTCTCATGTCTGTGGCTTTTTGCAGGCAAAAAAAAAGAAACAACAAAGGAATTTAGCTCTTTCCACTCAAAGGTTTTGGCAGCCATAAATTGATCTTGCAAATATGAAGATTTTTGTGCCCCCTTCCAAATCCCTAAAATGCAGTCTGTTCCAATATATAGTACACAGTTGTAAGAATATGTTCTGACGCCTGATTAATGCTCGGCCTTGGGATTTTGAGAGTATGTTGTGACCTCCAAACTCTTACTCCAAGAAGACATGATGTGTGCACTGGAGAGTGCGTGTGTGTGTTGTGTTTACAGAGCCCTAAATTTCATGCAGCAGTTTAGTTTCATTTTAATGCCAGTTAATTTTTAGCGTTGTAATAACACAGCAAATTACCCTTTAAAAATACGTTGAAATATATTTATATTTGTGACGTTTAGACAGTAATAACACCATCTGCAGTATACTTTAACAAATCACCAACTATATAAAGATAACAGGAGCAATAATTTATTTCATCATAATAATGTTCCCACTTTTCTTAAGGCACATATTATGCCATTGTTAATTCAGTGAGGGGCAGCCTGGTATCGGTCTGTTTCACAGGGTCTAGTGCTCAATCTCTTCTCATATTACCATGCATTAGTTTCTCTTCTGCTGTTGCATTTTGGCCACAGAGTTAGAAATTCAGACTATTAAAATATAAAGATATTCATTCTTTTTAAAATTGTCAAGGTGGAGGAGTCTACAGTCAGCCTCTTCATCTAGCAGCCAAATGATCTGAATAATCTAAGGATTCCACATACTGAGAAACTATTTTACTTTTGCTGAATGTGTGTGTTAGGAGTGATGGGGAATTGTTCTATTGTCTCCTAAAGTAACAATAAAAATTTGGCACTTTTTCCCCACACATGTACACGGATGTATCTTCAAGGATTGCACTCATACATTTTTATATTTGATTTTTTCCCCTTTTTTGGCTGACAACTCAAAACAGATGTTGTTCTAGGAAACCAGTGCATAGCCTATGGGATGCAACACCAAGGGGATAACCCAAACCTCAAAAACATGTTCAGTAGAAATATTTGGCTCTTGTAGTGGAGACACCTGGAAGTTAATTGACATGACAGGCGTAGATTATCTATGGACTGGGTAAGAAAGAAACCAGAGCCCCAAAGTTTGTAAGCATAGGCATAAAATTAATTCAAGCCATGTAATGTGAAGGCTAAAGAATGAAACAGTAAGTTTTAAGGAAAAAATCAATAGAACAGGACAATATGACAAACTTTGTACATAATGACAATTGCAAATTAGGGATTCCAACACGCAAGATTCTGCAGATTAAAGCCCTTTAATCAAAGAAGCTGTCTCTATTTTTATTAATCCATTGACTTTAAAGCATTTATTTAGCCTTTACACTGTAACTCCTACAATACTAACTGATACACAAAAAAACATTGCTTAGTGGTAGGAATTTTGATAGATGATTCTGACACCCTAGTTAAAAGTCTATATTCAACTAGCTAACATCAAATTCCAGATATTTTTAAAGAATGACATTTTGTTTGTAATCATAACCATGGATTATGCAGGTAGTTGTTACATTATCCAAAGAGAGATTTCTATCCTATATCGCTAGATAGAAGAGAGGCATGGTCTAACTTGGACAAAAACTGAATGCATAACACAGAAAAGCATTTTATAATGGGCTTCCACAGTGCTCAACAATCATTGTCTGAATACATTAGGAATACATTTCAAATAACACACTTTGAATTAAAGACCATGCAGAAGAAAGTGTTTCATTGCCAATACATATCCATTAAGCATCATATAATGCACAATTGAACATTTGTGCAAAAGCATTCAACAATGCCACTGGTTAAACCTGCACTTCCTCTGAAAATACAGGACACAGATACTTACAGAAAGATTCACTCAAGATTCTTAAGCTCAAACTCTGACAATCTCGTTCTCTAGTAGAACACAAAGAACCCATACAGGTGTAAGCACCAACATTAATTAATTAGTTAATTAATTAAAAATTATAACTTGATTCTATTATTCTACTTAAGACAAAACCAGTTCTCAAGATAAATTAACACTATAGACAACTCCAAGCATTAAATAAGATTTTTCCCACCCAACCTTCCTCTATCCTACGCAGGTTTCTGAGGTTTTAAGTGTATCTAGTTTTATATCTTAGATCTGGCGATTTTTGATGAGCATCTATTTATAAAAAATAACAGTTATGATCAGTAACATAATCTACTGCAATTAATTTGGCATTTGTGATATAAAACTGCCTGCAAAAACCCCTCTAACTAATACAAATGTATGCACCCTAACTTATGCCTACAATAGTGGCCTTTTTCTGTTAACCTGCAAAGCAGCCCTTTCTATCTGAGAATCCCTTCTCTAGCCAGCTTGCATTAGGATAAAAGGAAAATGCATACCCACTATTTCACATCAGGCAAGGAATATAAACTACTAATGGGGTTAATCTTATGGATGGTATGTGATTTGAGGTACATTTATGTATTGTAACAATACACAATTAATTTTGCAGAATGGAGAAAAATACAGACAACTTGTTATTTTCTCCATCGAACTCCGTGGCACCCCTCTTACCTATAGCGTATCATTATAATAACAGTGTCCTATTTCCCTCCTTCTGAGAACGTTTGTACTAGTACTTCTCACTTAATTCCCATCACGCTTTGACTACCCATTTAAAAGTTAGACGTTACCCTAGAGTAAAATAGAAACTATGTAACATCCACGATGGCAGAGGCACTGAACAATCAGCAGACTGGGGAAAGGCCCGGGAAGCAGCGACAGGTAAGAGGTGAACGGACCTTAGCCGGGTGGTTCGCTCTCAGGCCCCTCTCTTTCCTCCTGCTTCCTCAGGACCAGGGAGCTGGGCACAGCAGGTCATCACTGTGACTGGATGCCTGCACTCAAGACCTGCTACAATTGTCCCCCTCTTTGTTCCTGGGCAATGCTGAGGCTCACTGAGCAGTTATCTTCACAGGGCTAACTAAAAACTGACGCACAGCTCACAATGTGAGAAAGAGAGAAATAAAGGTTCATGATTGTGTGATCCTCATGACATATTTACCTGTACTGAGTACCAGGAAGGTAAAGTCAGCAGAAACCAAACAGAACAAAGCCAAAATCGTGAAAAGCACCTAGCTTCAGGTCTGAAGCTCGTATTTCTTACTCAGATCCCTGTGCTCCCCTCCCGCAGCCCAGCCACGGGGTAGATTCCATACAGCGAGTCCCCTGGGGGCTGTGCGAGGGACATGAAGGGGAGGGGACCCAGAGCGCAGTGCGGCAACATTTCAAAGTCACCACTGTTGTGAAATGATGAGCCTGTGTCCTCAAAGGAGGGAACATCTAGGTTCCTAGGACACTGGAATAACCTAGGTCATACTGGGAACTGGCCATGAGCATGGACATATGTCTCGGTTTTATAGTAAATTCTGTTCAAAGACCCGCCAGAGGCTTTTATGTATGTGCCTGTCATCAGCTTTGTTTAATCTATAGTATTAAACAGTAAGGTCTTCAGGGCTTATAATAAGGCTTAAAGTATGTTATATGAGTACTTGGAATAGCTCTGTGTACTCTGATAATGAAGGGGCTGGTTAACAGGCCTATGAGCAAAGAAAGTGGTAATTGCAGTAAAAATAAAAAAATAAAATCTAAATTTTTTCTTGCCTAATTTTTTTAAATAGTTATAATCAGTTTTTTAAAATAGCCATCTTTCAATCTCTAACTCCAATAAGCAACAACAACAACCCACATATTCTAAATAATGACAGACACAATTCTTGAGAGAAGAACTCTCACTGGAAAGTAGTCAATCGACGTGATGATGGTGACAATCAGAAATACACCAACGGATATGGGCAAAGGGTTCAACTAATCTAATGTCAATATTTCAGGCATCCAGCTGCACAGAGCAGGAGCAAACATTTTCCTTAAAGAACCCATAGTAAATATTTACAGTTCTGTGGGCCATCTGTCTCGGTTGCTACCACTGGACTCTGCCCCTGTAACGTGGAAGCAATATAGACAGCATGCAAGTGCACGAGCGTGGCTGAGTTCCAATAAAACTTTATTTATTTACTTATAGGAACAACGTGAGCAGCACTTGGCTTGCGGGCTGCAGTCCGCTTTAGAGGAATGAGTTCCCTTAGTGACAGTGTTCCTATCACCCAATTCTAATGTGCAGCTTTGAGGGGAGACTATAGGTCAGAAGTTTCAACAACCCCTTCCTGGGATTAATTACCTAGCATCCTCACAGAACTCAGAGAAACAGTTTAGTTACTGGATCACCAGTTTATCATAAAAGAATTTAACTCGGAAAGAGTCAGATGGAGAGATGCACAGGGAGAGGCTTAGGAAAAGGGTGTGGATCATCCATCCCAGCCCTCCCCAACCCCAGGCCCACTCTCTTCTAATCGCCACGTGTTCACCAGCCTGGAAGCTCTCTGAACCCCATCCCTTTGGGGGTTTATGAAGGCTTCATTAAAGAGCATGATTGATTCAACCTCCAGAGATTAGGGGATGAGACTGAAAGTTCCAATTCTCTAATCATGGGGTTGGTTTTCCAGGCAACGAACCCCCATCCTTACGTGGTTTCTAAAAGTCATCTCATTTACATAACAAAATACACCTTTATAGCTCTTTTCACTTAGAACATTCCCAGGGTTTTAGGAGCTCTGTGCCAGAAACAGGAATGAAGAACAAATAATATAGTTCTTCTTATAAATCACAATATCATGCCTGGCTTGGCATCTGTAACCTACCAGTGCCAGGCCTGTGAAGGCTACTGCTAACTGCTCGTCAGAATGCCACCTTCCCTACAGGACCCGAATTACAGCCATAGACAAGGCCGCACACCCACTACCTGGAGCCTGGAGATTGTGGAGAGCCAGTGTTAACTTTGCAAATGATTAAAATGCCTGAGGATCCTGGTTCTTAAGGTAGGGTTCCCTGGACAAACAGTTTCAGCAAGATAACTTGTCAGAAATGCAGATTCTCTGGCCCTCCCCCAAGCCTACTGAATCAGACATGCTAGGGGTGGTCTGGCAATGTGTGGCTTAAAGAGCCCTCCAGGTGGTGGGCATGGGGAGCAGTTACTCATAAGAAGTGTGGGTCCCTCATATGTGAGAAGGAAATGACATGTGTGCTCTGCCCTCGGAGAATACTGGGATCTTCCTGTCAGTAGATTTGCTTCACATTTTGGAGAGCTGGAAGCACGATTTTGTGCACACTGCTGAGCGCTGCTGTCAGGGTGAAAGAAAGGTCATCATTAGGGTGCCTGGTCTTCCTAAAGGCAAAGCCTTTTGGGACTGATGGGAGTCCTTGAACTCCAGTCACCTCTGTGTCTCCATGTCCCCTGCAGAACCTTGTATTCAGTAGGTGCTCAGTATGTGTTTGCTGAATGGATAAAGAACATGTAAGTGTGTTTTAACTCAGAAATAATTCCAAGACAACAGCTTTGCTGAAAGATTTGGAAAAATGTGTTTACGCGTCTAGTGTGCATACCAGACGCTGTGTTTCAGAAAATGGGAAGCCTATATTTGGTGTCCTGTCTGTAGTTGGTATGCCCCATGCTTTGCCTGGAGGTGGGGAGGTGCTGGTACAAATCCCCAGAAAAAATGGTAAGGTGGTGGGCTCCTGGGTGGAGTGCCATCGGTGAAGCCACTTGAGGGGTGACTCAGCCTCAGAAGTGAGGTGCTTCTGCTCATTCATGTTTTGTAGACCTGAGATCACCCAGCTATTCGGTTCTTTTACTGAATGAGTTTCTTTTGTCTCAATTTCTCTCCATCAGTTCAAATATACACATATTTCAGCATCAAAACGTGTGAAATTAGGATGTATTTTGTAATCTATGGCAATTTAGCCCCAGTGAAATGTGGCACTCCCTCCTCAAACCATCAATAAATAGCCTATTTGTCAACTTGAAGATCTCCTGGAAAGACATAAATATACACCTTCTCACAGGAAATTAAGCTATGTTGACAGACCCAGGCATTCTGTCACCACCCCAGGTGATTATATACATTTACTCCACAACAGAACACACTTGTTGCTTAGGCAGTGAGATGCTGTGCAGTTGGAAGGAAACCAAAGAATCCCTAAAAGTAAGACGCTAACAGAACCCAGAGGCTACAAGCTTGAACCAAGATTGCTCTGGGAGATGCAGCCTTAATGTGTCCTGTCCTTCTGGCCTGTTTCTTTGTTTTGAATGGATTCGGCACAGTTATCTGAGGTCCTCTGAGATAATGTTTATCAAATTGTCAGCCCAAATCCAAGCCATAAGCCAAGACCCAAATGATACAATCAACTTCTTTTGTAAAATATTAAGGCAAAGTAGCATAGAGTGTGTATTTGCAGAGTAAAATTGAATTTTAATTAGTGAAATTACAGTTTCAGTTATTGGACTTGAGTGGAACCACCACACAGTATTAAAGGTGTTTCTTACTGAGGGTTGTAGTTCAAAATGCTTTTAAACTATGGCTCTCTGCTGAGCAGCTCTGTGCTGGTTCGGTTCTGGCTTTACCTCTCCTGATCCTCAGTGGCCTCAACTGTGTGCTGTGGGTACCTGAGAGTTGCTGCTGATAGAAAGAAAACCCCTTTTTCACACTTTTAAATCCCTTCACTCTTTCCCCCTCAAATTTTTACCATAATGGATCGTAAACCTGTCCTTTCAGACTCTAGTGATAAATGCAAAACCCAGAAAATCTCATGTAAAATTACATATAGCCTGGAGTCTTTGAAGCTGGATCAGCTGTGCATCTATTGGCTCCACAAGAATCCAAAGTTAACAATGACAGATTTAAATTAACCCAGCATGGAATGTGTGATATCATCAGAGGGTAATACATGTAGAAACTAGGCACTCTCTAAGGGTACCACTTTTCTTGTCTGCTTGCTCTGAACACCAGCACTTTACCTGTAATTTTCAAGTTGAATTCTGCATGATCCAGCACAATACAAAAGTCAGTTCTTCAATTTGAGGTATTAAAATGATGTTGAAAGAAGAATCATTGAATTTTCCTCACCTCGCACTACAAAATTACCTAACACTCAACTGAATCCTGCTCTTATATAAATGTAATGATTGCAATGATATATGGCAAGTGCTCGATATTAACTTTGATCTCCTGTTTAAAAAGATTTCATGAAGCAAGTATAGGTGTGGTTAATGGAAATGTCTCCAACTTTACCCAGTCTAGCTTCTCTTATTCTTTTTTTGTTTGTTTGTTTCCGTGTGATTTAATGATTCCAATTCATACCCCAAAAGGTGTTTCATTAAATCAGAGATACTGGTAATAACTGCATAATGTCATGAATGGCATTATCTGCAATAGATTAAAATCAGACAAGGAAATAGTGTTTTCAGGAGCTTCAAGCATTTCAAATAATTCCATTCAGAAATATAGGATTGCCTTTTCTCCTTCAATGAGATCCTGAAGTCACCTATAGTCCTCTCCCAGAATTATTCTTCTACCTGGGCTTTATTTGATCTCCTTTTTGTGTACTTTGACATCTAGATTGTGGGATGTGATGATTAATTTTGTGTCACCTTGACTGAGCTATGGGGTGCCCAGATATTTAGCTAAATAGTATTTCTGGGTGTGTCTGTTTCTGGATGAAGTTAACATTTGGATTGGTAAACTGAGTAAAGATCACCCTCCTCAAACTGGGTGAGCCTCCCCCAATCCCTTGGGGGCCCGAATAGAACAAAAAGGCTGAGGAAGGGTGAATTTGCTCTTTCTGCCTGACTACCGGAACTGGGAAGGTCTTCTCTTGTCCTTGGACCAGGACTTACACCACCAGCATCCTGGTTCTCAAGCCATGGGGTTTGGACTGGAACTACACCACCAGCTTCCCTGCGCCTCCAGCTTGTAGAATGGCAGATCCAAAGATTTCCCAGCCTCCTTAGTCACCTAAGCCAATCTCTCATAATAAATCTCATTCTGTTTAACTATAATATGTCCTATTGGTTCTATTTCTCTAGAGGACCCTGGCTAACACAACACTTTTGATAGTCCTAGAAAATCAGTCACCCACGCTAACTTGTTGTTGCATAAGATGGATACATTGAAACAATTTGAAGAAAATGTATAAACAGTGGAGCAAAAACTTTGACACTGGTTTACCTTCTCTCTCTTAAAAAGTGTCTTTGATGTGATGATTAAAATTAGAAGAATGTCCAGAGAGGCCTCAGTTTATCAGAGATTTTTACATATATCTAGTACATCATGAGAGAGTAGAGTGTATTAACAGATGAACCAGAGCAGGAGTTTTGCAGAAGCTGGAAAAGGGTGCAGAAGCCAGGACAAGTGGTGGCACCCTCAGTCTAAAAGTGAAAGTCAGTAGCTAAAGCAAATGACATGCTGGGTGAAAAAGGGCTCCTGCTGTGGGTGTTTGCACCCCGAGTAAGCCCTCTCTGCATCCACAGTGTGTGGGGGAGGGGGTACTCTTGCCTAGACCCCATAGCTTCCTTTTTGCTCACCCCCTTCATGTGAAGCTCACTGCCCCACACACCCTCCATAAATTATGAGGATGGAATCCAGCTCACTTAAGGACTTTTGATTTCTATTGGGCCAGATGGAGAGCCCAGAAATCTACTTTCTTTCACAAGCCCTTGAAATGGTTCTAAGAAGTCCCATGGAGCACAGTTTTATAAACAGCTCTCATGACTTGCTCTATCTAATGACTTGCTCAAATTTATAAGAAGATACTTCGTCATACATATTTTAAGTTACTAATACCTAGAAATTTAATGAGTGGAAACAAGGCAATGCCATATGTGTTTCCGACCTGATATTAAATGTGACACATTTTGAATCCCATTTGAAAACCTATTGCTGCAGGTGTTTTGAGGCAGATGTGCATACAAATCTTTTCTGGAACTTTACTTCGTCCCTCAACACAGATTGTTTCTAAATTAATTCACTGGATGATTTCTTGTCTTTTCCATTGTAGCTCTATAGACTTGTATAATAAGCGTATGATTATGGAAAGTAATCACTATTTTTAGTTTCTGAATCTTCAAGTTTTCCATTTTTTAGAGTCCCCTTAAGTGAAATGGCATATAAAAGATTATTTTTAATGCCACCACAGTGCAAAACAACTTCCATGTTGCTAAATTAAAAAATTATTTTTAAGTCTTCATTTGCTTCCCCTCTAGGTGGTACTGATGTATTTGACCCCCCCCCCCCCCCTTCAAGCTCCTGTTCCACTTGGCTTCATGGTACCATGACATCCTCTAGGACTAGGTGTTCAAGGCGTTGCCCTTCACCATCGTCTCTTTTTACATATTTTCCTCCGTGTGCAATTTACCTTCAGCCATATCATTATTATCATTGACACACTAATAACTTTCAAATTATATCCTAGCTCATGTATGAACTCTAAACTCCACATTTTAAAACCTACTGCCTTGTATCACCTTCGCTTGATACCCAAAACTTGTCAAATCCAGCTTATCCAAGCTTGAGTGCTTGCTCCCCTTCCACACAGAGATCATAAAATTCAGTCATTTTGAATCTCCCTGTATCCTTGTCTCTTCCAATGACACACCATTCTTATCCTCATATGCAACCTGGTCATTCGTCTCTTCATCATCCCTCAGATCTTTTCCTTTCCCTTCATCTCCCTTCCCCAGCTTCCTTCATCTCTCACTGGACTTCCGTAAGCACATCTAAGTGGTCTCCACATGGCTACACTGGGTAACTAACAATCATTCCCATGAGTGTAGTGAGAGTTATCTTTTAGAAACCGAATTCTGATCAGTTTTCTCCACTCCACTTTTTTTCAAAGCTTTCTCAGTACACTTAATGGCTAAAACCATGGTTATAGCCTCGAAACCTCACTAACTAACCACCCTCTCTCTCTTTGGGTCATCTCTGGCCATCTTCTCCCTCCCCCTTTCCACCTGAGTCACATCAAGCATCAGGTGGTCCTTCCCATCCTGGGTCATATGTTTGGGAAATGCTCATGTTTGCCTGGTTTTATTTCATCTTTTCATACTTACATTTTAATTCTTTTATTCCTCATATCTCAGTTCAGATATCATGTAGCCAGAGAAGCATAATAGTATGTTTCTCTACCATGATGTCTTGTCATTTTTCTTTATTTCAGTAATCACATTTCCAATTACATATTTATTTGCTTGGTTGTTTTAGATCCATTCTTTCTTAAATACATTATAACATTTAGCTCACTAAAAGTTTACCTCCATGAGGGTAGGGCTAATATAATTTATTTATCATTAGATACCTGGCAAAGAGCACAGCAAATGCCAATAGAAGATCCATATGAATTTGATACATGAGCTTTATAAATTCTGTTTTTGACCCTGAAAGCTCAGTGTTATTCTTACATGGTAGTTGAAACTGAAGCTGAGCAGTATGTAGTTATTTGCCAGATTAATGGATACATGTTCATTTAAAAATAATTCCTAAAACCTTTTAAGGCAGCCTGTTCACCTCTGATTATTAAAAAAAATTCACTT
This sequence comes from Miniopterus natalensis, assembly GCF_054644295.1. Lineage (NCBI taxonomy): Eukaryota > Metazoa > Chordata > Mammalia > Chiroptera > Miniopteridae > Miniopterus > Miniopterus natalensis. Next base: position 131,866,809 of record NC_142081.1, read on the forward strand.
TATATTGTTATGCTAAAAGTACATGTCTCCATTGGTACATTTATTTAAATGTAGAAAACCATAGAACAGGTCCAATCTACTGTTCTACTTAAAGAAAGCCCAGAGCCCCACATTTTCTCTGTGAAGCACTCATATCATGGGGCATGGTCTCAAATTATCGCTTGACCGTTCCTCCTGGGATTTGCTCCAGATTAAAGTCGCAGTGGAGGAGCATACCACTTACCAGTCTTGTCACCTAAGAACTGCCTTTACTTTCTCTCAGCTTTCATGTCTTCTTGTTATAAGTGGGACCTACCGGGTAGACTCAAGGTGGGGCTGATACACATTAACAAACAAAATTCTTGACACCTAGTAAGAATTTAGTATCCTTGGCCTGATACAATCATATTATTTCATCACCACTTTAGAAGTTTGTCATAAAGTAAAGTAAATATATATTTATATGTAGTTATGTGTTAAGCATATGTATTAAGAAGTTCCACGTATTGTCCTGGCCTGGTAGCTCAGTTGGTTGGAGGCTCATCCCAATACCCCAAGGCTGTGGGTCTGATCTCCGGTACATGCAAGAAGCAACCAATGAATACATAAAGAAGTGGAACAAGTTGATGTCTCTTTCTCTCTCTCTTTCTTTCTCTCTCCTTCTCTCCCTTCTTTTCTCTTTAAAATCAATAAATAAAAATTTTTAATAAAATGTTCTTTAAAGAAATTCTATGTATTGGTGTTTTTACAAAAACTTTATAAATAATAATTGCCAAGAAATTGAGATTTATATCTCTTCAAAATAAGTTGATTTAAAGAAAGAGAAATTGGAATAAAAGAACAGAAAATATTCTGGAATGCTAAAATTGGAGAGAAAAGTGTTGCTTTTCTGTACTTTGTATAATAATTGTTTCTTAGTTAAAAAACCTTAAGGTTTTTTTCTTAATGAACAGATTAAAATGCTTTGTAATTAGTGTATTAAATGCTTTCTTAAAAATGCTTTATTTAAAATAAAATTTTTTCAAGTAATATTAGAATTTTTCTCTCAATTGCATTTTCTTTGTTATACTAATTTTTATATCTACAAAAATATGTAAATATATTTGAATATAAATTTAATATGCCATATTTGCTTCTTTTGTTTGCTAAGAAGGCAACACAACACAGGAAAATTATTTTTTACTATAGCATGCTTTCCTATATAATGTGATTATAATCTGAATAAGGTTAGAATAATTGCTTATGATTTTACAATAAAAACATTGATTTAATTTTATTGTTAAATTTTAAATTTGAAACCACTATGATATAACTGTATTCTCTGGCTTTGTTTTTGGGGGATCTAATGAACATATATCTCTGTGTAGATATAGATATAATTTCAGAACCTAAGAAATACTCAACAGATTTGATCTGCACCTCAGTTTCCTAGTCAAACAGAAACATTTAACTACTGAGAATCAATCTAACCGCCTTCTCTGGGAATGAAAACTGTCAAAACTGGCAAAGCTCACTTGATAGGCTCCTTACAGCTCATTGATGCTATAAAATCTTCAACAGTCTTCCAGTCACTTATTTTATCTCTAAGAACTTTGATGATCTCTTTTCTGCATCACTCTTTTCCCTCTCAAGAAGGCTTAATGAAGGTAAATATCTTTACTGACGTTTAAAATTCTACTTAGACCACATGCTTCACTTGAAGATGGACACAATTCCTAATTTTTAGCTGCTACGTAATTATATAACTATTGTCTTGTAAAGTCTCCTTTGCAACTCCCATCTGTTTCTACCCAGATGATGCAAAATGAAAGGTAAAATGCATTATTATTATTATTATTAGTATTATTATTATTATTTATTCAGAGTGTTTCTGTGCCTGACTGATGATGGTTTCTGATAGTGTTGACATGACATGCTGTCAAGAAAGGGAAAAGCAGATGCTCTGGGGACACAATCCAGGCTGGCCGAGGCGACTTGGAAGACTGACTGTCAAGCAGTAAAACTAAGACCCAGGTCTCTATTAACCGTGAGTGAAGATATTAGCAGACTGGAGTGGAGCATTCTGGTGACACTGCTTTTGCAGGTGACGGTAGTGGGGATTCAGCTGTCACACATTAACCTTCCTGATCATGGTGTGGGTTGAAAGATTTTGCCCAGCTAGGAAAAATCCAAGATCCACACTCCAAATAAGTGGCATTCATTCATGCAGAACCTGGAGCAGGGTCAGCTACACAGCTTCTGTAGGAACTGTGAAGTCTAAGAACACGGAAGGCCAAAAAGACTTTTCTGAGTTACCCCTTGCTTTGTAGGTCCCTGGAAACAAACATTTTTTCTCTTTGGGTAGAACATTCCCACATGTCAAGATAGTCACTGTGTGGCTGCAATTTGAGCATTTCACTCTCAGGCTGAGGTGAACCGGCCGTGAAGGCTAGGAGGGCGGCCGTCAGGAAAACAGCCTGCATTTAAGGTCGGGCAGCAGCAGGCCGTGGGCGCAGCTTTGTCAGGTGCGCTTGAACGTGAGGAATGTGGCAGAGCAATGCCCGTTTGTCGGGACCAGGAGATAATTTATTGGGCTCCCTGAAAGAGTCCTCACCTGCTTGCGACCCACCTTCGAACTCTGCACTCGTCCGCTGAGCCGCAGGAGCTGGGAGGGGCGTCACAGGCACATGAATTTAGGGGCAAACAGAGCCAGACTTTTGACAGGACATTCCATGTTGGCAGCCATGTCACTGCAAGGAGAAATAATAATGTCATTTTAGAGAGGGTTACATTTTTAAATAGTCTTTAAAAAACTTGCTTTGAACTAATAAAATTATATTTCCAACTTGCTAATACAATTCCAACACATAATTTGTTTCATCATAAATATAAGCTATGTTACACCAAGGGTTTTCTATTTGCAATAATTCACATGTTATTTATAATTTACTCTAGATAAGGCTCTGTGTAAAATGTAAGCACCTCATTTTTAGCTAAGAAACAAAATATTTTATTGATATTTTACATTTACTCCTTTTCCCAAAAATATGATACATTTTTCCTGTGATTCAATGTGTGTCATATGAATAAAAGGTTCAGGCAGCAACAATAAACCAGAAAATGGACAAATAAAGCATCTGGGAGGGCAAAAAAATCCATCTCCTTATCTCTCATGTTTGGTTTCTTCATTGAGACACAGACTTACCAGCTGGTGTGGCTCAGCAGTTGAGCATTGACGGAGGATCCAGGAGATCCCCATTCGATTCCCAGTAGGGGGTGTGCAGGAGGCAGCCGATCAATGACTCATCATTGATGTTTCTATCTCTCTCTTCCTCCCCCTGAAATCAATAAAGATATTAAAAAAAAAGACACAGGTTTAACTCAGGGACAGGGCTGGAGACACTCTGTGCCTTTCACTTTAACAGCAGCAACAGAACCTTGGCACCTTCAGCATCAGCAGCAGGGCCCGGCTCACCCCCTTTCCATTGGGGTTGGGGGTGTTTCCAGGCTAGAGCCAGGCCAAGTTCACCTGTGCGAAAAAGTCCAAGCATTGACAGTATTGAAATTATTCCTTTTGTTTTGGGGTACACAGTAAAAAATCTTGGGATGGACCGGGAAACTTAAGCATACCAACCAGTTACTTTGCCAAGCACTGGGCTACATGTTCCCCTTCCATGTTTTATATGCGTAAGCAAGTAATACTTATAATATTTATGACACGTGGGGTCATAATTTAATGGAACAATACTTTTGACCTATGTTCCAATGTTTTTCCTATTTTTTTTTTTTTTTGGTAAAGTTTTTTAAAGGGCTAAAAGCTCTTAGCTTTCTGAACTCCAAATATTTTCTTCTCTAGTTCTCATATCCAATTAACCAAAAATTGAAGGAACTCAATATTTTAAATTAAAGGAGCTCACTACTTAAAACAAAATCATTCTTTCATTAAAGATAATAGTTTTGTTCAGCAAAATGTTGTTTTAGTTTGAATACATAGGCATTTAGTGAAATGTGTCTTTAAAAACTTCTTAATCATCCTGATTAAAACCTGATCTGTTGTTTTATACCTTTATCTTTCTCCAAGTGCAGTCACAATGGAGTCTGCAGTCTTGGGAAAGACAGAAAATTGGATTGTAAGAACAAAAAGTAGAAGCTTTCTGGTGAAAAAAGGAGAAATTCCTATGTACAGCCTTGTCCCTAATAAATCAGTGTATTATAATCTGAAAGGCAACTGCTTCTTTTTGGGGGTCTTCTACAGCCCCAGTCATAACACCAGAGCTGCCTGGAGGGAAACAATGTTTGTACAGTGAATGCAGTTAAGTGTAAAACTTGCCTGTAAATTAAAGGAACATTGTATTTTTTAAAAAATCATTCAAAACTAATGTCCCATTCTAAAACAGGAGGATGTCACTATGATTCTAAAAGAAGCTTTTCAGGGTAAAATAATATGGACAGTTTCTCAAATGCAACAGGACAGCAACTAATTGTATAATGAGTCTTTGTTCATTATACGCGTGTGATATAATCAGGTTTAGGGATAATATGAAACTATGGAACTGTGGGTCTTGTCACATTAAATTGATGAGAAAAATTATTGCTTAAAGAGACCTTATGACATATTAATAAATGGGTATGGTCTGTAAGGAATATTAACCAAACCTGTCTGAAAGAGATTATAAATCTCCAGTGACTTTTTACATTACTCATGCCTCCAGGACACAGAAACACAAACTACTGGATTGTAGCCATGTAAGATTTGCAGCTACAAGGTTTAAAAATAGCAAGATGAGCCTGGTTGGTGTGGCTCAGTGGTTGAGTGTTGACCCAGGGACCAAGAGGTCAGCGTTTCAATTCCCTGTCAGGACACATGCTTGGGTTTTGGGCTTGATTCCCAGTAGGGGGAGTGCAGGAGGCAGTCGATCAATGATGTTTCTCTATCATGGATGTTTCTGTCTCTCTATCCCTCTCTCTCTAAAAATCAACAAAAATATAGTTAAAAAAAGAGATATAGTCTATAAAAAAATAGCAAGATGAAAGGTAATGCTTAATTGAATGTGTCTACAGGAAGATTCTAGGTTAGGTTCATTTTAATGTGTCTGTGATGCAAGTGCACCTGTGGGCATTTGGAATGGCACTGGCTCCATCTTAATACATAAGAAAGACCCAGTGCACCCTCAAAGATAAATAGTTCTCATATTTATTTAATATCATATCAGGTGCATCTTTTTGCTGGAAAAGTAAACTTACATGGATGATTTGTAATTTAGGTTAGAAACTATTTTCTCTTGGACTTTGTTGATCCTTTCAACCAATCACAGTGAACACAATCAGAAAAAATATGGGATGGTCCACATGCCTAAGATTCATTAGATCAGTTTGTCTTCACAGATGACATCCATAGAGATTACGTTCCTTGAACCAAGAGATTAAATTCCTTGACTCTGCTGAGTATGTAATAGATACTTTTTGAACCATGGATTTGAACCCAGGCAGGAAACTGGATCTATCTAACTCAGTTTTACACACATAACCATGCTGATATCTTCAGCTTCTCAGTACCTAAGAAAGCCATCTCCATTCAACAGTAAGCAATTAAAGTAAACAAGGTTAGCAAGGATGACTTCAGTAAGTTGTCTAAAAATATGAGGGGTAGCTTAATACCTATTTATTTTAAATCTTTCACCAGATCATTTTCCTTGACTCTGCTGAGAAATATTAAATCTAGATTCCCATGAATGAATGAGATTCATGAGAAAATCTGCTGTTCTTCTCAACTGTTGTTGCCTCAGGGTGATGTTAGGGAGACTTTGATTGGCAAGTGTGTAGAAGAACAAAGTTGACAATAGTTTAAAGTGGTATTTTCAGAAAGTTCTGCTGATGCTTAGGAATCCATTCTTACTATGAAAGGCAGAACTGTTTTACCTTTCATGGTTGTTCTGGTCTTGGTGATAGATCAGGTATTTTAAGTGAACTTGGATAGTGTCTCATAAATGTGGTGGTTGAGGAACAATGGCTGTAATGAAGTTCTTGTCTTCTAGCACAAAGCCTTGAATCCCCTCGGTGAAAGGACTGAATGCTCATAGATTTAAATTCAACCTGCTATTAAATCAACTGTTGACCTCTGACTCCAAATACCATCTTTGGAAGCCTCAAGAAATAGAGTACAACCCTGGCTTTCATTTGTCAGTGGTTAAAGCATGGGCCCATGCACTGAAGGGTCACAGGTTCAATTCCTAGTCAAGGGCATGTACCTGGGTTGCAGATTTGATCCCCTCCCAGCCGTGATGCATGTGGGAGACAACCAATTGATGTGTCTCTCTCACACTGATGTTTCTCTCTCTCTCTCTCTCTCTTTCTCTCCCTCTCTTTCTCTCTCTCTCTCTCCCTACCTACCTACCTACCTACCTTCCACTTTCTCTAAAAATCAATAGAAAAAATATCCTCAGGTGAGGATAAATAACAAAAAAGAAATAGAATTCAAAGACACAATTGGCAACTCAAATACTCTTTCATATAGATTTGTTTAATGTACAAAAAATGATACTAGCAAAACTCCATTTGTTTGTTCATTCATTCATTTACTCTAAAGACACAGTATTTGGATAAAGTTTTGTTCGTTTTAGGTTTATCCTCTGTAGCTTAGTCAAATTAATAATGATTAAAAGCATTGGCCATCATAGGAAATGTTGGATACAGACATGCTCTTAGACGGAAAGTTCAAAATCAATCATCAGATCATGATAAGATTTTTCATTCATTTATTAATGTATTCTTTGAAAACATTTATGGAGCAACTACTACATACCAGCACTCTTCTAGGCACTGAGATTAGATCAGTCAACAGATCAGGCAATTTCTTGCTCTTGTGGAATTTTGGATTATTTTTTAGCACTGAATCTATAATAGTTACATATCCTAAGCAAGTAGTTACTGTATGAATTTTTTTCTGAGTACTGTGTTTTTCTTAGGAAATAAGGAAGAAAATGAGGCAGAGTAAAGTGAATATTTTTATTTATGTCAAACACAAATTAAGTGTATTTCCTCAAATGTATATTTGATCAATTGATATTTGATCCATACATGAATGCATTAGATGTTCCTAATGCTCTCTGAAAGTTGAGTAAAAACTAAGATTAAGATCTAATTGCATTAAAAAGGCAGATGGTCTCAATGCCTTTAGAATAAATGAATAATATCTGCTCTATAAAGTCCCATTTGTAAGAACAGAACCAACTTATTTTCTAGAAGGAAAGTCTTTTCTAAGGACAGTTGGTGAAATTTCATTCCTTTAGAGTTTTTCAACCTTGCCCAGTCCTTTCTGAAGTCTATTTAAAACTTATGATTGCATTTTCAATTTTACAGACAATACCTAGCAAATGTATTTGCATCAAAATGCATACTTTTGCTAGCTTTGACTAAAATTCTACTGTATGTTTGAACTAGATAAGAGTATTTCCTTTTTTATTTTGATTCAAAATATGATATTTTTCATGTATGATGCTGTGGATCCACCATCACCAGGGTTCCAATTACTCTCTTCATTAGTCATCGTGGATGTTCACTGTCCCTTCTCATCACCTGATTCCAGAGGATTTACAGGAGGTTTCTGGCAAAAGGAGTCTGGAATTAAGGATCACAACATAGTTTGCTACCCAAGTAAGATATTAGAAAACATCATATTAGCACCTTTGGTAAGAGCTTTTTAACCCTGTTAATCAGCCAGCGTCAGTTTTAGTTATGCATTTAAAAAATAAACTGGATTTTTCAGAGTTGAAGGAAGAGGGTTTGTAATTAAATATGCCCTGGTCTCTTTCATTGTGTAGGGAGAATGCTGTGCCTACACCATGTCTCCACAGAGCCTTTCCTTCTAGTGCTAAGATGTGGATTTTCCCCACTACCCAGCATTCCACAGCCTTTCCCTATAGCTTTTCTCTCCTTAGCTTTCTCAGGAAGGAAATGCATGCTCCTTGCTTCAATTCCCATTCAAGCAAGAGCTCTAACCCTATCCATCCACCTGCAGTTTGATATTTTAATGTCAGTTTGGTACTTCTGTAAAATTGTCCCACTTTGATGTCTCACACATTCAAATCCTGCACAACATTTTCTTAACCAAGCTAGAGACCCTTCCTACTTCCTTTTCGGGCATAATCATTACCACAGTAGTCCACTGGGAAGTCCTTTCTTTCTTTCTTTCTTTCTTTCTTTCTTTCTTTCTTTCTTTCTTTCTTCCTTCCTTCCTTCCTTCCTTCCTTCCTTCCTTCCTTCCTTCCTTCCTTCCTTCCCTTCCTTCCTTCCTTCCTTCCTTCCTTCCTTCCTTCCTTCCTTCCTTCCTTCCTTCCTTCCTTCCTTTCTTTCTTTCTTTCTTTCTTTCTTTTCTTTCTTTCTTTCTTTCTTTCTTTCTTTCCTTCCTTCCTTCCTTCCTTCCTTCCTTCCTTCCTTCCTTCCTTCCTTCCTTCCTTCCTTCCTTCCTTCCTCTCTATTTCCAATTCTTCTGTTAAGCTGTCATGGTCTGCATATAGTCTTTTATCATTTTAGCTTGGCCACTAGACTTCTACATCTCTCCCAAAGACTCAAAGGTGAACCCCCTAATTTCAGGGACTTATTCCTCTTTCTGTTTACAGGAACTAACAGTGCAAGATACAAACTAAGTACTCAATAATTGCTTCTTGAATGGATAAAGAAAAAAATAAAGAAAATAAACATATATAATCACCCAACATTCTTTATTCTTTGTAATATTCATTTCCTTCATTTCTTGCCCTTCTTTGCCCACACCTCTCTAAAACAACTCCAATTTGGATGACTACAACCAACCTTGCCAAAATCAACACCTTGCAGCCCATTTCCAGAAGAAATGTTTTGAGATCTCAGAGCAAGAGGAGCTCAAGAGTTGTTGTTTGTTATACTAAAAGTAAAGCTTCTGAACAGACAGTATCTTACCCATGCATTCATTGGTAGTGCCCTTTCACTGAGATATTCAACAGGATCGAGACAGAGAGGAAGAGAGCAACCAGTTTCACACATCTCTTCTGATTTAGACATAAAAGAAGGTGTAAGTCCATTTCACTTGAAGAAATGCTCCCAGGAAAGCACACAGCGTGCCTGAGATTTCTTTTTCTTCAAGAAACCTAGAACATTGCCCCTTTGAAAGCAATGGAGCTAGATGACTTTTAATACTTCCAACAAACAAACATGAAAGGTCTTGTCCTACATTGGGATTACAACAAAACAGTATGAGGAAAACTGTTTAAAAATCCAGGCTTATGTAGCTACAGTGAACATCTGTAAAGTATAAGTTGAAAACGTACTAAAGGTCATCATTCGTAAATACTGAGGCAGGCTTAGCACTTAAATGGATCAATTTATCTTCATGGATTTTTACAAATATTAATGAATCAATTGTTACATCTGCCCCATGACTAAGCACCAGTTGCTTCTATATTATGTTTCAGGGAAGAATGGATCAATGTAATTAGTAATGTCTCCCAAAGAGAGGGCAGAAAAAAAAGAGTTTTTGAGAACAATTTAAAAATGAAAAAATCTAAGTAAAAGTGGAATTGAAGGCTTAAGGATATTCACATTGTTGCCAGTCCCTTTGAGGGTTATCAAGATTAAAACAAACAAAGCTGTTTTCCCTTCATATCTGATAAAATTCAGTTTCAATCTCTGCATAAGAGGCAAAGCAATAAAGCCTGTTTCAGAAGCAAACTAATAGACAATAGCCTTGGACTTGAGGTTGTGCCTGGAACAGAAGTTCAGTTATTGCTTAGGCACTACCTCCCTGCCAAAGGGCAAATGAGGTCTGTCATTTAGAAACCAGCTCCTCTGCCTGGGAATCCTGGCCAGGCCTAGAGGCTAAGAGGGCAGGTCTTTTCCAACCCTAAATGTATGTTGCAGAAAGAAATTAAATAGGGGAGCCCAAATACCAACAGACAGTCCTTCTTTACTGCTTTAAATATTACCTCTGGCACCGAGGGTCTATGTGTGCACTTTCAAGAGACTCCCGGCTGATAGAGCAGCCACCAGAAGAAAGCATAGGTGAGACCTCTCTGCATAGAGGAAGCATCACGTTATGAATCACACACTTTAAGTGCTCATGTTCCCTTCCTCATGCAGGTCCTGATCTTTACCCTGAACTCCACAATAGCCTCAGGGCAAGGCCACCACCAGCTCCAACCTCTGCTCTGATTTACAAACATTCAGCAGGAATCCAGAGAAACTATTAGCTCAAGGTCTCAACTGCACAAACAAATCATCAAATTTAAATCGGCTTCTTAAAAATCCAAAGGTTAACAAGGAAATGATCATTTCTCTCTAGACCCAGAGGACAATATAAATAAATCACCTGATATGGTAACAAAGTTCCTATCCATCACAATCACATAGACTCACAGGTCAAGGGTCAGGAAATAATCACTTGGAAAACTTGTAATGATAGTGCACAGTTGAAAGGGACCAATCTCCCATGGCCAAGGTGCTTCCAGGTCAATGAGGTGTTTGACCTAGAAAAGCTAATGGTGTAGAGAATGTTCTGCTGGCAACATTGAATGAAGAAGCTCTTAAGTGCCTACAGAAAAAAACTTGGTGTTGTTAATGGAAAACATGTAACCAGGAAAGTAGCAGTAGTCTGAGTGTCAGAAACACATGCATTTAAGCATTAATTTCTCTTGAAAACATTTTTCAAAAATGTTTGTGTGAAGATTCAATCATGGATTTCTTTTTAGTTTGCTGCATAATATGAGCAAATTGACTTCCCTCATGAATGTCTCTAGGTACAAGGCATGAAAGACAACCTGCCGAATACAGGCATTTATCACACGCTTGCTACAGATGAGCAAAATAATAGGAAACTGCAAGTGAACCTTAACACCACTTCAATTTTAAAATTTGACAAAGTGAAGCATTAATTTTTTTTAATCTTTAACATCACCCATGTTTGAAAGATGATTATTTTGATTGTGAAAAATGTGAAATGTTGTGTTTAAAAGATAGACTGAAAACTTGTCTTATGCCTATTTGGTTCTCTTTTTTGGGGGGATTGTGTCAAAATACAAAACCACAAAAAGATTCATTTAGGGAGAAAGATGTATGGAAACTTTTTTTTCTTTTGCAGACGCTGTCCATTTTATCAACATGAAAGAAAACAAAATGCATAGCTAAAGATCAGACAAAACTGTAAAATTAATTGAGTAGCTAGAACCCTTTTTTTCCTTCCTTCTTCCCTTTGCAGCGTCAACTAGTCATCAGCCAGCCAGGCGGGATGGAGCCTCTGCCTTTTGTGTGCGCTCACTTTGGCAGGAGGAGTAAGGGGTAAAACGTTTCCTTAAATTCTGAGGGTGGAGTGCACTGGCTCTACAGGACTTCCATGACACGTTCCTGGTGGAACTGACCATTCGATTATGTGTTCTTGACTCTGTCTAGGAGCAAGTCAGCTAACCCATGTATTTGTATACCTAAACTGGGATTCATTAAAAATGTATGTCAATAATAACACCATAAGTATGCAATTTTACATTCTAATTGTTGCCTTTTGGGGTCCTCCCAGTGGGCAAAGGACAGGCCCAGTTTATATCCTATCAAGACAAGAGTGTTAGGTTATTAAATCTGACCATCCAGCTGCCTGTGGCTTTAGGGGGTAGCATTAGAATAACCACATTTAATGAGATTATTAAGGATAAGCAAGTAGATCTACTTTGTATCCAATGAACCAATATTAAATATTTCAACATTTTCATTACTAAATACACTGTTATAATAATACTCTAAAATAATCCTACTTCACATTTATATAACGTCCCCATTTTGTGAGCCATGGCAATTAGATCAGGAATTCGAATAAGATGGTTGCTCCTATCCAAAGAGATTCCCTATCAGGGTAAATCAGCCGCCTCCGTGCTTCTAGGAAGGATCTGATTTACTTCGCACTCCGGTTTTCCTCTGCGAGTGGCAAAGACATTTATGAACACGGTAAGTCCTGTAGAGTAATTGAATTGTGTAGAATCAGATAAGAAATGATGGAGGAAAGAAAGCTAGGAGATAAGGAAATAACCTGGGCAAGCATGTGATAGGAACACCTGGAGGGGGAGCAGAAAAGCCAAAATTATATCCAACTAGAGCGCGGTGCTGAGGCTGGCCTGTCTTTTCAGTTCCCGATGCTTATGTGAAATCTATTAATAGATTCTCAGAACAGGAAACCTGGAGACAGAGGCTCACGGCCAGGATGGCATATTTGCTTGAGTTTATCATCTGAGCGTCTCTGCATCTGAATTTGAGAATTATGAATGAGAGACACAGTTGAGGGTGGAAAGATTTCATTTCCCCTCAGAGGCTGAAAAAATGAAGGTTTGGAGACCAGTACAGTGAATGTCACACTGAGATTTGAAATCGGAAGCTTTTTTTCCTGCTCAGAGCTCCAAAAGCCTCTCATGCTGACCCTTGGGACCGCCTTTTGCATCCCTCAGAATAACTCTTGTCATTTGTCTCTCGCATCTGGTAAAGACTGAGTGGGTGGCTCTCAGACACAGACTAAAAATAGAATCTCCCATTTCAGAGGAAATAAAAAGGAAGGCATGCAATAGGTATCCTGGTTTATTTGCAAAGCAAATCTTGCTTGCTCCCTGAGACAAAGCTCTGCATCATTTCAGAGGGGGTAAGATGTGCTTAAAATGCAGTAACAAATAAGGAGGTCACAGGAAAGGGGACAAATGGAAATCACTCCCAGGACTGGCTGAAAGTCTGTTTTTTCTTGACCCTGTGGACCAATTGCGGGATTGCTGAGTGACACTCAGAACAACACTGGAAACAATAAAATCCAGGAATAATCAGCACGCCCTTTCTTTTCCTTGGGAAGTATAGGCAAGGCAGGAGAATTTTGCTAAGTAGTCCTAATATAAATTGCTTGAAAGGCACACAGAGCTACAGCTCCTCATGCACCACTACTTTAAAAAAATTCCCTAGTATTTCTCTTTGCTTCATTTTGTCTTGTGTTTACCTCAAGTTGACATAAATGAATTAGTGAAACAGTCTACAAATTTGGGCATCTGTTAATTATGTGATATTGGCCAGACCATTACATTTTAAGATATTCTAGAAAGAAACAAAGAAAGAAAGAGAGGAGAGGGGGAGGAAAAAAGAGAGAGAAGTCATAGCATTATTATTAAGAAAATATTCAATTATATAAGAAATATCGAGCCATACAGAAACCCAGAATAGGAATCTATATTGAAATGTAACTATTTTAAAGTAGTTACTATGAGGTACAGTGGGAGAACATAAAATTTTCATGAAATGAGATTTAAGTTTCTCATTAAGCTTAATATCTTCAAACAACTTCTATTTATTTTCTGTAACTTTAATCTCAAATGATTAGAAATTTAGCCAGGATTAACCTTTCCTCTTTTGGCCTATTTCCTAAAATCTTAATCACTAAACCAGGCAAGGAGTAGGAAGAGTGTAATATTAAGTGTATGAATTCAGCCCAGGTCAGCTGGAGTGGTAGAGAGTCTCTGCCACTTCATTAATCTGTTGATTTGAGTAAATTGTGTAATTTCCCTGTGCCTCAGTTTCCACGTCACATTTATCACACCATCAACTTCTGGGATCAGTTTTAGATCTTACCTCATAAGGTTTGTTATGGGTTGAATTCTGCCTGTCCCTGTTTATATGTTGAAATCCTTAGAAGATGACCTAATTTGGAGACAGAGCCCTTATAGAGGTAATTAAGTTAAAATGAGGTCAGTAGGGTGAATCCTGACCCAATATGACTGTGTCCTTGTAAAATGGGAAATTTGGACACAGACATACACACAGGGAGAACACCATGTGATAATGAAGGCAAAGACTGGGACGATGGGTCTGTGAGTCAAGGAAAGGCAAGGATTGCCAGCAACACAGAAGCTGGGGGAGAGATATAAACAGAGTCTCCTCAGAAGGAACCAACCATGCCAAAACCCTGGTCTCAGACTTCTGGCCCCAGATTTGTGAGAGAACACATTTCTATTGTCATGTCATCCAGTCTGTGGTATTTGGTTATAGCAGCCCTAAGAAACTAATACAAGGTTATTGAGAAGTTGATGGTGTGATAAATGTGAAAAGCTTATAAACAGGCCAGGAGCAAGATAAACATCAATAAAAGTGAGCTAGGATTATTGTGATTATTGGTGCTATAGCTTGGCTCATTTTAAATTTTAATGAAATACTTTCTGTGTTTAACATAGATACCTGAGTCGACTGACATCTTAGGTGGCCCCTCACCAACCTGTTTGATTGACAGCTGGACTCACTGGGGAAATATTCTAGAGCCATTTTTGGAAACATTCCTAGTCAGGATGGATGCTGCTTTCCACCCACAGGGGTCCAGGAGTCCCTATCACCTGGCAGGGCAGTGGACAGCACCCATGAGACACTTGCACAAGCATGCACACAAATCAGATAAAGCCAGTGCACTCGCCTCCTTTTCCAGCAAATAAGAGCAAATGGGGAGACGAAATAGAGCAGAGGAGAAAAGCAGTTTCTGTGCCCTCATTACACAAGGATTGTGCAATTCCAAGCTTAACACAGATGATCTGGTCCAATGGCTTTCACTTTCAGCTGCATAGTATGACTTGCCTGAGGACAGAGAGCCCTTCGGAAAGGCTGTTCCATGTGCCATGGTCCCAGCAGCACATCCCCCCTTGGGGTTGAGTTCTGAGATATTCTGTGGCTTCCTGCCTTCATCAAGGTTCACACCTTTTATTAATGGGCATAGGCCACTTCCCAAAACTCAGCTGTGCATATCTTACATACCAGATACTTCCAGCAAAATCTGGGGTCAAATTATTTTGTCTTTGGAATTCACTTTTTTTCACCTCTCCCAGATTTTAACTTGCAGGTGAACCCCTCATGGCTCACAGCTGACACATGACAAATGTCTTCCTTAGGAATGCACTGAAGCTAAGTGTCAAGGAAGCTAGGGAGGAAGGCCTTTTGGGTCCCCACCCAGACAAATGTAAGAGCAGCACTCTTGCAGAGGCTGGGTGGGTGCCAGCCTTCCTGCAGGCTCCCTCAGGGCACTTGGAAGAAGAGTCTAACTTCCCAAATTCTTAAATACCTTCTTGTTGTTATTTAAAAAAACAAACAAACGCAAAAAAAAAACAAAAAACCCAAAACCAACACCAACAACCAAAAAGCCTCTCCCAAGCAGTTTTCTTCTTTAAACAGGTCAAGTTGAGTCCTTAGATATGCAATTTTTTTTGGGTTTTCATGGTCCACATCAAAAGTATATGACCACTCATTATATGCCAGACTTTTAAAAGATAAAAAAAAATGAATAAAGTACCCTAGGTCTTTCTGGCTGACCCAAAATATAGAAAATACAGCACCATGTAATGACTCCGTAGGTAATGGTTACCAAATGAATTTAAATCAAGTTATACAAACAGGAAATCTGAGATTTTTCAGGGACATTTGTGTTTAGGGTGTGCAAATTAATCAAAGGCTTCACAAATTTTACCTACTAAATCATTAAATTAATATTGCGCTTAATTCAAAAGATCTCCTAACAATGTAAAATTTATAAATGCAAGTGAATATTTAACATATAATTATTGCCATAACAGAGATATTTGCAGAGCATTAAAGTAGCAGAGAAAAGGTAATTGATTTTGCTTGCAGGTGAAGAAAAAGATTTTTATTGAGCCATGTTTTGAAGAATGAGGAGACTGTTAAATGTAAAGTTCAGGGAACCAGTAGAAGTGCGTCCAGGGAAAGGAAGGACAGTGGCCAGGCATAGAATTATAAATATATGTGACATGTTCAAAGAAAGGTGGGAGCTCTCATGTGGGTGATGACACTGTAGGTGAGAGTCTAATACCCTTCTAGCTCTGACAGGTAAATGTTTCTGTGTTGTGTTCTATCTACATAACTACCTGCCTACTTACCTATCTAAATCTATTTATCATCCACCTACCTACCTACCTATATCTGTCTGTCTATATGCATTTATCTAACTCTGTCTAGCTATCATTCATCCGTCTATCTATATGTCTATCATCCATCTATCTATCTATAACTGTCTCTCTATCAAATATCTTTGTTTATTTATCCACAGGAATTATCTATCTATCTATCATCTATCTATCTATCTATCTATCTATCTATCTATCTATCTATCTATCTATCTATCTATCTATCTATCTATCTATGTATCTATCTATCTATCATCTATCTATCTATCATCTATCTATCTATCATCTATCTATCTATCTATCTATCTATATCTATCTATCTCTATCATCTATCTATCTGTCTATCTATCTATCTATCATCTATCTATCTATCTATCTATCTATCTATCTATCTATCTATCATCTATCTATCTATCTATATCTATCTATCTATCATCTATCATCTATCTATCATCTATCATCATCTATCATCTATCATCTATCTAATCTATCATCTATCATCTATCTAATCTATCATCTATCTATCTATCATCTATCTACCATCTATCTATCTATCTAGCAATCATCTATCTATGTCATCATCTATCTATCTAGTAAAAAAGGATCTCATTGTACAGGAAGGGTCAGTGGCGCAGGGTATGTCAACAGTATGTTCAGTCAAGCTCACCAAGCGTTTGCTGGTTGTGCTGG
Organism: Miniopterus natalensis; assembly: GCF_054644295.1. NCBI lineage: Eukaryota > Metazoa > Chordata > Mammalia > Chiroptera > Miniopteridae > Miniopterus > Miniopterus natalensis. The sequence goes on from NC_142081.1 coordinate 131,883,398, forward strand.
GCATTGTGACACAGAGGCAAAAAAGACATGACTTTTCCCTTAAGCCCTCAGTGTCTACTGATAATTTGAAAAAGAAGAGAGCGTGGCTTCATGGATACATATAAACTTCATTTATTCACAGAAAATAAAAATAAAAAAGAAGGAATAAATCGAGTTAGTTGCTTCTTACCCACTTGTCTTCCCAGCCACCATATTAGGATGAGATTAAATTGACCACCACACCCTGGATGTAAGAATAACAATAATTTTAACATTTGAAAAGATATTAGCAGATGATTTCAGTGACTAATTAGACATTGTATTGCCTTTGCTTCATCACAAGTACAAGGCAGAACCAACAACCTAGAAATTCTAGAGGCCTAACAATTGCAAGTGGGGCTCTGAGGCCTCTCCCAGCTTTAGTGGTGACCACAGGCCCGCTTGCTGTTTGCCAAAGTTAGTCTTGCTTTTCACTCTGGATTCTTATGTCTCTGTCTGATAATTTGTGGCTCTCTTTTTGTTATCTCTTTTCTCTGTTGGTACCATCTTTTGATAAGCATAGTAATTTTTTATTGAAGAATGAGTATTTTATATGAAAAAAATTATAGAGGCTGTGGATGATATTTGCTTTCTCTGGAAGAGAGGCTCCCTGTTTGCTGAAAGAGCAAGAAAAAGGACCCAACATCTAAATCCAAGAATAAGTCTCTCTGACCAGAGTTCAGTTTCAGCTTTTATTTGACTGCTACACCCTCTTCTATGGTAGTGTCTGTGGGGTCTCATTGAGAGACAAGGCATGTCAAGATCACTATGTCTTCATGGGACTCAGTACCAGTGGCATGCCTGAGGTCTGTTCCGATTATAGCTGCTTTCTGTGCAGATTCCTAGCTTTTACCCTGTGCAAAAACCAGCAGATAACTTGAGAAAAATACTGGTGCAGAAACACAATCCTTCAAATTCTGACATCCTTAGCAGTAAAACCCTGGTTTTAATTTTGTTTGTTTGCTTTTTCCCAAGCCCTGTGAGATGTCCAAAAGCTCTGCATTTGGATTTCTTCTTGGTTTTGCTTGGCCTCTTAGCTTCCAGTCCTGAGCCACTTAAGAGTCAACAAATGCCTTCAGGGAAATAGAAGTTCACCGAATAAATGATTTATTTCCACCAGTATTCTCTCTCTCCCTTCCTCCTTCTTGCCCTCCCTCCCTCTCTCTGAATCTTGTTCTCTCAAGTTCTGTCTGCTTTTGAAGTTTCTAATGCTTTCAAACAGATTTTATTTATTTATAAATTTATCTTTGTTCTATTTGTTCATTTGTTTTTGGGTCTTGTCCATCTTTTCTAGCTTTTTGTTGTGAGCGTTGGCCCAGCAACTCCATCATAAGCTAACGTGGAATTCCCTTTGCATATAACTGAACAGAAGCAAAGGAAACCGCCTGCTGAGGCCTGGGGGCAGAAGGATGAAGAGCACTCCTGGCATATCCTTCTCTAAAGTCCTTTGGATATCTGTGGACAAAGTGTCAGGAGCTATTTTTTTCTGGTTTACGCTTCCTGAAAGCCTCTCCAGATATGCATCATCTCTTAACAACACAGTTCTCCAGTGAACTGGTAGCCATCTCAGAATAGTAAATCCTAAATAACATGAAGGAAATATTTTTAAACATTTCTAAAGGTCAGTAATTTGAGAATCAGTTCAGCTTCTTTGGGAGCCAAGTGGTGTATTGGGAAAATTTGATCAGTTTTGTGCTGCCGTCCCAGGTCACTGCCATTTTCTCTCAATCTGAGGGTGTGGCTACTCACACAACAGGTCTCACCGAGTAAAGTCTTCTATGGGATTTTGACAAGTTGAATTCAATTGAGAGACTAGATTTGTTCCTTCTGAACTATTATATTTGTATGAAGGTGGGCTTGAGGCTGCTTTCTCGTGCTTGTTTATGGAGGTTTGGCTCCTGCTGGTGCAGGTTTGCATAGGTGATGTCACCCTGAGTCATATGAGTCAGATGAGGGGGGGCAGGGAGGGTGCTTCCCAGCATTCTGCTTCCACCTAAACAGCCTCCGTGGAGGCAGAGGCCGTGTGTAAGATGCATCTTTCTTTGTGTTGGCCGAGTTTCCTCATTGTGACTTTGTGCAATGGTGTAACCATTAGCATTTCTTCAGTGGCTGGTATGTGCCAAACAAGGTCAGAGCTAAAAGACATTTTTCTTTTATAATCTAATAATATGCAGTCTCTTTCTTTCTCTTCAGAACAACTGAGCTTTCCTTAGTCATATAGGGACACCACAGCTGTCCTGTGACAAGGGTGGCATTATTGAACACATTAATGTTTTCATGTATCCACTCAGTGGAACCTCATCTTATAAAATACAGCCATGAGCAGGAGAGTGAGCTGCAATCTTGACTGACAGGGAGTACATCATTGGCCTTTTCCTTTCCTTGTGGGCCACCTTCCAGCATGTTTAGCCCTGAAGGTAAATGAACACAGCCAGCCACATTTGGCAGTACACTGTCAGAACTTTCTGCAGGTTTCCTCCAATTTATTATACCTTTTATGGCAGACTTTAAAAAGTTTTAAATTAACTGTAATATTTTAGGCATATGGCATCTATACCCTTCTTTTATTTCTATGAAACCAACTTCCCCGTGTTTTTGATTTTGAATTTTTAAGGGCTGCATGGGGTAATAATCATTTTGAATCATTAGTACTCCCTAACCCACTCTGTCTCATGGCATCCTCATAGTACTTTGGTTTAATAATAAATGAACTTGTTAATCTAATCCTGAGTCATTCAGGAAACAAAATGTCCTCCTCTTAATGTCTTTTCCTGATAATAATGGACAGTTATGTTGATAAAATTGCTTCCATGGAAGATGAAGTGCTCCTGCTGGCTGCTCTCAATCACGGAAGGGCGTGGAAGTGTGTGAGCTTCCTTCGGGTGATGGAGGAGGCCCGCCGCTGTCCAGGCCACAGGATCAGGCTGTGTTCACAGGGGGCTTCTCACTGATAGAACCTCCGTGAACAGGGCAGGAGCTGGAGCCCTGGCACTTGGGGAAATGGACAAAGGGTTTGGTTGGTTCTTTGATTATTCAGGCAGTCAGTTGATAGTCACTGAACAACTAGATGCCAAGTGCTTTCCTGGGCAGTGGGGATAAAACAATGCAAGACACCCAGAAATCCTTGCTCTTCTAGAATTTATATTCTGGTAGATAAAGTCAGAAATGATGTAGATCAATACAATGGATAGCATGTTAGGTGGAGTTAAGTGCTGTAGTGGGGGGTGGGGGGGACCAGAAGGGGGAGGAAGGCTGCTACTGTTGGGAGGAGGGGCCGATTTTTAATAAGGTACAAAACAAGACTCAAAGAGGAAACAGCATTTGAGGGAAGTCCTACAGAAAGTGAACCTAAGGAGAAAGTATTCCAGATGGACAGAGGAAAGAGCAAGTCGAAACGGAAGGTGTCGGTGGGAATGTGGTCTCAGGTCAAGCAGGGGCCCAGCAGCCATTCTGCAACCTCTGAGGGGAGGGTGGCAGGGCTATCTGAGTACAGACCTCCCCTAATCTGAATGCATTTCTCAGACTGCAGGGACAAATGGCTTAACTAGAGCCTGGCTTGGAGTCAGCATATTCATCTTGGCAACATAGAGTTTGGCTTAGACCAGATTAGAAACAGCAGAGATGGTGAGAAGTGGTCAGACTGTGAATATAGTGAGTTTGCTTATGGATTAGATGTGGGTGTGAGAAGAAGAGGTGGGGAAGAACTCCAACGTGTGCTGTCTGAGCCACTGAAGGGTTGGAGCGGGGACTAGGATCATGAGGAGAAGTTTGAAGAGGAGACAAAGAGCAACTGTGAGTAAGACATCTAGACTGAGTCCAGCACTCCCAGTGGGTGCCTTTTGCAGAAATCCTGCCTCGAGCAACCCCCAAAAAGTTTCTCTCCCATTCACTTCTGGTTGATGCAACATTGAGAGAAGAAGCTGCTATGAGTTAAAAGCACAAACTTCCTTTGGGGCAGAGCTGAGGGAAAGGCTTCAACCACTGGTGGGACAGGAAATAATATCTTTCCTTTTATGCTTCTAGATCTTTGGATGGGGCTCTATAACCAGAGACACATTGCCCAGTGAAAAGCATATAGATTTATTACCTAAGTTTAATGTGACATAGGAGTCTTCCTAAGGAAAGGAAGACCAAAGAAACAGAACTGAATGCTTACATACTGGGTTAGACAAAGAGGAGTGGACTGTGAAAATGAGACAAGACCAATAGGTTTGGGACAGGGCACTTAATGGTAGAAAAGTAGCTAAGATAAGGGTTAGTTTACCAAGGTTTGGTTGTAGCTTTCTTACTCCTGGTACAGGGAGGGCACCTTTCACATCAGTTTTATCTTCTACTTTTAGGAAGAAAGAGGAAGCCAGGGTGCCCTTCTTGCACCCGGTGTCCCTCAAGTGCCTACATAATCAGTATGCCATCTCAGTATTTTTAACATTTATTGGGGTGACATTGGTTAATAAAATTATATAAGTTTCAGGTGTACAGTTCTACAATACATCATCTGTATATCATAGTCTGTGTTTATGATGATTTTTGTTTTTGTTTTTTTGCTTAATCCCTTCACCAGAAATAAGCCCAAGCCAATATGGTCAATTAATATTTGACGAAGGAGACAAGAACACACAAAGAGGTAAAGATAGTCTATTCAATAAATGGTGTTGGGAAAATTGGACAGATACTTACAAAAATAAAATTAGACTACCTTCTTACACCATACACAAGAATAAACTCAAAATGGATTAAAAATCTAATGTTAGACTCAATACCATAAAAATCTTAGAAGAAAACATCGGAAGTAAGATCTTGGATGGACACTTCTTGTAAAAATTTTTTTCTGACATGTCTCCCCAGGTAAGGGAAATAAAAGAAAAATAAACAAATGGGACTATATCAAGCTAAAAAGTTTTTGCACAGAAAAGGAAACCATCAGCAAAATAAAAAGGGCCTGGCTGAAAGTGGCTCAGCGGTTGAGCATCAGCCTAGGATCCAGGAGACTGCTGTTCGATTCCCGGTCAGGGCACATGCCCAGGTTGCAGGCTCGATCCCCAGTCAGGGGCAGGAGGCAGTGGATCAATGACTCTCTCATCATTGATGTTTCTATCTCTCTCTCCTTCTCCCTTCCTCTCTCTGAAACCAATAAAGATATATTAAAAAAAAAAATGAAAAAGGAGCCCACTGAATGGGAGAACATATTTGCCAATGATACATCTGATAAAAGGTTAATATCCAAATATTATAAGGGACTTATAAAACTCAACATCAAAAAAACCAAATAATCCAATTGAAAATGGGCAAAGAACCTGAATAGACACATCTCCAAAGAGGACATACAGGTGGTCGATAGACATGAAATTATGCTCAATTTCACAAATCATCAGAAAAATAGGAATTAAAACCACAATGAGGTACCACCTTAAATCTGTCAAAATGGCTCCCATCAACAAATCAACAAAAAAACAAGTGCTGGCCAGGATGTGGAGAAAAGGGATCCCTCGTGCACTGTTGGTGGGAATGCAGACCAGTACAGCCACTATGGAAAACGGTATGGAGTTACCGAAAAAATTAAAAAATGGTACTGCCTTATGATCCAGCAATTCCACTTCTGGAAATATATTCCAAGAAACCCAAACACTAATTTGAAAGAGTATATGCCCCCATATGTTCATTGCAGTATTATATACAATAGCCAACTTGTAGAAGCAGCCAAAGTGTTCATCAGCAGATGAGCAGATAAAAAAGCATGCAGAGTTACATAATGGAATACTGGGCCATAAAAAAGAAGGAAATCTTACCCTTTGCAAAAGCATGGATGAATCCGGAGAATATTATGCTAAGTGAAGTAAGCCAGTCAGAGAAAGACAAGTACCACAAGATCTCACTTATATGTGGAATCTAAAGGACAAAATAAACCAACTTGGCATATTTTGGAGTGATGTGTTCTGAATCCTCCATACTCTGTGCTGTTTGTTCAGGACCATAGCTTGTGGAGAAGGCCCTTGCTTACATGTTGCTTAGGAATTGCCAATCTTGGAGATCTGGTTTCACCTGAAGAAAAGGGCGGTGGGGGAAAAGTTGTTTTTTACCGTGATCACAAAATACAGCTCTTTCCCATGAGGTCTGAGAGTTACTCTGAAAGGGCACTCACAGGAGCCATGCACTGGCACCAGCTGCCACAAGCAAAGCAGGATCCTAAATGCACTTACACCCGGAAACTGGGGCTGGTTCTCCAGCAGCTTGCAGCAAGAATGCCCTCCACAGAGCACCATCCTGAGTGAGCAAAAGAAGTGCGCTCAGACTCATGAATGAACAGGGGATGTCTTGTGACCATGGGCTGACCTTGAGAGGATGCTCTGTGGAAAGCAGCTGGTCTCCAAATCTGCATTTCTCCTCTCTTCTAGACTGTCTCACTGAGTGAAATTTTAGCATTATTCCTTTAAAGGTCTGAATGGATTGATGGTTTGAGGAAAACTTCCTATGAGAATGAAAATTACTTTGGAGGAGTAACTCCTTAAACATTTCTCAATTATCTCTTCGTTAGGAATTGATTTCCAGTTGAGTCTGAGAAAGACTTGGAATTGGGTGAAGGCTATGTGCCTGCAGTAGGACAGGATCAGCCACTGGGGGCTGAGAAAATGGGCAGCTGGTGGGCTGGGCATTAGGAGCCCATGGGCCTGCTGGAATGACTTTGTTTTGACCATCCATTCCTCCCTTCCCCTGCTGGACATGGAGAAAGACCCTGCACAGTCGGACTCTCCAGCTCCCCTTGTTTAACTTGTCTCTAAGTCAACACAAGGAAAAGTCTTGAAAATGAAATCTACTCCCTCCTAAATTGAAATGATAGAAGACTCAAAGCCCTTTGTCTCAGGCGGGACTGGAAGGAGCAACGTTAGGAAGAGCAGAGGGAGACAATCGGCCATTACACATCTGCAGCTGTGCTTACAGTAGTTCAACGCTTGAAGTGAAATATTTCTCTTACGGAACATGGAGCTTTCGTCATCTGGGCTCCACAATATGCCCCCAGTTACCTATTGACATCTGGGGTCCACTAAAGCTGTTGGTTTTATTCTCAAATCCTCCTGTGAAGTTGAGTTTCTGATTATCCTGGAGTTTACCTCTCCCTAGTTCCTCACCACAATTCCTTGCTTTTCACTGATACCCTTTGAGAAATGGTATTTTTCTCTAAATAGGTCAGAACAGGATTTTACGTTGCATTTAGTTTCAACTTTTTGTGTGCATGATGAATTTTAGGTTTTATTTTTGCCTGTCAGCTACTGTAGCCCAGTATCTAATGGCACCGAGCACTTCCTGCAGCGGCAGGCCTACCGGCTGCCCTACCAGGAGGCCTCATCTCACCTTTCTGTTGTGTGGACTGAGACTGGTGTGAGCCCTTTATCTCGGAGGGTCAATTGGCTGACCCCAAGAGGTTTTGCTGCTGGAGACATGCTTTGCACATTAAGCTTTACTTTTTTAAAAAATAGAAACTCAAAAATCTGAAAGACTAACTGATAGAAACTAAACTGATCTCAAATATATTATTTAATGAAATGTATACCATCTTAGTGTGGCAGCAAGAACACTGGACCAAAAACTTCTCTTCACAGCTGGTAGGCCATGTGACTGGAAACAATTCAATAGCCTTTCTGAACCTCAGTTTCCCCATCTGGAAAGCTTCAGTCTGGGGAGAAGTCAGCAGTTTCAAAGGAATGCGCTCTGCCGACGCCTTTTGTTCCATTCTGTCCCATAGATAAGCCAAGGCCTGAGGTTCTGTGGAGCCTAGTTTGAAAATCTCAGGACTGGGTAGTTTCTAAAATCCACTCAATCCTTAAACCCTAGTTTCCAGAATCCTCTGCATCTCCCAGTAAACAATTGGACAGCATTGGTAGCTGCCCTTCGGAAGCACACTTTCTCTCTAGATGATGGCATCTCATCTTGCTTGCTGGGTGACCGGAGGTACCGTGGGTCCCATTTCATAACCTCCATTTCCTCTTCTGTAAAATGGGAATTTCCAGAGTTGTCAGGATTTGATGAGCTACAATATAGTGTGTTAACCCCTCTGCATGTGGATTAGGAGGGACCAGAAATGAGCAGAGGATCCACTGACTTTTCCAATTTGGTCTATTAAACGACATTACAGTGCGTAAGATCTACTTTAAAAATTCCCTTCAGGTAAATTGCTTTAGTCACTAATAGATTTAAACCAGAGCAAGTGTTTTCCCTGATGATTTTGGATTTTCAAGTGCCTCTTATTTTTTTAAAAAAATTGTAACAAATGTGTAAAAAGAGCTTCACTTTAAAATGTAACTATTTTGGAAATTTTTTAATTGAAAACAATTTTCCTACTGCAGATCAAAGGATTGAAGAAAAAAAAAATGCTAGTCCACAGCAACATACGTTATGTATGCTTTCTAGAATTTTTTTTTTTTTTTAAAGAAAGCAAGAGAAATTAAAGCTAAGAGCAGATTTCAGTGTGAAGCATTTATTCAGCAGCTGCCTTTAGAAGGAGTGAGGATTGAATGGTGTCTAAATCAAGCATCAGATTTCGAGGGAAAGCAGATGAGAAATTAGAAAGTGTGCAAAAGAGAGCAGAAAAGGCCATTGAAAGGTTATAACCTTTTAAAATTGACAAGACTTTCTGGTCAGATAACAGACTCAGAAGATGGAGGTCTTAACTAGGGCACGAAGGTTGGAGAAAGAGTAAAGAGATGCCCAGGAAAAAGGCATCAGTGCCAAAGGACAACTGAGCCTATTGCAAGTTATTTGAAATCTACTTTAGCTAAAAATTAGAAGTAAGAAAAACACACACATAAAAACAATATGTATGTCCCTAAAGTAGTTGGAGGACGTTGTGAGAGTACCTGGGATAGGGAGTCCCTTGGCCCAGCAGCATTATCAAGGACTCAGGTTTTGTGGACCTTTCAGTTTTTCCAATGTCAAAAGACATTTGGGATCTCAGGCTAAAGTCTTTGTCCAAAGCTTACACATGACAGAGATTCTCTTCTTCACAAGAGGAGAGGAGAGCCAGGCTCCTCTGAGCCCACTTCTTGTCCTCTGGGCTTTGCTTGACCTTAGCCCCATCTTTGCTGGACCCACACAACCCATTTTCAGCAAGAATCCTGAGAAGTAAGTTGAGCAAGAATCCTCCTATCCTGACATCTGATCACCCTGATATCTGATCAAATTTCTCCTCCCCACCCTAATGTCTGATCACCATGCCTGCTTTTCAGCAAGAATCCCCACCCTTGATGTCACTTCTTACTAATGTTCCATCAAGGACCCCTCACTCTGCTTGTTGGCCATAAACCCTCAACATCCCCAACTGTCTTTACTAGATTCAGAATTGAACCCTGGTTCTTGATATTTTGCTATAGCAGCCTGAGCTGACTAAGACAGCATCTCATAACCCACAGTCAAACCTCAACAAATATGTATGTGTGTGAGAATTTAATCTTTGGGCTTTTGTTTATTTGTTTTTACTACAGCACAGCAGATTTGAGGCTTTATCATTAGACTATAAAAACACAGACTGCGGTCCAGACTATTCCTTCATCAGAAACCATGAGCTCATCTGACTCTAGTTACACTCTACAAACATCTGTGGCTGTCTCAAGACATTGTTACATCATCTCTTAACCAAAAACTCAAAAATAACGTGACTTCAGGGAGACTTTTTCTTTACCTAGTATGACATTCACCATTTAATTAGTCTCCTTCTGCCAATTCAAAGCGTATGTATTTCATACTTTTTAAAACTGTCTAACATGCTACGATTAATAAAATGTATCCTGATCTTTATTCTAGTGGATGATTTTATGATATTTTTAGGTTCGAATCACTCTTTTTTAAAGCTCTCTAGCTACCAGCATTGTCTCTCTAAGAGCAGTTCAGCTGCCCAGGAACACTCCACCACTCAAATAATAGGCCCCTTAAATAGGCCAGGGCTCCCTACCTATCTCTTTTTACCCCCAGAGTTTGGAGCAGCTGTGAATTGACAATGGGTGAAAAGGTGTTCAGAACATTCCACCGCAAAATATACCACTTTAGCATATTGATTCTTTTATGCTGAAGGCACTAGAGACTCAGCAGATCAGGGAAGCGCTCTCTGAAGTCCCTCTCTCAACCTAACAGCAGGCCATCACATTTCCTGTAAAAATGGTGGCCCCTCTGGGCCAGAAAAAGCAGAACATTGGTATCCCTGCAAGAATGGACCTGAATACACGCCTACTAAAAGAACCTTGCTCTTCCTTTAGTCACCCCACAAATCTCTTAGTCCCTGTCTCACAATTTGCTGCCTTCCTATACATTGTCATTCTCTGTGTAGAAGGTAGATAAGCTTTTGGGCCTATGGCTTCTTTAGGGCTCATTTTCCTTCAGAAAACTCCCACGTGCACATTAAAGTATTAGATGCATTTGTATTCTTTTCTGCTATTGATGTGCCTCCTATCGGTGTATTTCCTAGGCCAGCATAGAACCTGGGAGGGTAGAAGGACCTTTTTTCCTCCCCTACAGGTGTTAATAACTAACATCATCTGAAACTCTCCCCAGGTCCTACTATTTTTAATTCAGGGGAAAAATGGTTCATTATATCCTTTAAGGGGAATATTAATCTTGGCATTTAAAGAAACTGCAGCCAGTTAGTAAGAAGAAAGATTTCTCTCCAAAGGGCTGCCATTCTTGGCACAACATGCCAGCCTCTTTGTAAGATGCCCCTGGGCCTGGGAGCCCTGTTCTTAAGGAACATGGGAAAATAACCCAGTTCTATTCTTCTGTGCAAAAAATGACAGGTGTAGGTGGAACAATGGGGGTGCCAATATCTACCAAGGAAAAACTAACCAACACCAAATTTTACAATGGGAACTATAAGCATGCTCCAAGGAGAGTTAAAATCCAGCAGATAGAAGAACACAAGCTCTGCCATGGTGGAGACAACAAGGAGGGGGAGGAACTAACATTTGATAGTGATATGTGCACTCTTGGAACTGTTCTGAGTACATTGTACTTTCTTTTATTCAATTTTCACAGTACCAACACAAATGGCTATCAAAGCTGTACAAGAGAGAAAACTTGAATTAAGTAGAAATTAAATAATTTGCCAAAGACCACACCGATATGGAAAATCCAGGTTTACAAACCATGTACCTCATCATCTTGGGCTTTAAAATAAAGAGCTTGGATTAAAACATCTCTACAGTTTCCTCCAGCTCAAAGATGCATGATTGTATGAGCTATGATCATAATGTTGGAGCAGTTATTTCCCAAAGCTCATATGAATCACTGTTCCCGAGAGATGTTAATATAATTTGAAAAGCAGAGTTGCTTGGTCAACTAACTTAGAGAAACAATTAATTTTCCCCTCCCTTTAAAAGAGTCATGATGCAAATTAACGTATGAAGAACCCTGAGAAAACTTGTGTAAAAAAATGGTTTAAATTTGTTTTACCTAGCATTTCCTAAATAATTAACAATAGGACTTTAAAAGTATATTTACTTTTAAGTAGTATGCATTCAAAAGCACTTTCCATGGAACATATTTTCCAAAATTGGGATCAAATCTTTATTTCACTTCATAATATGAAGCAAGTGATTGAAATACACAAGGTTATGAAATCCAAAGATATAAGTATTCACTTAGTCATATTTCTTCTATTTGATTCATAGTAATTTAATTCTAGTGGAGATGTGGTCTTTGGGCTTAGGGGGTCCATGCTGAGAGAATTCTTCTTTTGTACTGGACTTGGCTGTCTTGGCAGCTGTTGACAAAAAGATGTAATAATGATCACTTTAGTATTACTCATTGCTCTAGGTTCAAATAGTCTATCTTTGAACTCTCAACTTTAGCCAGCATTTGATGCTATACTTCCTATTGTTTTGCACTTTCTGCATTGTTTTTAAATATCTGTTCTGTGTTAGTTTGGTTGTTCAAATAGATTGGAATGTTCTCCCATGACTCTAATTTCTCCTGCAACATTTACTTGTGGAATGTCACCATGCATATATATGGCAACCTCTGGGTAAGTTGACTCAACCCACTTAAGTAAATGATTCAGGAGCACGGGGCTGAGGAAACACACAGGTCACCTCTCCTAGGCACATTATTTCCCTGTCTGTAGTGCCTCAAAAGGTATGGGTAGAGTTTTCTGTATTTTTATTGTTACTGATAACAAGGGTGCGAAACGGATGTGAGTGAAGTGAGTTTACCAGCAGATGAAAGATAATTCCACTAAGGTTTGCTTCACTCTCCCTATTCTGAATGAAACATCCCCTTTTTGATGAATGGGGAGCCATAAAAGTGACCCAAACATGGAACCCCAAAACATCACACCCTATTGTTTGCTAGGCGTCTAAACTAGATTTTAGGATGAAAATGCATACTGATTTCCCTGCATCTTGCTTTGGAGGAAATCTAAAACATAGTCTGAGACATTCATTGTCTTTCCGCTTCTTTCATTTTGGATTGGGACTCCCAAACTTTTAATTTTGTGTTCCCCAAAATTGTACTATGTACTTGAACATAGGGTGACCATGTGTGTAAGACCATAAAATTGTGGAGTATTTGCTTTACTCTGATCAGTGGAACAGACATGAAAGAAAGAAAGAAATATAATATATAATAAATATATATAAATCTCTCTACCAAACATATCTACTGGCTATCTTTCTTTATACCTAATCTAGGTTTTTAGGTATAAAGAAAGATACTAGCTTTCCATCTTCCTTCCTTCGTCTTTCTTTTTTCTTCTTTCTTTTTTCTTTCTTTCTTTCTTTCTTTCTTTCTTTCTTTCTTTCTTTCTTTCTTTCTTTCTTTCTTTCTTTCTTTCTTTCTTCCTTCCTTCCTTCCTTCCTTCCTTCCTTCCTTCCTTCCTTCCTTCCTTCCTTCCTTCCTTCCTTCCTTCCTTTCTTCTTTTTTTCTTTCTTTCTGAAAAATGTTTTATTTTATTTTTTTTTTAATATATCTTTATTGATTTCAGAGGGAGGAAAGGAGAGGGAGAGAGAGATAGAAACATCAATGATGAGAGAGTCATTGATCGAGCCCACAACCCAGGCATGTGCCCTGACCGGGAATCAAACCCTGATCGCCTGGATCCTAGGTCGATTCTCAACTGCTGAGCCAAGCCCGGCAGGGCCTGAAAAATGTTTTAAAGACCAGAGTGTCTTTCCCATTATCTCCGCTTTCAAATGTTAAGGCTTATACCATTTTGTTTATCTTTTTTAATTTTGGAATTTGGGTAATGACATATGGTAGATGTGTAATGACATTTTCGGTCAATGACTATTTTTTATAGTCATTATGACCAAGTGTTTGATTAAATTTTTCCATTCTACTTAAACTTAATTATTTACATAGTAACAAAAACGGGTACCGAATTATTCGAATTCAAGTTCAATGGTAAGATTATTCTACATAACCAATATCACTGGAATTTTATTTCTCATATCACTGAATATGTTATATATTCTTATTAATATATGGATAATGAAAATAATATAATATAAATAATAAAATAAAATAAATAATATTTATAGGTACTGTATATTTATAGCAATGCAAAATAAGTATGTTATTTTATATTACTCTTTATTTATTATATATTATTTATATCATTGGCATTCATCAATTAAATCAACTACAGTATCTTATAACAAATTTAAGATAGAATACTTGCATTATACAGGATTAAGTTTCATTTTTTAAAGTGGGTGGAGATATTTGAACAATGGAAAATAAGGTCTAGAGAGACAGTGTTGAAGAAACTACACAAAATGTAAGCCATAGTGGCATAAGTTCAGACTTTGATATTGGAGAGCCACAAATATGACTAGAAATTTCTAATGAAGGCAAGTAATAAATACGATGGGTTAAATGATCAGTGATTACTTGAGGGAAAGGAAAATGATTCACGGAGCAAAGACACGTCTATTTTTAGTTCCTTGGAACACCTTCCCTGTGGGTTTCCGCATAAAAGATAGCCAACAGTGGAGAAAGTCTCATTACAGGAACCCCCTCCCCAGAAACCAGCAGGGATTTGCATTACCCCGCAGGCACGGCAAGGGCACAATGCACACAGTCATTAATAGGAAAAACCTGGGTAGGGCTCAGCAGGGCTGCAGCCTCCTGCAGGCTGGAGTGTATTGTCCTGCAGTCAGCCATCTCCAGGTCTGACACAGAGCATCCTGGGTTTCAGAATGGACTGCATCCCCTTGGGCCCTTTCCCACATATTTCTTCCAGTGAATCTTTCTTAGAGTGAACCCTTTAACAAATAATACACATCAGTTTCAAGATAGAGCCCCTGAAAATTCTCTGTTCCTGGTTTAATGTGGAAAGGTGTGCTGTATTTAATGGGATTTACAGTCTCTTATGAAAGCAAGGTGCCTGATGAGAATATAAAGCTGTGTACACAACTGAATGCCTTGCACACACAGAGAGAAATGGGAAGGAGGGCCCAAGTGTGAAGACTCCTCTTGCTTAAAGATTAATGGGCCTACAAGCATGCAAAGTTCAGTTCCAGCAATAATTCTCTCAAATGGGTATGACTAAGAATCATCTTAGTTTTACAAAACAAACAAAAAGCAGCAATAAAGACAACAGAAGCGCATCACAGACACTTTATTCTAAGAACTCTTACTTTCCATGATCAATCGGTTGCAAAATACATGTCAAAATAACTAAGTTCCTATAGAACACTGCTCACTCAACTCATTTGGTTGAATGTTGGGGAACATTGGCTAAACTTGATCGAGGTACTTAGAATAATGGTTATGATTTCAGAGCCAATAGTCTATGAACTCTGCTCCTAGTTATGTCAGTACAACCACCTGCTTTGTGTAGATGGATGTTTTAATGCAAGAGAGCAGGGAAAGCTCTCTTCAACCCAAAGTAATTTCCAGTCCCCTTTATACACACTAATGTTAGAAAATATTCACAAAAGGGCAGAGGATCAACCTCTTGTCTTTAACCCTCTGGGAATTATTATCAGATCTGTCAATGACCATCTGAATGGACTCTGGTTCTGGATTGCTGTGGCCTTAAGCAGCAGGTATATACAGAAATAGATGACTGTGAATGTGATCTATTTCGTCACTACCTAAATTCTTTAAAAGTGTGATCTGAAGGGCCACCATTCCACATCTAGAGCTTCACCTCCAACCTACCTTGCATGTTCTGCTCTAATAACATTAGATTCCTTTTAGTCCCCAGAACTCAAGCTGCATCGCTGCATCATGGCTCGGTGCCCTTGCACAAACCATCTCCTCCTGTCTGAGCACCCTCCCTCTTCTTGTCCACCTAGCAAGCCCACCACTGGTGCTTCAAGTGATGTGCAGAAACTTCCTGTTCTGAAAATGACTTTTTCATCCTAGTTTTACCCTCTGAAGAAGTATTCTGTGTTCTAAGCAAAAATTTAAAAATATCTGTTTAATATTCTTAATTGAATAATCAATAGATTTCTTGTCACAAGGAGTTCTCCCATTCAGCACAAGAGTATTTCTGATTATAATTACACCAGACTGTATTGTTTCCCTTATAGACACATCTAAACCAAATTATATTTTCTCAGTACAATAAAAGCAATCCTAAATTAGGACCAAAACCTCATCATTTTATATTAAGATAATGTGGAGTTCTCAAAGTTTAAATGTGGGCACTTGAGGTACAAGCAACAATGCAAATTCAAGACAAGCATGCTCACCCTGTCTTTTGGTAATCTGCAGTATTTCTTTATGCCATAGTCTTTTGCATGGTCAGATAGCTTAGTAATATTCAACAATTTATAGCATAATTCAGTCTCTTCATGTTTCAACTATAATGATCTCATCCCGAGGCTCATTTCCTTGAGTCTCCTCCAGCTGGAATTCAGAATTTTAAATGAAAGTTTAGCAAGGCAACTCAAGAGGTACTAAAGAAATAAGTCACCTTTTTTAATGAAAAGAGGGCTACAAGCAAAATTCACAGAATGCAGTTACATGGATATTATTTGTTAATAATGGTTTGGCACTTGGTCTATTGCTTACTGTCTATCATGCATTGGCTTTTTTGATGGGCTACATGGTGCCTAATATGATGTGCACTGGACACTTTCCTTAAAGGGTTAAAAGACTGACATCTGGTGAATAAAAGCAGCTTTATATTTCACCAGGGATGCCTCCACTGATTCATTATAAGTAAAGCATTTTCATAATAGTGAAGTTAAAGCTATGTTCCATTCTATATTAAATGTTCTATCACATATACTATCTTCACAGTACTTCTTATGCAAAACTTATCCTGAACTTTTATTAAAACAAATAATCATTTGAGGCCAGATGTACACAGTGGCCAAAAAGTATTTAGAAAATATACCCTTGAACATTTTTGCAGAGTAAAAAATGATTCCATCAATGATGATGTTTCCTTTGGAAACGGCTGTAAGCTGACTTACTCTGTTCTGGTGAAAGGAGGGGTCTAGAAAGAAGTGCATCATAATTAGTATGCACTTAGTTCACCAAAAAAGATCACAGGCTGAAGTGTAAAATAGGTCCCATTAGGCTTACGTCAATTCGGGGATGACTGGTATATTATACCAGTGCAGTTAGATAACAGCCCTAACAGAATATCTGATAAGAGGGAGCATCCTCAGAAGCACCAGGTAATACTTCCATTTTTAGCTAACCCTTTTCAGATTATTGCAGAATGACTATATTACTGTATGGGCTCATTTGACCTAAGGTAAATGAGAAAAAGTTGAAAAGGCCCATAGGAGAACTATGATCTTGATAAAATTTTTAAAATAGCAAAGTACTTGGCATATAGGCAAAATTTAATCCCCTAAATGTTAAAGCTACAAATGAAATCAGAAATAACCTTATCCCACACTTTTTTCTATTTCACAGTTGAAGGAATTATATCCAGGGAAGGCACATTGCTTACTTATTGCCACACAGCTAGCTAAATTCATAAATAGAATGAACACACTTTCTTGCATGAGTCCAGCAAGGTTTCATCTGTAAATATTAATAGGTATGGAAACAATCAGACTGGAGAGAAGAAACAGAAAAACAATACCTTTTCGCCAAATGTTTTTAAGTGCACGAAATTTATTAGTGAGTTTAAAGGAAAAGTCAGTAATTGTGACTAATGTAAGTCATTATGCACATCTGGTTTGACAAATTTCCAGAGGGAAAAGTTTTGGGAAATCACCATATGGCTTTGGTTTGTGCTCATTTACTTAAGCCAGCCTGATTGAATTTGTTCTATGCAAACACTGGGGATAAACAGAGATGGACCACTTTAAGATCAATGTAAGTCCTGGGCACGTTTCATAGGCTAGAGAATCTACTGCTCGTAGCATTGGCCATAATAAAATGTATCCGTAGACTCTATGAGAGGAAAACTGTAGTGCAAATATTAGCTCTTGAAATTTTTTGGCTACTGTTAACTCATTCAATTAGCAGCTGGCTCTGATTTCCAAGAAATGCAAGTATTTCATTCTGTTCTTTTTTTTTTTTTACCCATTTGCTTTTATTACAAAATATACACACAACGGTCTCTGACTCCACTGTTATGCTGCTGTGGCAGGAAGGCTCAAGGAGGAAAACAGCACAGTCAGCAGATCCTAAATGACTCAGGATGACTTCCAAACAGGGTCCTCAGAAAGCCTGGGCTTCAAACTGGACACGCACGCCCTGATCAGGCAAAGGTACCCAGGCCTATCTGGATCCCTGCACTCCTTGTATGTGTGCGCAGCACGTCTGTGCACACTGTGGTGCGTTCTTGCACAGCCATGCATCTGCAGTGCTGAGTGTGGAAGCGGCCTTTGTGCTTTTGATTCAAATGAGGCCTTTACATGAATGGCTGGGGCTGCTTGGCTGCTATAACAAAGCATCATAGACTGCATGGCTTACAAACAGCAGATGAGTATCTCTCACAGTTCTGGAGGCTGGAAGTCTAAGATCAAGGTCCTGTGGATTTAGTATCTGATGAGGGCTTCCTGATTCATAGATGGTGTCTTCTCACTATGTCCTCACATGATGAGATGGGAAAGGAGATCTCTGGGGTCTTTTTTATAAGGGCACTAATCTCATTCATGGGGGCTCCACCCTCATGACATAAGCATTTCCCAGAGACTCCACCTCCTAAAACCATCACACTGGGGGTTAGATGTCAACGTATGAATTTTAAGGGTCATAGTCTATAGCAATGTCACTAAGAATATTCCTCAGAATTTGGTTAAATTTCCTATAAAAATGCCCTTTGAGGACCTTTTTACTCCTGGTCACTCAAATATCCTGCAGTTACTATCTCAGCGTAGGACAGAACGTTGCTGCCCACACAATGGAGGTGTCAGGTTGCCATGCCATTTCCTCCTCTACCAGTTAGCACGAGCTATATGACGGGTAGCAGAGGACGTCTCACATTTGCTGGTTGTTTCATAGGTCAGCAGGATCAGCTCTGTGTTCAGGGAAGCCTGTGGTCAGCCAGATATTGAGAGCTGTGAGAGGGATGCTCAGATCCACAGTTGACCAAGGATATCTCTACATGAAAGTGCCGTGATATGAGAAGCTCTTACCATTCCATGTGAGATATTAACATATGAACTTTTAGTAAGGATTCTCAGATTAGTTAGCCCTCACATTGGAATACAAAATGCAACCCATTGGGGGTTAGGCACAGACAGTATTGATAAATAGGACGGAGTGTTGGATGGGAGGTGCTGCCACCGAAGAACTGAAAATGGGAGAGATGACGGGGCAACTGTCTCACAGTTTCTCTTTTTGGAAATCTCTATGTTTAAATTGCATAATCTCTCACCTTTGAACCAAGCATCTTTCAAATAAGCTTGGCATTAGCAGCCTCACTTCTTATAGACTCTGAAGTGCCTTTTGAGCAAACCCTGAGAAATAAGAGAAAAGCTAGACACTTGAAAATATGGGAAAATACCAGCCAATGCCAAAAATAAAAATAAAAAATCCCAAGATCCAGAGGAGAGAGTCAGCTTGATGCCCTCCCTCAATATTAAAGCACAAGAGAAGGCGGGGTAGAGAGGAGGTGGGAGCCAGGTCCTGCAGGGTGCCTGGGCCAAAGAAAGGAACTGGGACTTTATTCTTAGCATATGTTAACCATGAAAGAACTTTACATCTGAGCAAAATCATCTGGTTCAGAACTCTGACAGCTGTGTAAATAAAGTGGCCGAAAGGAGAGACTGACATAGATATTGTATTTACTTTATATGTACTACTTAATAATAAATGTTGGAGGAATGTATTCAAAATATATTTTGAATGAGGGGCCCACAAGTTTTGCTGCTATGAGGTGAGAATGTGGAGAATGAGAAAGAGAAAAACTGGATTAGCACTAGGCTTGAGGCTGAAGAACTGGGTGCTTGTCATTTTCACTCTTAGGATAGACGAGGGATGAGCACACTCACAGATGGTGCAGGGGAGGGACTGGGAGAATCGAGTTCTGTTTAGGATCTTTAACATCCTAACGGGTCATTAAACAAGCAAAGGAGATTTTGAGTTGGCAGAAATAAGTAATAACGCTTGTTTGGAGAATGCAGATTTGTCCAGTGCAGTTGGTACATTAGGGAATAATTGGGGCATAACAGTAATTCCCAGATTTCAGGTTTTCATAAGTACAATTTTGTCCACAAAGAACTCTACCCAGTTGAACTCAACCACCCAGGAAAGCACACAGATCAGACTACACTGAGCTCACCCCCAACCTGGTGTCACCACTTTCTTCTGATAGGAAACAAAGCCCCGCCACTATCTCATCACAACTCAGGGGCCGCAACCCTGGGAACACCCACTTCCAAAAGCAAATGGCAGTTCTTTTTCAAAATAAAGCTCCAGATTTAGCGCAGTAGTTATGTATTCTCAACCAGTTATCCTGTATAAAACTGCTAATGTTTTATTAGTTTTCTAACTTTTTTATACATCCTTGAGTATTGGGTTTCATCCCGTTCCCCCATAAGCCTTGTGTGTTCCCTGCCTGATTTCCTGCAGTGTGCTGATTTTAGAACACATATGTTGTGTGATAGCAGAACTAACTGTATGAGTGACTGGAGTTGAAGTGAAGGCAGAGCAAGAGGCAGAGTTGTGGGAGTGTTAGGCACTGGGATTAGAGGATGGGATGTGGTCTCATAACTTCCTCACATGCAATCCCAGCTTGTTAATTCTCCTGTGCCAGTTCCTCCACTTGAGCATCTCAGGGACCCGAACTCATCTTTATACCCCAACTTCCAGCAGAGTACTTGGCTTTTCAGAGCTGCGTGATCATTTTCTAACCCAGCCGATCCCAGAACAATATATGCCAGTCTTCTAAATCCTAGCGATCATGAGAAAAATGGGGTTTGCTACAAGTTTGACACCATGAGAAGCCTCAACTGAGTTACGCACAGACATAAGGCACATTTTATTCTTAAAACACAGATACAAATGCTGACTCTCCTCTCTCTTTCTCCATCTCTCTCTTCCTTTGTGTTTCTCCTCTCAATGTGCATTTCTGTCTCATTTTGGAGGCTTAGTGAATGTCTATCCATGAGGTTCTCCAGAACCTTTCCCACCTCCCCATTCAACCCACCAGGTGTGGTCTACCCACACCGTTCAGGGGCCTTCATGATAGCTTAAATCTAAGCTATGACCCATGGCATCTACATGACCTACAGGAAACATGTTATGGACTGAGTGTTTGTGTCCCCCCACAATCCCCATGTTGAATCCTAATCCCCAAGATGATGGATCAGGAGGCGGGCCTTTGGGAGGTAATGAGGTTATGAGGGCGGAGCCCTCATGGTGGGGTCAGTGTCCTTATAAAAGAGACCTCAGAGAGCGCCCTCACCCCTCCCATCATGGAGAACACAGCAAGAAGATGCTTTCTAAGAACCAGGAAGAGTGACCTTCACAGATACTGAATCTGTGGGTACCTTGATACTGGACTTCCAGCCCCCAGAGCTGTAAGCAATGAATGTATTTTTTTATAAGCTGCCCAGTCTGTGGTATTCTGCTCTGGCAGTCTGAATAGAATACTTACTTATCTCTTCTACTCGAGTAGTCAGAATTCTGGCCCAATGGGCATGGTGCCCACTATGTCCCAAAGGCTCAGAAGCAGTAGCCTCTACGGCAGTTTGAGGGTGGAATGGTTTGGGCAGGAGAAGTGAGGCAGAACAGACTGTGGCTGTTTCAAAATTACATTCGCTTCCCAGTCATCTGGATGTAAAAGAAGAGAGGATGGGGGATTCACCCAGTTGGTTTTATTAGAATTCTACCTTTTAGAAACACAGGCAATAAAATGGCTGGCACACCAGTGAGAAATTTCATATCCTCAAAGATTCGGCTTTAGGGCTTTTGTTCTGGCTGTGGGCCAGAATCAGCAACAGCCACCTTACACCTTCCTGTCACAGGCCGGGGAGTATGGGGAGCTTGGGGCTCGCGTGGGGTGGGTGTGGACAAGCCTCTCCCAAAGACCCCTGCCTACTTCTCTCCTAATAAACTACCTTGTTTCAGTCACAGTCTCTTTTTTGTGGTTTCATAAAATATGCTGCTTTCTCTGAGTTATGAAATGAGCAAATGCCAGCAAAGAAATGCCACTGTTTTCTGCCTCATAATCCATTTTTAAGAGTGTGTAACATTGCTACCTTCAGTACCCTTAACACACTGGCTGACAGCATTTTACAGCTGGCAGTCAGGGAGACCCACCTGCCTCCAAAAGCTTTAACAAATGGGCCTATTTGGCCGCCTTCCTGCTTTGGTACGTAAATTTCCATCCATTCACTTGAGGAAGGTTATTGTATTTCACATGCTGTTAAAAACCCAGAGTGTCAAAGTCATGCTTTATAACATCACCCCAGGCAAATGTATCACTGTCAGAGGCTTACTCCAATAAAACCTCTTTATGGGTGATAGATTTTATTTGTGAGTTTATGGCAAATATCTGAAACATCAGGTATTCATGTTGTAATCACCTTTTATGGGCCTTGGTTTTCTCCCCTGCTCGGAAGGAACATACGCACCTATGCCCAGTATTAACAAGGGCTGAGACTTGGACGACAGTGCCCTGGGGAGCCTTGGGCATGTTGCTCAGTTTCTCTGCATTTTATCTTGCAAGCCTTCCTTGCACAAATGTGATGATCATTCATTGGGCATTAATTCTAATGTGCTCTGAAGATGTGAAAGTGCTCTGTGTGGCCGTCATTTCAGCAGCTTTATGAGTTTGGGTTCTTTTTATTGGTTTTCACTGATTGCTTTATTTATTTATTTATTTATTTTATTAAGACATTAAAATTAACCCCTAAATGATAATGTCTCTATTGCATTTTCGAGTTTTTTAAAACAACGTTTCAGGTTGGCAGTGGAAGCGGATGTGAAAGTGTGCCAGCATTTGCATTAGTGGGATTTGCTGCACTTCTTTGTTCTCTAACACAGGGTGAGACATCTGCCCTGTACAGACAGGCTTGAAATATATTCCAGAAAAGTTTGTCCTAAGAAATATTGACTGATATGATTGGTGGCCATTAGGCTGGAGCGCAGTTAGGCTATTGAGGAATAGGTTCATTTCCATGGGGATGTAGTAAAGGACCTTACAGCCAACTGAGGAGGGGCATCGATGCTGTGGACTGTCATTCAGTGCTGGGAGGAGGCCAGCGTCAGACAGCAAACAGTTCCGTGAGCCATGGCTTTCCTTCCCTTCCCCTCTGGAAGTTCAGGTCAAGGCAGATGGACAGCCCCTCTGACAGTCATAAATGCCATTAACTCCCAAGGGGATGCTAATAAGACAGAGATAGTAGGCTTTCTCTGTGCACACACAGCATGGGGATGAGTCAGGCCAGCGTGCAAGACAGAAATATTTCTAGAAAATATTAAAGTGGTTCTGGAATCTACTTCTACCCAGGCACCTGCTATATAACTGAGTAAGTTTTATAATTTTCACAACACCCATGTCCTCACCAGTTGAATAAAATAAAAAAAAAGTATCTCTTCTGGCTTCGACATGAGAAAAGAATGCATTAGCATTTCAAATTACCTGTTATTAAGTAGAGGCAGGTAGAAAGTTAATTTTGTAAAAGTTGAACCATCTAACATAATAAGGGGTATTTAAAAGGCATAGACATTGCCTGAAGGTGAGTTAATTGTTAAATTAGGTTTAGATGTGGCTCAAAATATATCTCAGGAAAAGAATGTCACACTCTCATTCACTCTAAAGACCTCTTCACTCAGCACATCCACGGCAGCTAACAAGCTTTCTGATTTCATTCCAGAAAAAGCCTACTTCCACCTAGCCAATTATCCTCTCCATTCTGACCCATTCATTTCTGAATTTAATAATTAAACTATATCTTTAAGTAGCCCAAACATGACAACCAAGATAAGTAATGATGACAAATAACAGCTCCTCCATCGCACGCATTCAAAGGTAAACCTCATTTGGTTGAACTCATTCCAACAGTAAAACGCAAATGAATGTTCAGTGTTTAATCTGGAACCT
The DNA here is from genome assembly GCF_054644295.1 of Miniopterus natalensis. Taxonomy (NCBI): domain Eukaryota; kingdom Metazoa; phylum Chordata; class Mammalia; order Chiroptera; family Miniopteridae; genus Miniopterus; species Miniopterus natalensis. The sequence goes on from NC_142081.1 coordinate 131,906,865, forward strand.
GCAGCCACTTTAAAACCTGTCATCATTGCTGAAGTTAAAAGTGCTTCATATTCAGACATGAGGTAATAAAGGCATCTGGTGATGGGCTCAGGATAGGGCTAAAATATCTACAAAAATGAAAATTTATCTCAGCTATATAATTTCCCTAACGTTTCGACCATGCATTAAGAATTGAATAACACTTTTAAAGGCCTAAAACATGTTCATTGTGTTTTTTCTCTCCCTTTTTCTTTGCTGATGTTATAGCAATCGGGCAATCGTGCTTATTTTTGTAAGTTTTTACCCTATGTATGAATTTCAGTGAAATGGACATGTTGACACTATCAACCAATTATTTCTTAAGACCTATTATTTGTCTTCAACATGTAAAATAAAGAGATTTTAAACCACAAGTCTAGCTTATCAGGAGCTCTGTAATATATTTTAGGGAATGAAAGTCAGCCCGTGATTATTAGTAAGTGGACAGCAATATGCATACTGACAGCTGAGGCATACAAATAAAACAAACCACCGAGCGTGCTGTCCAGACCACTGTCAAATGGAAGTGAATTTGATAAAATCCAAAGCGTGACAAGTAAGGACAGAATGAGCTAAAGCAAACCCACCGGAAGTGGACAGATAACCACAAGAGCTCCCAAGCGAGGCTCCAAAGTCCTTCGGATCCTCAGTAAAAGACAAGGAGCTCCCAGGTCCTTGTCTGTTTCCCAATGAAATAAAGGTTCTTCCAGGTCAAATTAACTACCCTTAGGTATAAGAGTTCCACTCCCGGGTAGATCTCTTGGTAATTTCTTACTGCAAAATTAAAATGTAACGTCTTTATTTAACAGCCTCCAATTTAACTCCAAGCTACTTTTCCAGCCACTTGCTCCTCTTATATTCTTTGTCTTATTCACAGTATATTTCAGCATAAGTATAATGGTTGACTTTTCACAATGTGCTCTGTGTTTTCAGCCTTTGTGCCTTTGCATAAAGTCTTTCTCCCCTGAACTCTGTTTCCTCACTACATACAACTGCCCCAGTCTTATGCTTCCTTCTAGATATGTATGGTTTTCATCTCCTTCCACCCCAAGACTTCCTCCCTAAGCAGGTACACAGAGGAAACGCCTTCCTTACCCATGCTTTTACCCAAATTGCTTGCTGTCATCATGCACTTAACCACAACGAACCTGACTTATAATTATTTAAATGTATTAGAATCAAATGATGATCTTCCAGAAAAGTTTGAATTGTTTTTTATAACTTTGTAGTGTCTATTGCAGTGTTGTGTGAAGACTTACTCCTCAAAGGATTTCCAAAATTAGATTGAATAGCATTGGCTTGAGATGGCTTGCTCTGTGGTGAAACCTTGAGACTCAACTCACTTGAGACTCAGCATCTTCACATGATGCTACAAAGGAAAACATTAACTCCATATAAGCACGACATAAGACTTTTAAAAGTCATCACCAAATAAATGTACTTGAAGATACAGGTAAAATTCCAATGCAGATATACCCCATGCTGACTTATGTCTACCTGCTCCTTCCCCAAGCTCTCTTCCAGGCCACATTTTTCGTTTCATCAAAATACCCACTGGAGGTGGGTGCCCCTTGCAATAAAAGAAACACTTCTACTTCCTGCTTGAGGAAGTCAGGGGCTATTTATGCTGAATTCCTTGGACCATCCACAGTTAGGAGCAAGGTTTATTTGATCAAGTAACTCACAGTGATGCTGCAAGAATTCAATATAAATAGAGAAAACAAGATAATCAACTAAGATGTGATCCCTTAACAGAAACTGTGTCTGTGCATGCAGGCTTATTAATGAATGCCCAATTTCAGAGGCAAAGGAAGATGCAGACGGGAAAAATCCCGTTTAAAAGAACACTTTCTAGACCATAGGGATCAATGAAATAAGGAAATTTAAAAAACCTGACTTTGCCGGGCTGTACTTGAACCAAAACATTGTTTTCAAAAAGACCAGTTTTTTTTTATATAATGGAACTAACATAGCAGGTGTGGTCTGGAGTTTAGGGCTATTACTGATTATGCTCAGTCCTCTCTAGTGCACCCTGGGGGTGGCAAGTGTGAAAAATCTAGTTTTAAATTGGAAGTCGAATCCATGGTTTGCTAAACAAATTTGTGTCTGCTTGGTGACATTTCACTGTCTAAATAGCTGAGAGCTGACTGTCTTATAGCTCAGAAGTTCCCTTGTTTGCTTCTGAAATCCATGAGAGTACCTCACAGTCTGTTTTCACCTTTTGTTTGGTCCTTTTAGTATCACAGTAGCTCTCAAGGACATGGCCAGATCACATATGCTAACCAGTGTTTGGTTAAATGGAACCATAATCTCCCCAAAAGGAAATACTGGAAACATGTCATTGTAACCAGGCATTTTCGGTTTCCTCTGACTTAGCAGAGATGAGTTTTCATCTCCAGTCACATGCTGTGTCCCTAAAACGAAGAGGTGCACATGGAGCTGGGGGCAGGGGTGCGATGGAGATGGGGACAGCATGTGGTCACCATGGAAAGAGCTTCAAAGTTTATTTGTGCAGCTTTCTAGAGTTAGAGTCCTATGGTGCCATCATGAAAGACGAAATTCTATTCTCTCCATTAAAAAAAAATTCTAAGAGAACTGAAATGTAAGGTCTATTTTTAAAGGAAATGTTGACAGCAAAGTGAGACGGGCAGGTGTGCATTGGGGTGCATTGGAACTGGGAAAGATCCCGGGGTGAGGGGGTTCCCCAGAGATATGCCATAAACAAATGCCCTTCTGTTAGCTGAGGTATTCAAGTGCTGAGCTCTTAAATAGTTTCAGAGTTTTTTTCATTTGCTCAAAGCCCAATCAGAAATTAAGCAAGAACAACTGATGAGAAATTCAATCCTGTTTTCCTCAAGAGTCCCACATTCCATCCATTTGGACTTAAAGCCATGTTCTCTCCTGAAAGTACTCTTAATGGGTTATAGTTGTACAGACATGGGCACATTTTAAACCAAACAGATAGCAATGGAGAGTCCATCTTCCTTCACTGAGGAGAAGAAAGAAGAGCTGGGATTCAGAAAGGTTTGGTTGTAGAATTATGACTTCTTTCCAGCAGTATTGGATTGAGAAATGAGGAACTATTAGGAAAGATAAATAAATTAGTCTTCTTAGGGATTACTCTGTGTGGTGTTTGGCCTCATTGGCATTTTGGCCTCTTTATAAACAGTATAATTGCTGTATAGCTTTTGCCAGAGAATGAAGTCCAAGTGTAATAAAACACACCTTTTTTTTGCTAAGCGGAAGGCAAACACTTTATTATTTTTTTAAGAGGTCAGTGTGAGTACCATCTACTGATTGTGGATTAAGGTAAGAGTTTGAAAGTTCTAACCTGTTCGTAAATTGATTAGTCTTCAAAACAAAACAAAACAAAACAAAGCAAAATGTTTATGTCCAGACAAATCCCTAAATTATTGAGACTCTGTGCATGCAAAGTCTCCCAGGTTTACTTAGGTGCATGAACATGGGTGTTTGCAAACAGACTTTCAAAGTTGTGCCCTTAAGAGGCAAAGTGTCACCTGGGAAAGAACCCGGGATTCTGACTTAAAGACCACTTGCTGAGTTCCAGGGTCACTTATAATGGGAGAGACCAAACCCAGGAACACTGTGAATGGCTCACTAGCAGCCTCATCACTCATGTGTAGTGTAATCACATTGTGCTCTTCTGTGAAGCAGAGCATAACCGTTTCTACAGCCTTCGTTTCTTCAAAATCATAAAAAGACTTTCTAGACTCAGTAACTGAAGTGGATAACTTCAGTTAATAGATACTGACTGGAATATAGGCGTATATACTCAGATAATATGAGAGAAATGGTTTTATTTGAAAAACACCAAGCTCCAAACTCAGGTTCAGCTCTGTGATCATGATCAATATTGTCAAAAGATTTCTGTGGAATTTGATTTGGAAACTTTTACAGTATAATCACAAATTTACAGCCATTCTGCAGTTCCCTAACAGTGTGATCTGGAAAAACCTAATCTGCTGTGATTGGAGGAGAGATGGCAGGAGCAGCATCCTGGATGCTATGTAATTTTTTCTAATTCTCCACTTAACTTGAACAGTGATTTCCTCTCTACATATTTGTGCATGCAGAGGTGGCCTGTCATAACTCATTTATTTAGTGAGGATCAGAGAACAAGAACAAGAAAGAAGCCAAACAAATACGTTAATTAATATATTACTTTACTAGTTTATTATATATTTTATAAGTAATATTGACATGTTAACTACTAGAAAAAAGATAAATCTATATATGCATAGGAATGAAGACCATCATTGTAAAAAATCTTAACATTATAAGTTGCTCCCTTTTAATAAAAAGTGTAAAGTAAAATATTTGAATCATTAAAATGTTATTGAAGTGGAATAGGAACAGAAGGGTGGCTTTTAGGGAGTCATAAAAATCTCAGAAACAAAATACAAATGACTCAAGTTATAAAAATTCCCTAAACAAAATTATTATAGAAATGTCCAAGGTGATTCCGTAATATTCTCAGTAACCAGTAACCTGCAAAAGCTATTTAGCTTGAAAAAATTTCTTACATCCCACTTGAGAAATGATTTGTTCAACATGCCCAGAAGATAACAGTGTAGCATTTACAAATTCAGGAAAATTCAAAACAAGAGTTGAAAAAAGAATTGGAATCAACTGAATTTCTATAGGTGGCATCACTTAAAACAAAATTAATTACGAGTTCATCAGCCAAGGATCTTATAGTCAGTGAGTTTTCTGCCTCTGTTAGAATTAGACAATGCATCCTCGCTGAGCACTGGGACAGTCTCCTCACCGACACTCCCAGGATCTGGAATTGTTTTCTCAGAATAACAGGAAAGGGAGGAGAGTGGAGCTGAAAATACCATCTGGTTCTAATTTGACATTCCCAATAAACTTATGCACCACTTCCAAAAAAAAAAAAAAAAAAGAATGAAAGAAAGCCAAATTGAAAAACTGAAATGTTACTAATTTGAGGAACAAGTGGAAGGACTATAAGAGCTGAGAACACGACCTTCTTGTCTTTATGGGCATCTAGTGTGATGTGTCTGGCTAAGGTGGTGATCTGGGGGAGATGAGACTGTTTTTAAATTAAACATTCCACTTCATCAGAGAAATAAATTATTCATAAGATATTGTCAAACTTATATCAAACCTTGAATAAAGTGTTTTGACATTGGGCATCGCACACAGGGTGCTAAGCACCTCATGATCCCCACTTATGAGAGGCCCCTCACTGGACATGCTTTGTGGATCTGCCCTCACCATGGCCATTGCTCTCCAGTCAGGAACTCTCCTGTCTAAAGTGTGTCTTTACGTTCAGGTTCTGGCTGCCCTCGTACCTGAGTTGTTTTCTAATTTTGCTGGGGTTGGGAGGAAAATAAGATTAGCTCAGAAACTTAACAGAAGATTAAACTAATGCTTTGCTCCTACTCTCTTGGACATTTGGTTTTATGCAGACTCCACCATGCACATGGTGAAGGGAAAGATGTATTTCTACAAGGCAGTTTGTAAGTTTTTAAGCCTAGCCTAATCAGTAGTGTGTTTTCAGTAGGTGTGTGGGATTTCAAAAGACATGCATCCTAGCATAACACACAGATTACATCTATGTATCTATGTGTATTATAGATTTTTATACATGTATTTCTAGTGAATCCTCATTGATTTGTATAGAAACAGAAAACAGTAAAGACTTAAGGTAAGCAAGAAAGCAAGCAAGAGATATTTTTTTAAAAAAAATATGACAACACTCTAGTTTCACTAGCACAATGGTATTGAATTTCTTTAGATTCTGTAGCTGAATTGGCAAAGTAAAGGGGTTGAAGTAGTAAATGGACTTAAAGTTCTTCAGTGAATTGAAGAGTAAATTATGCTTTTAGTTATAGTTGGGAAGTGGATATTTAGACTATATTTTTAAAAAGCATAAATGTATGTGAAAGGACAAAGGTAATCATGAACAGAAGCTAGTCCAAACTGGCCCTCTGGGAGGTCAAGTTCATTTGATGTCATTACCTACACAGTGGTATTGGGAAGGCTCAGTTCTTACATGGACCACCACTGATAAAGTTCTAAATGCCACTGTCCAGGGCATAAGGTCCCAAACAGAGCTACCTCCATGAAGACTCTGATACAGCAGGGCACAATTAAAACCAGAGCTAGTTGGACTTTCCCACTGCCAACATTTTGAGTTTTACTAATTTAAGATAATATTCTAATATATTTCTGATTATAAGAGTAACAAATTTATTGTAGAAAAATGTGAGAAGAAAGGAAATAGTGTAAAGATAAAAATAAAAGTTACCCATGATTTTTTTTTTTTTTTTTTTTTTTTACCATGGGACAAACTACTGTTCATATCCAGATATAGTTTTTCCAAATTTTATTTCTACCTTTAAAAATATGCAGCTATATGCATGGGCAAATTTTAAAGAAAATTCTATCCATGCTGTGTCACAGTTTGGTTTTCTACTTTGTTTTTGTTTTTAATGCTATATCATCAAATTTCCATGTTATTTTCCTTAAACAACAATGGTTATATAATATACCACTGTTTGAGTATTATTGCAGTATAAATAATTAATAACATTCTTTCATAAATCCACTGTTTTGATGTATTTACAGTGTTTTATTTTTGTAAGTATAAATTGTACTACAATGAAAATCCTTTTAAATATATATATAAGCATAAAAATAGGTATAGGTGTAGTTAGACAGATACATAGATGATAGGCAGATGATAGATCTGGGTATATATATATATATATAGGTATAGATATAGACAGATATATAGGTGGTATAGATATAGATATATTTGCAGTAAATGTGAAAAAGAGAAGTTGGTAAAAATGAGCTAAGACAGAGCTTAATATAATTTAAATGATGTGTATATTTGCAGTTTGATTATAAATGAAAAATCGCTGAAGAAAGGTTGAGAATAAAGGAAAAAAACACTTCACCTCCTGATTTCCCTCTGGCTCCAGTCCTGAGTTATTCAAGTCCCACTTATTGCCTAGATGGCCACGTTAATGCACATTAGCTTTTGTGTGACTGCTGCTTTTTTTTAAAAGATTTTATAAAAACAGTTTATTTTTATTTTTTAGTTGACTTTAGAGAGAGGGAGAGAAACATCTATGTGAGAGAGAAACATTGATCGATCGCCTCTCGCGCGCCCTGGACAGGGGATCTAACCCGAGCATGTGCCCTGACCGGGAGTCAGACCCTCCCCCCTTGGAGCATCGGACGATGTTCCAACCAACTGAGCAACACCAGCCAGGGCTGTATGACTGCTTTTTGACAGATGAAATATCAGTGATCATGTTTCAGAAATTAATGCAGGGCTTAGAAGGCACCTACACATGCACAAAAAATAAGGAAGAGGCAAAATATGAGTACAGTGGGTTTTTTATAACATATCAAATAGGTGCCACTTTTGAACACACTCCAAATTTCTGCAAGAAAAATTGTATATTAATTCCCCAATGTTGAGACTCATTTCTATTGTCAAATGAGTGTGCCATTGTATGTTGTCTTGTTTTTAGTTTTTTAAGAATGAATTTACTTTTTGTTGTTTTTTTCCTAAATTATTTTTAAATTTACACAAAACATTGAATACTTCTGAATCAAGATTGACTCTATTTACATTTCAAATTTTATATGCAGGATGCATCATGTACATTTAGCATAAAACGTGAAAACTATAGATTTTTATCTTCTGTGTCCTACAAAAATGTTTTTACAACACAAGTAATGTCATCTCCAGTAGCATTCCTTGTATAAGAACACTAAAACTGGCAATGTGTTACACACAGATTTCTGGAATTTATTTCATATTTGTGTGAAATATTGCTCAGTGCCATATTCATTTTTTTCATTCTAAAATTTAAATAACACATAATTGTATTTCCAAAACAAGCCACACTTTTTTTTTCATCAGTAATATAATACTCATCTTCTAAATATTTGAGTTTTAGTTAATTAAAATCACCAAATTATTATTTTACCATAAGTTTTAAAAATCTAAGAAAAAACATATTTTAACCTCAAAAAGGCAATGCATAGAGCTTTTCTAATTTTCTTTTTCTTTTTTTTTTAAATATATATATATTTATATATATATATTTAAAATATTTATATATATATATCATCCATGGCCAGGTGGCTCAATTGGTTGGTTGCATGTTTGATTCCCGGTCAGGACACATAAGTTGAGGAATTGACCTTGGTCTGGGTGTGTACTGGAGGCAACCAACTGATGTTTCTTTCACATGAATATTTCACTCTCTCTCTAAAAAATTCATTTAAGAAAAAACACATTTCCTCAGGTGAGGATTAAAATTATTTAAAAAGTATATCAGTCACATATTTTAAAGCAATTCATAAAGCCCAGTGAATTTTTGGAAAGTGCTCTTACAGTCGTGTAAGATGTTCCCTGTGGCAGTCAGACAAGGCCAGCAGGGAATCCTGGCAGCAAACATCTGCGCGTCCCCATGAAGAGGAGGCATATTCCTCACTTGCATTAGTTCAGGTTCCACTGCCTTACTGCAGAGAATGATAATAGAATGAATTCCTCTCGTAGGCTTGTCCTGTATAAAACATTATATTCGTTCCATAACATTGAACAAGTGAGGGAGATCAAACAGGATTAAATAAGGGTGGCTTCAGAAACGGTGTCTTCAAAGAAAAGTGCGGTGCTGTGACATCGCTTTAAAAGATTCCCTTATTTCAAGCCCAGCTCTGCTTAATGTCTCAGGACAGCTGTTTTCACAGGAGACCTGGAGACGCTTGGTTTTAAATGTCAAAATGTGGCATAATTTGACATAGATCTAGGGCAAATTCTCCCTAAAATTGAAAATAATGTACCTACAGAGGCAAGTATTACCACACAGTTAATATGCAATTAATTCTGAAGGTTTTTGAAAAAAAGAGATTAATTGTAATTGGCCAACACTGCCAAAATGTGCCTGTAACCACTTGGCACTGGGCTTGCTTTCGTTCCAACCTGGATTAGCCCCTCTTCTTATAGGAGCTCGTTCCAACTGCCTGCCATGTCCCAGACCACAGTGGGTGACCTGAACACTGTGTGGCTCCTTGGGACAGGATGCCCCACAGCAGGCTCAGTTGGTTCCAGTGCCACGCAGAGGTATGCACACACAGGCACGCACACATACATGCTCACACATGCACACACACAGACCCAAAGGCAGGTCCTTTTATTCCATTGACTTCCAGATCACGAAGGGCAGTTCTTTCCTTTTTGTTTTTTTCCCACCCAGTTTGCCTTCTTCAAAATATTTTTAAAGGGGAAATACATCTGCATCTTTTTTTTTTTAAGTTTTTCCCCTCAAAAATTTAGTTCCCCATAGACTTTAACCTGGTGATTCTTCAGAAACAAATTAGGCACCCTGCATCTCCGCCTGCCAGTTGCTCTTAGAATCCTTCACCTGGACACCAGAGAACTCGCCAAGCCACTAATGTGCTCCTTCTCATAGAGAGAGAACTGTGTGGTCCCCCAGCATCTGTGTGATCCTGCAGCTTTCAAAAACATGTGGGAAGGCAGATAAAAATGCATGATACTCAACAGGAGTTCTTTGAATGACAATTGGAGTATAGCACCCAATTGACTGCATGCTGGTTTCATTTCCTCCCTACTTTGAGATCTTTGGTTCTGGGACTTCAAAATGACAATCAGGTCTCTGTGTTCTCAGACCCAGAAGTCACCCTCAATAGTGTCTTTTCATTTTCCTGTTCCATGTCACCCTCAGTCATTCTTGCTGGACTAGAGTCCAAGTGGACATTTATTTCTGATGCCCAAGCCCTGTCTGCAACCACAGAGGATGCTGGTCGGAAGCCAACAGAAGTGACTGTCGCTTGGTCCTTTCAAAGTACCCTTATTCCCCACCCTTCCCTCCATGGATAGTAAGTGGAACTCAAGCCCACATTGAGATCTAGGGAGTGACTGTGGTTCTATTTCTAAATTGGACCCTCTGCCTTTGGGTGGCCTGAGAGACTTTAAGGCAGTGGTTCTCAATCCCAGCAGCATATTGGGACCCCAGGGTCCCAGGCCATGCTGACAAGGGGAACAAAACAAACGCACTCTTATCCCCTTCTCATCCTCTCTGCACCCACACTGGTTGGAGCCCCACACACCTGGATTTGGAACTTGCTCTGCCACATCTGAGCATTGTCACTTTTGTCACCATGTGATTTTTCTCTATGACAATGTTTTTTCCTCCTTGAAAATGGGGCTCATAACCTCGTGAGATCAAAAACAAGCTTTAAAAAATCCAAAACGAGATAAAATCCCAAATGTGAAAAATCCAAAATGAGGGAAAATGGGTAGGAGGGCATATTTTAAAATATGTGCATGTACAGGGCATTTTGTAATCCGACTGAAGGGCGGCATGGCCCCAGAAGAACATTAGCAGGACGGCTTAAGTGCAATGAACTTGAGGCCTGTCATAAAGGTTGAAAGAACAAACAAGCTTTATTTTTATAAGGTTGTTGGAAAGCTCACTTTGAGAAAGATGTGTGAGGGTGACATGTGACAGAGAAAATGCAAGAGTGCTCCTGTTAGGATGGGTGGGCCGGGTGCATACTTTTTAGGTTGAAATAAGCATAGGCTCTTTATGACTGACAGCTTATGTTAAGAGCCTCCAGATGTGACAGAAAACCACTGAGGACTCTTTATGAATGTGAGACATCCACACATTGGATGTTTTCCTGACTTTCAAGGAGTAACTATGATGTTGACCCCTGATAAAACTCTATAGCAGTTTATTAGGGCACATAAAACTATTTATTGGAGTTTTAAAAAAACCCCAGCAGGTTTTGCTAAAAACATGTGCCAAGCTGTCATTACTTCTGGATAGCAGTGCCAGAAACACAGCAGTAATCTGCTAAGAATATTGTGTTTGGATTTTGTTTTGGTGCTTAGCTCAGAGCCAGGGAATGTGGGTGTGGCTTCTGGTCCTACTCCATTGTATTGATTGACCCCCAAAATGAACTCTGGACACAGGGACCTCCCCAAGCTGAAAATCGCCACCAAACAATGGCAGGGACTGGTAGGAGAAGGGAAGGAGATGGTTCTGCACAATTTGAGGCTGAGCCCAAGGCTGGGAGGCCACCCTTGTCAAAGCACTCCAATTTGGTGCATGGAACAGTTGGCTGGAGTTCCTAGGATGGGGGTTACTGGACAGTCTCAGTTAAGCTATCTGTAAAAGAAAGTCTTTCAAGACAGAGGGAGTAGCCACACTTTAGGAAGCTGATGAAGGGAAGGTGCCCAGTGGATATGGCAATATGGATACTATTGGAAAATTTGGCAAAAGCCAATCCAGGGAGGGCTGAAGGGAGATGCCACTGTATGGAATGAAGAGGCCCCAGGTAATAATGGTGGGATGAACATGGACTTCTACTTTTTCTCTTATCTGAAACAAACGACTGTAAAAGGATTGTTATTAGACACACACCCATAATTCCAAGGTTAATGTGAATGGCAAAGAGAGCAGCACACTCTCAGGAGCTTCAGAGCAAATGGGTGGTAGTAACCCTGGTACCAAGAGGACAGACTCTTTTTGGCTGCAGGAAAATTATTTAGCAAATTATTTATTTTACTATAATCAGTCAAGAAAAATTATCAGACATCTGAGAAAAGTCTCTAACATGAAAATAATAGAGACCCAAACAAAAACAAATAGAAAAAATTAAAAATTAAAAACCAACAACAACAAACCAACAAAAAAGCCACCTGGAAGAAACAGGGATTTAGCAGGAAGAAAAAAGTTTCCAAACATGTGAACAAACAGAAACAATCATTAATATCCTCAGAGATTAAAGGAAAATTTCACTCTATGAAGCAAAAACATGTGATATGTGTATCTATATATTACATATATGTGAAATATTCAGAGACCAAAAAAGAGCACTTAGAAATTAAAAACATGATATAAAATAATTAGGCAAGAAGTTATATTGAGGAAAATTCCACCAAAAAACCCCAGCTAACCTGAAGAAAGGGACAAGATGAGAAAAATATTAAAAAAAAACAGTTTAAGGTGCCCAACTTATAGTTAATAAGAATACTAGACAAAAGAGAAACTGCAGAGTAGGGAAATATCAAAAGAATACTTGAATAATATTTTTGAGAACAGAAGGATTTCTAGACCAAAGGACCCAACGAAAGCCCACAATGAGAGATGAAAACAGACTTAAACCAAAGAATTCTGCTGTGAAATTTCAGCAAAGACAGGATGCACCAAACTTCCAGAAAAACAAAAAAAACGAGAAATAGGTCATATGTAGAAGTTCAAAGACCAGAATGACTTTGGACTTTAAGGCAACTCTGAAAGCTACAAAACAATGGATAAATTCCTTCATAACCCTAAAAACAAAACAAAACAAAAAAACAACTACAAAAAAACAACAAAACATTTCTAAGATGGATCCTTTACTCAACTATTAATTGTGAATGCAAAAAAGTCTCAATTTTTTCTTTTTCCAGGCATTTATTTTCAGGTAGTGCTTAGAGAACCTACTTGGTCTAAAAGATGCGCAAACAAGGAACGAGGTTGCTATGGAAACGAGAAAACAGGATCCACTCCAGGAGAAATAAGAAGGAAATCACTAAGTGTGATGCTGAAGGGGGAACCCAGGATAGGGCTATCGACCACATACAGAGACCTCCAGCCCAGACTGAGTGGATCCAGCAGATCCAGGAGAGGATCGCCCAAGAGGCAGAGCTGATTCCCTAAATACACTGAGAGAAGTACAACCTTGGTGAAGGGTTTGAAATGGATTGATGATGAGATTTTAGAAAACTAAGCAACACAGGGACACACTAATCAGAGAACAATCATTAACTACAGGGGGAAATGGAAGACAGTGGAAAAATGGAGAGAACAGGTGTAGACAAAATTTCAAGGTTTTTCTGAGAAGAAGAACAAAGAAAGGAAATAAGACCTGGGGCATATAGGTCAAGAGAGTTTGGGGTTGGCTGTCTTTTTTGTTTGTTTGGTTGGTTGGTTTTGTTTGAAGAACACCAAGTGTTGGTTCCTGTGTGTGAATATGGTTCCTGCTGGCAGTTGAGGTTGGCATTCCAGGAGAGATCAGTCACTGGAGCAATGAGCTCCTTAAGAAGGCAGGAGGGATGAGATCTGGGGGACCAAAGAGGAGGTCACCTTTGCCTGGGAGGGGCTCCCATGTGAATGTAATAGCAAGAAAGCAGGTGAACAGAACTGAACATGTTCTTCAATTTAGAAAGATGAAGATAGAGCCTTGCTTTGTTTTTTCAATTGAACAATGAGGTGATGCCATAAGTTCTTTTCTTCTTGTGTCATTTAAATTTTACAATACCCTGAGAGGTGAGAATTAGAACTGCCCCCATTTTATAAAAAACAAAACAAAAACAAGGGCTCCTAGGAGTTATGTAAGATTCCTAAAGTCACAGAACCAGTAAGAGAAAGACCAGGAATGCAGATCAAGACAGACCCTTTTAGCAACAAGTCCAGACCCTGATTGCAATGGCCTTGCTCTTGAGGACTCCACAGTAATGCCTCTCCTGGAAGAGCTTACCTTCCTGTAGCTCAGGGCCCTGGGGGAGATGGACACGCGAGAGGCTACTCCAAAGACAGAGCGTTCCCTAGTTGCTATGGAGGGCAACATACACATGATAGGGTCACATAGCACTGTTTTCTCCACCATCTGAGCCAGGACAAGTATGGAAGGAAACCAGGAGTGCTATTTTTAGTAGAATGAGATTTCTAACAGATGTCCACATGGTTGAGGTCCTTTGAAAATCCTGTTTCTTGTCTGTACAATTCATTCTGTCAGAGTTCGGTGGTCAAAAATTGGCAACAGGACTTGATGAAACCCAGGGCAGACATCGAAATGTATTTGATGTATCTGCACAACATTCCCAGCAGGGCAATTACCTTTTTGGAAATAATGGCATAAATATTAAAATGTTTGACTGATTTTACTAATGAGACATATAGAGAAAAATTTTTTTAATGTTTTAACTTCTGAAAAAGGCTTTGGCACTTGTAAAGCTATTTCCAGGGAAGGCAAAGCAGGTTCAGTGCTTCCCAGGACACACCTAAATAAGGACTACGCAAAACCGACTTTCTGCAGAACTGGGGTGAATAAGTGAACCTGAGATTTAAGCTGAAAGAGTCCCAAAAGATAGACGATCACAGGACAGGATGTTATTTTCAAAACTTTGGAGTCAGAGATGAGAGGGCATGTTCCTAAAAATCAATGTGCAAGCATATTCTATAGTTCACCAATAATAATAATAATAATAATAATAATAATAATAATAATAATGTGAAATAAATAAAAATACATTAAAAATGTGGTCTTTATTTTAGCAACAAGTCCAGACCCTTTTTTTTCTTACAAATTAGCAAAACCAAACACTAGAATTAGGTTTCTGAGTTAGGCCTAAGCATTTTCTTGCCAAGGACATTGGGCTTAACTGCCCTCCATTAGGTTGTTTTTCATTTTGCTGAGTTCTTGCTTCCCTACAGGCAGATTCCTGCCAGTTTTCTCAGCACTCCCATAATGCTGAAATGATCTCTGTAAATAACCGGAGCTCAGATACTTTCAGAGGCAGGTGGAGAGAGCTGGACCTGCTGGCTCTGCCACCTCTACCCTATGAGATGAGCAGGTGGTTTAAATCAAGCCATACAGGAAAATCACAAATGCAGTACTGAAATAAAAATCCCTTTGTTTATGAACTCAATCTGCCTTTGCCGAGGAAAGAAAACTTAAAACCTTCTTTAGGCAGACTCTGCTAATGCCCCTGGTGACTTGCAAAGGAGGTAATTAAACTAGTCTTTGCTTTCCCTGGACTTCCCTCAAGAGGTTCTCAAAGACACACACACCTGCAAACACATAAAAAGTTCTATGACCAAAACCCGTGTGAATGTCAGCAGCACTTTGAGAAATGTCTATTCAGGATATCCCAGTCAGGGTGGACGTTCAGGGGCCACATGGAGTCCATGCCTGGGCCATTGCACTGGCACCTTCAGTAGACCTGCTTATTAACCAGCATAGCTAAGATCAATGGGACATTCCAGGCACTGCAGTGTCCAATTGTCCATTTCTTGGTCTTTACAACATGTGAGGTAGATATTTTCCTTATCTCTGTGTCCACGTGAGTCTCTTGAAGTCTGGATAATTTAAATAGACTTTTCCAGGTCCAATAGCCAGAGGCAAGACAGGGAAAACCCAGAGGTGGGAGCCGAGTTGTTCTTCAGGACAGCCCTTATTCTTGTGTTTACTCTATGGTTAAGGATGTCAACAGGAAGGAAGGTGGAGAATCCCAGCTTAAGGAAGTATGGATGAAGCTAGAGGGCTTGTAGATGACTCTTTATAATTCTCTTTTTCTGTGAAATGCTTGCTCTGTCTCAGTTTGGTAGAAAGAATGCAAGAGCCGTGAGATCCTATGCTAATTCTTGATAGGAGAGATTTTTTTGTGCTATCAGACACACCCCAAAGTGTAGAGACTTAACTTAATCAAGGCTTATTTCTCACCCATCTTTTCTAGACCACAGGGGTCAGAGGAGGGCTCTGCCCCTCACTGTCTGTCACTCTCACTGTGACTCGAGAACCAGGTCTGACAGAGCCCTCAGTTCCACCTGCTGGAGCAGAAGGCCCCTAAAAACCACATGGTTAGTACTCTTCTTTGATTTAGTCTACAGGTAACCCATGCTAATTTCATTCCTGCCATATTGGTCAGAAAAGGTCACCTGTCCCCACCTAGAGGCAAGGGATTTGGGAAGTGTTAGGAAGCCCGTGCGCGTTTTAAAGGCTTAAACAGACCTTCATTAATTGGCTCACTACAGCCAGGCCTTCTAAAGGCCATGAAACATTAGCTAGTTTATTTCTCCTGTTGACCTCTTGGGGGTTCTTGTAGGATCTTTAAATCATATATGGCAAATGGATGAAATTTGTTTTGCATACCTGGAACAGAGAAAGGAACACTTTAGGCCAATCTGAATTGATTAAAAAGCTGAAACTACACAACACTACAAGTATTAGGAAGCAGCACTCCAGTGTTCATAATGTGCTATCAGCTGTATGGGAGTGAGTGCTCACTTGGGGCCGGACAGCCCTGCCTGCTACCCCCTTATTTGCGTGTGTGACCTGTGGAGTGATGGTGAACTCCTGCAGGCCACTTCCCAATTATTATGATTCTCAGTCAGAAGAAAATGAATGAGCATACTGTGCTACATAAAGTGTTTTGCTTTTAGTTTTCCCAGTCTAATCTATCCTAAAGACTTATCAGATTAGCATTACACAGAGCTCATAGTGCGTCACTGTTTTACTGGCAGTCAGTCTTCAGTTGCAGGCATCAGAAACAAACAGCCGGCTTAAAGTGTTAGTTTGTTACTGGACATGGAATGTCTTATGGAACGAACGGATTATGAATGCAGATAAGCCTAAGGAAGAGACACACTGCCCCTATGACTGTGCCCAGCACAACCCTAAGGCACATATCAAACAAAACCAATCTGGTCTTTCTGCCTGTCTGTCTCTCTCTCATTCCTTTCCTCTGTCTCTCTCCCCCTCTCTGTCTACCTGTTTCTTTCTCCCTCTGTTTGTCATCCTCTGTCTCTCCCCCTCTATGTTTCTCTCCCTCTCTGTCTGTCTCTCTCTGTCTCTCTCTTCTTCTGTCTCTCAATCTGTTTCTTTCTGTCTGTCTCTGTTTCTGTTTCTGCCTCTCTGTCTTCATCTCTCTGTTTCTCTGTCTTTCTGTCTCCCCCACCTCCCTTTTTCCTGTGGTATTCTGCTGCTGTGCATAATAAGACCTGGCTGCCTCCTGATTCTCATGTGTTTGCCTGTTATAGTTCTAACCTTTCGGTGAGCCTAACTGAATCCTCTTAGTTTCAAATGACAAGCCCAGGGAGTGGGAATGTGATGGCCCAGTGTGGGTGAAGGGTCTATATCCCTGACCCCATCAGTCTGGCCAGCCCAGAGGGACTCCCCTGACTCCTGTCCCTGGAATGGGGAAGGGCCACTCCCCGAGAAGGGGCTGTGAGTTAGGTGGTCCCCCTGAGATGTTTACCAAGGTCACAAAGACCATAAATGCTTCAGGGTGGGGGGTGTGGGTACAGCATGTGGGATGCTCTTCCTTGTTATGTAGAAACACGTTGTCCAGTCCAGCAGGCACAGTTAAACAGGGTTCTTTCCTTTGCATCTCTGAATTCTTTACATATGAATTCCAATGATGCATCTCCAAAAAAAAACGAAACACCAGAATCATGCAAACATATTGACTGAGTTACCTGAAGTAAGGATCTCAGGAAACAATCTGAGAAGCCTTCCCACGATGGTGCCTTGAATGCTTGGTGTCCGTCCCATAGGCCTGCTGTTCTGGAATCACAATGCTTCCTTCACTAACTATTAAAATTCTCTCTCAACAAGGCCAGTGGAAGGTCACTTTCTCCTTGAAAACCACCCCCCTGACACCCCCTCCTTCAGTCTCCTTGTTCCACACATACACACACACACACTCACTCAAACGGAAGCTTCCAGAATTTGATTAGCACAATGAAATGTAAACACTCGAAACACTTAGCAATCAGATGCTACCTCTTTTCTTTCTTAATGAATAAAAGTGGCCTTGGGATCTAAAGGATGTGACCTAAATTGTGGCTTCTCATTGTTTGATTTTAGGAAAATTAATTAGCATACCTGCACCTGAGATGCTCATCTGCAAATCATCAAAAAACAACTCTTTCTTTTCCGGGGTGAAAATTACATGAAGTGTCACTCAGGTGTGTCTTCAGTGAGGTGCCTGTGTGCGAAGGGCGTTTGCAGATGCCGGGCAGCCTGCTTCCTACCTGCTTTGCTTCCTACCTGCTTTCTTTCTCCACCTTCCCTTGTGCCTTCAGGGTTCTGTTTGTAAATCACTATTTTAACATTGCAATAATTGCTCCTGTTTCCTTGAATTGCTTCCAGAAGAAAAACTGAGTTGAGACAACAAATGACAGCCATTTGGAAAACTGAACAGCACCACCAACCATTAGAAGCAAATTAAATCCTTTATTTAAAAAACCCTATTTCTATAATTAAAATGAGTAATCATAACTAATTTTTAATGAGTGCCAAAATGAATATTTCACTCAGAGCATTTTTTTCCCCAAAAGCAAAGCCTTTGCAGGTACCAATGGCAAGTTCATCTCTGGCCAGCCCTCTGGTTCTTTGCCCTCCTGCTTCACCAGGCTCCCGTTTTGCCCAAGACCGAGACCCTGGGGTGGGCAGCAGTCCCACACTTGGAGCTGAGTCTGCTCTTATGTTGTTCTTTCCCCAGGCCCCTAGGGTCCCTATTGTTTCCTGTAACCCCTCACACCTTTGATTCTGGAATCTTGAAAACCAAGCGGGAGCCCTGCTGCCTTGCAGTTCTGTCTGCTTCTTCTTCAGTTGGTCCTTCACAGGCTCCTTGCCCCCTCCTATGAAGGAGGGATCCCTGCTGCTGCCTCCCAGCCATGTGGGGTGCGTAGTCAGCCCCTGCTTCCAGTGTGAGCAGAACCAGAGGCGAGGGCCACACTGCTGTCTGATCTCCAGCAAGGCCTGATTGTGAAATCAGAACAAAAGTTTTTATCTTTGCCATTGAGGGGTTTCCACCATCAGCTGTCACTTCCCTCTTATTTTGGGGATAGAATCCCCATTCCCATAATGCATCATTTCAACTTTGGTCTTCTTACCAAAGCAGCTCCCTTTCTCATTTTTAAGTAGCAAACCTTCTTTTGAACAATTACAAATTATAACTTGGTCATAGCCTTCACACAGAATCTAAGAATAGGTAGAGAAGGAGATTCAATAAGCTTTTGTCCAGAACTTCACAGTTCACCAGAGGTGATACAAAATAGACACAGAGGCATTCTTCCAGAGGAATTTCAGAGGGACTGATTTATACTTCTTAGGAATCAATGGAAGGTTATGTCATGGAGCTTGGGATCAGTGCACTGATTGCCAGGGCTCTCCATTCTAGGGAAACCAACCAAGGAATTTTCCTAACATTTTGGGGTAGGAAGCGGTGGCCAAAGAAAAGAGACACTTGGACAAGAGATACTTGGGCTGGGAGATGGTCATGGGAGCTGGCTCTCCTGGGACCACAGGAGTACACTAATGGAGAGAAGGAACATAGCTTCTCTGGGTGGTGCCTCCCAGCACCAGTTGGGCTGATAGGATTCCAGACTCTTAGTCCAGACTGTTGAGTTAGACCTGCTTTCTTGTCACAGTGATATGTGTTTGAAAATCCACCTTCTTCCTCCTGAGTGTTCATTTGCATTCCTTTCACCCTTGCTCTGTGCATTCTTCACTGATGCAGATGAGAGTTCATAAAAATGCATCATGAACCCATTTAAACTATATGATTAACTGCTAATATGTGGTATTAACTTGTAGGATTTTATGGAGATTAGCACCTATAATTATATTTGATGGTATATGATAATTATCTGTTTGGTTGCATTTGAAAGTATGATGACTTGAGAACATTCATCAATCCATATATGGCTCAAAAACTGATATAAAATTGCAACTCATTTTAATTGTTCCTAAAGTAATCAAACTGACATATTTAAAGCATAAAGGAGAGTGATTAAATTTATGAAGACCATGTTAATTAATAATACAGTGATTGGAACACTAATTGAAAATACTTTTTAGAAAATGGGACTTTCCGATCAATATTTTCCAAATGGGCTAATTAAGTGTGACTATAATGTTTCTACATTTTTGATTAAACATACAAAAATTCAACTTGAGTCTGACTCCTCAAAAAGATCAGGATACAGACACTTCTATGGTAAGGTTTTGGAGTTTAGTGGTCAGTGTTCCTCTGAGCTTGTCTGATAATGGCAACAGAGGGGTAGAGGCCTCACTAGCTCAGTGGTAAAATCCTCACAGCTTTCCTGATACCACCCACTTCCCCTACTATTTCTTAAAATCTCTGGCTTTTAGACACTGCTTCTGTCCACATGCCCTCTCCTGCACAGCGTGACTGATTCAATTACAGACACAGGTTCCTGATGTCACATGACAACAAACTCTATTTCCACTCTATCTCTGCAGAATGTTAGTTGATATTTAAATTGACCTTGGGCCTTTACTTTACATTCCTTACTCATGTGTTTTTGCTGCCTCTGCCAAATGACTCACCTCAGAATGAATCCCAAATGATAATACCCAGGTGACAGATAGCTTAACCTGAAGTGCAATTCCCCTTCATCTGTGAGGCATACACCTTCAAATGTTGACTCACAATGACCATGCAAGTTGGTCAAGACCAAACCCAGGAATGTTCTGCAAAGAATCCTTTGTCCCAGATCCCCTATCTATCACTTCACCATTGCTATTCTGATAGAGAGGAATGAGCAAGTAGGGTCAGGAGACCCCATGAGCACCCACACCGGTGTGTGCTAGAGGAAGATGGGCTCAGCAAGGTGCGCTGTCCCTGCACAAACTCCGAAGAAATGGCTATACAGACACTGATGTTGCCACGTAGATGGCTGAACTAGCTGAGTGTGAGACAGACACATACCCATGCACAGAGATCTTCTGTTGGGAAACACACCCTTCCCGTATCATTAATCATTTATCTTGAATTCTGGTGACACTGGTTTATAAGATCATGCAGGTTTCAAGTGTACTTTTCTGTGATTTATAATCTCTATATTGCATTTTATGACCACCACCCAATATATATGTTTTATATCAGCTGATAGAAAAGCTGTAACAAGACATGATTGATGTTTCTGCAATGTTAGCTAGTACTACTTCGAGGCTGGTCAATAAAAGTGTGATTTCAGTGTTTTCACAAAACCTTTACATTCTTATCCATCGTAAGTTGGGCCACAAATGAATCATTTTCCATTTGCACATGTACTGCTTTGCTAAAATAAAGTGAAATATAATAATAGTACGAAGGCTACTCTGTTGAAACAAGTTAATGCTCAATTTTATAATTATTAACACAGTTAATCTTTGATGCTGCAATTTTAGGATACTAATAAAATTATTAAATTTAGGACTAGCTTTAGCTGACTAAAGTGCTTATTAATTAGGAGGCTATGTAGATTTTATGTATGCAATTGAATTTTCAACTTGAAGATTAATTTTCTAGTTACCATTCTGGGAATTAAGAGACTTGATTATTTGTAGTCATTGAACAAATTCATGAACCTAGAATCAGGGTGGTAGTCCCCAAAATGGAGGTGGTACAAATCAAGGACAAGTGGGTTATTACTGCTCTGTGCAGAGCCGTTAAGAAAATATGTGATCTCTTCATGAAATGAAATGAAAAAGAGCATGTTATTTCAAGTAAAAGAGACTATTGTTTCACATTATAACTGTGTTCAATAGCTAAGGATTACACCTGTTATTTATTGAACCAGAGATGTGGGGGACCAAGATGCAGCAGGGAATCTACAAATAAAGCCAGTTGTGATCGTGGCCCTCAGGCAGGTTATAATCTGATGGGAAAACTGGATAATGAATTAAATACTTTGAATCTCTGGTGTGACTACTCTAGAGGCTTTTAGAGCTGTGGGTTCGGTGTGGCTCCAGCTTGTAGAGAAGGATTGGTGGAGCACAGAGGACTTGATCAGGCCAAATTGGGAAGTTTTATACAGCTGTGTTGGAGAAGCTAACATGCACATATGGTGTCTATAGGGTTGAGTGAAATCAAAATCAGAATGACAACATGAGGCAAAGAGCCCACTGGAGTGACAGATAGAAAGCAGTAAAGAAAGCTATGTGAACCAAGCATGTTGACATGAGCATTCAGGTCAAATGTTATGAGAAAAGTTCAGAGAGGGAGAGTGCTGCCATGTCATTGAGAGTCTTAGATTAGCTGGTAGCTTACATAAGTGAAGAAGGATGAGGTCCTTAACTAATCCTGTTGTTAAGTATAAATAAAATTAGGAGTAAAATATTGCAAATTTATTTTTAAATTTATAAAATTAACATGTTAGAAAGAACACAATCTGAGGTCAAGCAGTAGGTGTGACAGGGATTTTAGGATTTGAAGTAGAGCACGCGATCAGCACAACCCTGAAGTCATGCTAAGTCTGGTGAACCTGAGGGCAGGTTTCCATGTGACAGGTGATAGCACCTGTTTCCCCAACTCTAAGAAGAAGAGCCTACAAAGACATTTGTTTACCTAAAATTAGGGCCCTCAGAATAAGAGCAAACTGTTTGTAAATTTCCCCAGGACCCAGGGAGTCTGAGGAACCTTGTTCTGAGAGGAAGAAGAGAAGCAATCTGCCCTGGAAAATCTAGGCCTTAGACTGATCTACATGGGCTTTGCAGTCTGATTGATGTTACTGGGGAATACCACAAAATGGGCAGCAGGTCATTTGGTAAAAGTGGCTCAGGGCTCGAGGGAGCCCAGGCATTTGGCACTTAACCCGAGTCTTAAAGAATGTCTACAGATAAAGTTACAAAGATCTCTTATCACACAGGGGTAAGAGTTCTAAGAAATATAAACAGGTGCAGGCGGGGGGGGGGGGGGGGGATCTGTAGAAACTGAAGAAACTGGTTGACAAAGAATTTTTGGTTTGAAAATATTAGACATAGAGCAAAGACAAATATATTTACTATATCTAATTAAATGGGAACTTATAATAAGACTTGAAAATGGTCAAGTGAATTTTTAAAAACTAAATTGGATTTCTAGATATAAAACATATGCTAATTGAAATTAAAAACTCAACCAATAGATTTATCATCAACTGGACAAAACTGAAGAGAGAATACTGAGCTGGATGACTATTCTAAAGAAATTATCCAGAATATCATAAAAAAAAACTTTAAACAATTATATCAGATTATTATATGACTTAGGGTCAGGAAAGGATTTCTTTAAAAAATAAAATAACTTGAAAAAGCAAATTTTGATATATTTTATTACCTCAAAATGAATAGCAATAAAGAAATTCAATAGGTAAATATCAAAATGAGAGAACATATTACTAATTATCAAACCTATAAAAAATAATATCTAGATTGTAGTATTCAGAAGGAATTTCTGCAAACAAGCAGAAAAAGACAGCAATCTCTAAAAGGACATTCACACACACACATATATACCTATACACACACATATATTTTATAATTTTATATATACACACATATATGCAAAGACTATGAAGAGAAAACTTATAGAAAAGGAAACTGAAAGGCAATGAAGAAATGTTCAAAAGCTTTAGTAAACAGAGCTGATGCAGATAACATGATGCCACATCATGCCTACAGACTTGCTAAACAGAAAGAGCTTGGCAATGACAAGTGTCAGGACGTAGAGGTGTGGAAGCCCATGCACAGTGGGTAGGACTGTGGGCTGGGAAAGTCATTCTGGAGAGCAATCTGGCACTTCCTAGCCAAACTAAATATGTTTCAACCCTAGGATTCAGCAATTCCCCTCCTGGATGTTTACCTGAAGGAATTTTGATGCAGGTCCCTAAGGAAACATAAACAGGTGCTCATGCCAGCAAGGAGTAGAAGGTGCCCATCCATTTCTAAGAAGGCAGATATATAAAATGTGGTGGCACCTGAGAGTGTCACATAAAGTAGGACCAACAGGTTGTGTGTACACATAACTACCTGGATGGGTCTTAAAAACATAGTGCTTAGTGAAAAAAAAAAAAAAAAAAGGAGAAAGAGATGTAAAACATGATACTATTTACTTGAACTTAAAAAAGCATTTGCATAAAACAAAGATATACATTATGCAAAAGCTAATGCAAGCAAAACTACATACATTAATCATACAACATTCATAATAAAAACATGGCTAGAAGTAGTCGAAATGCACAGCATCACCAAATGGTTAAAGATATGCTGGTAAAATCATTTAATGGGATATTATTCATCAGTGGAAAGAAGTGAAATGTAGAGACACACACAATGTCGATGAATCTAACACAGAATGATTCCATTTACACAAATTTCAAATATGCAGAAGTAAATAATACATGGTTTGGGATACAAAGGTGAATAGATTAGCATTCAGGAGAAGGTTGTGTGGGTGAGATGGGGTAGCTCAGAGGAGTTTCAGAGGTTCAAAGGTGACCTGTGTGTATGTGTGCACTCTGCCATGTTCTTGAACTAAGACCTGGAAACACAGGTAATGCTTGTACCATTATTCTTTATTTCTTAACCTATATAAGTATTGTTTGAAAGCTATTAATTATTTTTTAAAAGCAATACATTTTTAAAAAACTTTGTGAGCAAGAAAATGTCCTGGACAGGTCATTGTTGAAGAAAGAACGTGAAATATGAGGTCAAACAGACATGAAACTCCATACATTATGCAATTCCTTTTATATGACATATCCAGGACAGGCAAATCCTTAGAGACAGAGAGAAGGCCGGAGGTTGCCAAGGGCTGGGACAGAGGTGGAGTGGGGAGTGCCTGTGCCCTGGGTACAGGTTTAGTTTTGAAGAGACGAAAATATTTTAGAACTTGATAGAAGTAAGCGGTGGTTGCATAGCATTGGGAGTGTCCTTACTGCCACTGGGTTGTATATTTTAAAATGGCTAATTTTTTAAATGTGAATTTCACCCAAGACCCCAGTTTCATTGGAGTTTTATTCAAATCCCCCAGGAGTGAGTCAGCTCTGATTATGTATAAAATGACCTGATGTCAGGCAAGCTGAAACCACTGTAATGCACTCTACCACAAACAACCTCAAAGTTGTTCTGCACTGACTTGCTCCTGCTTTCTGTGTGCACAATATACAGAAATTTGTCTGATATGATGGACAGACGTCTCTGAGTGGAGGCATGGTTAACAGATACACTTTTTCTTTTTCATTATCTTCATTTATTAGAGTTTCTACATGTGTGTCTTTTGCAGTTAGAAAAAAAAAGTCATGTTTAAAAATGTTTACCTCAACACAAAATTAAATCACGCTGATATTTTGTAGGCATGCTGCATGCAGGATAAAACCATGCAAAACATCCAAGCAGTTAACAGCATATGTTCCCCTCTCCTTCCTTTGCATTCGCATGCTGAGCTTGCAGGGCCTTTCCTCCTCCTCTGACCTGCTGTTAATAGTGCAGCTTCTCATCTTCAGCACACGATTTTGTTCCTGCCAGGGGTGAATTCACCTAAGGTTTATCTCCACTGTTTCATTTCTGTCGCTACCCACATCAAAGTGTGCTGATGATCTATCTATATGAGTGCTTTCAATTTCTTTACCTTCCATCATTTCTGGCTCAGAAGCTCACGGTGCTCCCAACAGAATATTTTAATCCATGTTTCAGATTTTCTCCATAGAATGTCTCCTCTGCCATATTTTATTAAAAGACTGAACTCCTGATTCTCCGATAACAACCGTGTAGCCCACCCTCTTGGTTACTCATTTCTTAAGAAAAGCACCAGCAGCGGTGAGCCAGCACTTGCAAAGCCCCTAAATGATCCCAGCCTGGTTGCTCCCACTTCATCCATCCTGCCTGCTGTGGTTGGGAAGACAGAAATGTCAACTAATTGCAATCAAGTGAGGGCTGGATGCACCAGTGTATTCAGAAAATACGCGATTGCCATTAAAAGAAAATTCCAGATAATGAAACATTAAAATAACAAAACCGAAGCAAACTCAAATAAGCTTTTTAAAATGCCCCTTTTTGCTACAGGGCAATTCTCCTTAAATGCTTTTGTTTTCCTCTGTGCCTTGGAGGTGCCGCTCTTAGGAGCCCGATGATCCCACCCAGAGGCGTCCCAGGATCGTGCTTCTGAGAGTCAAGAGCAGCGCCCGCAGCCCGCAGACGCCCCGCAGGGGCAGCGCTGCCCGCGAAGGCTTCTGGGAAGGCAGCCCGGGACTCGCACCCGCAGCGCAGGAGGCGCGGCCGCTGGGCCTCGGTCCTGGGCCGGAGCGCGCGCTGGTACTCTTCCAGATGAGCCGGGGACGTGCTCGGCGCCAGCCTCAGGGGCTCCACATGCGTTCACTCTTAATGAGTGTTTCCACCTTTATTTAGCTCACTGAGCCCTCTTTCCGCACTTTGGCAGCTATAATTCTCTATTTTCAGACCAGTTCCCACAGGGAAAGGGGAAAGGGGCTCTGCTGCGTCCGTGGTGACGCGCATGGGTTTCTCCCCAGCTGGTCCAGGTACCAGAATATGATCAACAGTAAGCAACATGGATTTTCCCAAATAAAGTTAATTTTTATGAAATTATAGCTATTAAAGCACTTAGTTTATTCCACTGAAAGGCAATCATTTTAAAGAGAATGTGTCCGAACACTATTTATTTTTGTTGTTCAATTACATCTGAAAACTGGGCAGCATGAAGCAGCAACACAGACAAAGGAAATAGGTGAGGGCAAGTAGGAGGGCAGGTTTCAGCTCTCCTGGTGTCCTCAGCTTGTCGCTTACATGAGGCACATCACTTCTCTTGTTCCAGCCAGCGATGTTCAACCTTTTTCACCTCATGGCACACATAATTACTAAAATTCTGTGGGACACCAAAAAATGTATTTTTCTGAAGATCTGACAAAAAAATAGGTATAATTTTGATTCATTCACACTGGACAGCTGTTGTGGTTGCTCTTGTCATTTTTTTATTTGACAATCTAAGGGCAAAGAGGCCTGTACCTCTCACTAAATAGTCAGGTATGTTTTAAAATTTCTTGCCAAACACTGGTTGAAAATCGCTGTTAGACGAAGGCCTAGAGAAGAAGTATGAAATATTAAAATAGCAACATATTCAAAGAATATTTAGGGACTTGGTTGTCACCTAGTAAAGCTGAAACTGAGAAAAACGGTAAGATCAACAGACCGTGACTGCCCTGGGGCCATTGGCCCGCGTTAGTGCTGTGCCATGCTGCCTCCATCGGGGGGAATCAGATCAGCAGGTCTGCTTCATTTATAAGTGATGCACTTGTAACTCTAAAATGCGAAATTTTAACAGAGAAAACCAAAATGCAAATATAGACACTAAAATATATTCAGTTTAAGTATAACATTTATAGAAAAAGAAAAGGTAACGTAAGCAACATTACCTAACATGCTTGAGAAATAGAAGAACCAGACGATGAAAATATTTTATACTAAAATTGGTAGGTTGATTGGTTTCTGCATGTGTGTTTTCAACAATGAGGAAAGATTTTTTTACCGAAAAGAGCCAAGATGATGAAAAAATATTAAGGCTCGCAGCTTTTCACAGGCTGCACCAGCGCCAACAGCAACAGCACAGCCAAGGCCCAGCTCTGGCAACCAGAGAGAAACTTCCAGAACAGCTACTCCCCTGAAGAAAAGGACTTCCTGCTGCAGTCCAGAGCCCTGAAACCAGTTACACTGAACCGACTCACCCACCTTGTGTTCTCAGAACTTATGAAGAGGGTGGGTCTGATTAACTACCCAGCAGAGGGCCTGCTCTCTTCCAGTATCTCATTCCCTGAAGCTGTTCCTCATCTTACACAACTCACTGACTTAGGACCGTGCAGAAATAATATTAGAAAATAGTGGATGCTCAGTCACATTCGTTTACCCACATGGGCATCACAAACAGTCCTCTGAGTTGGGGCTGTATCTTGACGTGCATGGGAATGGTCTGCAATGAGTGGTGTGTCCACTGGGCACCGCCATGTGTTAGCACCCAGTTCACACATGATAGGAACCCAAATGTAATGATGGCTGGTGCTGGCTGGAAATTTGTTCGGAAGAGGAATTTAGTTTAGAAGGCATTTTTTTTTGTTTTATATGCATAGTTTCATCTAATAATTTTTAACTACATATGTGAAGAGTGAAAATATAAAATGGATGGTCATTTTTAACTACTGAGAAGTTTGAAGGTTAATTTAAACTAGTGTTTTAATGTCTTGAAAGTATATGAAGACAATGAAAAACTATTTCCATCGAGGACAGAATAGTAATACTTTTTTTGAATTCTTATTTTTAAATATGTCTTTATTGATTTCAGAGAGAGGAAGGGAGAGGGAGAGAGAGATAGAAATATCAATGATGAGAGAAAGTAATTGATCAGCTGCCTCCTGCATGTCCCCAACTGTGGATCAAGCCTGAAACCCGGGCCTGTGCCCTGACCGGGAATCAAACTGCGATCTCCTAGGTCATTGGTTGATGCTCGACTGCTGAGCCATGCCGGCTGAGTAGAGTAATAATTTTTAAAATAATCCATAAGACATTCACAGGAGACAATCAGGGAAGACAGTGAAGAGAGCATTCCAGGCACCTAAACATGCCTCCTTTCCCCTCCATTACTTCTGTGACTTCATGGGCCTGCTCTCCCGAGTTGAAAGGCAGCAGGGCCTGCCTCCTCTGAATAAGGTCTGGTGAGGCCTTAGGCTCTGTGGGAAACTTGCACAGAAATTGGCATGAGTTCTCTCCTCTGTAGGTTGGTCAATAATGTGGATGTCATCAACACTGAGACCTCACTAATCAAGAACATAGAGTAGTGAGTCCTGGGATTGATACAGAGGCCCCTGGGAAGGAGGTCAGTGAGAGCTTGCCTAGTCACACTAGCCTCCTAAGGGTGAAGATACAGCTATTCCTGAATGTCAGGGACATTAGGACAGGTGAGTAGGAAGGAAGTCTCATCCAGATGTCCCAAGAGGTGGCTTACAGACTGCCTGCTCCTGCACTAGTGGCCCCTGGAAGGATGGGTCATTTTGCCTTTCTCCGGTGTGAGCACTACCAACATTTGGGGTGCTCCAAATACCAGATCTGAGATGCAGTGAATAAGAAAAGTGAAATATCACATTTTAGAGGGTCTCCACAGTCTGAGAAAGGAAGAATCGTCACAACAAAGACTGTGCCCTCTTTATGAAATAGAGCCACAGATGATGGCTACAAGAAAAGATCCAAGAGCTGCACAAAAAAGATTCTCCAGTGCTAAATCTAAAATATTTTTCAGATGAGTTGAAACAGATGGTTGTCGTTGAATACCAGATAAAAAACCTGGAAAACCAAGTCTAAGAAATATATCTAAGCATAGAGAAAAATTGTAAAGTTGGAGATCATGGACAGAAGATACGAGACCAGAAATGTAAGCCCAAGAGAAAACTATGAGAATAACAGAAACCCTAGAAGGAAAAGAAAGAAAATTAATGGACCCCTGCATGGGTTCACATTTCTGAGGTATATCCCAGATAAAGAAAAAAAAAAAAATTACAAGTTTTGAGAAATAAAGAAGCAAGTGGAGAAATAAATATGAGAAGATACTTAAACATTCTAAGTCCACAGATCAAAGGGACTTCTTTAGAAGATATTGGATTCGAATTTTGAGATAATGCACTAGAAATGTAAATCACTTCTCCAAATAGAAGAGGGTGACATGAGTATGCAGTCACTGGGGAAATATATCAGGTTTACTCTCCATCTTGGGGAAGAACCAACACCAAATAGTAAATACATCATAATAGAGCTCAAGGTGGACAGAAAGCTAATATTGTACAAAGGCAAACAAAAATGAAAGCTAGAATGGCAATTGGGGAGAATGTCAACTTTAAAATTAATAGCACAAAGCAAAAAGCAGAAGGGCATGTGTCTCAAAGTATACAGGCTTAAGAAGAAAGCAAAATCTAAAGTGTTATTATAAATTCAGTGAGCTATTTTAATCTGCCTCTATGATTTGGACATATTTCAAAGACAGAGACAAGTATTCCATAAAAGAAGTAAATAATAAAATAAATACATATAATTTAAAATTAAATAATAAATCAATAAGTGTTATTTATTGGTATACACTGAATTTTACTGTCCTTGAATAGAGAATCATTTTTATTCACATGCTCATGGAAAATTTACAAGATCAGTCACTTTCTTGGCCAAAAGAAATGCTTGAGTACATTTTTTTTTTTAAATAAAAGTTTTACTTAATTCATTCTGTGAACATGAACTAATGGAATTAGAAATAATTAATAATATAAAGGGGCCAAAAATCAGAGTCCCTTGGGAATTGAGGAGTACATTCCTAGACAGATAACTCTTGGATCAAAGAGAAAATCCAAAGGAGAATAACAATTATGTAAAAAGTATTGAAGAAGAACTCTCTTCAGCCATCTGAGACAAAGTGAAAACAATCCTAAGAAGAGGGAAAAATTGATATGAAACACTGTCATTATTTTCAAAGAAAGTAAAAAAATAGAGGTTGTGCTCATCTAAGCATATAGAAAATATTTTAAACAAAAAGCAAGTAGGAAATGAAAATTTGCAACAAAAGCTAAAATTAATGAAAAATGTAGCAAAATTTTAAAAATTCAAATCTAATTTAAGTGGATTTGAATTATATTAATGCCTCATGAGTTTCTTTAAAGGAAAAGGAGAGAAGGCAGAAGTGCACCAAATTAGGGAAGAGAAACAAGAACGAACCATAGATATAGAAATGATTAAAGCAGTCATAAATATATATATGAAACTTTCTGACAAGACATTTTAAAATTTAGAGGAAATGGATGCTTTCCCAGCAAAATGTGTATTGCCAAAATTCACTTGAGAAGAAAGGAAGGGAAAACTTAAATACATCAGTTACCATAAGAGAGTTTAGAAAAAGACACTTAAAGATCTGCCATTGAAAAAGGCACTGAGAACAGATGGACTCCCAGCTGAGGTTTATGTAACATGAATTTTATATAACCTTAAAGAAAGAGGGCTTTTCAAAGTTAAATTATTCCAGGCCTTAGAAAAAAGATGAAAGGCCTCCCCAATTCACTTCACAAAGGCAACATAACTCTTTTAAAGATCCAGTAAAGATAGGACAATCAAGGAAAAATGTAAATGAATCTGATTTATAAATACAGATGAAACATTATTAAAATATTAGAGATTATATTTCAGCATTGTTTTTCCTATTTATTAAACAATTTTTGGCTGAGCACCTAATATGTTCCATAACAACAAACAAAATAAATAGATATATATCCTTAATGTGTTAGGTGGTGATAAGTGAAAT
Organism: Miniopterus natalensis; assembly: GCF_054644295.1. Classification (NCBI taxonomy): domain Eukaryota; kingdom Metazoa; phylum Chordata; class Mammalia; order Chiroptera; family Miniopteridae; genus Miniopterus; species Miniopterus natalensis. The sequence goes on from NC_142081.1 coordinate 131,937,793, forward strand.
GGAGAAAAATCACACAAAGAATGTAGACTGAAAAGTTTGTTGGGAAGAACTGGCGATTAAAGGAGATATATTTGGATTTGTCAGAGAAGGCATCTCTCAGATTATTAGTAAAGACTAGAAACAAATGAGAGCATCATCTCAGAGGGGTTGAGGAGAGACCGTTCCAGGCAGAGGGAAAAGCTGGTGCAAAATCCTGAGGAACAGCATAGAGATGTACCTGGATGACAGTAAACCCAGAAGAGAGTACCAAAGATGTTGTCAGGAGGTAATGGGACCCAGGCCCTGTATGGCTTCACAGGCAATGACGAATGTCTTTAAAGTCACTGGAGGGCTTTCAACACAGAGCAGGCATCTTCTGACCTCCCTTTTAGCAACATCACTGGCTGCTGCACTCACATTGAATTGAAGGAGGGCAAAGCTTGAAGTCAGAAGGCCAAGGAGGAAGCTTTTGCAAGAACCCAGGCAAGAGTTCATGGTGCCATAACAGCAAACATAATGAGAAATCATGTGACCCTGGATATATTTTTAAGATAGGATCAGAAGAATGTTTGATGGATTGAATTTTTGATGTCAGGGGAGGGGGGTGGAGGGCAGGGGAAAGGATAAGATGGCTCCAAGTATTGTGGATTGTGAAGCCTACAAAAAAAAAAAAAAACCATAAAATGAACTTGAAAAACTGGGATCAACAGGGGGTGATGGTGGGGAGAGGTCACAAGTTAAGTTTTGAAGACTTCAAGTTTGAGATGCCTATTAGACATCCACGTGGTATCAGGTAGAAGGTTGGATACATGAGACTTGAGTTGGCAGGGAGAGTTTCTGGTTGTAAATAAAAGTTTCGGAGTCTTGAGCTGTACTTTTTATTAAAGCTGTAACACTGAATGAGATTTTTAAGACAGTTTAAATGGATAAAGGGGGAGTGCAAGGAAGCATTCCAAGGTTCAGAGCTGTTTCAGTGGAGCGCTGGAGGTCAGAAACCCAATTGGAGGGAGACATGAAGTGAAGAAAGGAAATACAGACAACCTAGAGGATTATTACTGTAAGGAAGGGAGAAAATGAGGCAATAATGGGACAGAAACATGGAATGAGGAGAAGTTTTTTAAAGAAATGATTAGAGAAATTAGAACATGATTGCATATTGATGAGGGAGACTAATTAATCAGAAAAAAAGAAGGAGCATTCCTGGAGCTATGTCCCTGAACAGGGTGGAGCAAAAGGATCTAATACACAAGTTAGAGGGGAGGCAGCTTGGCTAAGAGTGACAGGAGAGACTGTGGTGAGGTTAGTAGGTCATGTGTGTGCGTGTGAGCGGGAGTGTGGGTGTGCATGTCTGGGGAGTCTGTGGACAACCTCTCTAGATTGCTTCCCTTTCTTCAGAGAGAAAGAAAGAGATGCCCTCAACTAGGTGTGGGAATGGGGGAGGAGCTTGTGGGGAAAGGAAGGTGTTAATTTACCTCCAGTGTGCTTATTTTCCTGCACCCACATCCAGCTGGCTGAGTATGGACGTGGAGTAGCCAGAAAGATGAATCACCGTCAGGTCATCTAAGGTTCATTATGCAAACTCACAAGGGACAATTAATATAAAATGTTAAAAAGGTGTTTAATAAAAGTTCTCTTCCACCATTTCTTTTTAAAACTTTAAGTTAAAAAAAGTGGTTTTGAATTGCTTAAATAAAACAAAACAATGACTATTTCCACAAAACAAGTGAAATTATTATTCTAAATGGTAAAATGTAAAATCTATTTTAATTAAAATTAGAAACTAGACATGTACCCTTACTATTGCTATTATAATAAATACCTTCCTCAAGGATCTAGTCATTGCAATTAAAGAGTTTAAAAGTAGTGTGAAGTTTTTAAAAGATAAAAATATCTCCTTTTTAATATGATTTTATAACTAGAAAATTCAAAAGACTCTAAACAATTGGAATTAAGAGAACAATTTGGTAAGTGAGTAGATAGAAATATATAAAAGTCATTAGTTTTTTCTAGTTTAATAGAGAACCTAGGAAGAAATTTTTAAAGATTTTCACAATAATGAGAAAAACATGAGATATTAGGCATAAATTAACAAGGAGACAGAGCCAATATTAAGAGAAATATAATATCTTATTAAATAATATAATTTATTATGTGAAAAAATGGAAAGACATACAATATTCTGGAATTTGAAGTCTTTCCTATATAAAATGTTGAATTTTCAAATGTAATATATAATTTTTTTAATCCTCACCCAAGAATATGTTTTTATTGATTTTTAGGAGGAAGGGAGAGAGAGAAAAATATCAATTAGTTGCCTTCCTTACATGACTGACCAGGGATCAAAACTGTACCCTACATATATGTCCTGACCAGAATCGAACCAGCAACCTTTTAGTGTATGGAATGATGCTCCAACTAACGGAGCCACCCAGCAGGACTACAACCTTAATTGTTATATCAAATTCTATTTGAATTACATGACTATAAAATTTATGAGAAAATAAACATCAAACAAAAAAAGCCAAGAATTATTTTGAGTATGAAAACTAGGAAGGGAGTGATTTGACTTACTAGTTATCAGAAACAACAACATAAACCATTAAAATAAAATTAATATCTCATTAGCATAGAGATATTCAAATTGATAAATAAAAATATGAAAGGTTAATATATAATATGGATAGTATTTCTATTTAGTGTAAAAAGGATACACTCTTTAGTAAATGGAGCTGGCAAAAAAATAGCTACATAGCTAGAAAAAATAAAATGGGAACATGATTTTGCTTCACATAAAAATAAATTCCAAGTGATGAATACTTGAATTAAAGCAATGAGATAACATGAGTTTTAGAAGAAAACCTAAGTGAGAAGAGACAAATCCAGGTGGCCTTTGCAGTTATGCTCCCCACTTTCAGCAGTTTATTAGAACTAACTAGGGACTGAGCTCCATTGGTTTCTATGACATAGGGGTTCACTAATAACCATCCCCTGTATAGATGCAGGGTGACCCAGGAGTCCATATACTCTCTCCCCAACCACAACTCTGCTCAGAACCAAATATGCACCTAATAAATGGAAATTCTTATTTCACTGGCTATGATTGAAGGTATTTGTATCATGCACTCATATTTTCAAACAAAGAAGCCTGACTAAACATAACAAATTACATGCAAGTTATAAAACCTCTTTCCCTGGATAGCAAGATAAATATCCCTCTGTCTGAAATAGTCCAGGTGAACCCTCTCAGCCAGAAGGAGACAGACCATGCCTCTGGTCCTTGGACTTTTCTAAGTGTATGTGACCTAGAAGCCTCCTCTATTCACTCCTGTAAGAGAGCTTATAAGAGAAGATGGGAACATCCAAATATATTTGCATAAGTAAATCACTCTAACATTTGGGAAAATACATACTGGTCCACTTAATTATAAGAATGATACTCTCTTATTAAGTTTTTGTGATGACAGAACAAATAAAACACTTTAATAACCTAGTAATCAAAAAAAGAATTAACCAGCTAGCTCTGAATCTAATTCATGTAAAATTAGAGTTCTGATCTGATTCTCTCTTGTCCTACATCCTTGATGTACATTAACTATATAATATAAGATTTAAAAATGATTTTGAGCAAATGGCAGTGTGTTAATGGTTGGATATATCTGAACCAGTCATACAAATATGAGGTAATAATTAATTTCAACTGCCGAATAGCAGATTAATCACTTGTGCAAACTTAAACTTGCATGTAATTTGTCATTGTTTATGTCAGGAAAGCTCTAGAATAGTTTTAATCCATGTACCTGCATTAAAATTATTTAATGATATTAATCAAATATGATTAATAGAGAAGAGAATTTTGGCTCACATAGCACTTTTCATAGTTGAGATATCTCTGAGTGCTTGACAAATTAATGACTAAGGTGTGCGGTGACTAGTAAATATTATAAGACCAAGGACCCATTGTAACTCACAACCAGACCTGGATATTAGAACTTCACTATTGCAATAGTCTTTTTTTAAAATTTATTTTTATTGACATTATTGAAGTAACATCAGTTAATAAAATGATATAGGTTTCAGGTGTACAATTCTATAATATATCATCTATACATTGTATTGTGTGTTATACCACCTCAAGTTAAGTCTCCTTCCATTACCATTTACGCTATAACCCTTTCTACCTCACCTACCCTCTTTCTCCTCTGGTAATCACCATGCTGTTGTCTGTGTCTTTGAGTTTTGCTTTTTTGAGGTGTTTTTTGCTTAATCTTTTTACTTTTTCTCCCATACCCCAGCAGCTGTCAGTCTGTTCTCTGTCTATGAATATGTTTCTATTTTATTTGTTAGTTTATAAGTGAAATCATATGGTCTTTCTCTGACTGGCTTATTTGACTTGGCATAATGCCCTCCAGATCCATCTATGCTGTAGCAAAGAGTAAGGTTTCCTTCTTTTTTAAAGCCAAGTAGTATTCCATTGTGTAGATTTACCACAACATTTTTATCCATTTACCTACTGATGGTCATTTGGACTGTTTTCAAATCTTGGCTATAGTTAATAATGCTGCAATGGACATAGGGGTGCATATATTCTTTCAAATTAGTGTTTCAGGTTTCTTCAGATATATCCCCCAAAATGGAATCATTGGACCATAAGGCAGTTCCATTTTTAATTTTTTGAGGTAACTCTATATTGCTTTCCACAGTGCCTGCACCAATCTGCATTCTCACCAACAATCCATGAGGGTTCCCTTTCTTCCACAACTTTGGCAACACTTGTTGTTTGCTGATTTATTGATAGTCTTTCTGACAAGTGTGAGGTAATATCTCACTGTGGTTTTAATTTTCATTTCTCTGATGATTAGTGATGTTGAGCATCTTTTCATATGTCTATTGGCCGTCTATATGTTCTCTTTGGAGAAGTGTCTATGTAGAATCTAATGTAATAGTCTTTTAATGTCATCATTTATAACAGTCATGGAAGGAGTACAGGGAAGTCATACAATGCCTCATTAAGAAATGGAGCTTTAACATTGCAGAAATATTCAGACTGGTACATCTAATCACACTGGAAACCTCACTCCATCCCTTTATAGTGTTGGAGAACGTGTGAGATACTCTTGTTTACATGCAGAATTCACCAAGTTCCTAACATCCAACTCAATTGCTCATGGAATTGTTAATTCTTTATTTAGAAAATAATTCCAGAATTCTGATTACTATTAAACATAACAAAATAAATTTAAGAAACTTTATTGTAGTACAACTCACATAGTGAAAAGTGCACAAATCATAAGAATATGCACAATTGAAATGTTCATACTAAAGGATTCGCACAAAAGAAAAAGCATCTGTGTCAACACCACCCAGATTAGGAAATAAAATTCTACTAATACTCCAGATCCTCCCATGCCCCCTAGCCACTGCCCTCACCAAAGGCATCCACTACCCTGATTTTAATACATGAGGTGAGCATTTTTAAATTGTTAGGAAGATATCCCATTTTTTTACTATGCCATAATTTATCTATTTTTTCTAGTCTGTATTTTTATTTTTTAAAAATACATTTTCTTGGTTTTCCATGATGGCTGTGGATTGAGTAGAAGCTACGCTGACACTCCCAGAACCAAACTGGAATTACAACCAAAATATAGAAAAACCATCTTGAATAATCAACTGCAATTGAAGACCAAGGGTGAAAAGTAGAAACTGCATAGAGACTGGTAGGCAGTGTGGAGGCACAAGAGGGCTGGCAGGGCTCCCACAGGCAGTAGCTGGAAGTCTGGAGGGATATCTGAGCTGTGGGAAGTTCCCACTGAGAACTCTGGGGTCTAAACCTCAAGCTGGGCTTCCCAACCCAGAGCACCAGAAATGAGAAAGATGCCCACATAACCATCTGACTGTGAAAAGCAGCAGGGTTTCTGTCTGCCAGGAAGAGATGGCTGGAAATGTAGACACCCTCTTAAAGAGCCAACACAGAAAGTTTTGTGTGCAGCCACTCACCTTGGGCTCTGGCAGAGAGAGGGCAGAGTGTACTAGAGCATTGTGAGGAGAATCTAAGAATGCTGGCTGGGGGAATAGAGCTCACAGGGCAGTCATCTGGACTCCTGCGCTGGGTCATTACCCTATATGGCAGAGGATATCTTTCTTAGGCAGACATTTACCTTCCAAGCAGCTTTTGCCTTGGGTGGAAGCAATTACCCACCCTACTGAAAAACCTCTTGTCACACCCTGGGGAGTTTCTACAGCCTGATGCTCACTAAGAGATGGAATGACATCCTCTGGGTGCTTTGAGTCTTTTCCTGATTTGCTTCTGGACCTAGAGCTTGGAAAACCAGATCCTGGTGTGTGTCTTGGTCTGTCCAAATGCACCCAGCCCCAACAGAGGGAACCACAAGCTATGGGGTGTGAAAAACTTCAAACAGGATACTCAAGGCCAGTCACAAACAGCATCCAACATTGGCCTGCATGAGAACCCTCCAAAAGAATGGGAGTCCTAGCAGATCTACCTAATACATAGAAACAAATCCAAACAGGCAGCCAAAATGGGGAGACAAAAAAACAAACCCCAAATGAAAGAACAAAATAATTCTACAGAAGAGCTAAATGAAATGGAGATAAGCAATCTATCAGATATAGGGTTCAGAAAACTGATCATAAAGATGCTCAATAACATGAAAAATGGAAATGGAAACTATAAAGGAAAATAAGAATGATATAGTAGAAATAAAAAATACATTGGAAGAAATAGACATCAAATTAGAGGAAGCTGAGGATCAGATCAGTGAATTAGAAGACAGAGTACCAAAAAGAAAACCAAAAAGGAAAAACAATTAAAAAACAGGACAGTTAAGGGAGCTGTGGAACAACATGAAACATAACAATACCCACATCATAGGAATGTCAGAAGATGTAGAAAGTAACCAAGGAATAGAGAATTTATTTGAAGAAATAATGGCAGAAAACTTCCTTAACCTGGAAGGAAAAAGTCACACAAGTTCAGGCAGCACAGAGTCCCAAGCAAGAAGAATCCAAAGAGGCCCACGCCCAGACACATCATAATTCAAATGCCAAAAATTCAAGACAAAGAGAGAATATTAAAGGCAGCAAGAGAAAAGCAATCTGTTACCTACAAAGGGGCTCCCATAGTCTGTCAGCTGATTTCTCATCAGAAACTCTACAGGCCAGAAGGGGATGGCATGAAGTATTCAAAGTAATGCAAAACAAGAATCTGAAACTAAGAATGTTCTATCCAGCAAGGCTATTATTCCAAATAGATGGTGACATAAAGAGCTTCCCAGGCAAAAAAAAGGCTAAAGGAGTTCATCACCACCAAACCAGCATTGCAAGAAATGTTAAAGGGACAGCTGCAATAAGAAGTTGAAGTAGAGAGGAGAAACAGGCATAAAGAAATAAAATGGCAATAGATAAGTACCTAACAATAATAACCTTATATATAAATGGATTAAATGCATCAATCAAAGGACATAGGGTAGCTCAAAGGATAAGAAAACATGACCCAAATATATGCCGTCTACAAGAGATCCACCTTAGAACAAAGGAGTCACACAGGCTGGAAAAAAAAAAAAAATCTGGAGGACTTTAAAGGAGAGATGGGCAGCAATACAGTCACAATAGGGGACTTTAACAACTCCACTGACTTGGAAATCATATCAAGCATCTTCTCAAACATTTATACCATGGAATACTATGCAGCTATAAAAATGAAGGATCTCTTACCCCTTGAGACAGCACAGTGGGACCTGGAGAGTATTATGCTAAGCAAAATAAGCCAGTCAGAGAAAGACAAGTAACGCACGATCTTATTCATATGTGAAATCTAATGAACAAAATAAACAGATGAACAAAATAGAACCAGAGAAGCATGGAACAGACTGACAAATCTAAGAGGGAAGGCAGGAGTGGGTGGGTGGTTGGGGAGAGATTAATCTAAGAACTTTTATGCATATATGGACACAGACAATAGTGTGAAAGTCTGGGCAGGGGCTTAGGATGGAGGGGATCAATGGGGGAGAAAAGGCACATTTGTAATATTTTGAACAATAAAGGTAAATTAAAAAATTATGTTTTTATTGATTTCGGAGAGAGGAAGGGAGAGGGAGGGAGAGATAGAAACACTAATGATGATAGAGAGTCATTGATTTGCTTCCTCCTGCACACCACCACTAGGGATCGAGCTCAAAACCCAGTGTGTGCCCTGACCAGGAATCAAACTCTGACCTCCTGGTTCATGGGTCAAGGCTCAACCACTGAGCCACACCAGGCAGGCTCCTTCTACTCTTTAAATGCACTGGCTGTTTGGCACTTGGAGTTGTCAGGAAGAGTGCCACTGTAAAGTTTCTTGTACATACATTTTGGTGAACATTTGTCCTCATTTTGGTTGAATATATTCCTAGGAGTAGAATTGCTGGGTGACACTGAATGTGTATGCTCATTTTACAATGGAATTGTATAGGTAGTTAGATAGACTTGAGCAGAGCAAGAACAATAGGCCAGGTACAGAATCTTACTGGTGCATAGCAACAGGCAAAACTGGGAAAACAAGGACCTTGTCCTCAGGGTAGCCTTTCCTCCCATAGCATATGCTTGTCCTGTGCTTTAGACCCCCTGACCTTTCCTCCCTAGAGATAATATCTGGGCCTCAGTTGTATTTCTGCTCCAGGCTCAGAAAAGCAGCAAAACCAGACAAGTGACACGTTGGTGGACCTCAGGACCAGCTGCGTGGGATAATCACACCCTGGTACCAACTCTGAAAGGACACACCTGGAAAGCTGATGAATATTCTATTGAGATCCTCCCTGAGACCTCCCCCCAAGTCCCCACCCTTAAAAGCACTTAGGCAGGGGGACCCAGCACACTCTCCCTCCAGGGAGTATATCCGGCCTTTCCCTTCCTCTTTCCCCCACCCTCCAGACAGGTTACCTCCTGAGCCCATTTATTTTACCACTCATTTCTTCTACCTCTGTGACTTTTTAAATAAACGTTTTCTTATACTTTGAGTCTTGGCTCTGAATTCTTTTCTAGCCAGAATGCAAATAGAGGTTGCTGAACCAAGGTCTGGTATGACCCCACCAGTCTAACACCTGCTGTTCTTGCCCCAGCCAACAGAACCATGAGCATTACACATGTGCATATTTCCACAGCAGTGGCAGAGTTCAAGCTGTTCCTTCTTCTCACCTTTGCTGGTCAATCTGCACTGTAGCAATTTTGGTTGATTGATGCATTTGATTTTAAGTTGCATTTCCTTGTAACTAATAAGGTGGGCACTTTTTCATATGTTTATTGATTGTTTTTATAGCCTCTTTTCTGAAGTGGCTGTTCAGTTCTTTAGGCTATATTTCAATGGGATTTTCTGTCTTTTTTATTGATTTGTAAAACTTCTTTATATATCCTAGACATAAGTCCTTGGTGCTATATGAATTGCAAATCTTTTCTTCCAGTCTATGGCTTGCTCTTTCACTCTGTTTTGATGAAAGTTTCTTAATTATAATAAAGGTCACTTTATTAATTTTTCCTGTATACTCAATGCTTTTTATTTTCTGAACTCTTTTTAAAAATATTTTTAATCATATTTTTGGAGAGAGAGAAAGGGAGACGGAGAGAGAAACATCCATGTGAGAGTGCAACATTGATCAGCTGCCTCCTGCAATCCCCTTACCAGGGATGGAGCCCACAACTCCGGCATGTGCCCCAACTGGGAATTGAAACAGCAACCTTTTGATACACCAGATGATGACCAACTAACTGAACCACACTGATGAGGGCTTTTTTATGAACTCTTTACTCACACCAAAGCCATGAATATATTCCCATATTTTCTTTCAAAGGTTTTATTGTTTTCCTTTCACTTTCAGATCTGTAACCCATCTAGAATTAATTTTTATGAACTACATGAGATACAGTCAAAATGTTTTTTTTTCGTGTTTTTTTTTTCAGGGAAACAATAGTGAATAAACCCCAGTGCCTGACTTCAAGGACCTTGCTTTTTAGTGTGAAAAATGGACAATTGAACAATTAATTACAACATGGTAGATACTTGTAAATGATACTGTAATGAGAAAGGGAAATGGTTATTTCACAAACTGTGCCTTGGGTTTGCATTCACAGGCCTGAGGAAAATACCTCAATTGGTCTGTCTGGTAAAGAGAGGCAGGTTTCCTGTAATAGGTCATGTAGGCATCTTCGGAGAAACAAGGGCCATATTGCTCTGCAAAATAATGTTACCCAGGCTTCCCCTGGGGGCTAAATATAGGGAGTGGGATAGTGTAGAACAGTAGAATGAGGATGTTTCAGCCAAACTGGTTCCTGAGCAAGATAGTAGCCAGGACCTGAGGAGGAGAGGAGGCTGCCCACTGAGAAACTGCCTGCGGCAAGATCATCAGGGGAATTTTGGGATTGTGATGTTGAATCTTCCCCTTTCAGTGTTTCCTGTTATGGGTGGTGATGTAATCTCTTCAGTCATTCCTAAGGCATTAAGTAGATGCTTTTATACTCAAAAGCCCAGGAGGTATATTTGTTCCTCTGTGTTCTACCTTCATGATCTCTTTCTTCCATGATGGCTTTTTGTTTATTTCAGCCACTCTCTTATTAAAAGAATTTACATGCCTAGTGATCCCAGCCTGTCTAAACCCTCCCTTCCTGTGTTCCTCACATGTTTTCAGATACTCATTTGGGAAAGCCATGACAACGCAAAATACAGCTCCACCTGTGTCTGTAACACAGAGAAAAACACAAGCACACTGAGTGGTGTCATTTTTAACTCACTCTCACAAACACAATGCACCCTGAAGTCTGCCTGGCCAATGTTGTAATATCATGATAACACACTGAATTTACCTCGTCTAGTCTCTTCCCATACATGTTGATTTCCAGTTTCCCCCTCCCCCTCCACTCAAATCTTTACCATCTTCTGGCCCCATTCTGATTCTCATCTGATGGTTGTGTTTTCTGCTTGACTGAGATAATTCAAGAATTCAAAAGCAGACTTCCACACCTTCATAACCACCCACCTCGCAGGGCCTGTAGCCACACATTCTAGTTCTTATCTGTTATTACGGACAAATGATCTGTGCTCCTGCCCTAGGTCAATCACCCCCTGTTGCCTATTCAAGGCTATGGCTGAAGGAATTCTTTGTTTTCCCTCTCACATCATTGTGTTTTCTCTCTCTACACAGTCATTCCCACCAACATGCAATCATGCTCTGATTTATTCTATCTAGAAAATCACAGGCCCTCTTACTTTTTTCTCTGCTTTTCCTACCACCCTTGAATGAGGCTCTCCTTTGCAGCAGAATTCCTTAACAGAACTGCCCTCACCTTTCGTGTCCAATTCCTCTCATTCTATTCTTTGTTGACCCTATTCCAACCAGGCTTTCATCTCTCCCCAACCCGCACTTCACCAAACTGCTCTTGTCCAGGCCACCCTCATCTCCTAACTGTGAAATACAATGGGCATTTATCAGTCTTCATTTAAAAGTGTTGCTCACCCCTTCCTACCCAAAACCTTTCTCTTACTGAGCTCCTAGGGCACCATCCAGTCCTGGCATTTCTCACAAGCTCATTGATCTCCTCTTCTCAGCCTTCTTTTGTAGACCTTCCTCTCCTCTTTCCATCTATACCTTCTCCCTTCAAGATCTTATCCAGTCTCATGCTTTGAAGAACATTCACACATCAGAGACTCTTATAATTTATCTCTAGCTTAGACCTCTTTCCTGAAGCTGGACTTATACATCCAACATTCTGATCGTCTTTCCACCTGGATTTTAATAGACACTCGACATATTCACAACTGAACTTCTGATCTCTCCCTTCCACCTGCTCCTTCTGTAGACCTCACCACACACTCTTCATTGATGAAAACTCTGTTCTAGTCTTCCCATTGTAGGTTAAAAACCCTGTTGTTATTCTTATTTCCTTTTTCTCACTTTCACATAATCCAAACTGTTGGAAAATTTTATTGTCTTTTCCTTCAAAGTGTGTTCAGAACTAGACCACTTCTCATGTTCTGAATGTCTTTGCTCTTATTCAAGATTCCACTGCCTTCTATGTGAATCACGTTATGTGGTCTCCCAGCTTTAGCCTTGGCCCCAACATTTCCATCTTAACACAGTAACAAGATGGATCTCTTGAAAGTCAAGTCATGGGATTCCCAACCTTCAAATGACTTGTACCTCATTCTGAGGAAAAACTCAGTCTCTTACAGTGTCCATAAATGGTTGGACTCCCTTCACTTTTCTGGCTTTATCTCATACTTGCCCTTCCTTTGTTCACTCTGGTCCCTCTCCACACTGCTCCTTGAGTTTCCTGATGCTGTTCCAGGCATGCTCCTGTATTAGGGTCAATGACTATTCCCTCTGCTGCAAAATGTTCATTCTCTACATGTAAAGCTCATCAATTCACCTCTTTCCAGATTTTACAAAGCATATCTTCAATTATGAGGTCTAACATGAATATTTTATTCAAAATTGCAACCCAGTCTCTCAATAACCAACATTCCAGATATCTCTTACCCTGCTATTTTTTTTTCTTATCACTATCTAGCATATGATAAATTTTATTCATCAGTTTATGTTTATAGCTAATTGTATACAACATGAGCTCTATGAGGGAAGACATTTTTGTCTATTTTTTTCACTAGTTTTTTCAGAAATTTTTTGAATAAAGACAACACCAGTAGGTACTCAGTAGTATTTGATGAATGAGTGCATATTTCAGGATAGATGACCTGGGGCAGGAAAAAAAATTTCAAATTGTACCACAATAGAGACTACTATTCTGTTGTCCACACAATTTAAGAAGTACCAGAAGTTTTCTTGAAAAGTTAATGCCAGGATCCAATATATATTTTACTATAGTATATTATACATAAAAAAATATATAATATATATAGTATATAACATATACTGTATGTTATATACTATAACATATACACACAAATACACACACAAACATGGCCAATTTTTATTAGCTTAAAAAATTCTCAAGTTTAAAAGTGTCTCTAATGACTGAATATAGTGATAAAAATTTAGATTCTACATGATGGCTAAATAAAGATTTTAGCTCTTAGAGTATGTAGGACCCGTAAAGAATTGTGTTTTAATTGGGATATGTTCTGCTTGCAAATGCTACATACTTCACCTGATAAAGTAAGAATCATTATATTTCCCCATCAAATCTTTTTGGATTCAGAATCAATTGCATAAAATGTTTTGAAACTTTTCTAAATGCTGTCTCTGCACCAAATATAAGACATTTTTTAAAAAGATTCATGCCATTTAAAAATATTTATGTGTCTTTCTGTCTAATTATTAAGCTCCTCAAAGGAGGGATGCAGACTATTATCTTTGTACCTAAAGACCCTTATAGATGCTAGAGAAATGTGTGTGTCCCTATTAATTAGTTGGAAATATCAAACACATTTCTATCCCTGGCTCCCAAATTTATTTCATTGTTGGAACTAATACTTAGCTAATGTTGATCTGCAGACAAACTGAGATCACTTATGGTTGATCTCTGGAAAGTCTCCTTGAAAATGGCCCTAAAAGAGTTGATGGTGTCACCTATCCTAGGCCATCATTCATTTGCTCCATCTGGGAGCCAACAAGGTAACACACTAAAAGGTCAGGCAACAGAGGCAAGATCCAAATTGTGGTTACACCTAAACATGAGAGAAAACTTCACTAGAAGGAAAAGGGAGAGCAGAGGAAGCAATGTAATTAAGACTCAAGTGAAAAGAGACTGGGATTTCAAAAGCAGTGAACTAGATACCAATTTTTTCCTTTCACTTTTGAACATAAAATGGGCTACTGTGTTGAAGAAAGTACTAAGTTATTAGTGTTACATAAACTGGAGTGGAATAGCACCTGTCATTACAGAGTTTGTGTGTGTGTGTCTGTGTTGCTGTGTGTTTGTGTCTTGGTGTGTGTCTGTTTCTGTGTGTGTGTCTGTGTGTTGTATCTGTGGGTTTCTATGTGTGTGCCTGTGTATATCTGTGTTTATGCCTGTGTGTATGTGTGTGTGTGTGTGTGTGTCTGTGTTTCTGTGTGTGTGTCTCTGTGTGTGTATCCTTACTTCAGTGCAGGTCATTTTATTTTGTTAAGATGAAGATATTTCTTAACTTTTCCTTTCAGAGTAGTTGCAAAATTTAACTGAGATCTAATTTATTGTTGAAAGTGAAATTGTTCTACTAATATCTGATGCTTGGGATAAGCCACTCTCATTCTTGGGATTATTTAAAATTCCACTGAAAGTATAAACTTAAACTGAAATTTTTTAAGATTGAGGAACTCAGACTGGCAGAATTGGGATCTGAAATCTGCTGGTTTGTGCAGATTGTACCCTAAAATAGGAAGTTGGAATTTGGGTTGATTTAATGGAGGGTAAATGACTCATCAATGCTGCCATGTAATAGATGTCCTAAATTTAGCTTTTCTTTCAGTGTAAAACCTAATATTAATAGTTACATGAAACTTTATTATACTGCAATTTTCTCATTCCTTTTTTCCATCTGTTAATCAATTATCACATCTTTAAGTACCTGTTAAGACATTTAGTCCATAAAGGGGACTAAATTAAACTCAGTAAAAACTGAGTTGAATTCATAGAACATGCTGATTAGGGAAGTGTTGTACAACCCATGAAGTTAGAATGATGGGTCTCAAGTCCATCAGATTTGGAGACAAAACACACAGAAATTTGGGGTGTTATTACCGAGGAACATATATCCTTTCACTGTTTTGGAAAATGCATGCATATTTACAACAAAAGATGTTTCAGAAATAGACTTGTTTTTATACTCTGCATCTCTTATTGTTATGTGTTAGAAAATAAGACACATTTAATACGGCGTAGAAATAAACCTCAGTGTTAAAACCATAACTGACTAATCTTACTGAAAAATGAGAAAAGAAAATGTGAAAGATTTTTGACATTTATACTGAGATCCCTTCACACAAAAGTACGCTTGAGAAACAAAGATTAGGAAATAATAGACCTTCATATCAGGCAGTTTTGTTGCTCTGTGAGGTACTTTAGATGACCCAAAGATAACCACAGGAAAACACACCAGGAACTCTGCGGAGGATGTCTGACATGCAAAGTGGGCTCTGGCTTTTAGGCGCCCTGGTGATGATAGTTGCTTTAATAAGTAACAAATAAAAAACAAAATTTTAATAAAAGTATGCTTTTTGGGAATTTTGTTATTACTTGATTTGAGACATACCTAGATTGATTTATTATTTCTCCTACTTTACTATTTCTCCAGAAATTTTGAACTCAAAAGTAATTCACATTTATCCCTTGATATATTTTTCTTTTAAAGATTTTTTTAAATGAGGTGCTATTTTTACTGTTGATATCTTCCAATTAGTAATCCAGAGAAAATGAAGTTTTCCTGAGTGTCCATACTTTATATGAACATGAGCGTTGATGTGAACAAGCCAAAGCTTTCTGGTGCCTGTGGCTCGGCTTTCTTGGGAAGGTTGGAGGAGGCTGGGCTTCCAGCCCCCAGAAGGCAATGTCAAAGGGTTCTCTCTGCACAACGAATAGGTCTTTGTCTGAAATGACTTATTAAAAAGATGAAAGATATTGTTCTTTAAGCCTATTTTTAGCAGTCTTTGTCTGAAATGACCTTAAGCATAGGACTCATGACAAAACGTAATCCTTTTTCAAATCCTGCATATGCTCAATTCATGCATTTTAATCACAGGACCTGCAAGACCTGAGTGCTCTCTACAACTATTTCTTCTTAAAAGTTCCTACACTAATGCAAATATTTACTTCCTTTTTACTCATAGCCATTAAGCTTATGGGAAATCAAGCTCAGCAGCAACCTTAAAGGCAAATGCAAAAAAAAAGAGATGGGAAGGAGGGAGGAAGGAGTGTTAAAGGACAGCAAACTGAAACACTGTCACATGATCGCAGAGGAAACCAGTTTGGGACCAGGTGACGCAAATTAAGACAGAATGTTGGAAACTAATTTGGTGCCATCTTCAAAATAAGTTTAATCCTTTTGCTTCTGTAACTCTGCCAGAAAAGATGAAACTATCTCTACAGTACTTATTCCATTTCCTACACATTTACTGCTCAATAATTTTATTCTTTTTTTAGCACAGGGAAAAGTCATTCTTTGGGATAATCGATCAACTAGGAAAATACTAAAATTTCTGAAATTGAGTGTAATAGAACACACAGAATTTGATGACAAGTTTCAATATACCTTCCCATTTTTTATACCATATGTTTAAAGTACCATATTTTTAAAAATGTCCTCTTGAAAACCTGCCAAAGCCCAGGGCAGATTCTTTTCCTCATCTTGTGGAAGACCAGGAGTGGATTTATTGAAATGTATGTGCCAAACATTTTTAGTATTTAAAAAAGGAGAGAATTGTATGACTTGCCCAAGGACTGGCTGGATAATTCTGGTGGTCCGCAGGAGTGGGGGGAGGGGTTTAGTCAAGTCAGCACAAAAGACCTTCCTGGAATCAGTCCACCTCCAGCCCACCCCCATCACATCATAATAAAGCTGTGAGTAATTATCCTGTGGACCATCAGAGTCACTTCTTCCAAATTAGGATAGAGGATTCATTTTTATATTTTTAAGATGCTTCTTGGCAACCACATGATACAACAGGTGTGGCTGTTGTAAATGTGATAATTAATGTTGGTCAATTATTTTAAAGTCTAGAAGAATCTGTTCCATTTTTTATTATAAGGTCACTTTATGAAATTACATAACCACAGAATAGAAAGTTAAGAAAACACCTCATAATTCCACAATCCTACCAAGGCAAATTATATACTGTGTGCATTGGGTAGAATGTAAATGCATATCAATTGGGGTAAAACAAATATCAGTGGCGGCCTCCTGCCCTTTGTAACTGCTCTCATTACTGCCAGTTCTACTGACCACCAAAGGCCTAATGTCTTCATGAGCTTTTCTGCTTCCAAATCCTGCCCTGATGCCTAACATCTCCATTTTGCCATGTCAACAAAGATAAAAACTCAACTTTCTACCAACTGCCCCTTGTGGTCCCCTGTATCCCCCCAGGCCCACTGAGAACAAACATACCCACTCTCAGACACTGAGTACTCGGGGATTATGCCATTTTGTGAAGTGCCAAATCTGTAACGCTTTAAGGAGAACGCTGAAACCACAAAATCAGAAAGTCTTTTAGTTTTGTAATTACCCAAATATCATGCCATATCTTACTTTGCTATTTAGGTCTGACTTTCCTGTGTGGATTTCATTGTGCCTGGACTTTCTGGTACATTTATTTCTTTGTTTTCCTTTCCTCTTTCCCTTTCTCTTCCCTCCCTCTCTCTCTTCCCCTCTTCCCTCCCTCTCTGCCTCCGTTCTCCTTGAACAAAAGCAACAGGTACACATCTGTATTTTATATGTAAGTTCATGCTATTTATTTCAGGACTTCTCCTTCAAAATATTTCTTGGGAACTTTTTGATTTCCTGTTGTAACATGATCCAATTGCTTTCTAAGTTTATTATACAATTGGATCCTATGACTTTTTTCTTTCATTCTTAGATTAGACTCATGATTTCTTGAATTTCATTTACTCTTTATTTGCAGATATTCTTGTTGGTTTTGCAGGTGACTCTATTATCATTGTAACTATCTAGATGATATTAATAGTAGGAAAGGGGTAAAGGGGAGGCCAAACATTGTAGGCATTGCCATCTGGGCAACTTCTCCAGGGAGCTGCAACTTCACACTCCATGGGGAACCACCAGTCCATTCCTGGAAAATCACTGGTGGAAAGAGTCCAACAATGGGGAAGATGGGTACATGTGCAGTGAAGCTGGGGTCACGTAGGGCAGGTGCTTTCCTATCAATCTAGCCTGGGGAACCATGGATTAGCTAGAGGGGTTGGAGCCAATGCAAACCTATGAAATTTGGGAATACATAATTCCCAGATAAAGGAATTCTCCCTCTCCTGTTCACCTCATCTTGCTCCTGCTTCCTCACTCTCTCCCATGTTCTCTCCATAGCCATGTGGCCCTAGAAGTCACATGGTTCAATGGCCATGCAGACCTCACATGAAATGGAGTACAGCTGGGAACACAAACTAAGCTAGCCTGATGCTGAACTGGACTGTACAAATATGGAACAGAAACTCTGGGCAATGGCTTTAATCCTAGCTCTGCTGAAGGTACAGCTGGACTTCTTTCATAGTGGCACAAAGGGAGAGGGTACCTTGGAAACTCGGGGATTTAGTTTCATGCAAATAAATACCACTCATTCTCCTGCGTGAGTCTCAGAATATTCCTTTTCTCATGACATTACAAGAAGCCCACTTCCACCAGTGGCAGGTGAGGACACAGGGAGCTTCCTAACGATAACAATTCTTTCAAGGTTGATCTATGGGTGGTAGAAGCAGAAGTCACCTGCTGGTGGCAGGCAGGCATTGTGGTTTGTTTGATTTCCTTTCACGGTGATTTCTCAACCTCATTTACCTTTAGGGGAGGCCTGTACATCTCCAGCCTCTTCCAGGTCCAACCACTCTTATTGTCCTGCTCCAGACAAGGTTCATTTCTTAATATTATTGCTACAGGCCTTTCCATTTATACTCCCAGGTGAAATTCATTGTTTCTTACCATCTCAATTGACTGACATAGTTATGACAGGATTCTAGATTCAAAAGGACCACCTTCAGAGCTTTGATACAAGTTTCCACTGACTTCTAGAACTGCCTCCCTGCTGCTAATGAGGAACCAGAAACCCATGCCAGTCTTTTTTCTTCCCCAAATAATGCATATCCACCCTTTGTCTCTTCTGGAAGCTTTAAGATATGTTCTTTATCTTTGGTATCTCAAAATTCAGGAAGCTATGTCTGTGTGTGAGTGCTATTTCATTGCCCATTCAGCACATATTATCTAAAACACTTGCCTTTCTTTAGTTCTATCAAATTTTACTCTATTTGGTTAGCTTTTCCCCTCCATTTCCAAGGTCCTCTCTTTTTGGAACTCTATTCATATTGATTCATTAATTGAGCTTCTAGCCTGTCCTCTCATATTTCCTATTTCTTTATCTCTTTGTCTATTTCTTCAATTCCTTCAATAGAATTGTATTTTTCTATTTCTGAAATACATTCTATTAAAAATTTCAAAACTTTGAACAGAAACAGTTTCTGGGCCAGCTTGTAAGCAGCTTAGACATTGTTATTCTAAGCCACACATCAAGATAAAAGCTAAACAAACCCCAAATCAGCAACTCTTCTTAGAACCGTCATAGCACTGAGGTCACAGGGCAAACTGCTGACCTAACAAATGAAGAGACAGGAGGGTACAAAGCATCACAGCTCACAGGGTCAGAAACCCACCAGCAGGAAGTTTCTTGGGAATCATATTAACTATTGCTTTTACATTAAAAAAAAAAAATTAAGAATTATTTTGGGGTTTTTAAATCCCCTTTATTTGTAGTCTCTTCTTATTTCACAGAAGAACTATCATCTTGAATTTTTCTTAGGATACTACTAATTGGAGATTATTTTAAATCTCTTCTCTTAATTTTTTGGTATCACTTCCACTATCTATAACAATATTTATTCATCCTGGTAATTTGGAGCTGGGGGCACTACTGGTGTTCTTGTGTCTGATGGACTTTGGTTGTCTGCTTATGTTTATGAACCAAGGACTAGAGTAATTAAAAAAGGTGGCCAGAATTTCCTCCACACCACAGTAGTCTGTTTCTACACCAGTCCTCCTCTTGAATTCGTCGGTTGACTGTTACCTCTGCTCACCTGGGTGAGCTTTGGTGACTGGAAGTTTCAGCCCAAGAGGCACATGTGAACAGGCAGGAAAGCTGGGCCCTCTCATCTCCATCCTTAATAGAATGAAGAAGGCTTGGCTGGCATCAACACTTAGGGCAACTCTAATCTTTTCTGTGTTCAGTGGATGTGCATCACTTGTAACCTTGAAAAAAGTGCTGCTCCAGAAAGATGTGTGTGTGTGTGTGTGCGTGCTTGTGTATCTGTCTGTAATGACTTGCACAGCTCTTCCATTGACAGTTCTGCAATTTATGACGTTGATCTCTGCCCCACTTCCCATTCTCACTTCCCATACCTTTATGCAACATAATTAGGGTTTCTGGAGGGCACTTCAAAAAGGAGAGGCTTGTCCCTTCTGTAATGTTATTTCTTATGCACATTCCAGGCTAGGATTAGCTTTGATTTATTTATAAATTATTCTAAATGTTTTCCAGGATCTAGATATTTATCTGACTGGCTGTTGGCTCTCCTTTCTTCCTCTCATACCTTTTATGAATATACTTTCTTCTTCTTTAATGTTACTTTAGTGAGATTTTAGGAAGGAGAGGAAATAATCGCATGTGCTTCTTCCGCTCACTTGAACTTAAAGAAAGCACAACTTTCCCATGAGCGTTTGTATTAAAGGTTTTCCTCTACTTTTCATGAAAGCATTATATTCTATTCAGCAACTGTTACATCATTTATTACCTATTTTCTGATTTTGTATATCATCTTTTCAGTTTTTATGCTTAGAAACATGACACAATGAATATTATCTGTTCATGTAGTTTTTTCCTTCATTTAAACTATTTTCTTTGAACCAATTTCCAGAAATAGGATGAGTGAGTAAAGATATTTATTTTTATGACTCAAATTACTTTCCGAAGGATTTATGCCAATTTACGACACAAACAGTAAATGAGAACAATAGTTTCCCTGCATTTTTTCACCTTTGGTCATTATTTTAAATATTTGCTTTCCTGTAACTTTTAATTTTTAAATTTCTTAATCAGTTTATTAAGTCTCCAGTTATTACTTTACCCTGGCTCATTAGCAACAGAAATGATTTTAAAAAGTAATCTCTTTGATTTCTTTTTTTTAATGAAAGCACCTAGTTTATTCATGTTCTTTTGATTTTAATGTGCTAACTTTTAGCTAGACAGCTCAGTAAAATTAATTCCCATGTTTTACTTAGTAATTTTGCCTTTCCCTACTTCTCAAATTCTATGAAAATCACTCAGAGAGATCTGTTCTCCACCATCAGTGCTCCATTTCCACCAGAAATAGACTACTTTTTAACTTAGTAACACATTTCCTCTTGCTTGTAAGTACAACAGACACAAAAGACTAAACCAATTGGCTTTAAGAGGTAACAAATTCCTTTAAAAAAATCTATTGTTTGAGATCAACAAATAATTGGTTAAGTAAAGGCCTTCTTATGGTATTATGTGCAAACATTATATATAATTTTCAAGGCAACTTTATAAGATAGATACCATTGTCTATTATATAGATTTTAGTTGGAAACTACTAGATTACAAGCAACAAGCTAGAAAGTTTGTTTGAGGTTAAGTAATTATGTTAGAAAAACCCTTGAATGAAAAAATGATGTTTTTTTGCCAGTCAAAGCAGGACAAAGTAGAGAAAATATTTCAAATCATGTTGTACAGATAACAGAAAAAAACTGGCTTATACATTAATGATCAATTATGTCATCAAAAATTTTTAAATGTGTTCAAGCTCCATTTAGAGAAAATTATTTTTAATATATTTTAGAAAACTATATTCATTATATATTGAGTCTTGAAATTTAAATTGATTAACAGGAAAAATATCGTATGTAATATATTTTAGTCTCTCTCTTTCTCTCCCCCCCTCCCTCGGCTCCCAACTCTTCCCACCCTCCCTCCTTTCCAAACTCTTCATAAGAAGTAAATTATGTTTATAATTTTAAAATTATGAAGTTAAAACTTTGGGAGTCTATGACTCTTGGCCATGAGAAAAGCACATTGGACTCAGTGTGGACTAAAATTTTATCCACAAGTGTGTGATGATAAATTTGGTAGAAGTTGATCATAGACATATGAAATAATTAGTAAATAAAATAGCATATCATAAACTGATAAATACTAAGTATCAGTGATCAGAGAATAGGGTACTAATTACACATTATTGAAAGTACAAATGAAAAGAGTGTAGAGAGCTGTTATGGACTGAACGTTTGTGTCCCCCTCAAAATTCATATGTGAAGTCCTAACCCCTAGTGTGATGGCATTAAGGTCATGGGGGTGGAGCCCTCATGATGGGATTAGTGCCCTTGTAAGAAAAGACCCGATAGAGCTTGCTTTTGTCTTTGCTCTCTGCCGATTAAGCACACCTGGAGAAAATCGTGTCTATAAACTAGGAAGTAGGCCCTCATCAGAAACCAAATCTACAGGCACCTTGACCTTGGACTTTAGTCTCTAGAACTGTGAGTCATAAATTTTTATTGTTTAAGGCACCCAGTCTGTGGTGTTCTGTTAAAGCAGTTCAAAATGCCTACGACAAGAGTGAAGAGGTAAATATTGGCTTAAACAAATAGAGGGGAATTTTACAGAGGATATGAGCTACCATCTTAAGATTCCTGCTTTGATTGGTGTGTTATTGCATTTCATCTTCCTAAACTAAATTATAACTCAATCTACTGGAAAATACTAACTGCATTATTTCAGCTCATATGAAAATGATTCGATATGCACCCTGACCAAGAAATATACTTTTAAAGCTAACATCTTTAAAATTGTTCCATGGACAAGCTAGTCAGTAATATAAAGATTATATCCATTATATATAAACATGAAAATTATGCGAGTAAAAATTATCTTCACTCCTGGGGTTAACTTAAAAATCTTGTCATTGTAACAGTGTTGACACAGAACACTTATATGTTGCTAGAACCAGTAGCAAGGAGAGCAAAGTTAGGTCTTATTCCAGTATGTTCACTCCTAACTGAAATCTGATAGAAGTAAAAAAAAAAAAAAAAATTCTATGCCAAAAACCCAACTTGGTAGAGACTCTCGTAAAATCAAAGGAGGTAACTTAGAGTCTATGGTTGCTGATAACCTACAGGCAATTTTCATCCTGAGGACTCCAGACACAATATTATGTGGAAACGAGGAGGAACATAGCAGCCATGCTGGTTCCCGTGGCGGCCGCACCTCCTTCACAGTGCTTCCCATCAGACTTATTTTCTAGAAAACATGTGAGAAAGGAAAGAAAGAGCTCTCGATTATTTTTGAACAGAAATATACCTGCATTCTTTCTAATGTCATTGGAGAGAAACAAATAATTGGTTTTAAAAGGCCACCTTTGGGGCATGAAGTGCCAATATTATAAGTAATTTCCAAGTTAATCTTGTAAGACAGGCACTATTATTGTCCCATTTTTCAGATGAGAAAAATGAGGTCCAGAGAGTTTAAGTGATTTTTTTTCAAGGTTATACACCTGATAAATGAGAGCATATTTCAACCACGTCCAAATTTCAAAGCCAATATCTTTAACTATTAAGCTATATTGTTTCTCTAACCTAACATTAGTCAGTCAAGTTAACTCTTGTATCAACCCAATAACTGATTTAAAAAATAAATCAAAATCAGTCATGAATGAATATTCTCTAAATTTTTCAAGAATAAAAGAGATTTTATGCCAGAGGAGACTTGGACATCCTTAGCCTGGTTTACTGTCATGCTAACGAAAGCTTGCTCAATTTAAGACTTCTTGGAGGCATGTGGTAACAGGAGAGATTTGTCTCTTTCAGCAAACACAGATATTGTACATTTAAGAATTACATGAAAATCTGCAATTATTCTATCGGCATAACATTTCCTCTGCCCCAGACAGAACAATGAACCCTGCACGATACAGAATGTTAAAGGGAAGTAAGGCTTTGCTTCTTCTGCCAGAATTCCTTGTGGTCCAGCTCACAGATGCTCTTTAGTGAAACAGTTTCTCAACCCTGGGACATACTAAATATGAGAGCAGTTGTGGATCACCCGGTTCCCAATTGTGCACTAGATGAGTGAAAATGTCATCATATAGATGCTACAAGATGGAATCTCATAAAACTATCAACATGGATGATGTGTCAGCCACACTATGGAATGAATCATGTCCATGTTCACGTATTTCAGAATTTTAACAACTTTTTCCCCAAATGGAAGAGCAAAGTTTCAAGATATCATATAATGTTATCTTTTGAAATTTGTGAAAATGAATGTCCATTTTATTGTTTATTTTGTCACCAGTAATGTCTTGAACCAAACAGGATCTGAAAATTACCTGGATGAAAGGGGTCTGGAAGGAAATAAGCCAACTCTTCTTTTGACAATTAAATGAATAAAATGTTTATTCAGAAGTTGGTGAGTCAACCCTTTAGGAGACGATATATGACTTAATTATTACTAATTTATTATGAAATGCTCTACCCTCCTTTCAATCTATTTAAAGTCAACCCCATCTTCTGGGTATAACTCCAGTTCCATTTTTGCTTGAAGTCTTTGCTATGGCAACAAATCCATGACATTTCTTTTGTCAGAAATACAAATATGCTTAATGGCACTAGATAGGTCTTGGATCCCATTCACGTGTTTTCACATCTACTTAAATTTTATTTAAAAATAGCATTGCATCACTGTTATATCAATTACAGCAAGAATGGTACATCATAAATGCATATAAACTGATAAAATGTATGTACATATTTTAGTGAAAGAACTAATTGTGGGATAGTATAACATCTCCTATTTATATTTGGGAAAGTGTAGGTTATACTGCCACATTGGTTTATACTAAGAGGAGTGAAGATATCTGAAATACAGACTTAGCCACACCTATATATGGATATTTAAAAAATTGGGCTGTCAATCCAGAAAATCAATTTTTTAATTTACTGTAACACTGGTTCCTTTATTATATGCTCTTTCTGGACTCATTGGAGGGGTGAGGGAAAAGGAAAACATCTCCAAATATGTATAGATACGTTAAATATAGGACAAGAAGGAATCTTATCTTCTTAAGGTCAGTTTATAATTTTTACTCTTTTGACTTCTGCTCCAACTCCAACATCACATGGAAATCCCTCTGCCAGCCAGGAAGGAACTGAGATTATCCTCTGTGTATTATGTATAATAAAAAATAAATAAAATAGGCCCAATTCTTAAGGGTTAATATTCTTAAGCTTTATCTGCCTTCTCTGAGTAAATATTTTGACGAATATTATCTTATGTCTGCTCTCCTAACTAAAAAGTAATGCAGCTCATAAGACTTGCAAAGTCAGGTAATTGATTCCAAAGGGAATTCGGGGGTTAGAATTGCAATTTCCTCTAAAGGAAACACCATGTTTGGAATCTTTAGTAGCTGTCTCTATGTTATTAACAGCCCTACTTATATTTGACAGACAAGTAATAATGTGGTCATCCATCTCTAAGACAGCAGATATGAATATATTTCTAACTTTATAAATGAACTTTAAAAGCCCTGCAGACAAATGTCATTAAGTAAAGAATGGAAATTGAGTAAATGGAGTCTTTGGATTTTATTGATGACTAAATCTTTACTTTTCTACAACTGCTAATAAGCATCTTGAATGTTAACTAAATAAAATAAACATTTCCTGTGTATTAGACGCAGTGCTCTTTGAGCGAGGTCACGCAGAATGTTTTCGAGATGCCTGCACTTATAGCTTCTTAAAGCTGAGCAAAGCATTCCACACATCCTGTAGGAAGAGCATCAGCCGTGGCAGAGTTCTGACCTTCCACAGATGAAACTCAAGGAGGGTTCTCCATGTTCCACCATGGATTCTTCTTGCTACATAAGCATGCCAAGGTCAGCAGAATAACATTTCAAAACCTTATCTAGACCAAATATAATTCAACACTGAAAGTCTGATGTTTTAGTCAGGTAGGATAAACAAACTGGTTGATTACTAAAAACAGCTCTTTCTTGATATAATGCAGAAATTACCCCCCCCCTTTTTTTTTTTTTTTTTTTAGAAGAAATTATCTTTCTTTTGAAAAACAGTTTGGGCTGTATTTTTACTCTAAGTCAAGAACTTCCAGGTGTTCTTGAATATTTGCACATGGAAGACCCCAAATTTGTCATCAGCTCATCTCCCAGGATCACTCCACATTTACAAGAAGCTTTCAAATAATAAAGAATTGTTTAGCTTAGTGCTTTGTTCCTGCTTTGTTGCACATATCAGTTACCTGGTGAGATTTTCGAACCTCCTGGTGTGTGGATTGAGGAGGCAAGAAATAGCTAGAAATTGACCTCAGTTTCAAAGAATTTTTTTGGTATTGAAACCAACTTAAAAACAACTATCTTGTATGGCTCACTCACTTCCACACACATATAAAATTAGAACAGGTCCATAAACTATCTAATCAAGGTAAACAAACTGTGCGCTCCCAGCAGACAAGCTCTTAACTTACAGGAAACTACTTTTCATGACATTATGCCCATCTGAGGGCAGAACAATTTCTGGCAAAGCATTTGTTGATAGATATTTTGATATCAGGAAAGATGTTATGCATCAAAAAGGTGAACAATTACCTTTAATTTTTATTAAATCATTGCTTCATTCAACATCATGGCATACTGTGTGCTAAGCCCCCGAGACTTTGGGACCTTGAGACACAATGATGAAAAAGGCCCAGGCCCTTTCTTCATGAAGCTGAGGCTTATAAAACATACAACACTGGAAAGTTCAATAACTTTTTTTCTCTTTTCAACATCTTTATGATGAATAGGAATAGAAATTTTTGTGTGAAATTCATCAGTACATCACTCTATTTTGCTAATAAACAATGAACATCTACTATGCATTAAGCCAATGTCAATGCTTAAGCAACAAAATATATGATGCTGACCACCAAGAAATTATCATCTAGTTGGGAGAAAAGGTAAACAACCAGGAAAATTTTGAGGGATGATATAACTAAACTGAGTAATGATAAATTGATTCTGCTATGAAGCGATAAGCCCCAAAAGAAAGCTGATTGTTGGTAAATAATTTGGGCAGTGAGCAAAACTGGGCAAAATGTTAACACAGGTCACCTAGAGGCAATCTGGCCAGGTGATAAATCTGAATTGCAGTCAAGGATGGAAGTAAAAAATTATACCCCAGCCAATATTTTAATCAACAGATATTTTTGAGCACCAAATGCATCTGGAATGCACTATGGGAAGATCCTGCCATTATAGGAGTGAGCAAAAGGAGAGCGGGTCTTGGCCAGCTAAGAGTTACCCTGCATGGTAAATACTATGAACGCCATTTGAAAGATTAAGAAAATGGCCATCAAATAGGGTAAGTAGCTTGTTCAACATTCTTCCAAAAACAGATGGATGACCTGAGATTTAAACCTTGGCCTGTGTCTGAGACATTCCCAAGCCCTGTTGTTTTCTTCCATGCTATGCTGACTTTAGGTCAAATCCGTGGAGAAATAAGCTATAATATGAATAACTCACCAGGTCAAAAGGTAGAAGAACTGAGAAAATGTCAAGAAACAGACTACAAAACAGGCCATATTATGGCAGGAAGTAACATCTGAGAGTGGGACACCTGCTGCTGGGTGGGTCTAGCTATGTGGTATAAGGGGAGTCACAATAACTCAGAGAGAGAAAGATTGGCATGGTCCCTGAGGCTAGGAATTTATTAAATAGACAAGGATCAGTGGAAGTGACTATTGTCAGGGAAGTTTTCTTCGTAATAACATTTTTTTTTTTTTTTCTTGACAGTGAAAGGTGTGAAGGATTTGGGTGGGAAATGAGCAGAGAGGTCTATTCAGAGCATAGGTCACAAGTGATTTAAGAATTAGAATGAACTTGACATGACCGAACAATGGAAGACAAAGGAAAGACGTGTTGGGCAATTCCAAGGTAACATCTGCTATTATCACATGTAAGAAGCGGCTGGAAAAGACAATGTGTATTCTTGTTTTTTAATCAAGAAACTCTTGTTAACATTCTGTATCTTTGATTATTTCAGTCCTTATAATGTCCTGGAATAATATTTAAAAATTACTTCAAATAGAAGTCCCATACTATTTATTTAACATCCATTTTCAAAATTCTTTTAAAAGTAATTACAGGAAATTATCGGCCTTTGTATCTTGCTGGCTGACATGTCATATAAATCATCCAATGTGTCACTTCTGATAAAGCCCATGTAATTGTATTATATGACAGGAACTGACAATCATAAATAGACAGGATAACCTAATTTGGAAAACTCAGACAAATGCAATTTCTTTTAAACTTGAGTTCAAAAATGCTGGTGAAACTCTACAGAAGATTGTCATATTAATGTGACTTTGAAGAATGTAACATGCTCTTCCTTCAAACCTGAAATCTATTTCCGTTTTATACTTTAGATATAAGCTCATAAAATGTGTTATATAAAATATTTATAACAAATGTTGAAGAGAAAGAATGATGTGATTACTTAATTCAGTCTATTTTCACTTGATTCACTCAGTAATTTGAGTCCTTTTGAAGTTCAGGGTGTAAACAGGGGTCTCTTCCCTTGGCAAAGAGCGAGAAGCTGCCAATCACCCTATCTTGACAAAAACAGAGGCATTTACTGGAAAGAAGGCAGATATGCTCAAAATCATGTCTACCTGAGTGTGGTTGCCAAACTTTGAATTTCACAATCAATATCAATACCACAAAAGTAAGAAACTTTATCTCTTGGACCGCATAGAATATTGACCAGACAACTTGACATTTTAATTGCTGAGATTTCTCTCTTCTTAATGCTGAAGGCCGGCACCTGCAAGGCATATGCTAGAAGTTGCAAACATGATGAAGATGGGGACCCTTGGGGCAAGGCTTGGGCCAGCCCAGCTCTAACTATTGCCCTGCACTGGGCATTTCGCTCCAGGCTGCTCTTTGCAGCCTGTAGGTGCAGATGTGTGTGGATTTCTGCTCTTTACCCCACACTTGCCACATTCAACTGACCCAATAGAGTAATATTTTCCTTTGTGGTAGCTGGGAAATGTATTGGAAAGATCATACTATTATAACCTTTATGCTATTATAACAACAGCCTCATGATCAGAAAAATACCTTCAATAAACTGGTGAAGCAACTGTCTGGTCTGATAAGAGTACTCTCAAGAGTCCTTGCCCGGCCTGGTGTGGCTCAGCGGTTGAGCGTCGACGTAGGATCCAGGCGATCGGGGTTCGATTCCTGGTCAGGGCACATGCCCGGGTTGCGGGCTCGATCAATGGCTCTCTCATCATTGATGTTTCTCTCTCTCTGTCTCCCTCTCCTTTCCTCTCTCTGAAATCAATAAAGATATATTTAAAAAAAAAAAAAAAAAAGAGTCCTTGCCTTTTGCCGGGAATCATGCTAAACACTCCACATATATAACTCATTTCATCCCCACAAGAGCCCATGTAGGAGATGTGCCACTTATGAGAAAAATGAGACTTAGAAACAACTTAATAAATTGTGAAAGATAGTATTAAGAGATACACCTGAGATATTTTGCAAGTAGTTATACTGGGTCCTGAACCTCAAATCTAAATCTCTCTAATTCTAAAGTTCCAGTAAATTCTCCATGATCATATTGTTTCAAGAAAAATATTTTATTTCAGAGAGTTCAGCCAGGAGTATTTTCAAAAGTTAACAAAGAATTCTGTTAGTTTCTGGGATTTATTTTTAATTTGGTTGAACATATTAGCAATTATAAGGAGAAAAAAATGGAAGGACATGAAATTTGATTTTAATATTTTCAAATACTTCCCTGAAATATTCAAATTATCAGAAATTCTGAGATGATAAACTAGAATCAAAAGCCTCTGAGAAACTTTTATATTTTTCTGTTGTCAAATTAAGAAGCATGAGAAACATTTCAGTTACAGCTTTTAAAATGATCTTAATTGGTTCACCCTTCTCTAATCCCTATGGCTAAATGTAACCAAGCACCCAAACACCTTATGCATTGAAAAGGAAGTTTTTAAGTCAAGAAAAGGCACAAATATCAAAACATTGGAAACTTATAAGGTAAGGACAAAAGAGTCCTCTTAAATTAAATTAGAAAAGTAGAGACTGCCTGACCCCCACCCTCTTTTTTTCCAGTTTGAATGAGAAAAGCCATTAAAATCTTGATGTTGGCAGTACTGGTTTCTACATTTTATTCCTCAACTTGAGTACATTCTAAAAATGTGGATTGTTGAATTACATATTTACTGAACTGGATTTGAAAGCAAAACTATGTAAAACAAAAGCACTACTGAGTCAGTAATCTAATAAGCAGTGGGTATGGTAACTTGAGGGGTTTATGGGAAAGGCAATTGTTTCTACCATTTTATTCACATGCCAGTCGTTACTGCAGAACTGATCCAAGTTCAATTGCTGGCAAAATTGCCTCTTTCCAACCCTGATTATTTGCCACAGTTGGGAATTACTACAGTGATTATAAATCTGCAACTTCATCTAGAACTTGGCATCACCATAACTAAAGTATCCACATTTCCTTTAAAAATACATTTAAAGCCAGGCTGGTGTGGCTCAGCAGTTGAGCATCAACCTAGGATCCAGGAGATCGTGGTTCATTTCTGGGCCAGAGCACATGCCGGGGTTGAGAGCTCGATCCCCAGTTGGGGGCATGCAGGAGGCAGCCTGTGAATGACTTTCATCATCAATGTTTCTATCACTCTCCCTCTCCCTTCTCTCTGAAATCAATACAAAACCATATTTTAAAAAATACATTAAAAAAAGGAGTCATTTTGCCACACCACTAACTAACCATGACACTATAAAAGGCTTCCTAGAACTGGAGTGTTTTGCTCACGTTCTTCCTTTTGGTCTCCTTCTCAGTGTCCACTGGGACCACTTCTTGTTGAGGTCACCCTGTGTGCAATGTCCCTTGGAAATCAGTGAAGGCTCCAGGCCTGCCTGGGATCACTGAGTGAGAGGTAAGCTGAGAAAAAGAACACTGACAAACACATGCTTGAAATACCCACCCAGCAAAGGTGGTGGCAAGGATGGGACTCGGAGTTCCAGCTGTTGTGGCTGACATCCTAGAGGTACTTGCCCTGGAGGTACATGTGGTATGCCTGGAGCAGGGGGTTATTCACCATCTAATGCATGGCGCACCTCCAGCGCCTTCCCTTGGGTTCCCATTTCCTGTGAACAATGGGTTGTAATCCTATCTGTAGGTGACAGTGTCCATCACATAAAAATGCCATCCCAGCAGCCATTGTTGAAACAGTTTGAAAGAAATGACCAAGGCTGGTTCTGTTTAATGCTGATACCACCTGCGGGGGATCATTGAATGCAACTAATTGATTTTATTGCTTACACATGACTTTACATGCTTTCTAGAATAAAAACAGGAGTTAATTATTCATTCAAAACATAGTTATGAAACACCCACTATGTGCCAAGCAGTGCCCTATGTACTTGGGATATATCATGAACAGGGTAGAAAAGATACCTAATATTGTCAACCTTACTGCTTGGTAAGAGAAACAGATACTAATCAAAAAACATAATAAGCAAGCAAATTACACAGTGTTAGAAGGTGATAAAAGCTCAGGTGAAAAGGGAGAAATAGAATAGAAAAAGATTTGGAAGTATGAGCACTTGGGGATGTAGGAAGGCTTGGGCAGAGCTCATGTTTGCAGAAAAATAAATCAAATTAAAACAAAACAAAACACAATCTGCAAGCAAAGCATAGGCTTTAAATACTATGCAATGCAAAATGACACTTAGGTTGTCTGCCCTCCACCCCCACTCGCAGCCTCTGCATCCCACCATAAGGAAGTCTGATTCCACTGCCGTTTCATCCACAGCAAAGAAGGCGGGATTCTGTTCCCTCCCAACAGGCATCTGCTCTGTGGTCTTAATATTGTTTTTACGAGGCAACTTTAGGTTTATGTCATTTGAAGAGAATAAGAATTCAGACAATACACAAAGGGATAATAACTGCCCTTTGAGGAAAAATTAGGTGACAGCAGGAGGGATTCCACATGAAAGTCAGACACGGACCGGATTTTTATGTTTCTAATAAGGCTGAATTTTCAGATTGTGCTTCCAAGTAAAAGGATGCTCTTTGTAGTTTAGAAAAAAATCAAATCAAATTCATGTTTCCTTCATAGTGAAGAATCTTGCACAAATTCATTATATATATATAGGTATATATATATGTATACATATATCAATGTAGAGCAACTAAAATTGCATTAAAAAAGAAAAAAAATCAATAAATCCATATGGAGTGGGTATAATTATAGGTATCTAAGTTTGTTCAGGCTACAGTAAAAATATACCACAGACTGGGTGGCTTATGAACAACAGACATTTATTTCTTACTGTTCTGGAAGCAGGAAGTCCAAGACCAAGGTGGGGCAGATTCAGTGTCTGGTGAGAGCCTACTTTCTGGTTCATATACAGTATCTTCTCACACAGTAGAAAGGGTAAGGGAACTCTTTGGAGTCTCTTTTATAAGGACACTCATGACTTCATCACCTCTCAAAGCCACCACCTCCTAATACCACCATAGGTTAGGTATTAACATATGAATTTGGAGGACACAAAAATTCAACCTATAGTAATAAGACATACTATCTGTACTTGAAATAAATAAAAAAACAGCCTTTGGAATAAAAGATTCTGTAGCAGAGATGGTTGTGGGGTGTGCTTGGCCAGGAGTTGAAGAATTCAGGCACTCACAGGGTAAGGACAATCCCATGGGGGCCGGAATTCCTCATATGAAAAATGAAGAACTATTCCCTGTTTGACATATGACAAAGCTGAGTCCCTTGGTAGTGATCAAGCAGGTCCTAAGCCCCGGGAGGCAATGTCTGGGCTGGCTCTGCATGTGTCCATCCAGTCAGCTGGTGAAAGGCATACGACCACATGGATTGCCAGTCAACTACCTAGGACACGGCAGACAGCTGGAGCCTCATGCTCACACTGGTTCTTTTTGACTTTGGATCCCATGAGGAGGGTACAAATTGAGTCTGGATGGGTGCCACACACACAGTGGTCTGAATCGCTGCTGAAGAGTCCTGAGTTAAGGAACCCCCCAATCTTACACAGAGGCTGATGGCAAACCTGCCCATCTTCTCCTCCAGAGAAAAACATTTGCTAGCTGGGAATGGGAGCAAATCCTTTCTGGGGAAAGGAGGAGGCCTTTATCTTTGTTCTGTGAAATGTGAACAAATCTAAGAAAATTGCTACTAACATGAAGACAGATGTGAGATTACTGCACAAGTGTCTCCCAACAAACCCACCTGTATCCTAACCCTGCTAGACATCTGGCAAATGTCCCCATTCTCTCAGCCATTCTGATCAACCTGACCAACGAAAGTGGAGCCTAATGCCCTTGGTTTGTCTTGTGCAGCATTTAGCACAATCAACAGGGTTGCAAAAGTTGTGGAAATTCAGATGAACAGATATACATTGCATGGAATATAAAAAGTGTTCAAGAATGTTCATTGAACTGAACTGGCATTTTACTTTGTGAGAGGGAGGTATGCATACTTTTAATTGATTCTACTTATTTAAACATGAAGTTTTCATGAAGTGGAAATTTGCCCACATTTAACAACTTCATGTATATTATTTTAGCCTATTTATATAGTGATCACTTATAGTAAACTTTTAGGCTGGCTTTGTGGAAGGCAGGAAATAAAAATCTAGTCTCATATTTATTCCATAAATATTTATTAAGAGTTTACAATGCACTAAGTACATTATAAATCATGTGAAGTCATCAAAACCCTTGCTTGTTAGTGTTTATACACAGACATAAAGGCAGTGAGGAAAGTAAAACAGATTGTAACACCAGTCAATTATGCCTCAAAAACTGCACAGAAATCTGCCTTTTCTTAAAAAAATCTTAATTATTTCTTGGCCAGATATGTTACTTTACCCATATCATTGGACTCCACTACTTTTATTTAATGCAATTTTTTGCTTTTCCAGCTTATAAATCTCTCAAATGCCTACCCATCATTTTGAGAATAAAGTTAAACCTTTTTCACATGACAGAACAAGCTGTGCCACTCAGCCTCTCTCCATGCCTAACACACCTTGTTTCCTCTCTCTCCCATTCCCATTCACTTCTCCGGGTCTGAAAATTAAATGTGGTATCTCTTTCCTTCAGGCTTTGCATATGCTTTTCCTCTGTCCAGAACATTTCTGTTTTCTTCTTGAAGATTGCTGAATTTTTTCTCTCTCCCTTCAAGACACTTCAGACGTCATCGTCCTTGACTCTTCCCAAAGCCCTTTTGAAATTATGTTCCTTGTGCTCATCACATCGTAAACTTGTTTCTAGATTGCACTTCTACGAATTATAACTATTTTTAAAGGTTTATTTCATTTCCTAGAATGTGAGCTTATTGAAAGCAGGGCCCATATTTTATATATATATATATATATATATGTCAGCCTTTTAACACAGCACCTTGTTCAAAATAGATAATCAATAAACGTCTATTTAAAGAATCAGTAAATGAAGTAAAGGCAACGAGGAGAGGTTTCCTTGCCTCTACTGTAGCAGACAGCTTCCATGGTTATCCCCAAAGCCAGTCTTCCTTTTTCCCGTAGTAATGGGATTTACTGAGACAAAGGCCTGCCCACCTAGAGACTAAATACACCAGCCTCCCTTGAATGCAACGGCCTGCATGGATAGGTCTGGGCCAGGGGAATGTAAGTGGATGAGATCTGTGAAATGTTGAAGTCACCTCCAACTTAAAGGCGGGCCACTCGTCTGAATCCTGCTTCTCCTTCGTGCACCCTGGGGCCCCACATAGCAGAGGCTCAGATTTGACAGGTTGCTTAGAAGCAACAAGCGTAAAACAACAGATGCCTTTCCATGAATTCAGGGAGCAGAGCCCCACACTCAGCCCACCACCCTCCTGCATGGGGTTATGGAATGGAAAAAGGAGCTCCTTCTATAATAGATTCTGCCTGAGGTTTCTCTGTGGTTGTCCACTTCTGACTGGATACAGGAGTTGTCTCCACAACACTCTAGACAAGTTTTTATAGAACTTTTGTTTGAACACTTTCAAGGATGTTCCCTACTCACAAGGAAGTCTCTTCCATTGTTGGGAACTACATATCAGAAAGTGCTTATTTGTAGTTGAATTATATTAACCCTACCAGTTGATTCAATTTAGAGTCTAAAACTGCATAGATTATGTGGGAAAGTCACACTTGCATTATATAAAGAATGCTGTCCTCATTTTAGTAGTCTACTACACTTTTCTAGACCATATAATCATGGTTCTCAGCCCATTTTTACATTGTTCGCTAAGCTTTTTGCCATTTGCAGTTTGCTAATATCTGTCATTTAAGGCAACTTCATGAAATGATATAAATTTAGCCTGAGTTGGGCACAGGAACTGATAGTACCATGCACATAAATGACACTTTGCCTTTTTTCATCCATTCAAGAAGAATTTATGGAGTGTTTATTAAATGCTAGACGTTCCTTCTGGCACTGGAGATGAGTAAGACAAGTCCTGCCTTCTAGAAGGAGGACCTACTGAGAGTGATTTTCCTACAAAACCATTAGATCCGATAATCCTGTCTCTGGTCTGGCAGAACAGTGCACAGGTGGGCACCTTTCTCTGCCCAGAGATATCAGCAGAGCTCAGCTTTTAAAGCCTAAATTTATCCCAGACATAATCTTCTACTGTAATAAGATTGATTTTTTTAAAGGAAAAAGATAACAGGCTATTTTTATTTTTTAATATATATATATTTATATTTAAAATGAAGTTATGGAAGAATTTCAGGACAAAGTGTCTGAACACCCATCTGGCTGTATTCTTGGCATATGCCATTATAGTAATAGTATATAATACAAACTGGGACATAAAGAGTCATGCTATTCCAATCTTGATAGATCTTTTTAAATTGTGCCTGTTTTTCTAGTCAGCATAAATTTTGGGTATGAAAGAATAATAGGATATAATGTTCTGTTTTCTAATCATACTATGTGTGTACATGCACTGGGAGAATTTTATCCTGTCCTTACCCAGTTCAGTTTTTCGAGAAATTTAACCTCTATGTACCAGTGACTGTTTTAGATGACCTCCTGATTGATCATCTTGAATGAGTGCTGTAGCTGAAAATTTTTAGCGTAGGTCATCCCAGTAAAATGATCTATTCAGTGAACAATTCCTGTGATTAAGGGAGAGCACGTAGTCCCCACTTAGCACTGGCTTATGTTCCAATAGTTTATCTTTAATCAGTTTCTTTTTATTCTGTTATAGGAAAAACTGCCATACTAAAATTTTTGTTTAACCCACAGTTATCTGGATTGCAGCACAAAATTATAATGACATATATACTATGCTTTCTATGGAAAATAAGCCAGGAGCAAAGTGATAGACAGTGACACAAGATGAGCCCTAGAGACAGTGGAGGAAGGGAGGGACCCTTTGAGAACCTAGTGGGCCCACAGGAACTTAACTTCCTAAGCCTACAGATCCTGTACTAATGGACATTTAACCCCATGTAGATGCAAAGACGCCTCCAAATTCAGACTCTCCTATTGTCCATGCCCAAGAATGATGATGTGTTTTCATCTCAGGAGTTCATGAGGAGAACTGCCCAAGAAAAGAAGGTTATGCTGATGCTGGTTCTTTTTGCCTCTTTGACTTTCATTGAACAAATGTAAAGAGAAGTTTCACAGCTTTAACAGTTATATTACAACACAAACAACTGTGAGATAATGATAAGATCCTTCAGTAGCACAATAGACCATGCTAATGAAGGCATCACCTATCAGGTTCTAGTTTTAAGTCATTTATCACCACACATTTTCATAGCATTTCGCCTGAATGTTGCATTCTTTAAGTTACAAAAAATTGTATTTAATAGTAAATTTATGTCATGGATAAGACTGATAAATAAAACTTTGAGTTCTGGATTACCTATTTAGGACTGTTGTACTCTCCTGAACCTAATTTTACATTTGAAAATTCTGGCCTACCTATAGCTTGGGTCTTCTACACAGGTATATATAAAGATCTATTCTGCTCTAGGTAGTAGAAGATACTGGATTAGTTCCTAAGACACATCCAAAGCCAGCATTCCCTTCAGGGACATTGGGTCAATAAGACACATTTTAATTAACATAATTTCTTCTTTAGGCCAGTGGATTTTTCTGTCTTTCCCTTTCTTCATGACATGATGTGAATAGAGTAATAAAAAATGTAACAGAAAAGAATGATTGGCTTTGAAAAACATAAGCCCTAAATTCACTAAATTGTCCTAATCTCTACTTCTTATTTCATTAAATATTCAACAAATGAGTAAAGTGACTGCCAATTAATTAATTTGTAAGTAAATCAACAAATATGGAAGCTAAGCAAATTCAAGAGTACATTTTTTGTTGTTTTGTTTAATAAAAAGAGTTTTCAAGCAACCAAAAACTTGGTGATGATAAATCATCACCTTGTCAGCAACTGGTGAAACTTAGTAGCATCATGAGAATTTTCTTTCATTACCAGAATGTCTCATAATTGCCCATAGACACTGCAAAATGCCAGCCTGGCCGGCCTTCTGAAAGCCCCTGAAATGATCAATGGTGTATCCAGGGAAAAGCCGAGAAAGTGAACGATGATGGTTGCACATCCCTGTGGTGGCAGAAGCACATGCACAAGGAAATCTTTATCTAAGCTAGTTTGCTCCTACTCCGCTAATGATACCAAAATACACCAAGAGTTGCAGAGAGCTGACAGTGCTCAGAGCAAGGCAATTACCCCAGATCCCTGGACAAGAGCTCAGCTCAGCTCAAGCAACATTCAAAAACCACCCAAGACACAGTCCTCCTACACACGCTCAGTTCTTAGAATCCTCATTGGCGAGGTGAGAGGAGCCCTCTTCAGTTTGCCAGGAAAATACACTTGAAAAACAGCACCCTATCCTTTCCCACTCAAAGCCCTGGTGCTTAGCTCTTGGCCTACTGCCTAGAGGACATTGTGAATTCCCATAAAGCTATATTAACACAAGGTATCAGAATTTGCTACTCCAAAGGCATCTGCTATTTGTCAGCTGTCATTCCATACTAGTTTCTCATCTGGATGTCAATGGCAAATGACATTGGCAGCTTTTAAAACCAAGATTCCAGGGGCAGTGACAAAATCTGGACTGCTGGTCGGTGTCATATGCCTGTGCTATGCTCAGTGCCTCCACTTTGTAATAGCACACCATTCGAGTTTTTTTCTACCTTAAATCACATGCTTGCATGGGGCTCATGCATTGATTTTCAAGGTCTATTACGACTGTTGAAATTCTGTATGCACTTTCCCTAACTAGTTCTAATGATAAGAACAAACCTATTACTATCACTTAACATCCTTTGCCCTGTCTATAGTAGCTTTGATTTCTATCTCGCAAAAGCTGTCAAATATGTTTAGAAAACTACAAGAGTCTTAGGGAAAGTCACAGGGGAAGGGG
This sequence comes from Miniopterus natalensis, assembly GCF_054644295.1. Classification (NCBI taxonomy): domain Eukaryota; kingdom Metazoa; phylum Chordata; class Mammalia; order Chiroptera; family Miniopteridae; genus Miniopterus; species Miniopterus natalensis. The sequence goes on from NC_142081.1 coordinate 131,976,007, forward strand.
CATTTGAATATGCTTGTCTAGACTGTAGAATGTCACCACGTCATCCTTGCTTTCTTCTCAGCCCAGCCTTTGATCCATTGATGGGAAAGTTGATTCTAAAGGTCCATTTTTATTCCCCTACATGTAAAGTAATGGTAAATAATCAAGGATGCCAAAAAAAAGAAAGTGAGAGAGCATGTTAGTGTTGACTGGTTATTTATTATTCTTAACCACGGCCCCTGTGACCGAGGGTCTGGGAAGGGAAAACCATTAGGGTGAAGGGTTTACAGAGAACAATAAAAGCTACATGACAAAACAAAATAACCAGACTTTATCTTTAATACAAATTAAGGATGTTATAATGTGCCTGATATTTATCTCTGTGCATTGAGAGTTGAGTGGATTTTGCTTTATTCTGTACATTTTCCTGTGTTTTCCAAATTTTCTATGATAAAGAAGCACTTAGAATTCTTATTTTGAAGATATATATATATATATATATATATATATTTTATTTTATTTTTTTAACTAAAGATATTTAAAGAGATTCCAAACTGAAGCTTGAAGAAATATAAAATCTGGAATGAAAATTAGAGGCATTAAACCCTGACAATTTACTTTAACTTATTTTCTAGAAACAGTAGAAGACATCTATTAAAAATGGATAATGAAACTTTTAATTCATGAACAAATGTTTAAAAGTCACTAAATATTACTCTTAAATTATCATCTTTCTAGTCCTAATTTTGTTATATGTTTAATTTTAAAGTAAGATTTCTGATTTTTTACTTTTTACTACTTAAATAGGAATAAAATGTTAATCATGATAAAAATGCAAAGAGTAGATCTTCGAGATAGAAATTGCACCATACAAATTTCTTAATGTAAAAATTAGGATGCAGAGGACCAAAGAAGTGCATGACTTGACAAGAACAGGACCATAGCTCCCTCCATAGTTCTTTTTTTTTTTTTTAATGTATCTTTATGACTTCAGAGAGAGGAAAGGAGAGGGAGAGAGAGAGAGAAACATCAATGATGAGAGAATCATTGATCAACTGCCTCCTGCATGCCCCCAACTGGGGATCAAGCCCGCAACCCTGGCATGTGCCCTGACCAGGAATCGAACCCTGATTGCCTGGATCCCAGGTCAATGCTCAACCGCTGAGCCATGCCCGGCTGGGCCCTCCATAGCTCTTGATACAAGTCATGCTACTCTTCTGGCTCCAAATCTCAAGGCTTCTTTCTATGCAGTGTCACCAATTAAGATCATAAAGCCTTTGAGATAGGACAGGATTATGCCTAATCATTCATTATATGCCCGTTAAAACACCATGAATAATGGGCATGTGGTTCCACACAGACATAACTACACACCCACAATACACACAAACACTCTCACCAAACACACTTCAAGAATTCATTACCAAGACTACACATATATTTGGAAATGGAAATAAGTACAAACTTTCCAGAGATATAAATTTACTAGAGATCAATCTGACATTAAAGTTGTAGAGAGCATGGAGTTGTCTTTTTGAATATAGGTTCTTGCTAAAGAAGATTGGATAGAGTCCACTGGATTAGTCTTAAGATTTAACCTCCAGCTCTCTTCTGCCCAGTTGAGATATTAAGTGCATATTAATGTGCTGGTGGTCTGCCTGATATGGTGGAGAAAGGGAGGATTTGGAAACTGGACAAAGATGATATCCAAGCCTGCTCTTGGCACATGTCACCGCTCTGAACTAGTTTCTGTCAAATGGGAGTAACACTATGTAACTTAGGGCTTTATTGTCAAAATTAGACATGATATACATATAGTCTCCCCTCCCCCCCCAATTCATATGTTTAAGCTCTAACACCCAGTAACTCAGAATGTAAACATATTTGGAGACAGAGTCCTTAAGGAGGAGATTTAATTAAAATGAGGTTATTATGGTGGGTCCTAATCCATCAAGACTGTGCCCTTTTAAGAAGAAGAGATTGGGACACAGACACACACAGTGGGACAACCACATGAAGACACCAAGAGGAGATAATGGCCTGAAAACCAAGTAGAGAGACTTCAGGAGAAATCGACCTTGCCAACACACCTTGATTTCAGACTTCTGGTCTCTAGAACCCTTAGAATAAACCCTGTTTTTAAAGCCACCCAGTCTGTGGTACTTTGTTATGGCAGCCCTAGCGACCTAATACATAGCCTTAAGCAGAGTAAGTGCTCAACAAACTACAGATATTATCTTAATAATGATTACTAACTCTACATCAGTATAGAAGGGCATCAGCGCTGAATTATGTATTTTATCAGCAGAAATGAGAGATCCATGCAGCTTATTTTATTCACTTCCTGTTTATTTCATCTTTGCCAAGTTAAAAATTTCCTGTTTTTGCAGAAATTTTATTATTATTAACTACAGAGGTATTTTTATTCGACTTTATTTTTCTCTTTTATAGAGGAAGGAAATAAAATTGAGCCAGTAAGACAAATATCATTCACAAATTAAGTAAGAATCTGAGCCAAAAGATAAACAAATCAGCTATATCATAAAAGCATAAACTCAGCATATGAATTATTGTGGTCTAAGTTGCAGCGATCGCAAGCTCTTTCCAAGACCTTAGTAAATCATTTCACCACGATGGACTTTGGCTGACTCATCTCTAAATTATGGAGTTAGGTTTAATCTCTAAAATTCCTTCAATCTCTGATTTCATGATTCAGTATTTAAGACTTCCCTAAAGCAGCAAAATAAAAATATTAATCGATATTTCTGATACTCTGGTGGTGACATTGCCTGGAAAAGAAATTAAAAAACTGAGTAAAACATGGAAGATTGGATATGGGCAAGTAAGAAATGCCTTAATGTTATAATTTCTATAGCTGTTCTTAGACCTTTTTTAAGGTTAGTCATGACTTTATTAATCATCACTTTTTAAAAATATATGTTTTTATTGATTTCAGAAAGAGGAAGGGAGAGGGAGAGGGAGAGAAACCTCAATGATGAGAGTCATTGATCAGCTGCCTCCTGCATGCCCCCTACTTCGGATGGAGCCCACAACTTGGGCATGTGCTCTCACCAGGGAATCAAATCTTGACCTCCTGGTTCATAGGCCCACACTCAACCGCTGAGTCACGCCAGCCCGGCTCGTCATCACTTTTTTATACAGAAAGATAGCTTCTCATTTAGAAAATGTTATTCCTAACTAAAGAACTTTTCATAGTTAAATACATGTATTATACACAGAAATGTATACATTTATACACATATGTGCATAAATGTACAACTTATATATACATATAAACATATGTATAGTTCTTTGTATACATATACTATATTGAAATTGGTATTGTCATAGACATCATAGATATCATGGTGAAATAAATTATATATTCTAAGATATACATTATGCACACACACATTTTAGAGTTGAATAAATTTCTGCTAAAATCCAGGCTCCCTATTTGTATGTACATTTCAATTATTAGAAATTTTTTTGCTCATACTATCCTCATATGTAAGAATATAATACTACTTAGCTCAAATACTTTTGTGAAAAATAATTTTATCTCTATAGCTATAATGATGTTTTTCTTAATTTGCTTATAAGATGGGTTGAATACTAGAATGTAAAGAATTCTTTCCTCTTTAATGTTTGTTCTATAAAATTGGCTCAGAGCCAATTATCTCAGAAACATTTTTTCTTTATCTCTTTTTTTCTCTTTTTCTCCAATATTCTTATCATCCCCTCCTTTACTTCCCTTTGGTGATAAAATTGTATTACATACCTTCAGTATCTAATACAGTAACCACTAGCCACGTGTGGTAATTCAAATTTATTAAAATTAAATAAAATTTAAAAATTCAGTTTGTCAGTAGCATTAGTCTCATTTCCAGTGTTCTACAGACACATGTGGCTAGTGCCTACCATATCAGGAAAAGCAAATATGGAAAATTTTCATTCATGCTGAAAGTTCTATCAAACAGCCATGTTCTGGCCTGTTCTGGCTTTTATTACACACACACAGCTGAATTATGCCCTGAACTCTGAGGCTTGCTTCTTAGATTCTAGATAATGTGTTACTACTATTCAATAGTTATAACTATAGATCTTTGTCTGGGTTATACTACAATCATTTCAAATTCAGTTTAAGTTAACTTTCAGATGTATATGCCAGAATACTCACTACAAGCCAGAGCCATATTTATGGAAATATAGATACTAGATAGAATAAGGGAGGTGATATTGCTGCTCCAGAACAGCCTTGGATATTGTCCAGGTAAGAGGAGATGTAAGCTCAGGCATCATCACCCCAAGCTAAAACAACCCCATGTCTATCAACTCATTACATACTGGGTGAGCAGCCCATGCTCCAGCCATCTGCCGATATACCCCTCAGCATGAAGAAACTACATACAATTTTACAGTTTTTTTAAAAAGGGGTTAGACAAAAAACAACCCTTCCCCAAAAAACCCCCCATGATATTCTGTGATTCTGTTTCTATGAAATCCAAATGCAGGCGAAACTAAGGTGATAAAAACCTGTGTTTGGTGGGGGGTTGGAGATTGAATGAAGGGGCCCATGAAGGAACTTTCTGAAGGAAGTAAAACTGTTTCTATCTTATTTGGGCTTTGTCTATCTGAATATAGGCAGTGGTCAAAACTCATATATTTGGACATTTAAGAGAAAAAATAATTTAATATTAATTTTTACTATACTTGTGTTTCTCTTGGTATATCCCCCAGCTTAGTGATGTGTTTGCTCTCAGTGGAGGCTTCTCATCTGTGGCTCTGGCTGTCAGCAGCAGCATTTCTTGACAATGTGTACTACTAAATTGCCCTCTTGATTGTGACTTCTTGTGTCAGCTCCCAAATTGACAACATCCATCAGGGTTCCAAAGCTGATCTGCATTATTATGGACTGAATGTTTGTATCCCCCCAAATTCATGTTGAAACATAACCCAAGGTGATAGTGTTAGGAGGTGAGGCGTTGGGAGGTGCTAAAGTCATGAAGGTGGAGCACTTGTGAGTGGCATTAGTGCCCTTTAAAAGAGACCTTATAGAGCCCCCTTCTACCATGTGAGGACAAAGCGAGAAGACAGTCTATATACCAGAAGCAGGTTCTCTCCAGACACTGAATCTGCTGGCCCCTTGACCTTGGACTTCCAGGTTGCAAACTGTGAGAAATGAATATGGTTGTTTGAGACACGCAGTTCATTGTACTTGTTATAGCAGCCTGAGTTGACCAAGACATGCACCATCTCAAATAAAATTAGACTTGCCTGCTGGTTAACTCAGCCTTATTTTCACCATACTTTTGGGGTACAGTGAATTCCAGTGCCATTTAAGAAAATGATTCCAATTCCTATTGGATTGCATTTGGGAAATAATTTGGAGTGTAAAAATTGGTGGTTAATTTTTCTTTAGAATAGTCCATACAAATTAACTAATATTTTGCAGGATCTACTATTTGCCAGTCAATATTCTAAACACTTTACCTATATTAATTCATTTAAGCCTCACAGAAATTCTATAAGGAAGGTACTCTTATGATCTCCTTTTTGCCCCTGAAGGAAATTAAGCTGGGAGAGGTAACATAACTTGCCCATGTCACACAGCCAGCAGGGGCAGAGCTGGAATTCAAAGTCAAACACTGTGGCTTCAGGGTCCATGCTCTTCAACACCAGTTAATGCTGCCTTGAGACCAACTAATTTATTTCAAATAGTTTTTATCTTAAAAAAATCATGACTATCAAAATTGCTTCTGGTGCTTTATAAATTATAATTCCATTATAGTACCTACTTTCCTTGTAAGGCATTTGTATTTCTATGTGTCACCGATGATCTACTGATTATAAAACTATTGATGGTTCCATTAAGAGAGTCGAACCTGACCTTCCATGGGACAGGAGGAATCTAAGGACATATTTCTTCATGGTCTTTGTGATGGGAACAAAGCCTGTCTAGGGACTACAGATACAATTATTACTGAAGAGGTCATCTAGAAGAAGATAGAGGAAAACAAAAAGGTTTTGGTAAAGCAAATTAAATTGTCTGTCAGTGATGGAATAGGACTGAATTGTTCATTGTCATCCTTTGAGGCAAGCCCATGCTTCTAGAATAAAAGTTAGAGAAATGATCACATTGCAAGATATGAGTCATTGTGAGTCAAATGCATGAAAAAGACAGATGCACCAGTGGTCCAGGACACTTGCAGGATGCAGAGAGAAGCCAAGGGTGGATCAAATTCACATCCCAGACAAGGTCCCATGGTGGAGGAACACTGCTCTGTGAATTATTAATGTTCTTCAGGCAATGATAAAAATGTTCAACCCTTTCTCTCATTCCCATGGGCAGCTGCTGTGTAGCTGCATTGTGTTTGGGGAGAGGAGTGCCACGTGCATCGGGCTTTGGAAGGGTTGCAGATGTAGGACACACTGTAAATGAATGGCTGACATTCCACTGAACCACTCCATCAGAACATAGAAAATAATTCAAAAGCTTAAAGTTCCCTTATCCTATATTAAATGTGGTTGTGCATAGACATGCACACTTGCGCACGCATGAACACACACACAGTAAACACAGAAAGAATCTCTAAAATGAAATGTGGGAAAGAAGTTTGTGCCTCTGGAGTTTCTCAACAGGATGCTTTTATATTGTTATGTTTCTACTAAGACCTTAGGAATTCCCAGTGCTGACAACTAGAATACTTTCGTGCTCTGCTTTATGTACAGGAAAACATAGGAAATGCACACATGGTTGCTTTATGTAACTTCTCCAATCTTACGCAGTCTTTTGACAGATCACTCAACTACCCATTCATCAGTAAAGTGCAGAGAGATAGGAATGTTGTGAGGGAGTCAGGTCACTCCTACCGTCCATCCTGGGACTGCATGTGGGGTGGTTAGTCACCAGCCCACGACACAGTTTCATGAGTCCCTCAGATAGATTGCTACTCACTGTCTTGCTCTCAACTTATGCTAAAAGCTCAGAGGTAGCCTTGCTGACTCCGCTTACAGACCATGTTAATGCTAGCAAGTTTCATCCACTTGGCCTGTGAAAGCTGTAAAGGGTCATTAGAACCCTAGTGAGGCTGATGTGGTCCCAGGTCCTGAGAAGAGAGGCATTTCCCTGGAGGAGCAGTGCTGGGCATCTGTGGGACCGCTGGGTCAATATGGCTGTTTGTCCACCATGTAAACCACCTGTGTTCAAGAATGGATAAATTGAGAGAGGAAAACCTTTTAAAATCAACTCAAATAAGTGCAACACAGAATGCATTCTCCAGGGAGAAATCTCTTTCTGGATAGGTTTTCCTATTCTGATTTGTCAGAGCACCTGCAGAGGACTTAACGTTTCCACTTAGTAGGTTTTGATTTGCCAGTATGCATGATTTCAAGTTGCTCATTCTTTAAATATATACAAGTTTTTATTCACAACCCTTTGATCTAACGAAAACGTTAAGATGGGTCTCCATAGAATAAGTGAGACATTTTTAGGCATTAGAGAGAAAAACTGAATAGAGGTTTTCCTATGTTCACTACTTAGTATCTTGGGTAAGGTCCAGGTCTGAAATATTTCACATCAAATAGGAGAATTCTTCATGGGACTTTAGTTTGGAAAATGTATATAAACTCTCACATTTTAGATTCTGCCCATATGCTTACTTTGTCCAATGACTGGCATAGTTCAGAATCCTTATTCAAATATTTGCAATTAAAATTGCTACTCCCACCTTTAAAAAATGAATAGAGACAGCTACCAATGAAAGTTAAAAGTGACTGAGAATTAAAACAAGAACCAAGAAAATGATTAAAAATCAAAACAAAACAGAGTGGTCAGGGAATGTGATGATACTTAAGAAGAAACAAGACGTACGCGAAGGAACAAGCCTGGGGGAAACCTGGACAAGCATTCTGGGTGGAGGGAGCAGTGCTGGAAAAGGCCACGGAGAGGCAAGTCCTGGACACCTTGGGAGATGTGGGGAGGAAGTGGCTGCGGGAGCGGGGACAGGAGAAGGTAGGGGACGGAGCGGGAGGGCTGAACTGGACCCTGAGTTTTCCCTCGAGTGAGAGGGGAAGTGATTAAAGAGGTTTAACCCTAGAGACAAGGTCATTGTTACCTTCCAAAGGGCTCATTCTGGGTGCTTTGATGAGAAGAGAGCAGGAAGGAAGGTAGGTGGCCATGGCAGCAGCTCCAGTGCTAAATGAGGGTGATTTAACCAGCGTGGCAGCTGAGGAAGGAGGGGATGGGGTCGGAGTCTGGATATATTTTAGTTGTTAGAGCCCCTGAGAGGGAGAGAACGAGAGGAATCATGAATAATCTACTGCTTTTGACGAAAAGGAAGGAGAGAGTTGTCATTTCCTGAGATGGAGAAGACTGTGGAAGGAAGAAGTTTGGGGAAAATCAGGAATTTATCTTTGGGCCTGGTATGATTGAGACGCTAATTAGACAGACAATGCCAATGCCAAGCTGGCAATGAGGTATGACTGCCCGGAGTTCAAGGAGAGGCATTGGCTAGAGATACAAACTTAGGCTTTAGGTGAGAGGTGGGGACCTCTTAATGCCACAGGACTAGAAAAGATCACCAAGGAGAAGAGTCCAGAGGACTGAGTTGGGATGTCAGGAGAGGAGAAGGAATACAAAGAGGAATATGAAAAAGGCACACAGGTACCAGAAGAAAAGCCAGGAAAGCATGCTTCCCAGGTGGCAAGGAAAAACGGGTCTCGTGGGGGAAGAAATAACCATCTATGCCCAATGCCCCTGACGGCCAGGCCGGGTAAGGCGCGGATGGAGAACCGATGGCCGGATTGGCAGCACAGATGTGAAAGGTGACTGCAGCTGGGGCTGCCAGGGAACCTGCCCTGGGAGGGTTCAACTGAAGGAGAGGAATTGCAGATGGCAAGGAAAGCAGATGGAACCATGAACAAAACCAGACAAGTGGCCAGTAAAAAGAAATTTAAATATCTAAAAAACTGAGAAAGATGATTTGTCCTAAGAACCAGGAGACTGAGGTCCCGGAATGAAGGTGTGAGTGTGAAGAAGGAAAGGCTAGCTGTGTCACCCTGGGCTGTTGGCCTCAAGAGCTGCAGCTTAAGATATCGTCCTTGGATTCGACGATTGCAGCAGGAGTCTTGATCTTTAAAAGCGAGGTTTTATTAGACGGGGGAACCAAACTGTACTGGGATAAGCAATACCTGGGAAGTAGGAGGGAGGAAATAGACAGCTGGGTCTATTTCAAGAAATTTAATATCTAAGGGAAAGGAAGATTAGGAGGTGTCTTGGCATCGATCTCACAAGTGCCATTACTTTTATACTAAGATGCATATTTTTCCATATTTTATCAGCTCTGAAAGCAGAATACATCTTACAGTTGATGGCATTTCTCAATGATAATTGGCAGCATTTTCTCATTCTGTGTGGTGCATAGTGGAATAGTTCATTTTATGATCGATATTGCTCAGATTTCATAGAATATGGGCATATCATGTGTAAATAAGCCAAGGAAAGGAACCGAGGAAAGCAGATGTAAGGATGCAAGAGAAGGAAGTGGACAGCCCTGAACAGCATTGCCTCTAATAAATGTTTGTCGTTTGTCAAATGAGTGAGGTAAGAGCATTAATAGGAGTAGTCAAGTGAACTTTTACTTATAATCCTGTGTCCATGGCTGGAGGTCAGAGGTGAGAACAGTTGGGGGAGTGTGGACTACAACTAGGGGTGATCGAAGGGATGGGCAGAGCCCTGCAGTGGACTGACCTGCTCAGGGAGGGTGGGGAGACGGAAGGGAGAAGAGGAGTGCCATAGGAGGGGAACATTACTGACAGAGAAGTTCCTGGCAATGCCCAGTTTCAGGGTGTGTCACTTGAGTGGAATCTAGAAGTGAGCAAAGGTTACGGTTGTGGGAGTGGAGGAAATCCATAAACTTTGAATGCTGGGTGTTGAGAGGGTAATCAACATGCACTGTGGCACATAATGGCTGGAAATATTGGAGGAATGCCAAGTAAAGTCTCAAAGACCTCAAGGCCATAAGGGAGTGACCCCAAATGCTGTGGCAGCAATAAGGATGGAAGAAGATGGTGAGCTTAAGAGCTGAAAAGAATTTGAGGAGGAAGGTGGTTAAGGCAGAAAAGAATTCTAAGCAGCAAGCACCTACTGCAGCCCTCCTTGGGCTGGTCACCAGCGTGTGGAGTGATTTATTCCTCATGGGAACCTGTGGCAGGCATCACCACCTCCAGTTTGCCGATGAGAAACAGAAACTCAGAGAGGCTGTGCAAACTAATATGTGGCATAACTCAGCACTGGAGGCTCCTCTCTCCCAGGAAATCACTGTGTCCTGAGATCTTTACCACTAACCAATTCTGCAGTGAAATAGTCCTGAGGAGTCATTCTTCAGACACCATAGCATTTTCTCAAAGGAGCTTTGTATCAGGACACGGTGCTCAGGCCACAACCTTAGAGACCTACTGCCACAAGTCTAGAGGCTGCTCAGGGCAAGATGGAGTGGGCAGGTGGCCCTCTTTTCTTTAAGGGCTCTGAGTTTGTTTTCTGAGCTGTGTGGGTGGGACTGGAAGGAGTGAATACATGTATCCCTGCCCCATAACCTCTGTCCAGACCCCTTCCTGCCAAATCCTGGTTAACAAGACCTTTCTTTGCAGGGCAAACGCCTCTGTGAGCAGCTCCAAGAGCCCCAGGGCCACCAGGCAGGGGAAGTAAGGACTCTGGGGGTGACCGGCCACAAGCAGGAAGCTGATCATCATGGTTGAAAATGTGACTATTCAGGGGTCCAGGTTTTACTTAAATCACTGAGTAGTATTAACACTGAAGACAAGAAAATGTTCAAAATGTCCCTTTGTATAAGGCTATTCTGAGCTGTGGTCATTTCTGTGACAGTGATAAAAAGATGGTACAAACTATTGTTGATCTATTATCTCAGCAGGAGTGTGTTTATTTTGCTCATAATCCCCAAATGTTCTGTTCCCTCTGACATGTAGTTTTTCACATGAGTCAACATTTGATTATAACATTTTCCTCATTACTCTGTATTTTCATTTCCATCATCTCAGTCAACCTCACAGCCACCTACAAGGTGGGTCTTTTGATTAGTCCTAATTTCAAGAGCCAGGAAAGAAAAGAAAAATAATCCATTGAACTTCATGTAGATAGTCAATGGCAGAATTAGAACACTAAACCTGGCTGGCTCTTTGCCAATCCAAAACCCATGGACTTTTGACCAGACAACATTGTCTCTTTTAATTATGGTCCAGTATCTTTCAACCATGCTCCATTACTCAATCCAGTCATATGAATATGGGTGGTCAGTCTACCAAATGAATTGGGAGGGGTTGAACTGTGTTACTGCAAGCTAGAAATACAGGATGCAATCATCAAGGCTTCTAAAGGTCAAGTTAGTGGGGATATTAAAGGATATAATGCCCTATGCTTAATAGAAACAATCATCCTGTAGTATGTTAGCTAAAAACAGCTCTTATTTATTGTTCACAGAAGCCAGCCCAACTCAGACCACATCTAATGAGTCACAGCCAAATGTGAAAGTTTCAGTTAAGGATCCCAAATGCAGGTCGTGCATGCTTCTTTTCTATTACTATATTCCCTTTCATCTACCTAAAGATTATATGTAGATAAAGCTAAGAGTTTATGTGGCAGCTTCTCACTGATGCTCATGGTACCCACAGTCCATGCTGCACTCAGGAGTGTGCCCCTGACCTTGGCATTTGCTCAGACACAAGCCTGTCCAGGGGCTGCATGTTAGACTCTCTCCCTGACTTTGCTAGATATGTATGGAGGGCAGGGTGCAGGGTTCTCTCTGGGATACATTCTCAAGACCCAGAGGAGCTGGGCCCCAGGGGGATGGTCAGAGAGTGAGGGAGGTAAGGAATTACTGGTACAACCTCATCTGGACAGAAAATGCTACTGAGTCAGGGGATATCAGGAGAGAGAGCTGCGGATGTAGAGGAGAAGACTGGTTGCTGAGAATGAGAGAAAGGGAATTATTTGATGAAAGTATAGCATATGTCTACATGGGACACATTTATCACCATTTAATGGAAGGCGCAAGAAATGTACGCTGCCCAGATCACTCAGTGTACATGTAGGGAAGAAATGCAGAGTATGAATCCTCAGGCTTTTAGGACCACACATCTGCGGTCTTCCTCTAATGACCATACCAGTGGCCTTGAAGAAAAATCTCTCTAGGGTGGAATCTGCCAGACCAGAGGAGACAGACATAAGCATCTAAGCAAAATGACCTTCTCATTTCCTGTTCCCTTCACACTGTTGTTACGGTAAAAGGAATATCTTAGCCTTGTGTATTTTTCTTTTGTCTTTTTAAATAGTTTTTCATATATATATATATGTATCTCAAAAATATATACACTTTTTTTTCTCTTAACTCAATTGATATTTGTTTCTTTTCAGATTTAACCCATTGGAATGAATAATAATGAAAAGTGTGTATACATTTTTTGGAACACCATATGTGTGTGTGCGTGTGTGTGTGTGTATGCATTTAAAATTTTTAAGGAAAATGACACACTATTTCTAACCCACAAGTAAAGATTGCCTCGGGAGAGGATAACATGATAAAAAAATTCACAGTCTGCAATCTGCCTTCCAATCAGCCAGTTCTCTCAGAGAGCACAGAAAATGGACAAAACCAGCTGATGGGTGAGTGGAGGCCGGGGACCCCAGGGCCTGAGGTGTTTTATCATATGACGGCGGCCAGCACAGGCTCCGGAACAGAAACAGACTTTATTCCAACAATCTTAGGCAGCGTTGTTTTGTGATCAGATGATCAGCCTTTCAAGTAAAATGTCTCTATTTAAAACTTCTTTTTTCTTCTTTAGGCCTTTTTTTTTAAGTCAAATATGTGTACTCACAATTATATGTACAAATATCAAAGGGCCTTTGAAAGCATTGGCTTTAATATCAGGAATAAGCTCTTTCAACCTCTAAAAACCGTCGCTGCCTTCTGATAGTCCCTGCGTCACAAGCCCAGAGGAAAGAGGCCCTCTGCCCCTTGACCAGGCAGGACAGGCTGATGGAGACCCCAACAGGCGCAGAGGCCAGACCACCCTCAGCATCCTCCCTCACATCCTTGAGCTGCTTTCTGGCTGAGCAAAGAGAGACCAACTCAGAGCTTTCCCTTCTGGAACTATCTCATGCTCTGAAATGACTTCCAATTGCTCCCTTTTCCTTCACAAATCCCTACTGTTTTCATTCTCTAGTCAGTTGTTCCTTAATTAAATTCTCCCCACCCACGTGGAGAGAAGGCGTCTTCCCAGTGACCACTGTGGCTCCTACAGAACCTTCTCCCTCAGGGTGTGGGGCTGCCCTGCCCCATCCTACTCTCCTCCCATTGCAAGAATCCCCCTGCCGTGGGACTGAGCACCCAGAAGGGTGCCTGTTTTAAGTGTAGGTTTTATTTTTATTCAGGGATGGCAAGCCCACCAGATCAGGAGATGACCACCATTGAAAAAAATAGCTGGTCACTCACAGGTCCAAGAGGAGTGGATATTCAACAACTCGGGGCTCATATGGGGAGGTGCCAGGTGGACCAGGAGGCAGAGAGGGAGGAGGAATGTGGGCAAGAGCCTGTATATGGTCTCCACAGGAGGCAGGATGAGCAGTTTAGGACTGTCTAGTTTAAATAATCCCAGTGTGTTCTGAGGCTCCTCGTCTGACACTTGCCCTGGGTGCTCAGGGCAGGGGACAGTGGCCCTGAGTGTTGGAGCCCCAGAGAGTAGGGGTTGAGGTGTGGGCTCCTGACTTGTTGGTCTGCTCATAAAGGCATTCTCTTAAAGGGGAGACTTTTGCCACCTTTAGGAATTGGCCAACCCCAGGGGGGCAGGCTCTCCCAGGTCAATGAGGACCCCAGATGTCAAAGCACCAGAAAATACAGAAAATAAAAACATGATTAATATCAGACATGCAGGTGTTTGAGCAGCCCACTTCACCCAACTGTAGGATTCTCTTAAGGAGAATCATCTGCTCAGCACCAGGAATTCAGAGAGAAAAATAATTCCTTAATTCCATGAAGCCACAGAGCCTCCACTTTTATTGAGCATATAAGTCACTGGGAAATCTTGTTAAAATGGTTCTGAGTTAGGAGGAGGAGTGGAGCCTGAGAGTCTGCATTTCTAACAAGCCCCAGGTAATACAGGGCCGCTGGTCCAGGGACCACACAAATGAGGGGACATTGAACCTTAATTCTGAGTCCTGTTTTTTCAAGTATGTTCACTTTTTAAGCAAAGACTGGGAATATTATTTAATGTGTGCAAATGAGCCTTAGCCTAAGACTTACTTGCACTAAGGCAGTTACAATTAAGGCTTTTTTCTAAACTACTTTCCATCTTTGAATAAGATGTGATCTCACATAAGGCTCATCCTATGAGAACTGGCCCAGGGACCTTATTAAGTCTCAAGTGGCAAGTGAACTGGTGGCCCACTCGATAACTCTCAGCGTCCTAGACCCTGAGATTAGAAAGAAGCAGATTTGCAGAGCAGACAGATCTGAAGGAAGCTTAATGACTGCACCTGTCCTGGCTTAAAACAGGGACTCTAAACCAACCCCAGGATCAACTCAGCAAAAGTAGAAACCAAAACCATTCCTACTCATTACTCAAGACACGACTTAAACGTCAATTCCTTAATGGGTGTACTCAGGACACTCAAATCAAAGGTGGACTTTTTGGCAAACTCTCATTGTGCCCATCGTTTTCCTTCAAACTTTAACACATTTTACAATCATACATCACCTGGTATTTCTCTTGTTTAATGCTTGTCCTCCACTAGTCTATAAACTCTCTGAGGACAGAACGTACCTGTTTTTTATTGTCACATAGCTAACAGATACCACAGTGCTTAACACCCAGAAGCCAGCAAATTTGGATGAATACATGAGTGAGGAGAGTGAAGTTGGTAAAGATGATCCCAAATAGCCTAGAAAATACTGTCGTGATCATCATTATCATTACTTTTGTTATCACTATTCTAATTGTGGGTTATGTTTTATTAGTAACTTATAAGTGATATTCTTTAAATCAAACATCAAACAGCATCTTTTCTTATGTGTTAGTAACATTTCTAAACTAGAGGGATCAATTAATTCCAAGCTATGCCCAGCCAGGCGTGGCTCAGTGGTTGAGCATCGACCTAGGATCCAGGCAATCGGGGTTCGATTCCCGGTCAGGGCATATGCCCTGTTTCGGGCTTGATCAATAATTCATCATTGATGTTTCTCTCTCTCTCTCCCTCTGCTTTCCTCTCTCTGAAATCAATAAAGATATATTTTTTAAAAAAATTAATTCCAAGCTAGTTTCCAGGACTCCTTTACCCCCCCACACACACACACACATGGCTCTGTCCCTCCTACTGCTCAGCCTTGCCTAACACAAGCAATGCAAAACTCTGGAGGCCACAAAGAAGATACAATGGATGCCCAGGAGAAAACAAACAGATATACAGTACAAGACAATATGAGCTAAGTAACCCTTAGCATCTAGACTGGCATCTAGAGACCAACACAAAATCTTAAAGGTATGTCAGCATTTTAAAAAAAATGTATTTTCATTGATTTCAGAGAGAGGAATGGAAAGGGAGAGAGAGATAGAAACATCAATGATGAGAGAGTCATTGATCGGCTCCCTCCTGCACATCCCCTGCTGGGGATCGAGCCCGCAACCCGGGCATGTGCCCTGACCGGGAATCGAACCTCTATCTCCCGATTGCAGCTGAGCCATGGTGGCTGAGGGTATGTCAGTATTTAAGATGGGGAGGAAGATAGAAACCAAAAATGTTCCTTTCTCCTGTTGTTCTCACATCACTCCCAAAACACTGTTCCTCTGCTCATTTCAGGTAAACTTGGGATTGATCAGGAGAGCGGAACTGGGGCCAGGTAGGCAGGGGTTAAAGTCAGAGCAATGGGATTAATACTGGGCATTGTCAACCAGGATGATGGCTTCTTCTGGGGGGCATCCCACTCCCTGGCTTGATGACTTTATACCTCCCCTTCTCATCTAAGTGGACTCATTGAGGTTGGCTTCTCTCTAAAACTTTGCTTCTCAACCATGGCTGCCTGCCAGAATCACCTGGGAGCATTGGTAACTCTCAGAAGGAAAACCCAGGAGGCACCCCACACCAAATAAACCCCAGCCCCATGGGCCACTGAGATGAGGAGATGTTAAAGCTTTGCAGATCCCAGTGTGCAATTGTGGCTGAGGTCCATGGCAAAGGGTCCAATCTGATGCAGATGGAGGAGGCAATGTTCTGTTTAAAATAAATATCACCTATAATGCTATTTCAGAAAGGTTTTACCTAGGGAAAATGAGCATAAATTTCAATTCCAGTCTTTTTCTTTCAGAATAAATTTTGCTTGATTAGAGTGAACATAACATCAACTGACTCTATACAGAAATCATCTGTTTTCCTACTCAATTTTTCAGCACCTCTGTCCCTGCAGCTATAATTTTACATAATGCCTTGCTGGCATTTGCAGAGAAAAGCATTATATGTAGTTTCTGGTGCCAAAAAGTATAGGAAGTTTTGTAAAACTATGGAAGGGGAGAGCGCAATAGTTTTATTTTAAGATCGTAAGTTTTTTTATTTATTTTTTCCTGCTTTACACTGGTTGCTGTTACTTTAAAAGTCTTCTGGCATTTAACTGGCAATAAACAGGGTGAAACAAACTGTTCCTTCCTTTGGATTGTGCAATTTTTATTGCTCTGTTTTAGAGCAACCAAGTATGCCTTTTAGAAAAATGCCTGTTTATCGCCTTCTGTCTGTAAATCAGTGGGGCTATTAGCCAACAAGCCTCAAGGGTGAAGTGGGTTTTTCTGTGTGCCTCAAAGACACTTAGAAAGCACCTGAAGTTAAGTGATGTTAATGACACTAGTTCCTAAGCCAGACCATTGCATGTAATTGAGCCAAAGCTGAGCACATCTTGAACCCAGTCCTCACACGGATAGACATCTCAAGCAAATGCAAAAGACAGCAAGACCACAGTGACTGTGCTACGAGTGTAACTGAAGGGATCAGGTAGAATTACCTGTTTACACAATAATTTGGAAGCCAGTGACAAGAGCAAACATTTTCCTACTAACTCAGTTAGCACATTTTTGATCCAATAGGCAATGCTGTTGAGTGGAACAGTGAGTTATATTTTTTGCTGACTTGATGCTGTGTTTCTGGTTTTCCAATCTTTTCTGTACCTCATCACACAGGTCTGAAAATCGTCAAGGCAATGCGTCAATACCAAGGAGTGAGTTGCATTCAACATATTACTCAGGCAGGAAACATTTTTTTTGGATTTCATAGCAACACATATCTAAACATTTAAAGATAAAACTTGAAGAATTGGGAGGATTCTTATTCTTCCCTGGATATAATGTATTTTTTTGCAATATGTTTCACCCCTGAGGCAAATAGAGCCATAAACTCCACTGTCAAATAGCTTTTCTTTGCTTTTCACCTTTCTTCACTGCTTTTTTTATTTTTGTGTGGTCATAGCAGCAACCTGAAATGAAAAGGTTATTATTTCCTATTTAGGATGACTCAAAATAGCCTCCAGATCCCCCCACCCCAGTCTCCCTTCCTCCAGAGTTTCCTGTCTCCTGTCTAGTATTATACAATCCAGTTCGAGTTGTTTTTCTCTAATGCTACTTTCACATGTTGTCACCTTCATCAAGAACATTATAATAATAATAGAGAAGAAGAATAGCATTTAATTTTGTGGCATATTTTCTGCACACTACATACTTTGCTAAGTCTATTATCCATGTGGTTATTTAATACAACATTAGGAAGCATTTATTATTTTATTGTACCATTTAAAATCAGACAGTTTAAGTAACAAATATCACATAGCTAGAAAGTATAACCCAGCTCATTCTATTAAAAAATCTCCTAATATAATGTTGAAATCAGTCCATTTCTTTCTGAAGTTTTGACAATGATTGCTTTCTATACTTTACTATTAATTGCACCTAAGCTTAGTCATGTCTTTCATGAGAAATTAAAATATTTATATTATATTATGACCTTCTTTACTTTTAATAACGATTTCTGCCTTTAAGTCTCTTTTGCCTGATAAAATAGTATTGCACCTGTTTTCTTTTACTAAGTGTCCATTGTGTGTGTGTGTGTGTGTGTGTGTGTGTGTGTTTGTAGACATTTAAAGTACAATTGACTCTTGAACAACATGGGTTTGAATTGTGTGGGTCCACTTATATGCAGATTTTTTTCAATAAATATATTAGAAATTTTGTGGAGATTTGCAACAATTTGAAAAATCTCACAGACAAACCTTAGCATTTTCTTAATAACGTTTCTTTTCTCTAGCTTACTTTATTGTGAGAAATATATATAACATAGAAAATACATGTTAAATGTTTATCTTATTGGTAAGGCTTCCAGTCAACAATAGGGATATTAGAAGTTAAGTTTTTGGAGAGTCTAAAGTTTACACAAATTTCTGATTGCACAAGGGCCAGCACCCATAGCCCCACATTGTTCAGAATGCAAAAAATATATATACACACATATGCCTATATACACATATGTATATATATTATTTGACATGTACATATATATGTGTGTGTGTGTGTATCAGTTTGTAAGTAGAAACATTTTTAGTGCCTAAATTTTATAAATTCTCATACTTTGGATACATCTCTTATAAATAGCAATTAGCTAGGTGTTTTTAAATCCAGTTTTGAGCTGGAAGGTTGCTCAGGACTCTTAGTCTGCTTTTGGATGAGAAGCCAAAGCTCATGTCTGCACCTAGCTCTTGGTTCTGTCTGCATTAAACTCAAATCTTGCAATTCAGTGTGAGGAAAATATGAACCTGGGGCTCTTTCCCACATGACACACTCCCACATGAGTGTTTCAAATGGCCAGTCTCTGGGCAGGTCACACACAGGCTTTGTTGGGTCCCAGTAACTTCAAGACCCATCTGAGGATGAAGAAGTGACTTCTGCTGGGATCCACCAGATGATCTCTTCCCTCAGGCGGCCTTTTAATCTTTTCCAGTTGCCCTGCAGGGACGTGATTGTACGTGTGATCCCCTCCAGCTTCTAGACAAGTCACATTTCACTTCCCTGAGTTCATCCAGTTCACATTGTCCACACATTAACTCTGTGTCTTCAGGTCATCTTGTCCTTTTTACATGACAGGGATGTACCCTGGTGAGTTGGCAGGATGTAGGCCTCACTTTAAGTTTCAGCACCTTCATCAACTGACAATTTGAGCCAGACCAAGTCACCTGCATTTCCAGTCTGACTGTAAATGGGGATGGTGCTATGAACCTTCTGATTCCTGGGGGAAGGGTGAGATAATACTTTGTGTGTATGTGTTGTGTGAGTGTGTGTACACATGTGTAGTATTTCTTTCAGGAGTGGTGAATAGCTCATGAATGGCAGGAAACCTATTTTTTTCCTGCACCTGCCAATGTTTCCTGTGTCCTTGGAAATGCGGTAAATATCTGGCTCTCATAGTAGAAGTTCTGACATAGAGATGCCATGTAGCTAATCCACACTATCCATCTATGCTCAGGCTATGTGATCTGGGAACCACTGAGCCTTCATCATAGCCAAGGCGTGGACACACCTGGTGAACTCTGCTTCATGCCCATTCAGTGCATCCTGTCATAAGGGTGACAGGCCTTCCTTTTAACATGTTCACGGGGAGGTTTGGGAAGGACAGTTTTGTGAGCACGTTTCCAATAGAGGAGAAAAACATAGAAATCAGCTGACCATTCCTTGTAAGGGAATACTGTCTGAAGCTATCTTTAATAGCCAGAAAATTACCTATGAAATATACTTAACTGTAAACAGGAGGAAAAGTATAAAGCAAAAACACAACAATCTCTTTCATTTTGTATTAGTTGGTTTTCAACCTTTTATGAATAAAGAGGTTGAGTACTGTCCAATACTGATGAATATTTGGGAGTAAATTTTTGTTATTTTAAAATATTTATATGTTTACCCAGATATACACACATATTGTCAACCTTCGTTATTTGATTATGAATAAAATTTTGATTAGGTAAGATGGCCAGATTCAATCCTGGCTGCACCAGTCACTAGTTTTATGAACCTGGAAAATCACTCCAATTCGACCAGCTTCATTTACATAAAGGATGCCAGTGTCGTGCCTACCTCGGGAGGCTTCATGAGCATTCCATTGAAAATGCGAGGAAAACCTTCCACACACCTTGGCATTTAGCAACCACAAGCCCACCAATGGTAATTAAAAACCAAAGTAACTTTCTTTGGTAAATACATTAAATAGATAAAGCAAAAGATAAACAAGTGAAGCCAACCAATAATTCTACAAATGGAAATAGTTTCTCTCTAACTGCACTGCTGGCTTCTCACCTGCCCCATATGCATCTCTTCTCTAGCATTCATGTTTGTCCGTGTAGCTTTGGCTATAGAAATGAGATACACCACGTAAGATTCATTGCCTCCTTTCATCAAGCTACACAGTGATATTGTTATTATAGGTCAATAAATATGGCTCTAGACTAGGCGATTGTTTTTATCAGTGCATAACAGCTCACACATGGAAAAGGATTTATCTCCTGATCTACTGATAGGCCCTAATGGCTTTCATTTCCCTTTGCCTTTTCTGTAATGATCATCCTTGCTTTTCAATTTTTGTAGACTTAGCCTGTTATTTCTATAAGATGAATTCCAAGAATTAAACAATCAGATGGTCCGGCTTGCTAAGTTTTGCATCTGTGCTGCCAAAAGCATCATGACAATTGACACTACCATAAGCAAGGCCGGAGCACATCCACTTCACAGTTTTTCAATCCTTGCCAGTTTGATGGCAAAGAATGATGCCTTTGTGGTGGTAATTCATGTAGTTTGATTGCCAGTAGAAGAGGGTGCCATGGGGCAACATCCATGAAAGTACACCAGCAGGTTCTGTGTAGAGCAGGAGATAGCAGACCACCGTGCAGACACTGAGTGGGGCTCATGCTCCCTGGCCGGGGCTTTTTCTCCCTAAACACAGTGGGACACAGAGCTCTGCAGCTGGCTTAGAGCAGCTTGCATGAGGAAGGCAAAACCTTCTGAAAGAGAAAATACTAAGAAACACGCCTCCAACCCAGTAGTCCAAGAGAAGAAAACCTACTTGAGGTGGAACAGACCATGGGAGGTGAATAGATTGTGACAAGGGTTCGCTGACGGGAAAGAAAAACAAAATGTCAATGAGAAAGTCACTAGCTGGAAAGAGTCTGAGCAAAACTCAACCCAGAGCTGGGTGCACAGGGGGGGCTGGTGCCATGAGAGCAGCCATCACAAGGTCCCCCTGTAGGCAGCAGTGTCTGAACATGACTATGAACTGAAAGGGTTACAGATCAAGGACCTGGACAGGAAAGGGGCCCGACACCACAAACACACCAGTCGACAGAGCGTTGAGGTGATTGCAGCAGTGTGACAGTGCATCATCTATACTCACTGCTCTTCCTCCCTTGGCCTGAATTTGGAAGCAGGCCTGATGCTCTGGACCACATGAGCCCCAGGATCTCTGGATAATTAGGAGGAGTTTCCAGGAGGACAGAGGTGCTCTGCCATAGTCTCTGTGCATGCGGGCTGCCAACGTTTGAGCAATTTGCTGGGAAATAAAGCCTGGCCGGGTGTGGGTCAGCAGTTGAGCATTGATCTAGGATCCAGGCAATCGGGGTTCAATTCCCAGTCAGGGTACATGCCCGGGTTGCGGGCTCGATCCCCAGTCAGGAGCATCCAGGAAGCAGCTGATCAATGACCACTCTCTCATCATTGATGTTTCTCTCTTTCTCTGAAATCAATAAAGATATATTTAAAAAAATAAACAAAAAACCCAAGGTGGTAAAACCAAACACATTAATGTTGCTGAAAAAAGCTTCAAGTGTTTTCTGGCACTTTGGAATTCTTACTTTGAGAATATCCTATTTTATATCCTCTAACCATTTTTTCTTGGGGCTTTACTATGTTTCTCGGTGATAGGAAGCTGTTCATGCATTAGCGATATTGACTGATGTTACATGTGCTGGAAATATTAGTGAAGAAAAGGAGAGACACTGAAATGCAGAAGGAGGCAGCTCTGGTTTCTAAGTTTCTTATTTCTTCCATTCTTATTGCAGTAGGAATGATAGGCCAGGTGCAGAGGGTCACCAGAGCAGAGAGCCCTGGGTGCAATGGGCAATACTCTAAGCTCTTGCTCAACCACTCCCTTAAGCATTAACCCCTGGAAGATGACATCTAGGCTTCAGCTGTGTTTCAGCTCCAGGTCAGAGAAGCATCGAAATCAGACAGAGTGACACCGTCACTGACATAAGGACCAGCTGCAGTGACTAATGACCACCTGGCACCAATCAATCTGTGGAGACCACGATCGGACACACCTGGAAAGCTGATGAATGTTCTATTGGGATTCTCCCCTAAGGCCTCCAGAAAAAAGCCCTTGGTAGGGGAATCCTCTGGCAAGAAGGAAGAAAGGTGCCAGGGCCTCACCTCCCTCTTGCATCTCTCTAGGTGCCTAGCCCTCTTCCTCTTTCTCCTAAATTCCAAGGGCCCTTCTACTACCTCTGTAACTTTCTAAATATACTTTCCTTTATAATTTGAGTTCCTTGGCTCTGAATTCTTGCAAGCCAAACTCAAGTACTGAGGTTGCTGAACTGAAGTCCATCCTAACTCGTCGCTAACGCCTGGTGCTATTTTTCTGGCACTAACCAAATTTTTTCTTTCTTTGTTTTTAATCCTTGCCCAAGGAATGAGGATATTTTTCCCATTGATTTTTAGAGAGAGTGAAGGGAGGGAGAGAGAGAGAGAAACATCGATTGGTTTCCTCCCACACTAGCCCTCATGATAGGCAGGGGTCAAATCTGTAACCCAGGTGCAAGCCCTTGACTGGGAATTGAACACATGACACTCCCATGCACAAGACGATGCTCTAACCACTGAGAAACTCTGGCCAGGGGGCCAATAAATTTTTAAACTGATAAAGCAATAAAAACATTATAAAGTTTTTAGAAACCTTTTAGAATATTAATATATCCTTAAAAGGGTTTAGCAACTCCCAAACAGGGCTTAGAAGCTTCAGAACATGAACTGGATGACAAATAAAAAAGAGGGGGTATCAACAGGGCCCTGTGTGACACAGCAGAAGGGAGGATGTGGAGCAAATTATTCTTGAACATTCTAGAGGTCTGATCCATACTCACAGTCAAAATGTAGACAACAAGGAACAAGTCGACCTATTTTAGATAAAAAGTAAACCTTGAAACCACCCTTTCAAAAGGAGTAAAAGTCAAAGGCTGATTTCACATTGTAGCGTGAATACTTTCTAATCAAGAAACCATGAGTAACCTTGATATCCTTGTATAGTTCAGTAAACACGTGTTGATTACCATCTTTGGGCCAGGATGCTGAGTGGGCAACAGAATTTTTAAAAATGCCAATGAAATAAATGATCTCCCTCAAGAAGCTCAAATTCTATAAAGAGATGGCAGATGTGTGAACAGACAAGTGTAATCACATTAGGTACAGAACTCTGATGACAAAGTTCAGCAGAGCAGCTCAGTTCAGAGCCTCTGAAGAATAACTGGGTTCCACTTATTAGCTCTGTGGCCTTGAGCAAGTTGCTTAAATTCTGTGTGCCTCACCTTCTCATCTATGAATGGGGATCATCACAGAACCTGTCTCACACTGGTCTAACCTGAGGGTAAAATTAATCGATACATATGAGTCAGCAGAGCAGAGCTTGGAACATAATAAATCCTTTAAGTGTGAGCTATTATTGTGTTCATAAGTAGCTCCAATCTCTGGGTCGTCATCTGTAACATGGGGATGCATCAAAGGATGAGCATGAGGCTTAAGTGGGAACAAGAGAGTGCAAAGACTTGCACTATTATGAAGCCTGTTCAGTGGCAAACTGTTACTTTAATAATAAAGTTCCCCATAGAGTGTCTTCCCCACAGAAAAATGATGTGTGAGTTTCCATATTACACAGCAAGTGGCACTTCCCTTAACTGTGACAATGACTCATGTTGTACCTTTACAAATATTCATTGGTGATGAGGCCAAAATTGCTATTTGTAGTCGAATGCCTGTTCTACTTTCCATGTCACTCAATCCAGCTCACACATGACTCCAAACAAAATCCTTTCAACTTTCTAAAGTTGGAACACACATGCCTCTGCTAGGCAGTCAGATGAACCCCACACATCCAGCATACAAGGATTAGAACCATAATAATGGATTTCCCATCACAAATTCAGGGCAAGCACAAAGTGCTTTCACCCACACCTGGAATTAGTATGAATGGAGCAGTGGCACTAAATCTGCTGACCCTCAGCCACTGTGTTCATCACTTTCTTTGCTCATTAGCCAGCTCAGCTGGTTCTGAGCAGAGAAGCCTGATCTGGTGCATAAATCTAACCAAAATTGACAAATGACCTGCTAAGGGGACTTGATCCAGTTAAAGGACATGGCCCATCCTTCCTTATTCCCAGACTTCCGCTTCCAGGCTTCTTGCTCACCCTTTCTGCCCCTAACCACTCAGGAAAGCCTGCTTAGAGTGCATGTATTGAAAGCGTTCAAGCTCAAATGTGTAGGAGGTTCCTCTCTAAAGCCACACTCATGTTTCTCAGTGAAATTTTATAAAATAGTAGAAAATAGATGAAGGCATAATGAACATATAGTTCTTTTCCAGCCCTCTCAAAGATGCCTGGAACAGAATGCAGCTCCTGCCCTGTGCAAACAAGATTTCAGATAATTGTACTCTGTTAATACCACTTTAAACATTACTCATCACTAGCAAATAACATATGACTATCTATGGATTTCTACAGTCCAATGCCATCATTCTAATAATTGGACCCTGGCATGTAAAAATAAGAGAAGAAAGAACATTTTCCATCTTTGCTATGAATGACAAGTCAGGGGCTGTCCCTACGACTTACTGAGAGCTATTTATAGATAACATGAGGGGATGAAACTTGTCCTCGGCCTAACTGATAGCTCATCTCTATCCCCTACATCCATTCTAGTAATGATGTAATGTCCTATTATTTACATATCTACAAAAATCCTAAATTAGGCTATAAAATTGATGTGGTTTTCTTCTCCATTTTTTGAGGGCCTACTAGTTGAATTTGAAATGTTTCAGATACTAAGAATTAGACAAAGATCAATTAAGTATAATTTCTAAGTGCCAAACCAAGTGCTTAAGTAAAAACTCTTTTGCGGGGCCAGGACAGGTTGGTTGTTTTTTCATTTCTATTATCAATGAAGTAGGGTGATGGGATCAACACTTGTGGAACCACTGGAGAAGTGGATATGATCCAGGGCTGCATGATGGTGGTTTCAGGGTTAAGAACTCAAGGAGGATAATTCCTGAGCACTGGTGTGATTGGGGACAGTTTGTTGGGTAGGGGAGTAAGCTGGCCAGACCCTCCTGGATGGGGGGGTGGCAGGAAAGCACACTTCCAATTCAGACTGCCTAGGCCACCTTCATGTGAGCCTGGGCATGAAGGAGGCTGCCTGTGGGCTGCTGACCTAGACAAGGTGCTTGTTCTCTAGGGCACCAGGGTCAATCCCTGGAGGGCACCAACCAAGGGTGGTGTTTGGAGGACTGTGATGCATGGAGTTACTCAATGTGTTTGAGCAAGAAGACCCATGAAGTAAATTTTAAGGACAATTAATCTGGCTGTGGTGCATAGAATGGGTCATAGAGATTAACCAGATCATCCGGGAGGGTGCTACAATGCTTTTGAGGTGACAGTTGCAAACTCTTCTAAAAAGACACACCTAGAAAAATTTGAGGGAAAATAACAGGATGTAGTGATCTACATAATGGTAAAGATATCTTTCCTGCTTGAAATACGTGGTTTTTAACTATTTCCATAGAACCAACAAATTGCCTTGTTAGAATCAGCTTAGGCTGCTGCACTTAAAGAGGAAGGGAAGTAGAGGCTATGTAGGAGGCTGCCCACAGACTCCCTAAAGGAATGACCCAGTTCCTGTAAAGACATCGCATCACCCATCTACGTACCATTTGATTTAAAAATACACACACCTGAATAATATTGTGAATAAGCTTAAACAAAAAGCCACAAACATCCCACAAGTAACTTTACATCTTCCCTGGATCCTGCCCCCAAAGTTGCCAACCCTTGTACCACCCCCAGTGCCAGAATGACTGGCCCACTGTACCCACGCAGAGCACTGACTTCTTCATGATGGCCCTTCAGCCACCTTCATTCAAAGATCTGATTATATGCCAGCTTCTCTCTCATGGGTTGATCCATGTCTTTACTCTCAATCAGCACAGAATCCACACTCTCCCTTTATAGATACTCACATTTAAAGGTTTCCATTTAAAATCACCTCCCAGCTATTGAAAACAAGTCTTTCTTACTACTTTTGACATTACAGGATAGTCAGTACTTATTATAACCTTGTTCACTCATAAATCTAAAATGCCAATCTAATGAAAATAATAATAAATCAATTTTTGTTTATGGTTGGAAGCCTTTTAGATCTGGCGCAGTTTGGGGCTTTATCATGTATTCACCTAGCTGACTCAAGCTAATGTAGAGTTTCCAGAAAGGCCACACATGCTGGCTGAATCCTGGACCGTGCATGTAACTCTCATAAACCAAACACTAGAACACTGTTTTAGGGCCTTGCGAAGAATGGAGAGATGATTACTAGAGTACCGATACAGAATATGAATTACCCGTAGCTACACCTCCCTTAATTAAAATGGAGAAGTGGAGAAGGAGGTAGAGCCCAGAAGAGAAAGAAAGGAAGAAGGAAGGAAGGAAGGAAGGAAGGAAGGAAGGAAGGAAGGAAGGAAGGAAGGAAGGAAGGAAGGAAGGAAGGAAGGAAGGAAGGAGTTTCACTTGTAATTTTGGTTTTCTGATCATTCTCATTTTGTAAATTAAAATGACAGAGACTTCTAATATGACAGCTCTCTATAAATCCTCAATTTGGTGAATTCTTACATAAGCAGTTGTAGGAAAAAGTCCAAATACCAAAGTGGGACTGTACATACAAATTTATCTCTTAGAAAACAGAAAAGTAAGAAATACTCCAAAATGTACTATAAAATCTGCAGAAACAATGTTTACATCGAACCTTCACCTTCTTTTGAGCTACTTTATTTGGATATTGTAGAATGACCCATTAAACAGAAAGACTTTGATATCAGTGAAGGAAATGATCCTTTTCTAAGTAGAAATGTCTGTAAATTATATTGAAAATCTGACACAGTTCAATTTTAAATGAACTACTGCTTTCTAAAAGGTCATAATTTAAAAAAACAAAGGGTATATGTCACATGTAAGAAAATGATGTTATTTAGAATTTAGACACCAACTCAAAATGTTAACTACCCTACAATGTTCTTCTGGGAGTTTCCCAAGCTGACTGTGCATGGCCACCTGACACCCAAGCAACATTAGACACCCGGACTGCTCATATCACCATACTTCAGCTGTGCCCCAGTCCAGCCTCTCCTCTCTGTGGCTCCCACAGCCCTCCCACTGACCTGTGGGTACAGCTTTAGTGAGACACAGATCCTCTTGGCCTCCCCAAGCCTGGTGGTCCTCTTCTTTCCAGTGATAAGGTGTCAAGGGCAGTGTAGCTTAAATAGAAACCACTGCTGAGGCAGGCGAGTGAAATCTGGAATTACAGAAACACTTTTCTCTATTTGTTCAGGGGGGTCTGGAGATCATCCCTGCACTTAGAGGACCCCCCTCCTTCATCTAATCAGAAGAAATTGTAGCCTGTAATAAACAAGTAGTTTTGCATTTCCATGGCTTCATCTGAAAACACAGTCTTACTGTCTCATAACTACTATACCATGAACATAAAAACTACATGTCTGTTTCAGTCCTGCTAGTTAATAAACTGAAAGTAGACATACCTTTTGAAATGCTTCCTACTTGTTAGAACACGACATTTTAACATTTTCTACGAAGAAAGAGAAGAAATAAGTTTCAGACAAAATGGAGACTAGGCTATCTCATCTGATATTTAGAACATGCTATCACAAACAATCGGGTCCTGCGACTGGGTTTGCACAAGCTCAGAGGTATTGCAATATGTAACATCATATCAGAGCCAGGATCTCTCTCTGGCTTGGATGTCCCAATACCCTGCCTGCTTATCTCACCCAAATAACTTGGAAGGGTGGGAAGAAGATAAGAATGCGTTCCATCCACTGGAGTAAATATTTTTTCTTTCAAAATACAAAATTAAGGTTAAGTCACTAAGGTTCCTTATTTTAAAAGAGAACTTTATATTATTGACTAAGTTAAAAACATTTAAGATTTGAACATCTCAACATCTGTAAGAAAGGAACCTGGTGGGACAATATTGTCCGTATCTCCAAAGTGAAGAAAAGTGGGGAAAATAAATATTTCATCCAAAGTCACATGAGTTCCAGCTCACATGGGAGTGTAATGTTTTCTCATAACCTCTTCAGACTTCTGAACTCCTTCACAAGTGATGAATATTGTTTGCAGCATGCCAGTTCTCCCCTGATCCACTTTGGATGTGTAATAATGTGCTTGTTAAAATTTCACACCTTGTTAGAGTAGTGGGAGGCCTAGGCCTTTCTCAGAGAACCCTGGTTTAAGGGTTTAGAATCCCTGGTGTTATGGGCTGAATTCAAATGTTGAAATCATACCTCAGTACCTGAGAATGTGACTGTACTTGGAAATAGGGTCTTTAAAAATGTAATTAAGTTAGAATGAGGTCATTGAGGTGGGCCTTAATCCAATCTGACTGGTGTCCTTATAAAGAAGAGGAGATTAGGACACAGACATACAAGAGGAAGAATGCCGTGTGAATATGAAGATGGCTGTCTACATGCCAAGGAGAGAGACCTCAGGAGAAACCAACAACACCTTGATCTTGGACTTCCAGCCTCCAGAACTGTGAGAGAATAAATGTCTGTTGTTTAAGGCCTCCAGGCTGTGGTGTTTGTACAGCCACCCAACCTCACTTATCTTGCCAACATAAGGGTTTTCATTATCCCAGGTTTGACAAGTGGCAGGTAGTGTTGCATAAATGTGGCACAGCTATAGACATCAGACCTTGCTGAATCACTGAAGTTCACCTTCTGGCTGGAATGTGCAGAGGCCATAGAGGCCCTGGGATACAAGCGAAGAGAGGAGGCTGAGAGGGAGACAGGGAAGGAGAGAATCAACAAATGCTTCCGGCACAAACACACATCCTGCCTTGGGGAGAGATGGTTTCTCGAAGCCCAGTGCCTGATTGTAAACATTGCAATGTGGAAAAGTTAGGATCAAACTGATGGATCAGAATTCGGAGACTGAAAGGAAAGACTGCACTTGGATTACAGAAAAACATAGAGACTTCTGGGGTTTTTTTTACAGACAAAAACCTTGGGAACTGATATGCTAGTTTTTTATCCTTATAAATAGAATTTAACTGTCTTATCTAATACCGGGATGGGTTTCACATCTGAAATAAAATATGTCCTTATTTATAATCAGTCTTCCATAGTGATACTCAAAATATGAAAAGTTTAGTTTTTGTCTTTTTCCCCCCTGCTCATTTGAACAGCTGATTGCTTTTTCTTTTGTGTTTTCTAAACTTTTCATATTTCCTCATTTTCTTTAAAAACAAAGGTTCAACAATTTTAAATTAAGATGGGCGGAAAAAACATCTTGTATGTGATAAAAAAAAATTCTAGATATTTCTCAATCACTGACAAACTTTCAAGCAGTGTATTTCTATCAGTTTAAATATTTCAAGTATTTATTTACAAAGTGGAAGTCAACACGACCTCATCAGCTGACACCAGTTGGTTGTGGATGTCCAGAAAATGCTGACGAGGTGCTGCAGCTTTCTGTGTTTCCTACTGATGAATGAAGGCAGACAGAAATAGAATTTCTTGGCACTTGGTGGCATGTCTCAACATATGCAATCACTTCCTTCTATTGCAGAAAAGGAAGTGCCAATATGAGTTGCTCCAGAAAGATAAAATGTACAGAGGTCTTTGTGGGGGAAGGGGTGGTAAACAGAATCAAGGTAGATAGGAGACAAGAGTGACCAAAACTTAATGTGTCTTGGGTAAGAGCTATCAACAGGTTAACATCCATCAATAATCAACCACTCTACCAGAGACGCTGCTTCTGTTCTCATACAATGTTGTTTATTATCTTATGGCTGTTTTTTCCTTTATTGATTATTTCAATAACTCTTTACTCAGAATATACCAGAGAACAGGCTCTGTTTCAGACTTGGGAATTGCAGCAGTGACCAAACAGACAAGGATCTCTGTCCTTACAATCTACTCTTAGCATATCAAAAAATGCAGACTATGAAATGGGATTTCATAATCAGGTTTCCTGCAACTTAAGGTTAAAAATTAAAATCTGAGTTATGATTTGACCTCATAAAATCTCCTAAATGACAAGAGAGTAAACGGTGTACATATTTCCACCATGAGGATGGTATGTGCAATCTGACCAGAGATGACTAGACATCAACTCATATCGTGGGCAAGTTCTATTCCTCCAGTCTCATTTGAGATGTCTAGGAGAAACATTCTGTCTCTTCCATTAGGGTAGAATGGGATGTTAACGCAATGATGGAAATTTTTCATTCATTTCATCACCATGAGGAAAAACAACATGATAAAGATCAGCCATGGGGTTGGCAAATCCAAGAGACTCACAAAGGATTGAAGCTAGATCTCTATTCTAGCCATACTTAAATCTTGCCCTACATACAGGCTTACCTGTCATGTGGGCCCATAAGTTTCATAAATCATTTAACTACTATGTGGCCGTTTTAAAATAAGTATACAAATTCTTTGACACTTGTCCCTGAAAAATTGACGTCAAATTTTCTCTTTCCTTGAAAGAGGACCAGACTCAGTGACTTGTTTCTAATGAGTAGAATGTGGCAGATGGGATGGTGTGTGACTTCTGAAGTGAGGCCATACAACATTGCTGCTTCCATTTTGTTCTGTTGTGGATGGATACCTCTAGGGAAAGACCACTGTCATGTCATAAGGATGCTCAAGCAGCCTGTATATAGGTGCATGTGGAAAGGAACTGAGGCTTCTTGCTAACAACCAACAAAAATTTGTCCCCTGTTTGACAAGCTCCTGTGGAGGCTGATCCTCCATCCCCCATTGAGCCTTCAGGTAATGCAGCCCCTGTTGGCATCCTGATGGCAGCCTCCTGAGAGATTTCAACTAAGCTGACCCTCAGAAACTTAGGGGAAAATAAATGTCTACTGTAACTTTAAAACACTAAGTTTTAAGGTAATTTTTTTTATGCAGTGATAATAACTATTGCAGATTTTGGTAGTAGAAGTAGTGTGGCACCAGAAAGCTGGAAAAAACTAGAAAGATATCAAGAAGAGTATAAGTGAAAACTAAAAGCACCTCAAAAGTCCTGTCATTACATGTCTGCTGGCCTGGGAGGAGGCTGCAGGGAAAGGCTTAATATTAAGTGAAGAACATGCTATTGAAACAAGAGGAAAGGGATCCTTGCTATGCCATGGCAGAAAGTTGAGCAATATTGTCGACTGCAGTAATAGAAATAGAAAATATACCTCATGAACTTGGTAATAAGCTAAGGGGATTTTCAGACAGAGTTTTAGAGATGCCATTCGGCTGCTTCTTGCTACAGATAGGAAAATGTGAGATGAGAGATCAGCTAAAGGAAGAATGGATTAAAAATAAAAGGAGCAAGAACTTGCTATTACAAATTCCCAGCCTCTCATAATGGTAAATAATGTTACAATAAAGAAATGACTCACAGGCAAATATATATATATACACGCATACACACACACACACACACACATATATATATATAGAGAGAGAGAGAGAGAGCATTTTCAAGAACACATGACATAAAGTTGAAGACCAGGTATGATTTTAAAATCCTAGAAATATCTAAGGTGAAGTCTCAAAAAAAATCCACTTGGTCAAAAAACAGGGCTTTCAGAAACTTAAAGATATGGTTACTCAGAAATCCCAATGGGAGGTAAAGGTAAATTTGATATTATCATAAATAAATTTCTGGGTCTGACCTTGGTAGAATGAAATAATATCGTCATAAGATTCAGGAGAGACCCACACAATTTTCAAGAGAATTATTGTAGCAGAAAAACCACCAGCTTAGACTGAAAAGGACAGAAGCTGTTCAAAAGGAAATAAGGCCTTTGGGCACCAAACTTCTACAGGCAAGAAAGAAGCAGCTGAGAAGACTCCTCAGCTTGGCATATAGGCCACATTCCTCAGAGAAAGGATGATTCAGGGCAAAACCAAGAGCCAAGAGGGCAGAGTCAGAAGCGTGGAGGATTATTCACACACTTGGAGTCTTAATTAAGGAAATTCCAAGAGGTTTCCTGGGGGATTTCAGAATTGCTATAGAGTAGTGGCTCCTGTGTGCCTCTGTTGTGAATGGAAATATCTATGGTGGTTGTCTTGTGCCTGCCACACCATTATACACTGGGGTATGGGCTTCGTTTAGCTCACAGGTCTTTAGGTCGAAAGGACCTAAATCCAAAAAGCTGAACTCCACTAACAGCACCAATGAGATGGGAAGGGTGTTAGTTGAGTGTATTTTCCACGTGAGTGGGTAGATTATTTTTCTAACCAAGGTAAGAAATGTATCTAGATTTTAATCAAACTTCATAAAATTGCAAATCTTTAATATGGCTTTTACACTGTTGGTAGGAAGGCAGACTGGTACAGCCACTGTGGAAAACAGTGTGGAGTGTCCTCAAAAAATTAGAAATAGAACTGCCATTTGACCCACTGATCCCACTCCTGGGAATATATCCTAAGAAGCCTGAAACACCAATCTAAAAGAATATATGCACCCTATGTTCATAGCAGTGCTATTTACAATCGCTGAGATCTGGAAACAGCCCAAGTGCCCATCAGTAGATGACTGGATAAAAAAGCTGTGGTATACATTTACACAATGGAATACTATGCAGCTGTTAAAAAGAAGGACCCCTTACCCTTTGCGACAGCATGGAGGTACCTGGAGAGTATTATGCTAATGAAATATGCCAGGCAGAGCAAGACAAATATCACATGATCTCACTTTTATGTGGAATCTAATGAACAAAGTAAACACAAAAAAATAGACCCAGCGACATTGAAGCATGCAACAGAGTGATGTATAGTAGAGGGAAGGGGGGGGGAGAGAAGAGATTAACCAAAGAACTTATATGCACATATGTATAACCTGTGGACACAGGTCAGTGTGGTAAAAGCCTGAGGAGGAGGTGGAAGGAGGATGGAGGGGGTTTAAGGGGGGGAGGGGACATCTGTAAAATTTTCAACAATAAAGATAAATTAAAAAAAAAAAAAGAATAAAATAA
Source organism: Miniopterus natalensis (assembly GCF_054644295.1). Taxonomy (NCBI): domain Eukaryota; kingdom Metazoa; phylum Chordata; class Mammalia; order Chiroptera; family Miniopteridae; genus Miniopterus; species Miniopterus natalensis. The sequence continues at coordinate 132,009,373 of NC_142081.1, forward strand.
AACATTGTGATATGCATGATGCTACGGACTCAATTATGTTTTTCCAAACTTCATACTTTGAAGCTCTAACCCTCAATATGACAGCAGCAATATCTCGGTTTTTGAATGTCTCCATTGATGAACATTTCGGTTTACAAACGCCCTAAACTCGGAAGTAAATGCTTTGGTTTTCGAACAGGCCTCGGAAGTCAAACATGCCACACGGCTTCCACTGAGAGCAAGGTCCTGAGGCCTAGCTGTGGGCTCTTGATCCCTCGGTTTTTGAATGTTTCAGAATTCCCACGGTCTTCCAGAACGGATTACATTAGAAAACTGAGGTACCACTGTATTTGAAATAAGGAAGTAATTAAGGTTAAATGAGGTCATAAGGGCGGGGCCCTGATCCTATAGGCTTACTGTCTTTATAAGGGTCACTAGAGAACCTGTTTGCTCAATTTCTGCTATTGGAGAATGCAGTGAGAAGGTGGCTATCTACAAGCCAGGAAGCGGGCTCTCACCAGAAACTGAACTGGCTATATTTCTGTCTAAGCCGTCCAATGTGGTATTTTGTTATGTTAGTTGCAGAAGACTATACACATGGTATCATTAATCTAAAACACTAGAATCTTTGGGGATAAAAGCATTGATGATCATGTCCTGGTCACACCTATTTTATTAATTTTGAGTCCATTGTTCCTAAGCTGTATGGCTTTGCCAGCCTCCAGGTTTTAACTTAGGACACTATGAAATGAAAGTAGATCTACTGTAAATCCATGAAGCTTAAAGCATCAACTGCAATTTGATAGGATGTTTTGGAATTTTCAATGAAACAAGAAATTATAAGCTTATTTATACACACATTATGAGTATGTTTCAATTATTTTCAAATGTATTTATTAAATAGAACACAGATAATATGCAGGCAAGAAAATAATGGAATATGAAATAAAGCAAAAATATGTGCATTGAAAGTAAAATCCTTGTTCTGACATTGAAAGGAAAATGTAATGAACATTTTTATAGAACATACTAAAAGCAGTAATTTTTCAAAGGTAAGAAATAAATTTCAAACAGAAGCCATAGAAAAGCTTTTGAATTCTCTCATAGTACAAATAATAAAGAGGCATTGATCATCTGAACACATTGAAAGAATTTTTTAATTCTTGCTGATTTGACACAAAACTCTAGCATTGATTGAGTTACCATTAAACACATACTATGCCACTAGAAATGGGACATTTTTGAAAAACTGGTTAATGGGTCTCATCAATCAATTCAATTAGTCGTAAATAAAATAAAACTAAAAAAAATAAAAAATCTTGAACCTGGCAGGGTGAGGCTCAGCCATTGAGCATCAACCTAAGATCCAAGAGGTCCCGGTTCAATTCCCCATCAGGGCATATGGCCAGGCTGCCTGCTCAAACCCCAGTAGGGGGCATGCAGAAGGCGCTGATACATGATTCTTTCTTAACATTGATGTTTTTACATCTCTCCCTGAAAAATCAATAAAAACCACATTTTTTGTAAAAATTGCAATTTGTGTGATTCCTCTTATAATTCTATATTCACTTTATAATTAATTTTCTAGTTATTTTTTTAATTTTTAAAGGGGATCCCCTAAGGTGTATATTTCATGCCATACAAAGTGGGATCCCTTGTGCCAGGTTAACACTTGTGAGTGGTTATTATTATATCACTTTCAAATGTCTTTAAAGGGTAAAGGAAAATGAGGAATGGAGAGAAATAGAGTTATTTTTAATCTCTTTTTTTTACTTTACTCTATTATGGCTTTATAGATGTAATTATAATTCTCCCAAATAAATAACTTTATGTTAACTCTATTTAAAAAACACACACCAATAAAAAAAGACAAAATTATTAAGGTACATATCCCTTTAAATAAGAAGAGAAAAATGATGATTTCTTTATTTCAAAGTGAATATGCATTTCAAAAATGAAGAGCTGTTAAAATGAGAGAAAAAGTATTTCCTTATAGTTGGGGTATGGATGGTAGATCAATGAGGAAAGGAGGGAGCCATAAAGAAGTTTTCCTCAATCCCCTCGGGGTGAAGTCTCATCTTTCAAGCCATCCTAACCTTGAGAGCATTGGACTTCCATTCCCTGTCCAAACCCACAGGGACACAGTAGAAGAACATACCAGGACATTAACGGGAGGCATTGGCAGACTTTTATATGCAGGTTGGCTTTAAGTCTCTGATTCATGTATTTAGATAAAATGCTTTCTATGGATTTTCCAATGGAGTTTAGCTCCATGGTCAATTTGCTATGGCAGGATTTCCAATAGTGATCAAGGCCTTCCATACTGAGTGTAACAAGAGTCTCTGATCCAGGCCAACAAATGGATTTGCGCATTAAATAATATAATAAAATATTTTTAAAGTGAATATTACACTTTGTTAATGTCATGGTTGGAACTCATCAACAAGAAACTAATGCATGCTTTTCTAGAAAGATTATTTTTTGGTAAAGTGTAAATAACTCTCTTTCATGGGTTTGCTCACCTACTATGTTCTCCAGACAATCAACACTTTATTAAATACCTAACAGTGGAGCATTTTAGAAAAATATCAAGTGGAATTAAAACATGAGAAGAGGAAGACAACGATGAGGAGGGGAAATGGAGTGGAGGGTGGGAGGGAGAGGTGATGACTCTATGACATCGATTTTCAGCTGCTAGGCCATGGCACACAGGTGTGCCTCAAGAATTTTTTTTTTAAAGTTTATAATTTTTAAAAAATTTATCTTTATTGTTGAAAGTATTACAGATGTCCCCTTTTTTCCCCCATTGACCCCTTCTACCCCGCCCCCAAACCCTGCCCCAGGCCTTTACCACAATAGAATTTTTAAAACATGCCATACCTGACTATTTAGTCAGGGGCACTGACCTCTTTTCCCTTAGATTGGCAAATAAAAAAAGTGGCAAGAAAAAACATATTTTTTGGTTTCCTGCAGAATTTTAATTAGTTTTTGTGTGCTGTGAGAGGAAAAAGTTTGAAAATCGCTGCTCTATAACATGAGAGGAAACTGAGGCAAATGTAAGTTCCATAAAGTCACATAAGCAAATAATACATCAAGAACCAATAATAGAGACACACAGATAGTGCCAGCAGGTGGATGACATACCTTCTTTCTAAGTCATGTGGTTTCTGATCATTTCTTTTCAAAGAGAACATAATTGATTTGTCAACTGATCAATTACATCTTTTAATAACAAGTCACTGACATTTTTCACATAATTCAGTAAAAGTTTTAAATACTTAAGTGAAATTCTATAACATTCCAAGTTTTCTCAGGGCCTATATCAATTAAAAAAAACTATATTTAAACAAAAGTTTTCAGGTCTATCTTTGGAGTATTTATAACTTCTGAATTTTGAAATGACTGAATTAAGAGCTAGGATGCTTATTGTTTTGCTTTGTTTGCCTAAAAAACAATCCGAGATCTGATAGTCTCTTGGGAGAGGGCTGTGCCTTGAAAGCTTTCATATTAAGAAATGTGCCTGAGGCTGCTTTACTCTGGAATAGTCTCAGATCGAAAAGTTTCTCCACACACAGTGGCATCTGTAAGTGTCGCTTCACCGGAAGGTTAGAATGCTATATAAAATGTTGCCATTCTGTTAGATTGCTAATTATGTGCCCCTCTCTGATTTGACTTCTCCGTAAATGATAGGGTTTGTTGTGCAAAAGGTGATATGAGTGTTACTGGAAATTCTGCTGAATACCCAGATAAGAGTGAAAAACAAAATAGAAAGGGTTTTGTGCAATGTTCTAAAAGGTTAAATGCTGTTAAGTTTCAAGAATAAATACTTTTAACTCAAGTAGCCCTCTGCTTGACTATGTATTATGGAATAGCCTTAGAATTTTCAAAATTGGAATATAAACTTTCAGAGAGGTAGGCTCTCAGGATGGTATTATTTGCTCTTTCCTTGCTAACCCTAGATATGGCAGCTCTTTAATGTACTCTAAAAAGCAAATATATATTACTAAGGAAAACAAAGGTTTTTATAATTGCCTTGCTTAATTCTTAAGGTGTTCTAGAGCCATTTGCTTATAATTTAATGTAGTATCATTCCATTCTATTGTTTACAAAATGATTATTCAAAGATGACTACAAAGGTAAAAGGAAAATAAATGTGTATTGCACAAAGAAAAACAACAACCTATGAATAGGTTTAATGCTACACTTATCTCATTCTGTCAATTCAATAATAATACCCATGGATACATAAAAATATTTCCATCTATTTCATTAGGATACAATTTCTAATTAAATGTTATTATTCTTTTTTTAATCCTTACCCAAGCGTATTTTTTCCATTGCTTTTCAGAGAGTGAAAGGCAGGGAGGGGGAGAGAGAGAGCAAGAGAGAAAAACATTGATGTGAGAAAGACACATTGGTTGGTTGGTGCCGGATATCGAGCCTGCAGCCGAGGAGACCATTCAGTCTGCTGGCTGACGTTCTAACCACTGAGCAACTGGCTAGGACTAAATGTTATTTTTATTTGCTGAATATTAACTTGTGTAATATATTTGTTATTTTGACCAATCTTGTACAAATATTAATTATAATGTTAATTCAGTGTAGAAAAATGTAGCATTTAGAGCTATGTGGGCAAAATTAAAATCTTATTTATATGTTTTCTTCACTGAAGGAATTATAAAACAATCAATAAAATATGTTCAAGAAAAAAAATTAAGATAAAATTCTATGGAGGGATAAAACTCGAATACAAGTTCAAAGAGAGAAAGAAACATTGTCCAAATTGCTTATTTGTGTATTTTTTTTTTAATCTTCACCTGAGGATATGTTTTATTGATTTTAGAGAAAGAGGGAGGAAGAGAGAGAGAGAAATATCCATGTGAGAGAAATATCGATAGGCTGTCTCCTGCACGTGCCTGACCAGGACCCAACCCAAGCCTGGGCGTGTGCCCTGACAGGGAATCAAACCCACCACCTGGTGGTGTACCCAAGACGCTCCAACCAACTGAGCCATCCGGCCAGGGCTGTGTATTTTCTTTTAATAGGTGATAGTAACAAATCACTTTGTTATGAAAAGTCCACTGACCACATTTTAAAAAGCAATTTCATGGCTTAATTTTATTTGTCCATATTATAGTACAATAAAATTGTATCATTTGTAACTATTTAAACTTATGAGGAAAATTTTGTTAGTTTAATAATGATCGAGAGGTTGCAGTTTGCAAATAAAAGGGTAAAACAGTGAAAAAAATGTGATCACTGTTCTAAAGCCTCATCTTTTCTGAAGCAAATTTATCTGAAAATTGACTTTTTAAAACTCATTTGAATAGCTTTGTCATTTTTCTCAAAATAGTGATCAATGAGAAATATATTTTAAGTTTGTGTGACAGAGTACATATTATTTTGTTGAATTAACTAATACTTTAAAATTATTTCCTTTCTTGATGCTATATTTCTGATAAGGCTTATTTTATTTTTATTTTAAAAACACAAAGTAAATGTTGAGGCTTTTCTTTTAATAACGTGTTTTATACACTTTTTAACAGAAATATGCAACATTTTAATAGAAACACATTTACACACGTTTAAAAGACTTTAACTTTTAGAATCTTAGAAATTTATTCGTTCTTATTGTCTTAAATAAGTAGTTTCTTTAGACATACAAAAGAAAATAAATCACCATAGATAGTTGAAACATATAGTATATAGCACATATATATAACCATCTGGACGCATATGGAGAGGAGCAAATATAGCTTTAACTGATACGTTCTGGTCTGAACAGATGTTTCCAAACCCACATGGAGGATCTGAATCTCTGAAAATAACACACCATTTCCAGGGGTAGCATTTCAATCACCATCAACAAACTGCTATTCATTAAAACCAATAAAGGTGTAAAGAAAGTGATGACGGAAGTGGTTTTTTTAAAGGAAGTGGGTCATAATACACCCTTTAGGACACTGTCTTATGGTGGTAGATACCCAATGAGTATGTATAAATGCTACTCAACTCACAATTATGTTAGAAAAAATGGTGCCAAATCCAGAAAGTGAGGCAAAGGGATGGATTTGTGCGTGTGTCGTGTGTGTGTGTGTGTTCGTGCACGTATGTGTCAGCCGTTATACAACAAGGACATGTAACCCATGTTAAAATCCTTCCCACCTCACCATTCCCCTTCTCAGCTGAAACCTATGAGGAACACTTCCTCTTTCAGATACATTCCGTTCTGGTCTTGCCCGCGAATTGCTAAGAGATTCTGATCCTGCCATTTAGATGTCATCATCCTGCCCTTTAACCTGCACTGACTAACTCCCTCCTGTTTTTAGCTTGATTAATACCCAACATCTCGTCTGTAAGAACTGCTCCAAATTATTAAAAGCACAGATTGGAGAGGAGTCAATAAGAAAGAGAAATGAAGGACACGGGAGAAAAAATAATCACAAAGATTTACACTGTTTTCCATGGAACGGTGTCTATTTGCTCTCTGTGTGTATGTTGAGGGCTTTCCCTGCCACAGGAATGATGTAAGGAAAAGAGCAAATTCCTCTCCTGGGCTGGAGATGACAGCTGGACACCTGAGGAGAGGTCACGGTGTTGGGTGACGTGAGTGGACACGAAGCTGTGCTGGCAGGGCAAGGCTGGAACTGGTCTTGGGGCTCAGGTGTGCTGGAGGCTCAGGGGTCTAGGATGGCACCTTAGAATGAACATTTTAAGATAAACATGGGAATCTAGAGAAAAGAAAATACAGGTTCAGAGTTTTTGAGTTAAGTGGACTTCACGCATACAGAGGCTCAGAAATGTTAAATAATTTGCCCACAGTTTGTCCAGGCCACTGCTTCTCTGTTGGACACACGTTTCCCTGCCCTCTCTGGCGTCCCAGTGTGTAGGGGTGAGGGGGTTGCAGGCGGCTGGGGGGGTTAAGGTTGGGAAGAGGAAGGGGAAACTCTATAGTCTGAAGGTGTGTGCTTGAAGAAACATTGCCAAATAATTTTAAAGGTGCCGTTTTCACAAAACCTGTTACAAGTCATTGATGACACATTTTGATTAAAGGAGGATCCATGTGGAAAAGTGAGGAGGAGACTGATGATGATAGCATTGGAGGCTCAACCAAAACATGTATGTTTGTCTGGAGCAAAGTGCTTAGCAAAGGGGCCCAGCCTTGAGGTACGGGGACAGAGAGAGGCCCAGGGAGGGAGGGCTGGAAGACTTGAAACTCTTTTAAAGGACAGAAAAATAGGATTCCCCAAGCATGCTTAGATCTGGCTCCTGAACATTTAGGAAAAGTGTTCCCTAATACTGAGCATCTGACTCAAAACAAGAACCAGCAAGCAGAGAGCCTTTCCCTGGATCATTATTTAAAAAAATTCACCAGTTTCCTGGTAGAAAGTCACATGGAGCACAATTACAGCAATTTACCTGAAGCCTCCAAAGGAAAAAATGTGGCAGCGTTTTGACCTAAAGCAGGTAGAAATTCCCAGCACACTGGTAAGCTCTCTAGCTTGATTCTCTGGCCTCCTAAGAAATCTCTTTTGGATACACTATGATTTTACCCTGAATATATAAGGATCACAAAAAGCAGACAATTCTCTTCATGTAGAAGTTAGAGAAAGCCAAAGAAGTTATACATTAACTCCTGATATATTCTCTTCTGACATTAAAATTTGGGTGTTTTAATTAATATCACATAAAAAATAAAAGACACAAAGCAAATATCAAGGTAAGGATCACTCTTGGATATATATATATATATATATATATATATATATATATATATGCCTATATATCTCTTCTAAATTTTTCTGAAGAGGTGAACAATTAACATGGGAAAGTCTGTTTTTCCATTATTACAAAACTGGCAATTGGTATAAATGGTGTCCCTTTTTAAACAACTAAGAACAATTTACATTTAATGGTTTTAGTATTCTTGTTTCTTCTACAGTTTCTCACAGAATGCTGTCCCCAATTGCCTACTAGGATTAAATCAGAGTTTTCCCTCAAGTTGGAAAATACATGCTATTTACTTTCAATAGATACATAAAATCAAGTGGTAAAATTTCAAAGTGTGTTGCTTAATTTTTCTTAACTCCCCTATCCACAGACCATGATTATGATTTAGGCTTAGAAGCACATAGTAAAATGGTAAATAACTGACATGAAAGAAATAACCATACAGCTCATTTCTTGGGATTGAAGTCTGACATGTGATATCCTTATACCTGGTATCATTTGCTTGGAAATAAGGATGGGAATATACTGTAACTGGAATGTATAACAAATAAATTTATGGCTTTGAATAATACATTGCTTCTTGCCAGAGTGAAGTCGAATTAATTTAAAATTATGAAAAAATTAATTCAAAGCTTTTTTACTTTCCTTTTAAGAAGGAATCTGTCTATTGCACCACTGCATTTACAGAATGAAGGAACAAACTAAAATAAATAAGGTTTCCATGGTACTGAGATGCAACTTAAGCATGGTATTTAGTTGTCTGGCCAAATATTTGTAGAGCAGAACAGAGTACAGACTTGGAGATACAACTTTACATAAACAACTGGTTATCTAAAACTCCTAGGCCTGCAATCTTAAGTTTGGACTTTCCCACAAAGAGGCAGCAGGCTTTCCTACAGCATCTGGATGAAGGTCTGTTCTGGGCTATAAATCCCATGGGCCTGATGCCCTGGAAGGCAGATTCCACCAACTACATTCCTGCCTTTCTCACTAACATCAGGCACTCTACTCTCAACCGTCAGAAACCAGCAAATAAGGCCCACATGCAAGACAGAGGCCTCTCACTGGTCTTCATAACCCCTTAGCAAGTTATGAGAGACATTCTCAGTTCTGACAGCTTGGGTACTTGTAGAGTCAGTATGCATGCATGAGTTTCTAAAGCTGGAAGGAGTTCAGAACCTGCCATCCCAAAATATGCAAAAAACACTTGAGACTCAGCAGATCAGGGAAGGGATCTCAGACCTCTTGCTTCCTGCCTAGCAGCAGGCCATCCAGCTACCAGTGAGAAAGGGTCCCTCCCTAGACCAGGAAAAGCAGAACATCCCCACCCCTGCCAGAATGGACCTGGACCACACACCACCAAAATAACTCTAATTCCATTAGTCCTCCCATATAACTCCTAGTCCCTGCCCACAATTTACAGCTCTCAGCCTGAGCCACTTTGTCTTTTCACATCCCCACAATTTGTCACTTTGTGTGAAAGGTACATAGGCTTTGGGGCCTATGGCTTCTTTGGGGCTCATTTTCCTTCTGAAGGTTCCCATGTGCACATTAAAAGATTAGATACATTTGTATGCTTTTCTCTTGTTAATCTGTTCTTGTCAATGTAATTCCTAGGCCAGCCACAGAATCTGAGAAGGTAGAAGGAAGTTTTTCATCCCCTACAAGCTCATCAGTGAAAGCTCCTCAGAAGTCTACTTCACCCTTGCATGGCCCTGAGACAACTATTTCTAATAGGTGATGACTTCAGGTTCAGTGGATGGGGAGTCAGGGGAGGGGACAGTGACTTTTCTGGGGAAGGTCTTCTCTTTTGACATCTAAATTATGGCCTGATTTTTGATGCATAGAGATATAATACAATATAAATTACTCAATGGCTGAGTGTCCAGCTCAATAGATATTTAACTCCCTTTATAGCAAGTGATATATTAGACACTAGACACTGTAATAATGTGAAAGTATATAAGGCCCAGTTCATGCTTACATAGCACTTTATGTTTGAAAAGCACTATTATATACATTACATAATTCCATCATTATCAGAACCTTGTGAGCTTCAAAGAGCAGTACGTCCAAGGTTATCCAGCAAGCAAGCTGCAAAACTCTGAAACAGCCACCTCTGTCCATACTCACTGTGACAGAGTGATTAGAGAGATTTATAGTTTATTAGGAGTCAAGGATGAAAATTGGTATTGGATTGCGAGACCTTCATGTGCAGTGATAATGAGGAATGAAAGGGTCGACTTTTTTCACACAAATCATCAGTGATGAGCTGCTAGACCCCTACCACAATCACCATTCTTTTGTGTGCAGCACACTTTGGTAAAACAATCTTACACTATCCTAATACATACTATGTTTACATCATTTCACAAGAGTCCATGGGTGCCCAGTCATCCTTAGGAAGCCATTGGTCTCCAGCCAGGCTCACTGGTGGCTTTTCCTGCTGTTTCCATCCCTTTTCTGCACTCACAGACATACTGCACCCGCTGGGCTCCCTGGGTCTGACTTGCTTTGCAGCCTTACAGAGGCAATTGGGTCATCCCAGAGCAAGTTTCACTTAGGGCTGAAAATGGGGTTGAATTTACGAAAATCACCAATTGTACCTCTTTTCCTTAAGGTCCCACATCTCCAATATTCCTACTTCAATCCATATAAACCCAGAAAGACTGTCATATTGACTTCCAGCTTCATGAATCAAGTCCTAACAACCATGAAAAGCTCAACATTCGAAAAACTAATGTATATTCAGTAATCAAGATCTAAACTGTACCAAAATGTGTTTGCCTACTGGCTAAGACAGATATTCATTTCTGAGTAAAATGAATGAGATGTGAAGTATAAGGTTGAAATGATGAGTCTAAAAACTGACTCAGTGGGAAGAGCCAAAGCTGCGTGTGCCTTGAACATCTGCCTGTTGTTTACTGTCCTAACTGTTTCTTGCAGACAACAAACAACAGGGCAATACTGCCCCTCCCCGACCTCAGTATTTTGTTCAATATTTTGCTCCTATAATAAAACATTCAGGCCGGGCTGGCGTATTTCAGTGGTTGAGCATCGACCTACCATCCAGGAGATTGTGGTTCATTTCCTGGTCAGGGCATGTGCCCTGGTTGGGGGCTTGATCCCTAGCCAGGGGCGTGAAGGAGGCAGCCGATCAATGATGACTCTCTCATCATTGATGTTTCTATCTCTCTCTCCCTCTCCCTGAAATCAATAAAGATATATTTAAAAAAAACAACAACACAAAAAAACATTTGGGTGAGCTTTTTTTTTCTCTGCCAAAAGAGACAGAGAGACTCTTATCTAAAGCATCTAAGCTTATAATTCAAATTCCTTACTTTTCTATAGATGTGGCCAGAAAAACTTACCCTTGTACTGAGCTTATTTGAGCAATGGGGCCAACCACATAAAAGGTACTTCTCTCAACCTTTGTACTCAAGACTAGCAGGTTGAGGAGAGGGGCTCTGTGGAACTCTGGGCAAGCCAGTGGTATCTCAGAGGAAGACAAGTCTAAAAATAAGAACTAGAGTTTCCCTCTTCATTTAACCTTCTAACAAGCTGTTAAAATTCCATCCAAGTGACTGGCATATTTGTAAAAATTATTCTATTTCTCAGGTTCATGGGAAGCCCTGGCTGAGAAAAAACAGAATGTGAACTGCCTTTGAAATGAAGCTTCAGGCCAGTGATCACAGTGTCTCTGATAGGAAGTGCAGTTTCCCACTGGGCCTGCCTGGAGGCAGGGGCTGCAAGCCACCAGCACCAGGGTGAGCCTCCTACCTTGTGATAGAATTATTATGTTTCTCTCCCTGAGTCAGACATTTGGTTTCTTCCCCTGATTCCTGAATACTGTCTTTGCCTTATCAGGTTTATCCTGATGCTTTCACCTAATAGTTTCAGAAAGTTAGCACCTGGAATTCCTGCCCTTCTGCCCTGCTCCCAGGGGAACAGTGTTTTAACAACTTCACACACCTTTGTCAAGTAGAAAAAAGAAGAAATAGCTCCCCGACACCTATGTTTCTCTGGGCTTTACAACCTTTCACCTTTGATAGAAAAGTGGTTATGGACCTTGGGAGGGGCCACAATAGCTCCACTACAACCCCCAGACCAAAACAACACCCAGAATGGCTAATGTAGCTGCCTGGGAATGGGGACTGTGACCTAGAACTGATATTCCCCACAGGCCTGCAAATTCAGACTGTATGTGTGCCTGTGAAGGAACTGTGCTTACAGAATGTGAACACAGGTAATGGATAAGTGATCAGCCAGTAAATGGGTTTAATTTAAAGAAAGAAGGCAAAGAAATGCATGACTGAATTCTGGACACAGCTAGTTTTAGGAATACGGGCCTTCCATGTTCATTCAACGCCTATTTCCTGAGTGCCTATTAAGGTTAATGCAGAGCCTTCAGAGAATGAAGGGTAAAATTAGGCACTGTTTTATATGAGCCTACAATCAACGGTGGTGGACAGGGGTTGGCACAAAATAAGTGTACAAATAACAGTGGGAAGAAGTATTGGAAGCTGTGTACCCAAGAACATAGGATGCCAGGGAAATAAAAAAGACGCTGGCATTCATTCTCAAAATATAGGCAAATGTGGAGCCCTGGCTGGTGTGGCTCAGTTGGTTGGGGCATTGTCCCACATACCAAAAGGCTGTGGGTTCAACTCCCAGTCAGGGCACATACCTAGGTTGCGGGTTCAATCCCCAGTTTGAGGTGCATATGGGAAGTAACAGGTCACTGTTTCTCTCTCACATTGATGTTTCTCTCTCTCCCTTCTTTTCTCTCTCCCTTCTTCTCTCTTTCCCTTCCTCTCTCTCTAAAAGTCAATAAAAAACATCCTCAGGTGAGGATTAAAAGAATAGGCATATGTGGATAATTCTACATTCAAGATATTAGTACATGATTAAGACTATTAAGTATTTAATAATATGATTAATTTATATGGTGCTAATAGCTATCTCTGCAATCTTACCTTGCACAGGTCACTTAAATTCTCTGGTTTCTCTTGTTTCCTCTGAAGGATGTTAAAAGTGATGAACTCTAAATTCCATGATAACGTTATGCTTCTATGATTCTAAGGGATTCTGTGCAATAATGAAAGAAGCCACAGTGATTATCCCTGGTGTAATTATGATGTAACTGGGAAGCAGGCGAGGTGAGGGTGATCACGGGCTCCTAGGACCCACTCTCTGAAATGGATTTTGAGTTTGGATAAGCACAGTGAATGCCACACATTGTCATTCTGAACCCCACTGTCTGTAAGTGACATTTAATTAATTGCATGAAACGTTGACTCATTGGTTGCCAAAGTCCTCGTTCAGAAGAAAAATGTTCATTCCTGTCAGATTGACTAAAATTCATAATAAAATGAGCGTTCTGAGGTTTTCCTTTAGAAGGAACACAGGAAATTGAGCCCATTTTGCTTACTTCAGTATTATAAGGATTTTATTTTGCTTGTTGGAAATAGTATATACTAATTCACTTGGCATCTAGATGCTTTCATGCTTTGATTGTATCATCATTTTGAAATCAAGGCATAACAGGATTCTATCTGAAAAACTCTGGAGAAGAAAGAACTTCCCTCCTCTCTCTGACAATAGAATTCACTTGAGGCTTTGGGGAAGATTTAATTTTTATTAATAAGAAGTATAATTATTATTTTTTAATAAAAATCTATTTGAATGCAAGTTTGCTAGAAATGTTAGAATAAAACTACTCTTGTGACAGACAGCCCCAAACCACTTCATAGCCTCCCCAAGATTTCTGTCAGTAGACATCTCCCCACTTTTGTCAGTAGAGCCATTTAGATAGAAAGGCTCAATAGGCACGTCCTGCCTGACTTGCTCATGAAAACAGGAGTTTATTCATAATTGTCAAAACCTAGAATCAATCAAGATGCCCTTCAATGGCCCATCCAGACAATGGAATATTATTCAGTGTTAAAAAGAAATGAGCTATCAAGCTATGAAAAGATATGAAGGAAACTTAAGTGCATATTACTAAGTGAAAGAAGCCAATCAGAAAAGGCTACATACTGTATGATTCCAACTCTATGACATTCTGGAAAAGACAAAACTATGGAGATGGTAAAAGATCAGTGGTTGCCAGGGATTAGGGAGGAAGGAGGGATGAACAAGTGGAACACAGAGAGTTTTTAGGGCAGTAAAGCTACTCTGTGTGATACAATAATAGTAGGTACATGTCTTTATGCATTTGTCCAGACCCATAGAATGTACAATATCAAGAGTGAACCCTAATGTAAACTATAGAGTTTGGGTGATGATAGTCAATATAGGTCATGGATTATAACAAGTGTCACACTCTGGTGGGGAATGCTGATAATAGAAGAGGCTGTTCATATGTAGGGTCAGGGGTATAGGGAAATCTCCATACCTTCCCTTCAATTTAGCTGTGAACTTAAAACTACTCTAAAATATAAAGTCTTAATTTAAAAAACACACAAAGTAGTATAAGGTATACCATAGAGACAAAGCCTTGCAGCCCTAGGTCACAGTCCTTCCACGTCTGCTATGGGCAAGAGTCCTTTCTAGTCCTGGCAGTTACAAAGGGAAAAGAAGTAGTGTGTTCCCCCGAGGTTTCAGCATATGCTATTCCCTAGCTGTTTGCTGGGTTGAGTATTTCCAGCTATGGATTTTGAGGCATCGGTGATGGAGCAACATTATAAGGTAGAGTCAAATCTTTCCAGGATCTCAGCCTCATCAATAAAACCACCTTGAAAAGAGTGCTGTCTGCCCAAAGGCCAGAGACACCCTCAAAGCAGGTGGTCCTCCTGCTACAGCAGTGAATGTAGTCCAGACCAGTCCATACTCCATCCTTCATGGAAAGTCCTGCAACCTTGGGCAAAGGAGCCCAACTGAAGGAGAAAAATCATTTTGTTTAAAAATAACACACACAACAAAGTCTGTTTAATCTTCCCAAGTAAAGACCACCCCATTTCAGGGGGGCGATTTTCATGATTACATGACTATTAAATATGAGCCTTTAGCTAGAATTTAAATACTGAAAAATGTAAATGAATTACTGCTTAAATAAATGACCAAACAGTTTGGGTTCATTTCATATCCATGGGCATGTCTCTAATGGTCCATGATTAGATAAAAACTCTTTTCATTTCTTCCCCTGCCCTTCCTTCATCCACAGAGCACTGAAGAATGGCAGTTAGCATCATTCAGTGTCCAGGAAGGACTGGCCTGTAGATAATATAGCTCAGTGCTCAGGCTTGGCCCCCAGTAGTCCTGCCCAAAGCTGCACCAAGTTCTGGTCTGTCTGTGTCTTCCACGCTGGTGGCCACCTCTTCTCAATTCCTCTCTCCCCAAAGCCACTCTACCTGTAATACTGGTTCCACAGTCTCTGATTTTGGCTTCACTCTTGGTTATGGCTTTCATCTGTGTTCTCCCTCGTTTGGTGGTTCTGTGGATGGCCTAAATGACAGCTATGATTTAACTGGTCCCTGAGACTTCCACTCTGAGCTCTTCAGCTCTCCTTCCACCTCACCTGACTTAGGTCCTGGTGTTAAGAAGGTGTTCAGACAACCAGTGTCTGAGAGATGGCAAAAACCTCACATGTAAAATCAAGTTATTTTATTCATGAGCGAATTTGTATTATGTTAGAATGTAATTTCCAATTTTATCTTAAAAATGTATAACCAAAGAATTTATATGCATAATCCATGGACACACACAATACTGTGGTGAAAGCCTGGGGTGGGGTGGGAGCTGAGTGGAGAGGAGATAAAGGGGGAAATATGGGGGACATCTGTAATACTCTCAACAATAAAAAATGTGTGTATTTTGTGATGCGAAACTCTTGAAAATACATTTTATTTGCTCACAAAAGGAGATGAACTGGCCGTTTTTACTATAATTGTCATGTTTCCTTACCACATTTTTTCAGTCACCAGCTCATTCTGAAATCCCCCTGTTTGCTTTGGGCTCCATGAATGGACGTCAGTCAGAAGGAAGCCTGAAAGAAACAGCTCGAGCAATGAGCTGGATTGAAATGAAATGGAACCAGAAGTCAAAGGCAGCAGTGAAGGCAGGGTTTTGTTTTTAAATTGTTCCTATGAAACCAGATGTTAAACACACTAGTAAAGACAGGGTGTTAAAAGTTTTTTGCTAGAAATAAATTTGTTGTTTTGAAACAGTTGCTGAACAATGAAAAGGACATTCAGAAGTCTTCCAGCAAAGTTCATTTTAAAAATAGCTTTGAGGCGGGGGCGAGCCTATCTGACATAGGTTTACTCCTTGGTTAAATAACTGGTCTTCTAGTTTCCTATTAAACCTTCTCCTAGAGCTTTCCATATTCCCTATTAGCCTAATATTCTATTTAAAAAGGACATATGGGTTTAGAAAGTGACTTCCACGTACATGTTTTTTCAGTTTGATGCTCCTTACTTCCCTCACTCTAAAAGTGAAGCACCCGAGGCTCTCACGTGAAAGTTCTCAGACAGCCAGAGGGTGAAAAGCCAGAGGGGAAACTGGACGCTTGATCTGGTCTCTTCTCTACCTTTTCAGGACCTTTTTCTAAGTCTTTCTTGAACTAAAAAAAAAATTCTTGTATTTCTTCATTCCTGCTTTTTTGGGAACATTAGGATGTTTTGGTTATGCAGAAAAAATTTAGCACTTGCTTGTGGATCCAGACAATTGAATTGAGCTACCAAGGCTCCCCCCCCACATATATTTATAAATATATATCCATATGTGATGTGTATATATGATATATGTGTGGATATATTAGACATACATGTATATTTATGTATAAACAATTATATCTGTGTATACTCAGATATACACATATATATAAGGTGTCCAAAAAATGTATATACACTTTAACAACTGATAGCTCAATTGATGCTTCTTTTTTTTCAGCTGTAACCCATTGGAATTAATAATGTATGATAAGTGAATATACATTTTTTGGGACACCCTGTATATACATATATGTAATATCACACACACACACACAAACACACATCTTAGGGTTTTCCAGCCTCCAAATTCTGACATCATTTGGGGGCATATGGTTTTTTGATGAGGGGACTGTCCCATTGTAGGATGTTTAGCAGCACCCTTGGCCTCTACCTACTAGATGCCAATAGTGTCTCTCCCAGTTTGACAACCAAAAATACCCCTAGGCATTGCAATATGACTCCTGGGGAGCAAAATCTCTGCTTGATTGAGAACTACTCATATATACACATATTTTTTCCAAGAAACATACATAAAATCTAAATGAAATAAATGTATTACTAAAAATAAATGAAAACTTTGATTTCTATCATTGAATTAGCTGTTGGAAAATAACAATGTAATAGCATATTTAAACATTACTTTGTCACCTAATTTCTTGCAGACCCCATCACACCACAGTTACCATAGTCAAACCACCTGGCATTTTGACCACATCTTCACAATTCTGAGATCCCTGTCTAATCCGTATTTTAATAAAATGAATAGCCTCAAATATGAAAAGGGAATACTGTTTTGTATTTTCTCCTTAGATTTCCTTCCAACTATTCTTGGACCTTAACCAAGTAAACATGACTGCCTTGTGACTCTATTAGTGTACCACTTCATTTGTGTCTTGAGATTGCAACAGAAAACATCGCTTCTATCAAGAGACCTGTGACTAATCTCTAAAATATTATCATGTGGTTCCCACTCCCTGCAGTTAGTGAACATGGGGTGGGCAGAGCTGAAGAAGCCCCAGAGTGATGGGGGTAGCTGTCAGATGTGCCTGCAGGTGGGCGGCCCCTTCCACAGGGTAGAGTCACAGAAGCAGCCACCCACACTTCCCTCATGGCCCCTCTGGACACTAATGGCCATTATTGACCTTCCCTGCAGCTCAGTCGCTACCAGCACAGGGTCTCCCTATGAGGTTAGGCTGATTCCATCAAATAATTTTATGAATAATTCCTGCTCCCTGTGTCTACTAAGGTGTTAGAGAAACAATCACAGTTTAGCCCTGTCACAAAGGATCTCAGTCAGTGGTCATTGAGCTTCTATACCACCAAGTTTCTCAAAGTCAAGGTTTTGTCCCAATCTTACAAGTACTGTTCAAGAGGCTGTGGCTTTCAAGGCTGCTGGGCAAGACTGATAGAGCAGAGTTTGAAAAAATGAACAGAAACATCCAAACAAAACAGCCTCGGTTGCTTATCAATAATGCCATGGAGCTCCAAAGCTCTGAAAGGTAACTCTTGCTGAGAGTTACTGGAAGCAAAACCACCACGTTTATTCTGGAAACAGGCAGGGTATGGATCACAAAATAAAGTTCAAGCCGATAAACAGTTTGTGACCCAAGGTGGGGAGGAAGGTCATGCTTCCTGCTACATGGTGTTATTGGTGCCAATGTCCTGAAGGTAGAGCGCCCTGGGAGGGCCTGAGGAGCACAGGGAGCCTGGAGACCCATGTGCTTACAGATGAGTGAGCCCAAGGCGAGGGCCAGGAGACAGCAGATGGGAACATTGGCAGCATCTTAATAGAGTTGGCTTTTTACCTGAGAGATGGCTATATACTTATCACAAACTCAAATGTCCTCAGAGTCTCTCCAGACAATATAAGTCAATACGAGAAAAAATCAAATGTCTGTCAATCTATATTTCATTTTACCAGCTTGGGTAGACATACATTCAGGGAAGTAATTTTATAATGACAACAATGAACACAGCAACTAAAGGGATGAAAGTAACTCACATGAGATTTCAGTGTAGGCACCACGGTGGGACCTGGAGAAGCTCGGCCTTTCCACTGGGCAGCTGTACTCAGATGCAGGGTCTGGTGGCTGTGGGAAAAGGAAGGTCAGTGTCAGGCTGAGTTTGTGATAAGTATAGTGGCCTCTCAGGTAAAAAGCCAAACCTATTACAGTGCTTCCCAAGTTCCCCTCTGCTGTTTCCTCAAAAGAGAACAAATTGGAATTTCTCCATGTTTAGCCTCAAAATTATTTACAATTCTTCAAGGAAAACACATCTGCAGGTGAATCTGGCCCTTAGTCCATCAGAGTGAACCCTCTAGAGTCCTCTGCCCCAGGAGTCCCATGAGAGAGCCAGGTAAGCAGGGGTTGTGTCCCTACTGCCTACTGCGCTACTGTCCCAGACCTGTTTTGTTGGGTTCCAAGTCTAGGACCTCTTCCTTGTCTGTCCTCAGATGGTGATGGAGATTCATCTCAACTGTCACTCAGTCTAACTAATCACCTCTTAAAAAGTGACAAAACTTTACTCATTGAGTATCTTTTCCTTTCATTGGCCATAAAGCCATATACATTCCATGATTTCTTCAAAACATGCATTGAGTTCCACTTCTACAGGAAACTTATCTTGAATAATTTCACTGGTTTAGAATTTTGAAAATGCCTATCATAGTTGTCCAACTACTCTGTCCATCTCATTTCATTTCTACTCTCTAGCTTTATACACACACACATACTTTGCTTCCTCATTAGAGACTTCACTCAAGAAAACTACATTCTACTTGAAATACAATAAGGCTTTGCATGTGTGTGCACATGTGTTAGTATGTGTGTGTGTGTGCACGTGTGCACACAGTGTTCATAATGTCCACAAGACAGTTCAGAGGACAGAAATCTGCACAACACTGAGTTGATGTAATACCTGGTGTATGGACATAGAGAAAATGGCACAGGGTTGAATCATGCCTTATTAAAAGTGTCAGCACTGGCTTTTTTTGTTTTGTTTTTAGGAATGTCAATATTGAAAAAGTATTATATGTAGAATAAAAATGTAGATTTCACTCTAACTGTAATACTGATGGGAAATACATTGTCTTTCATCTAAGACCTAAATGTTCAATGTTTGAAGCTGAAATAAGTCGTGATTGCTGCCACTGTCTGATGAAATGAAATACACTTGTCAGCCCCGGTAGCTCACAACTGCAGCATCCAGGTGAAACTTCAGTGTTCTCCAGCCCTATGAAAGTCAGGTCCATTTTATAAATTTTAGAAAATATGAGATTAGTTTCTGTACTAAATTCTGATTATGATCAGGAAATCACTAAACCTTTTTCTGCCTTCCCTGGCTAAGGGGCATCATTACCCCTGACCTGTACAGGGACGAGCACATGAAGGTTTATAGTTGTTCATATGGAAAAAGCCATACAGGTTATGATTCTCATAACACAAGAATAAACTCTGTGTTTCCTGTACTCACAATGGTAAACCTACTTTTGCCTACCCTTGTTTATCTCACAGAGTTGCTGTAGGAAGAATATGTCAATGGTATTAGAAATAGCAAATGAATTGGTCTTAACTGAATCCTATTTTGATCTCAAAATAGGTGGATACATATTGGAGGGTTAAACATTAGATAAACCATCTTTGTGAATTAAGAAACAAAGTCCCAAAGGAAGAAAGATGTGTCTATGAAAGCCAGTGACTGAGATGGGCAATTTGTTTGGGAGTAAGAATTATCATAAATTAGAACATTTATTCATTCACAGTTATCTGTAGTATCACTTTGGATCAGCCACTGAGCAACACAAAACCATGGATATGTGTTTATTTATACATAAAATATAGAAAGATCATTTAAAGTATTGCTGTTAATTGATTATATACATATTTCATCACTAGAGAAGTCATTGACTTTAATGTCACATTATTTTATATGTCAGACAGATCTTTAAGTAGACACACCTTTGTTGAAATTTCTAACAAATTTGAGTGAATTTTTTTCTGAATGGTTAGACCCCATTTCTGTCACTGCTGTTTCTGACAGTGGTTTCAAGTGTTTGCTCTATAGGAATTTCATTTATTTGAATCCACTGAAAATAAAATGATTGAGCCAGCCATGTGTGGTGTCATGTGGTCCCTCCCCCACCTCTCCTCCTGAGGCTGACTCAGAAACCCATTTCTGCTCTGCTCAGAGCCTAACCTGCTCACTCACTCACTCACTCACTCACTCACTCACTCAACTGTTTTCCTGTGACTTCTTTATTTCACATCCTCACCTATAAGTACTGTTTTGTTCAATACCCAGTGTTTGCTAAATCCACAGATCATTATAAATCCAGATGTGGTTACAGAGAAACAGCTACAGGGTGAGCTGTCAGAAGTCAGAGGAGAGGGACCAGGAGCTCCATGAAGCAGCCCTTTATAGCTGTCTGAGAGCACCCAGGGAAACATCAGTGGTTTCAATCTGGCAGTGCCCCAAGTGGCTCCCTGTGCCCACTGTGGATGGGAATGAGTAGTCTCTCCTGATTTCTCAGTGTCACATACACATAAAAAGTGCTCTTTGCCAAGTCACGCCTGACCTTGCACTTCGAGGCAGGACTAGGTGATGCTTCGAGGAAACAAAGGGGAAGTCCTGTCCAATTTGCTCCCAGAAGGCTGTGCCTATGGCCACGTCAGACATCTGCCTTCCTACTTCATTGTGCCACAGTGCACTGGAGCACAGAGACCTGAAACCATGTGTTTCAGGAAAGTGTGCCTCTGGTGACTGTTTTTCAATATTGTTTCCTGAAAACAAAGGTAAATTCTCTAGTGCATCCAAAGATTTGAAACAATGACCACAGGTGTGATTTTGATAACCCCGAAACATAACCCACTATGACACTTGAATATGACACACATACTCCCACCCCTCCTGCAAACACAGAAGAAGGGAGAGAGGGGAAAAGAAAAGAAAGAAAATAAATTGCACTATATGAATAAAGAATATAAAAGTGACTGTGAGTAACGAAGGATTGAAGCATAACAACCGTTGCATTTTCTCCTTCCAACATGTATAAATAGCTATGACTTCTGAATGCCTATATGCACATTATCTGAATCACTACAAATATCTTCTAAAATTTAGGTCAAGACAGCTCACCACACATTTTTTTTTTTTCTATTTCCTGCCAGTCTGTGCAAAAATAATCCATGAGAATAGCATGGCTTATCTTTCAGTGGCTGGAGGTTCTAGAGACTCAGATCACGACAGGCAAAAGCATAAAGGAAACACTTGAAGAACATTTAGCCACTCATGTTAAGAATATTTCCTCACTGGGCAGAGAAATGGATTACAGGCAGTAAGTTCTGTGCCATGCCAGCAATAAGACATCGGAAGTTAAGTGCTTTGTGGCACAGACTCATGATAAATATTAAGTGAATAATTGTGATATTTGTGTTTAAAATATTAAAAACAGATTAGTCTATATCTAAGGTGTCCAATATAGTAACCAGCAGCTCTATGTGGTTCTTTAAATTTTAAAATTAGAAATTACATAAAAGTCAAGGGAACCCTCCCACACTGTCAGTGGGATTGCAAACCAGTGCAGCCACTATGGAAAACTATATGGAAGCTCCTCAAAAAATTATGAATAGAGCTAACATATGACTTAGCAATCTCTCTTCTGTGTATCTACCAGAAACATTTAAAAACACTTATTTGTAAAGATATATGTACCTTTTTGTGCATTGCTGCTGTATTCACAGTAGCCCAGACATGAAAACAACCTAAGTGTCCTTCAATGGATAAATGGATAAAGAAGACATGGTATATATGAACAATGGACTACTACTCAGCCATAAAAAATGAAATACAGTGGAACCTCAGTTCTCAAACTTTATTTGTTCTGGACAGCTATTCAAGAAGTGATTTGTTCAAAAACTGATTTTTTTTTCCTATTAGAAATAATGTAAATTAAATTAATCCATTCCAGACCCCAAAAGGTTCCTTATTTTAACCTTTCTTACACACAGTATGTGTCTAATGTACTGTTTATAAGTAGACACTTAAAAACAAAAAGGACAAGAAATATAAATGAAAATCTAACAAAAAGGAAGTGAAATGTACAATAAAAAATGAAAATGTATGTACACACTAGAACTTACCTTTAATGCTGAGAACTACTGATGACTGAATGTGGAGAGGAAAGATGGAGGGATAGAGGAACATTATTGTTTGGATGGATCTTGAGAGTATCGTGTAAGTGAAATAAGTCAGGTGAAAAAGGCCAGGAATCATATAATTTCACTTGTGTGTGTGATATAAAACAAAAAGTAACAAATGAACAAACAAAGCAAATAAACTCATAGACGTGGATAACAGAATGGTGGTTACCAGAGGGGCAAGGGGTTGGGGAAACGAAGAAGGTTGAATATATGGTGACAGAAGTAGGCTTTTCTAAAACAACTGGTTTCAGGTGTCTGCACTCTGGCACACTGTGCGTCACTCTTGGAAATGACACACTGAAGTAGGAAGGCAAGTGTCTAACGGGTGGTGAGCATATAATGGAGCATACAGATATTGCATTATAAAGTTGTACACCTAAAATTTATATAATGTTATTAACCAATGGCTCTTGGCTGCCATATTGGGCAGGGCAAAAGGACATTTCCATTCATTGCAAAGGTTACGCTACATGGTACCAGTCTGTATCTTGACTATTCAGGTCCCACATGGCCCACAAGACACCACGGCAGCTATCTGGCATTGCACACCCTGTTCTTCTTACAGGATAGTTTTATTTTTTATAACTCATCTAGCTTTAAAGCCCGTAAGTATATGAGTGGATAAAAATGCTGTTGTATCTTTATACAATGCAGTACTACTAGGCCTTAAAAAAGCAGGAAATCTTACCCTTCGGCACAGCATGGATGGAACTGGCGATCATTATGCTAAGTGAAATAAGACAGTCAGAGAAAGACAAGTACCATATGATTTCACTTATATGTGGAATCTAATGAACAGAACTCCTAGATACAGAGGTGGTAGGAGGGCAGGATGAAAACAGTGAAGGAATTAAGCAAAAAACCCCGTCACAGACACAGACAATAGTATGGTGATTACTAGAGGGAAAGGGTGGTGAACACACAACACAAAATACAGACGGTGTATTATAGAATTGCACACATGAAACCTATATGATTTTATTAACCAATAAATTCAATTAAAAATTAAAAAAAAAAATAGTCTCACTGTCTTAGGACAAGAAAATATGCAGCCCTGCGAGATATCGAGATATATATAATCAGAGCTTTTCTTCCGTCTGAACAGAATAGAACTTCCGGGTTGTTTGCCGTTCCAGAAGGTCTTAACTCTCCCCACCACCCATTCCTCCTCTCAGACTTCTTGTTTGTCATCAGCTTATTGATCTGTTGGTGTTCTGGCCTGCCTGCTTGCTTGCTTTTTGAGAGCCTGAGGGTAAGTTCCAGATTGCACATGTTGTATTGGAGATTCCAGAATCTATGAGATTGGGTTGAATCTGCTGTGACACCTGCCTTTTATTATGATCTAAATAATTCCCTTAGATAAGCATTTGTGGTATGCCAGATCTTTACTATATTTTACAGGACTGTCACTCTTGTGAAATAAGTGGTTCCTTCTCACCTTTCATCAGTCCCACTAGAGAATGTATTTTAAGTACCACCTTCTGTTGCCTGCATCACACTTATTTTTAACTTTCAGAGCAGTGCCACATACATTATTCAAAGCCTTTTCCTGATGATCTGGGACACACTCTGCTCTGGTTATTTGCCTTTGAAAGCTGTGAGTTGCCAAGCACTAAGCAATTCTCTTTTCTGGTTTGCTAGTATTTTTATCTATCACTCCCATTCACTGAATAAGTGTGAGGAATTATTACTGCAAAGAACTACCAGTATGACTAGATGGAGAAATTGATGCTGGTCATTAATGTACAATATTTTATTTTTTTACCTAATTGTCTCAATTTATAGCCCATCTAGTGCTACTGGGTTTGAGGGATTTGATTTCCAACCTTCTTTGCATTAGCATTAATTAAGTGATGTGTGCATGAGGTGTATGTGAGCATGTCTGAGTATATGTAAGTGAGTACCTGATCTTTTATTCATGATTTTTGTCTTCAAGATAAAATGAACTTAACTGGTCTCCAGGTCTTCCTCCACTTAAAAAAATGATGATTAAACAATATATTTTTGCTTTCTTTCTTCCTTAAAATATCTATCATGTTATTAAAATAGCAATAAATTAATATGAGACAAGTGTAGCATTTGACTTATATGGGTGCAGTCAGGACATCCATTCCCTGTGATCTGTATAGACACTGTGTGACCACTGATCTGTGAGTGTCAGGCAGACAGATTTTGCTTAGGTTCACCAATTTCCAGCATGCAGCTTAAGGCTCCCACCCATAGCAGTAATCATATGCTTGCTTTTGAAATATCCACAGCAAAAAAGTCCCTTCCTCAGTTGGTATTTTGTTCCTCCTTCTGTCATGAAGCAGGTTCTAACAATACAATCTAGTATTTTTCAAAGGTTTAGTTTCAAAGCCTTTCAATACAGGAAGAAGTAATTTTTTAATGAAAGCTTCAGAAAATAAATTAGTTAAAAAGAATGAAAGCAGTAATATAGAGTTTATACAGATTTACCCAATAAATTTAATATTGTACATGCATGTATACACACTCACACATAGGATCATAAATGAACAAGGCTCTTTCCTCATTAGAACTATAAGTTCTGTATTGAGCCATGGGTCTCTAGTGAACCTTGCTTCCTTGGAGATCTGTTCTGACCTATTTTACACGCACCTTTTCATGAGCCCATGCTGGTAAGGGCCATTGTCAAAAGATCCTTCAAATTCCCTGTGTGTTGGCTCATTATCTGAATAACGGTCCTTCCCCGTTCTGTAGGAGATGATATCATGGATAACACTTACCCTTGATGAATGTCAGTTTGCCCATCTGTAAAGTAAGGATAAAATTGTACTTAGTATATAGAATTGTCACAGGGACAAAATGCAATAATGCAGTTTCCCAGCCCATGGAATTTAAAAAGTTAACTATTATTATTATTATTATTATTATTCACAAGTTTTCTAACCCTGAAGGGAAAGGAAATTATTTGTGGTATAGTTCGTTAGTTGCACTATTTTTTCTTGGTCCTACTGATGTCTGTCTGTGCTGCTTGTTCCATGTTGTTGATTTCCATGAGAGGTTGAAAGCAAAGTTCTGAATCCAGATTTCTTAAGTTCAAGTCAGCTCCAAAGCCTTTTGACTTGTGGCTGCTGTGACAAACTCCAAACCCCGGCAGATCCGTGCAGTTGAAATCTACATCTTTTTCACATCCTATCCAAACAAGAGGTCCTAATTGACAGGCTGCTTCCCTCAAGGCAGTAATTCAGGGACCCAGGCTCCTTCCACTTTTATCTCCACCTTCTTCAACTTGTGGCCACCAACTCACTGAGCTCAATTCTAGCACCTTAACAGAGCAGAAAACACAGGTACCATCACTCCTGGCAATTCATATGGTCCATACTTATAAGTGCTATCTATCCAGTCTGCCTACCTCCCAGGGGCTGAAATTCAGCCCTATTGCATATCTGACTGTGTGAGGTTCTGGGAAGAAAGCTGTATGCCCAGAGAGAGGAGGCAATGGGCCTGGTAATCACCTAACACCACCGTCCAGAAGACTTTTCTAGGATGATGAAAACGGTCTGCATCAGTTCCACTTCCCTTAGCTCCATGCAGCTATTGAGCACTTAAAAAAGTGTCCATTGTAAGTGAAAAACTGAGGTTTTACTCTTATTTAATATTAATTAATGTTAAATAAACTTTAATATCCATATGTGCCCAGTGTTTCCATATTGGACAGTGCACATACCTCTCCTACAATGACTTCGATCCATCAATTTACTTCTGAGTTTTCTATCTATAGAGAACAACAAGAACATGCATTTCGAAAAGCCAGTTGACTTAAAGGACCAACACTCAAGTTTTAAAACTACACTACGTGGAAGCCTACTTTTAAGAGAATTCTCTCTCCTTCTCAAATAGTTCCATTCTCAAACCTCTTTTCTGTTGCTTCATGAGAAGGATGGAGGTGAAAAGCACCAAATTCAGAATTAGACCTGCTTCTGCCGCCTTGATCTCCTGCGTGTTAGCTGGGCTATACTGGGCTAATGATACAACCCTCCATTTGCCTGTCTGTAAAGGATACAATAATTCTTACTATGTTGTTTTAAGGATTAAACCATATTTTACTTACATTTGTAATTAGATATATGCAATTTAGCAAAGAGCTTAGCTGTTAGTTCTCCCCCCACATAGGGTACCTTAATTGACCCAAATCCCAAGACCAGTTGAATAAACTAATTCCCCACTCCAACCACTTCAACAATTTGGAAGTAACAGCCAATACTGGCCCTTTTGATCTGAATCCCTCTGTACTGTTCTCTGGGCATAGTGACCATAACCACGTTTTTAATATCTGGGGGACCTGTATTTTTAGCAGGATCATATGTTTTGTTTTGTTTGTCCAGAGTTGTCCCTCAACTTCCAAATTCTTAGACTATGAGCCACCCACTGAGATGGCACAGAATAGCTCTTAGTTGTTTCTTTCTACCACATGTGACTTGCAAATCCCAGCCTGGATTTTTGTGCAGGACCCCTGCCTTCTTTTCCCATAAGCCAAAGGCCTGATTCCTTGCACGTCAGCTTTCTCAGAAGGTGGGCGGGTAGTTTCATCATGAAAGGCTGAGTAGGAAGGTGAAGGAACAAAGTGAATGATGCCCTGTTTGTAGAGATGAGACTGAGTCTAGAACCGGATAGTAATGTACCCAAAACACAGCCTGGAGAACAAGACCATTTCCCATCTTCAGGCAGTGAGTTAATTGGCTTTCAGGAAACACTCAGCAGGTCTCTGAGTGGACATTTTGGGTGAAAACCAACAAGCAGGCTTCCTGCAGTGGAGTCTCCACTTGTGAAATGCACCTCAACTTCACTAAGTGGGCAACGTGAGGAGGCATCCACAAATGTCCAGCTTTCATCACAGGCCTTTTGTTCCCAAGAAGGCAGAAGTTACACTTATTAATAACCATTTCAGGATCACATGATCAGATTTTTCTGTGACAAGGTGAAGACAAGCAGTTTATTCATTCAGAAAGTTTCAGGAAAATTTTTCTGATTCTGAAGCAAATAATAGCTGGCATATCATCCATGCTCACTACACATAATTATATATCCTAATTGCATCGGTTTAGGTGATAATTATTTGATTACCTGTCTCCGAGATAAATGTGTTCTGTGATATAATTAAACTAATAAGGTGTCCAAGAAGCAGTGCTTTAAGTTTAACCTTTGGAGTTTTTGTGTCATAACTGATGAGTGTTTGAATTTCAATGTTGATTACAAGATGTACCATATTCATCTTCTTTCAACAGTGCTCTCTCTGTCATAATTAATAAGTAGCTTTTTAAATACATGCCACTTAAAGAATTCAGATTGAAATTTCCCACAAGAGCAAAGCAAACTTACTCCACCTGCTTTGGTTCCAAAACACAAGTGCACTCGTTTGCTATTAAAGCACCAAGGCGCTTGCCTGGTAGGAGGGAAAGGAGACAGCTTTCAGAAAACAAGACAAAATAGTAATCAATTTAAAACGAGATCATGAGCGAGATCTTCCATGGCCATTTCTGGAAAGTAAAATCAACATTTTTAAATTGAGAAAAAGCAGAAGGAGTCAGTGAAAACTGGAAAGCCCATAGAATAAGCCAGGAGTGAGGTATATGACTTTGGACTGGATAAAGCAATAGAAGCCATTTGTGGGTGATTCCACACCACAGTGATGCTGAGATATTTACAAATAATGTGAGTAATTGATTACAAACATTCTGCAGACCCTACACATGTGGCTTTTGTTACATGGCAAGAGAACAAAATTGTAGCGAATGAAAGGAAGAGCTGCACAACTTCCCCTTGGATGATGCTTATGCCACTTTTTTGGGGGGGTGAGGGTAGGAGATAGGGATGCGAATTAATGGTTTTATGATCAGCCAGTCAGCTTCTACCTTCTCTCTTTCCATTTGATTCACCTACTCAGGCCAGGTGCCTCAACTTACCTCAGTCTGTAGGCTTCAGTTTAGGCCAAAATGATGAGTGTTTCCATTCTCCTCCAAGAACCTGGGGATCTGTTCATACATTTCCACCTTCTAATATGGTAACTCATAAAGACTTCCATATAGTGGTCAGTTCATTGGGGCTGCTGCAACAAAATACCATGGACTCAGCGGTTTATAAACAACAGATATTTATTTCTCTATTTCTAGAGGTTGAAAGCCCAAGATCACTGTCTGGTGGGAGCTGCTTCTGATTCATAGATGGCTGCCTGTTTGTTGTGACCTCACATGGTGGAAGGGATGAGGGAGCTCTCTGAGGCATCTTTCATAAGTGTGCTTATCCTATTCATGGGTCCACCCTCATAATATGATAAGCTCTCAATATCATCATGCAGGGGGTTAGGATTTGACATAGGATGTTGGGGGCACACATTCAGTTCATAGCAATGGGTATGATCAACCATTTATAAAATACCAACCTCCCTAAGATATGGACAACCTTGAATATAACTTCCTTTACATGAACAGTTTCTTTATTCTAAAATCAAATCTCATTTTGAACCATATGCTCACATCTACTTGAAGATATTACTGAGGAGATAAAGTAAGACCTTGTGTTAAAGCCCCCACCCACTGTGCCTGATGTACATCTGGTTGCCAGAAGTATCAGGTTGGCTTGGACAAGGAAAATGAACTTCTCATGCTTATCCATATATGTAGGATTTGTTGAATGTCTAAAGATTTAAGGATAAATAAAACCAGCCTCTTCCTTTGAGGGGTTCACTTTCTAGAAGGAAAGCTAAAATATTTCACAAAAGTTAAAGTAGCCAAGACCATTGAAAGCTGCCGAACCAGAATGTGAACCCAGACCAGGCTGTCCCCAAAGCCCAAGTTCTTTCTTCTCAAATTACTGGGACCTGGACCCAAGATCTTAACTCACAGCCCTCACACCTGGGGACTGTGTCTTCCAGAGAGCCTAAAGCAAGAAGCCTTTGATTTTGGTTCTCTTGAAGCAGTTTGAGAAAGGGAGTCATAATCTGGATCCAAAACCTTTGCTTTTATGAAGGGGGCTCAGAAAGAGACAATCTCATTAAGTTGTATTTCATATAGCCAGCTTTCAAAGAACAAGCTTTGTAAAATATATGAAAAGTAGATTTCTTTTACCTAAAATTTGGAACTCACAGAGAGGAAGTACCAAAGACTATAACTGAGTTTTCCATATGCACTGTACAGCACTCATGAGGGAGGTAGGAGATCTTGAAACAATAGCAGCCCTAGACCCTATTAGAAAATTAGAGTACTGTAAGAGTAGAGCCCCTCACAGCTGTTCACCTTCTCCATCCATCATTGTCTACTTGTATAAATCAGAGCATAGAGGGAGTTAAATATAGAAAGGGTTACATTGGACTATATTTGTAAGAGTTCAGCAAAAGGAGAACATCATAGTTTTCCATCATGAGCTTTCCAATCTTTCTACAAGATAATCAAAGTCCATCTTATAAAAATTATATAGAAAGACACTTTTTATTCTGGGATTGTTATGTTCCAGTCTTCCTCTGACCTCCACTCCACAGCTACTTTTCAGTTTTTTCATTCATCAGTCTTTTATGGAACACCTTCAGAAAACTGGACTCTGGGAAAGGAATCCAGCTCCTGCCCATGAGGGACCTGCAGCCAAGCCTGGGCTCCCCCCATGCTTGTCTTGCTCCCAGTTGATTCTCCCCTCCTGGACCACACTCTTTCAAAAACCAGTTCCCTGTGAAGTTGTATTTATCCATGGATTTTTAAAAGATGTGTTTATATACATGTGTTCTTTCACTCACTTTCTGTCTGGATTCCAAAAGAATTTGAGGACATCTAAATGTATTTATTTGTGTCCCATCCTATCAAGTTCCCTTACTTGCTTTTCAATAATGACCTTGACAAAAATAACCAGGAGGGCAGAAATGACTGTTTTTCTTCAGCACCTACTCTGTGCCAATCGTTATATGTATGTAATTTTTAAACCTTACTACAACTTGATAAGACAAGTAGAACCATTCCCACCTTATAGATAAGAAAGAATAACAGTATGAAATCTATGCTCTTAATATATTCTTAAATGCATAATAAAGTATGTTAACTAAAGGCTCTATGTTGTACAGCAGCTCTCTAGAACTTACTCATATTACATAGCTGAAACTTTACATCCATTGAACAACATCTCCCCATTTTCTCCCTTTCGCCTCCCCATGCCCTGGCAACCACCATTCTACACTCTGCTTCTATGTGTTTGACAATTTTAGGCTCCACATATAAGTGGAATTAGGCTGTTTTTTGTTTTTTTAAAAAAACCAACACTAGTGGTCTACTCAAAACAGTTTAGGGAAACACTAAATTCACTTTATATTCCAAATTTAATATTTCAAATAAATATTTACTATTGAATTTTAGAAAAATATCAATAAATTTAATGACTTTTTTAAGATTTAGAAAATTTAATGACTTTTTAGAATGTTTTATTCCATTTTTTTGTTTGTAAGAGCTCTTTAAGAGCAAATGGTCTAAAATAATTGGGAAGAAATACACTGGAGGTAATATTGGTTATTTAGGAGACAGTTTTGATTTTCACAGTAAATTCAAATGGACATTTAAAGTGAATAAATCAGCTAATAAAACTGAGAAAAAAATGCTAAATTTTATCTCTAAGACCATACACTTTCTTCTTTGCATCTGAATCTGACCAAAGTAAAGGCAGAAACCCCACTTAATTCACCTTTATATCCCCAGGATAACATACTGTTTTTGCTCAGAATGATTTTTAATATAAGGACTATCAAGCCAATGCAATCTAATAGTAGGTAGACATTGTGGCATAAGAATGTTTCCTTGAGTCACAGAAACTAGTGGTCATTTCTTCCAACTTAACTATAATTATTTCATTCAAATTGTTGTGGGTTTTTTTTTCTCATCCTAAAAATAAACCCATCCTTTCTGATGAGGAAGCTATTATTTGAGGTGTTGTGGTAACTCCCAAGTGATTCCTAGGGTCTGATGTACTCAAGGGTCACAATAGGAGCTGGACAGACCACATGGCTAACATGCAGGATGATGGATGGAGCTGGTTTGGCTCCATTATAGACATGGTGGTGAAAGAATACCAGCACAATGCAAAAAGTTAACCTCTTTCAACTCCAGCCAAGTAGTTACT
The DNA here is from genome assembly GCF_054644295.1 of Miniopterus natalensis. NCBI lineage: Eukaryota > Metazoa > Chordata > Mammalia > Chiroptera > Miniopteridae > Miniopterus > Miniopterus natalensis. The sequence goes on from NC_142081.1 coordinate 132,041,108, forward strand.
TGTGCTTATAGAAGCTAAATATTGAGAAACCAGAAATCCATAGTTTTATGTGAAATCTCTTTTTTTTTTAAATGTTGGTATCCAGCCTAGATCTAAAACTCTGTTTGGGCCCACAAGGTGAAAAACACTGTTTAAAGCCAACAATATGAGGCCAGAAAATACTACTGAGCCTTGCCTGCAGGCCACCAGCTTGAAACTAGGAACTGGGGACTTTGGAGGGGCTCCTCACTGATACCTTATGTCTATAATACATTGTTTCCAGGGATCACTCCTTCAGTAGTAGGCCAGCACCTCGGGAACCAGGGGTGGTCATTTGCATTTAGGATGGTAACCTCTCTGGACTATTGGAAGGGAGCACGTGGCCCAGGCCTGAGCTAATGGCTTCTACGGAGATGCAGCCACTTCCCTTCAGAGCAGCTAAATCATAGCATGCATCCCTGGGCATTTTTTCTTTTAGAATTCATTGATGTAAGACTAGGCCATGACTACATTTTTGCAAATCTTTTTATATTCTCCAACGATAAAACAGAATAGACCAAAAATTTTAAATGCCATAACAGTTAAAACACGGTACTTACTCAATCCTAATTATCTCCACAGTGACCAGATGAGGACTCTCTGTATTTTCTCAGAAAGTCGAAGAAGATGAACATAGGAAAAGTTAAATAAAAATGCCTACTCAATCATAACAACACTTTCATACCCAAAGGTTAAGTTGATAACACCTTGCTTTTGCTTTAATAATAATAGGATTGTAAGGAAGTTCCATTTTTAATTTTTTGAGAAAACTCCATACTGTTTTCCAGAGTGGCTGCACCAGGCTGCATTTTCACCAACAGTAGACGAAGGTTCCCTTTTCTCCATCCACACCAACACTTATTGTTTGTTGATTGATTGATGACAGCAATTCTGACAGGTCTGAGGTGACATCTCATTGTGGTTTTAATTTGCATTTATCTGATGATTAGTGACACTGAGGATCTTTTCATGTTTATTGGCCATCTGTATGTCCTCTTTGGAGAAGTGTGTATTGTGTCCTTTGTCCAATTTTTAGTTGTATTGTGTGTTTTTTTAGTGTTGAATTGTATAAGTTCTTTATAAATTTTGAATATTATCCCCTTATCAGGTGTATCATTGGTTAAATATGTTCTCCCATTCAGTGGGTTGTCTTTTCATTTTTTTGATGGTTTCCTTTGCTGTGCAAAAACTTTTTAGTTTGATGTAGTCCCATTTGTTTATTTTTTCTTTTATTTCCCCTGTCTAAGGAGGCATATCAGAAAAAAATATTACTATGGGAAATGTCTGAGATAGTACTTCCCATGTTTTCTTCTAGGATTTTTATGCTTTCAAGTCTTACATTTAAGTCTTTAATACATTTTGAGTTTATTTTTGACCCAGTGATTCCACTTCTGGGAATATGTTCAAAGAAACCTCAACACCGATTTGAAAGAATATATGGACCTCTATGTTCATTGCAGGTTTATTTACAATAGCCAAGATTTGGAAGTAGCCCAAGTGCCCATCAGTTGAGGAGTAGATAAAAAAGTTGTGTTACATTTACACAATGGAATATTATTACTTAGCCGTAGTAAAAAAGGAATTCTTACCTTTTGTGACAACAGGAATGGACCTGGATAGTATTATGCTAAGTGAAATAAGCTAGTCAGAGAAAGACAAATACCATATGATTTCACTTATACATGGAATGTAATGAACAAAATAAACAAACAAAATAGAAACAGACTCATAGATACAGAAAACCGACTGGCAGCTATTAGATGGGAGGGTTTAAGGGAGCTGTATGAAAAAGGTGAAGGCATTAAATAAAAAAAAAAAAAAAAACCTCATAGATACAGATGACAGTATGGTGATTACCAGAGAGAAAGGAGGGGATAAATGTTGATGGAAGGAGACTTGACTTAGGGTAGTAAACACACAATATAATATACAGTTGATGTATTATAGAATTGTACATCTGAAATCTGTATAATTTTATTAATCAATATAACTCCAATAAATACATTAAAAAAGAAAATAATAATAATAAGGTTGCTTTTTGTTTATTTTTCATTTTTGCAATAGAGTTCAAAATGTTGAATACAGTAGCAAGTTGCCAACTTTTGTTAATATCCTAATTGATCAGAAGACATTATGCATTACTGAAGATTTAGAGAAAAAAATGAAAAATATGAAATCAGATATAATGCAAAAATTTCACTATCTTTTAATAGGAGACTCCAAGTACAAAGGAGGAATGACTAAGGGAATCACAGGAGTTCATTTCCACATAACTTAGCAAATATTATTTGAGTATCTACCATATATGTTCACTGTGATGAACCTACATTGATAAGAAAAAAAGAATCTGCACATTAATTAGAATTGTTTATAACATAGGGGTGGAGGTTTCTATTTCAAAACTGCTAAAAAAAAACCAACACAGACTGCAGTCCCAGTATCATGAAGGTTTCAAGGCCAGAGACGAATGACATCAAGTTTGAAGGTTTATGGGAATACTAGACCCTGAAGCTGTCTAATGTAACAACTGCCTATGGAGGACACATTCAAACAAGAATAAAAGTATTAAACCTGTGCCTTGAGGAATCGTGGAGCCACCATTAGAGCCAAAGAAGCAGTGGTATAAGGAGTAGATCTTTCAGTTTGGTTGGGCCCCAGTGAATTTTAGAGTGCAGGCAGGTCATGCTGGAGTAGATGCCAAAAGACCACTAGAAACTGCAGTCTGAACTCAAGAGACCTCAAATCTGGAAATGTGTACTGAAAATTTACCTATAGAGAGGATATAATTAAAGTGTTTTACCCGAAAGCTATCCCAAGGTTGAGAGAGAAAGTTGAAATAGAGAGGGCAAAGACAGCTAAAGAAGAATTTTATAAAAGGTTATATTAAGAGCTTACAGAAAGAAAACCTTAGGAAGTAGTAAAAGTAAAGGAGGGAAAAAACAGATAAAAATGAGTATTTTGATAGAAGCCCTAGGAAGGAAGGCTATCCAGAGGATGTGAGAATAAATTTATGTCTAATAATGTCAAATACTGCAGCAGAAGTTCAAAGACAATGGGGCTGACTTGCTTTGGGGAAGAGAAGGTAAGATTCCGTAAGTGGTTTTAGCAGCACCACAGGGAAACACATCAGATATCAAGGGGCAAGTTGTGGATAAGAAGAGTAGTACAGTACGAAAATAATAGCCAATCCTATCAAGGAGCTTGACATTGAAGAAGATTTGTTATATTGAATGGTTAATAAGGTCAAGAGAAGGTTTAGTTTTCTCTTTTATAGAGGAGATAAGATACAATGAAGAAAAAAAATAAAGTATGAAAAAGGAAATAACTGATGGATAGATTCTGGGGATGACGCACAGTACGGAGAGGAAATATAGGTAGAGAAAGGAATGATTTTTTCCTCTAAGGCAGAAGACAAGGAAATGAGAGGGTGAGAATACAGAAAAACAGACATCTGAAACGGAGATGAGCGAAGTCAGCCACACTCAGGGTAAGCCTGACTCCGTGTATAGGAGGAACTGAGTTAATACCCTAGAGATGTTGCTTTAATGAGACAAAAGAGAACAGGACAAGGTTGGTCAGTGCTGCTATCAGAAGTGTGATAGGGTTATAGCAAAGAGCATCTTTTTCCCCCACTATGTCACTACATATGTTGTTATATTCTCACACTTATCTTTTATTTCTCCCAGAGAGTAAACTCTTTAAGAAGAGGAGTGTGTAATCCAGCATACCTAGCCTCATTCTACATTTATAAAAAATATGAATTCACTTTATGTGTTAAAAACTTATATAATAACACTAGATTCTTTCCTGCTATGATCAGGATCAAGGCACCTACACAAGGGTATCTTGGTTGCTTCCCAGTTTTGGTAACTATAAATAAAGCTGCCATAAACATCCGTGTGAAGGTTTTGTGCGGACATGTTTTTAACTCCTTTGGGTAAATACCAAGGAACTCAACTTCTGGACCATATGGTAAGAGGATGCTTACTTTAGCCATAAACCACCAAACTGCCTGTGCTCAGAGTGGCTGCACCATGACGTCCTCTCGCCAGCCGTGAGTGAGAGTTCCTGCCCCTCCACATCCTAGTCAGCGCTGCGTTGTCAGTGTCCTGGATCTTGGCCATTCTAGAAAATACGTCATGCTACCTCACTGTTATTTTAAGGCCTATTAATTTTTTAAAGCGTATATGATATAAAGTACATCTCTTTCAAATACTTCTTGATCACAAATAAAGAAAATGAAAGTTTTTGCTGTAATTATACTTTAATAGAGAAACAAGTCTTCAAAAAGGAAAAATAAAAGATTTTCTAGGTCATTACCTTATAACCTGAGTTAATACCCTTGTCAGGGCATCAGGTTTCATTGTTGTTGTTTTTTATTTCATTTTGTTTTTGTAAGAAACACAAAACTATATGAAGTTATAGCATATTCAGCCTGGTATCATTACCTACTTTTTTCATATACATAAGCCTAACCTAATCCATGAGAACCATAAGCAATTTGAAAGCAGAAACACTCCAAAGCAATTAGGATTGAAATATATATATAATAGGTTTCCTAAATGTAGAATTTAATTTTAAAATATTTGGTCATTTCTCATTTAGCAAAGGTAATTTGACTCAGAGAGGCCCTAAATCAGGGTGGCTAGGCTGACATTTTCTTTATTGTTGAGTATAAAATGGAGCAAATGTTGTGTTTGACTAGATCAATCCATTCTCCAAATGAATAAGTGGATTGCATGTTTTTATTTCACATAATATGCTTTTGTAATACCTTTTCATAAAATATGAAGGGGTGAAGCGTGGGAAGAGATTAATCAGAGAACTTATATGCATATATGCATAGCCCATGGACAAATGATACTGTGGGGAAGGCCTGGGGTAGGGGCAGAAGTGGCCAATGGTGGGGAGAAAATTGGGACATTTGTAATACTTTCAATAATAAAGATTAAACCTATTCAATATATATATGTGTTTGTGTGTGTGTGTGTACATAACCTCCACAAAAAGTCCTTGTGGATAATGTTCTCTGAAGGAGAGAGATAAAAGCAAGAGAAAGTAGATTAAGTGCCTGATATAATGATTTCTATTTTTGGAGAAAGAATTAGTCTGACTTTCCAGTTTTGAATCAATAAATTTGTTACACAATATTGGGCAGCAAACAGTCATTCAGATCTGCAGTTTGCTCATCCATACTCCAATCCAAAACTTTTTCTCCCAATGTAAATATGACTCTGTATGATTTCTATTGGGATACATCTCTCTCTCTCTCTCTCTCTCTCTCTCTCTCTCTCTCTCTATATATATATATATATATATATATATATATATATATATATATATATGCACCTATTGGCACAATAATATTGTATAAAAGTGACCCCCAAACTTATTTAGTCTTACAGATATGAACATTGGCTTCAATGGCTCTGTTTTATAGAATCAACATCTATATATATCTGTTAGCTATTGGTACAATAATGCTCTGTAACAAATGACTCCAAATCTCAGTGAGCTAAAACTGCAATCATTTAGTCTCACAGATCTGAGTGTTGTGTGGGTGGTTCTCCAGCAGATATGTGGGTGTATGATTTGGATTCTCATCACAATTCTCTCATGGTTTTTGAACCCAGATGATCGTCAGAGTATGTTCCTCTTTTGGTGATGATAGATGTTCAAGAGAGCAAGCCCCATCATGTAACCACATTTCAAGTCCCTGCTGTGTCCTATGCAGGAAGAGCCCATTGGACAATGCAAATTACATAGACAAGATCAATGTAAAGAAGGCAGAGATGTGCACTCCAGCTTTTGCTATGAGAATTTCAGAGTTTCATGTAACAGGATAAAGACACAGAGTAAAGAACTGAGCCAAAAATTCAATACAATAAGGACAAGTTCTGATTTTGGAAACCTCACGCAATTATTTACACTTTTTCAAATCTTGTCCTTTTCTCTTTTTTTCTAGTCAACTTACATTCTCAGTTCAAATGTAAGAAACTGGTGGAGAGAAAATTGCCAAAGGAAGAAATTGCAATATGTTCTTTTTATAAGCATTCTACATATAATATAGAAGACAGAAGATGCTGAATAAAATAGACCATATTTACTTGTATTTAATCTATTCAACTTAAAGTCCATCTTGCTACTATAACAAATTTTTAGTTTTGAGGTTAATTGTATCTTTTTTTCATAATCTATGATAATTTACCAATTCATTCTCATATATTAATTGACATTTCATCTACTGGGATAATGAAATCAATAATGTTTAACTCATTTCAGGTTATAATATTAAATAAGGCATAAAGTTTGAATATAGGAAAATGTACTTTTTAAAATATTTGTAAAACAAATTGTCTGAAATAACATAAATGGAATGGATTTATGGAATTGAATAATGACTATAATGGATTTAAGTGAATGTAAGTGAAACAATAGATTAGTGAAATTGATTTAAGTGGGACACTTTATATTGGCAAAATGATAAGCAGTCATTTTTTTTCATACCATGAATAACCCACATTTCTCCTCTGTCTCATGTTCAAGGAAAGTGCTGACAAATTACTTCTGATGAGGAAAACACCACGAAACAAAGTATCACTCCACCTCAAACACTCCTGATCAAAAATGGAACACTAAAAACATTACGAATCCGTCAGTTTATTCTTTTTTTTCATGACCTATATTGTTTGCTGATTACAAATTAGTTGCCAAAACAATTCTTTGCATATAGAATTTAGATTTTAAGGAGAGTCCGTGCCAAAGCAAAGAAATATAAGAATCACTACTAATTTGTCTAAACCTTGATAGTGCACTGTGATCTCTAAAAGTTCACTCAGAAATGTGTAAATATTGCCAGAGTGATTGAGACTAACTTCATTAGGCTCATTACCAGGAGGATGGTTAAATAAACTAGGCTTTACCCAAGCCCTAAGTATGATATCAATATTAATATGTATGCATATCGTTTTACACATATGTTCACAAGCATGTAAAACAAAACCAATGATAAATAACATGTGGGAAAAAATTCAGAAAAATATTACCGTAAGTAATGTATTTGTGTACATCAATAAGGAGACAAACACAACAGTTACTTTAACACAGAAGAATAATATAAATAATTGTTGACTAGGCATCAGATTGTTAACTAAGTAACTGGAAAGAAAGGACAACCACAGAATCAGGAGGCAGCAATTGGAGCTGCAGGCACCACTGCTGGGGCTGTGGGGAGAAGAAAATTATTTAATCTCAGATGCTTGCTAGAGGGGCCCTGAGGAACTGAAACTCAGATTTGTAGGGGGTAGAGCCCATTGCTTAAATTCTGCTGCTCTCCCTGAGCTGTGAGGGGTGATTCCAGTAGGGCCGAGCCCCTGGATCTGAAGAGGTGTCCAGGGCGTTTGGTGCTGGTGTTTCTGAGAAAGACTGAGGAAGCTAATCCTGAAAGTGTTGGAAAGACTGCAAACTGAATTCAGCTGTTCCTGCAGAAAGGAACTGCTGCTGCCCAGATACAGAAGCAGAGCTGTGGCCTGGCCGGCATGGCTCAGTGGTTGAGCATTCACCTAGGATCCAGTAGATCGTGGTTCGATTCCCTGTCAGAGCACATGCTCAGGTTGGGGGCTCCATCCCCAATTGGGGGCGTGCAGGAGGCAGTCAATCAATGGCACTCTCTCATCATTGATGTTTCTATCTCTCTTTCCCTCTCCGTTCCTCTCTCTGAAATCAATAAAGATATATTAAAAAAAAAAAAAAAGAAGAAGAAGAAGAAGCAGAGCTGTAGCACTCTTAGAAGAAAGCCAAAGGAAGCCAACAGAAAGCAGAGGAAGGAGCAAGCCCCTCATCCTGTTCAAGCTGTGTCTTTTCTCACACTCCCTGCAGGTGGAGTCTACCATGGGCCAGCTGGCCAGGCAGGAATGTGGTTTGCAGAGGCCCAGCCCGGCATCACCAAGCAGTGGACTGAGGCCACTGTGAAGCTGAGGGACAACTAGCTCAGTACCTGACATAGTGGTAGACAGTCACCTCTCACCTCCATGCCCAGAGTTCTGGTTCTGGGCACACAGTATGATTACTCTTCTCCTCCTTTAGGATGTCTCTTGGGTCCTGCTCCCTCCCATCCCACTCCCAGACCTTCCAGGTGCCATCCATTCAGCTTCTTCAATGTGACAAAGGGCTTCCTTGAAGTTACCTCCCTGAGTCCATGGGCTCTCCCTGAATGAGAGACTCTTTCTACACTGCAAAGCAAACCACCTACACTTTTCATCAATTATTAGCACTGCAGAATGGAAGCTGCTGGAGCTGTGTTTCTCCCCCACTGGACTTTAATCTCCCTGAGAACATAAGCCATGCCTTCTATTTCTGCTGCTGAATCCTTAGTACCTGATGGACACACAGACTTTCGTGTGTAGCTCTGTGGAACAAAAGCTGAATGAGCACCAGGCACAGGTACCACATTTGCAGTCAGGACAGTTTGCAGTTTGTTCTCTGCCACAAATAAGATAATTATGCTACTATGGCTGAATGTTTGTGTATCCCAAATTTCATATGTCGAAGCCCTAATCCCCCCAGTGTGAGCATGTTAGGAGGTGGGGCCTTAGGGAAGTGATGAAGTCATGAGGGTGGAGTCCCCATGATGGGATTAGTGTCCTTATAAAAGAGACCCCAGAGATCTCCCTCTCCCCTTCCTCCATGAGAGGACACAACCAGGAGATGCTGTCTGTGAACCAGGATGAGGGACCTCAGCAGAAACTGAATCTGTCAGCACTTGATCTTGGACTTTCAGCCTCTAGAACTGTGAGAAATAAATGTATGTTGTTTAAGCCCTCAGTCTGTGGTATTTTGTTACACAGCCTGAGCTGACTAATACAAATATGCCAAAGACATTGCGAAGTGGAAGCTGCAAACAACACAGGAGGAACCCCTCCAAAGAGAAGGAGCTGGAAGAGGACGAGTCATGGTGTAAAACCACATCACATGGACTCTCAGTGACAGCATGTCCTCAAGTGAACTCTGTGGACAAATGGTTTTGTGATGTAACCTAATGAACCCTGAGGATAGATTCTTATCTGGGTGGAGGCTGCTGTCTCTTAGAACTTTGGTGAGGTCTGGGGCTTCAGGTTTAGGATATCCATGATGATACCACTCTAATTCATTGCTTTGAAGTGCACTTTCTCTGTAACCTAAAAACTTCATTCTACACTTTTAACCTGTTTTCATTTGCTCTGTCCCTAAAACAGCCCTCCAAGCATGTTGCTGACTTATGGCCCTGAGAAGAATGATACAGTGCACCTCATGGGCTACACAAAAGTTAGTGTGAATTAGTTAACTGGTTTCTGTTAACAGCTGATCAAAAGCTTATTTCAGGGTGAGAATAAAGAGCACCTGATGGAGTTAGGAAGATGAGCCTAAACACACACACGTGCACACAAACCAAAAGTATGGGGAAATAAAGTCAAACTGTAGGATGACAAACCTCACTGTCTTCAAATTATGCCCAGAAATAATTCAAATCGAGATTAAATCCAATTTCACTAGATTCCGCCCATGTGATGAGTCTACTATTACACAGTAATTGGATTGTATTTAATATCACCTAAAAGATTATACCTACTTGAAATCCAGAAATTAGTTTTGCAGATAAGATTTTTCTCTTTATATCTTAAACGATATTCTTTCCTTTCTCTGTCACTAGCAATACATAGATTCACCTTAAGATAATGTGGTAAATTCAGATACATTTATCGTTAATTGCAACATCAACGAAAGATAATTAGAACAGACTTTCAATATAATAGGACAATCAAAATATTGTGAGTAGAGTTGGGTGTGATGAGTAAATAAAGAAATTGCTTATCTCTCAAAATACCTGCTTAAAAATTTGAATTAAGTATTAAGTGCCTAGATGTAAATAGTAGGTAGACAACAGAGTTGAGAATCAAGAAATGGACATGAAAAGTGAATATGGAAAAAGAGAGATAAAGAAATGAAAAATGGCAATGACACAAAGACATACTTGTGAAGAAATGACAGTGAGCCTGAAAAAAATAAAGCTGGAGGAGAAATATTTAAGGTAGTATTAGAGTATATATCGGAAAGTACAGCAATTAAATTTAAAAGGGATATTCATATCCTGTGCCCAAGAGTGTCATGAGAGAGGGCACCATTATATTAAATAACAATTGCTCTGGGCAAGAGGTACAAGCAAATTTACTAAGGTATTTAAAATTGTACTGGAGAAGCAATTTTTTAAAATTCCACTGGGAGCTATAATTCATTGGCAATAATCTTAACTCAACAAAATGTTTCCAGTTCTAATTTTATAGGACCAGATGAAGTTCTCATTTTTGTTCTCTATATTATATATATTTAACTACAATTTTCTGAACTTAAAAGAGAGGTAAAAATTGGAAAACAAGTGGTAGATATCCTCGGGAAAATATGCATAATTTAAAAAAATGTTAGTTCTTATATCACTAATGAAATATTATAGACCAATAAGGTTAACAAAACACTACTGTCCTCATTCATAAAACCTGTATGAAGCAAGAAGCTTATTTTACTGATCTGCTCATGTCCTAGCGAATGTTTACTGTGAGCTCATGATAGATGAGCAGCACGGACCAGGGAAACACGTTGATTTTTTTCCACCAGGGCCTGCTTGGACCCCCTCTTTCTGTTGGCTCTCTATTTGGCTCCATTCCATATGTATATTTTTATCTGAGAGTCGGGAATAAAAATACCTGCTCTGCTAACTTCGCAGAGGTTTAGTAAAAATAGCATATAAGATTAGGTCCTGAGAGCCGTCCAAAAATATTAAATAACTCTCCCAGGGCATGGGCCAATTTTATGTGAAGGAAGAAGAAAGAAACTAAAGCACAAGTGACAAACAAAATCTAATATATGATTAAGTGCTCAAAAGAGTGATACATACAGAAAATGCCACAGGGTTTCAGAAAACAAGGGACATCAACATGGACTAAACTGGATTCGATTAAACAAGTCCCCAGTGACGCACTTAGTGCCTTGGCTTGCAGTCTTATCTCTAACCCAAATCCTCTATGTGACGACTTCAACCTGTTTTCATTTGTTCTGTCCCCAGAGTCACCCTCCAACCACTTGGCTGTTATTAAGTCATTCTTCAGTCTTCCTGCCTTTTGGACTCGGGATCCAGCACTGAGCGCAGGAAATGGGTTCGAGGCTGTTTTTTTGTTTTTTTTTAATCTTCACCTGGGGACATTTTTTTTTTCATTGCTTTTCAGAGAGAGAAACATCTATGTGAGAGAGACACATCAATTGGTTGCCTCCCAAACGCTCCCCGACTAGGACTGGGAATTGAGCCTGCCACCGAGGTACATGCCCTTGGCTGAAATTGAACGCGGGACCCTTCAGTCCCAACGCTCTAACCACTGAGCCAAACTGTTTAGGGCTCCACTAGTCTTTTATGTTGGGAGAGTTACTGCTCTTTCCCACTTTGAAAATTGTACGATTCTCACCCGGCCGGGCGTGGCTCAGCAGTTAAGCGTCAACCTAGGATCCAAGCGATCAGGGTTCGATTCCTACTCAGGGCACATGCCCCGGTTGCGGGCTGCAGCTGATCAATGACTCTCTCATCATTGATGTTTCTATCTCTCTCTCTCCCCTCTCCTTTCCTCTCTCTGAAATCAATAAAGATATATTTTTTAAAAAAGAAAAGAAAATTCTACGATTCTCTGATTTCTTAGACTCTGAAAAACACTCTGCACACTCCATGAAGAAATTCTGCCACCCTCTTTAATGGCTGCCACTTCTTCCCCTCAGCCAAGCTTTCCAGATCACTGAGCTGAGTCTTCATTGTCTCAAACCCTTTCTCTCTGCATCCTGACACCCTCACTTTTAGTGCTATGCTCTCATCCATATCACAACCACAGCACTTCTTAGGCTTGAGACTGCTTTCAAGTTTTTCTGTGCACATGGAACGATAGATATGGCTCTCCAAATACTTTTACTCTTTCCCAGTGGAATATCATTCATTAATAGGTTTAAGTTGCAATGACCTTCATCAAAACCTAAGCAAATTTACTGCCTGTGTTCCAAGGAGTACCTCTAACCTCCTATGCTATTTAAATAACTGAACTTTCCTTGTGCTTCTCACTGAGGATGATTGGCCATAGCAATGACTTAATTTGTAGCTATAAGAGTACACCTGATGATATAAGAGACAGGCAATTTGAAATAAATTCTGCACTCATAAGTTTGTGCTGTAATCCCCAAATCAGTTGATGTGGGAAGGGTGGTGTCCTTGGGGGAACTTGAGAGTGAGACAGGTAGAAGATTCTGAATGCATCCACAGGGCTCAGGTATGGCTAAAAAGTGGACTGACTTCAGAGTACCTGAATCTTACCTCCCTTTCACGGACAATTCATATTCTGCCTTCTCCTAAAGCTCGTTTCAGGGGTGTCACTCCTCCCACCCACTGGCTCACTCTCCTCTGAGTGAGCACTTCCCGTCTCTGCTCCTGCTTTCCTCACTAAGAATTAGCAGAGGCTGCAGCAGCTAATTATAAACCATGTTTTTAGACAAGTGCACACATTTACTCACACTAAATAGTTGCAAGCCAAGGAAGTCGGGAATACATTTTGTATCTTTTCCCCCAGAGTCTAAGACCAAACTCTGTGTCTGCAGATGCCCCGTAAGTTTGGAGTGGGGCCTGGGCCGTGGGTAAAATGGTCAGATGCACAACCAACGAGAGATTGCTTATCCATAAGCAAAACTATGCATTTACAAGATAGCTCCTTCATTTTCCATCAGTACGTCTTAGTTACCCTGTCCTACACCTGGCACAGGGTGTGTGCCCAGCAGATTCCGGTGATTGCTTTGAGGGCCTGTAGCTGCGTGAAGGTCACGGACATGCCTTTCATTTGTCCACAAGAGCGGCTTCCCACCCAAAGTGGGAGCTCAGAATATAATTCTGAATGGAAAAAAAAATGAATTGGTGGTAAAGATGTACAAAAACTCCATGTGTTTGATTTTAGAATAATCTAATTCTACTGAAGCAAATGGCAGGAGACATTCTAGTTTAGTTATAATAAAATGTCATTGCAAATGCTCTGGTAGTAATCACAGTGAAACGTTGCAGGGCCTGAAGGCCAAAGAGAACAAATAATGGGAAATAAAGCGAACAATAAAGGTGTTTTGAATGTGGTTCAGGAAGAGGAAAATTTACATTTTGAAGGTGTAGTGTACACAACTACGTCCTTATTTGCACAATAGCTATTGACACTGAGACATCTCTAACCCACAAACCAGTGATGTAAGTGAAGGAGGTAAAAGACATGATAAGGGGTTAATGTATTCTGTCAATAGAGTGATGTCACAACTGAAGTCACATGCAGCGGCAATTATTTATAAAGCCAGACTACTTGTGATGGCAGACACTGTGATATGAATGTTATATATGTTATATCTTCTAATCCTTGCAATAGCCTGAAATCCAGGTACCATATTATCTACACATTTATGCCAACAGACTCAAGAACTTTAAGTCACCCAGTAAATAGATAAACTAGAATTTGAAACAGGCATTTAATACCTTAAGATGGAAATTGTAAAAGTGATACTTATTCAAGTTAGCTATTATGAAATGAGAGTATAGTCAAGAGACGTGGGCATAGCACATATGAACAAATAGAATGCAACAAAACTTGTCACAGTTGTCAGGAGAAGAACTCACTTTTGTCAGAGGTATTGTGATGGGTAGAATGTAGGTAACAGAGTCAGTAATGAGGGTGAAGACACTGTTCATGTGAACCTCAGATTTTAATAATTCCATCACTTTCTATGCAGTTATCAGAAGGTAAATATTGTTAAGCAGGAATTTAAATGTTGATGAAATATTAAAGCAATCTACCTATTGAGCTAAAATTCTCAAGGCAGGGAGTGAATATGTTTAGGGGAAAACAATAAGACAGACCCTGGGAATATTCTAAGTCTGGGCATCTAGTTCAAGTTCATTTCAGTAGCAGGAGAAAAGCATCAATTACACACTAAAAGGTATTTAACATTATTTAGCATGGACCATGGGGAAACCAGTCATGATTTTCTTGGGTGGATTTAGGTGACCTTTACACCAGAGCTTCTCAGCTCACTCCCAGCAGGGCTGCCGTTGGCACACAAAACCCTGCTCAGCACCCACAGGCAGGTGAACTGTTCATGCATTTGACATGTCCCAAATGCAAAAGTCATTGAAAAACCATTGCATCTACCATCCTGATACCAGTTCTTCTGTGTGTGTGTGTGTGTATGTGCGTGTGTGTGTGTGTTTTCCCCACACTACCAAGCAATTCTCTGATATGGGTGTCCCCTACAAGTCAACTAAATTCTATCTACCTGGAGATAGCATCAGATTCCAGAGGTTAAGGGCTCAGTCCCACATGACTGCCCCACCCACTCAGACATCAATCACAAAGCCAGGTGTCACCAGTGCTATTGACTAACAGCTATAGATCATAGGTCCCAGCACCCCAGCTTTGGCTCCCATTAACTTACTAGAGCACTCACGGAACTCAGAGAAACAATTTTCTTCCTGGAGTACCATAAGTTTATATAAAAGGATATAACTCAGCAACAGCCAGATAAAAGAGATACATAAGGCAAGGTATATGGGGCAAGGTGGGGCACGCCCATGCCCTCTCCCATCTAGAGGGTTTTTATGGAGGTTTCACAACATAGGTATGATTGGTTAAATCACTGGCCGTTGGCGGTTGATCCAACCTCCAGCCCTTCTCTCATTCCTGGAGGATGGGGGCATGGATAGAAAGTTCAGACCTTCCAATCACAGGGTTGGCTGCGCTGGTGTTTTCCAAAAGTCACTAACATAACAAAGACACCTTGATCTCTCTGATCACTTAAGAAATTCTAAGGTTTTAGGAACTGTGAGACAGATAAGGAAGGAGACGACCAAATATGTATTTCATATTATAAATCACAATATTGCAGCTGGATTAATCAAAGGCTAGGAGCCACGGTGAGAACAGCTCCTGCCCATCACTCCCCCTGTACCAGTGACTGTGAGAGAACAGGTACCAAGACACAGGTCTGGAGTAAATACCCTCCTCTGACACCTAGAGCTGGTGCTGCAGCAAATTCCTCTGCAACCCTCCCTCCGTTCTCCTCTCTGTGAAGGACTGTTCTAGAGAGGAAAGGAGACAATGCATGGTGTGCTTAACACAGTCCTGGAAACAGAGTAAGTCCTCAATAAGTGGTGACTATCATGTCACTAAAGAGGCTGACACTTTGGTGATCTCCTTCCTCACTTGATGTTATTCTGTCTCATTTTGCTCTTACTTTTCATACTATAAATCTGATATTTAACCAAAGATAGCAAGTTCCATCAGAGCCTTTATTTTATAGTTTGGCCTTTTATTTTAACATTGTCTAAACCACCTTGCAGCATATAGAAGTGTTTGAGAAATCCTTGGTGAATTAAAGGGGTTTATGTATTAATAGTATGTGTTATGTATTTTCTTTGTGCTAGGCCCTGTGTTAAGTGTTTTATATATTCAACTCAGTTAATCTCCACTAAGAGCCCTGAAAGGTAAATACTCTATGAATGAAATACATTTTTTTTTTATGATGCTACTTTGGTTGCCATAGCAACCAAGGTCTGGACCTACAAATCCAATTTTAGAAGGTATAATCATTGTTTTTGCTCTCCTTTTCCATCTCCATTTTAACGTGCCATTAAAGGTATTCATGTGGCCCTGGCCAGTGTGGCTCAATTGGTTGGGTGTGGTCCCATGCACCAAAAGGTTGCTGGTTCAATCCCTGGTCAGGACATAAACCCGGATTGTGGGCTGGTCCCCAGCAAGGGGCATGCAGGAGGCAGCTGTAGATGTTTCTCTCTCTCTCCATCTCTCTTCCTCTTTCTCTAAAAATCAATAAAACATCTTTTTAAAAAAAGATATTCATATCAAGATAGATGTGTCAGTGCCCCCAAACCTGCCCCTGCCCTTGCCTTGTCATTGATGTTATTAGTTCCCCAGATTGAATGTTCTAGAATCTAGATCCTCAAATACTATAAAACATCACTCTATAGACTAAGACACACTGGCCTTAGAGGTTCTAGGAACATACCAGGACCTATGAAACCAAAGTGAGAAAGCTGGTATGCCTTGGCTTCACTTCAGTTGTTAAGTGATTGTAAACATTGGTTCACGGTGCAATAGGCACAGTGTATCATGGAGAATTCAATGTTTGCATGAGTGCTTAATGTAAATTTTGAGCTTGCAGCTAACTGCTGCTAGTGGAGCCCCCAGACCTCCATGGTTTCTGCTCAGGCTCTTTGGTGGCTCAGATGGAACACACTGAAACTCCGTATCCACTAAACAACACACACGCACTGCTTTCTTCTGTAACAGTTATTACACCAGACCCTCTACATGAGGATTCTCAAAACATCCGTATATATTTCAGTCTCTGATATTACAGGATATTCATGTCAGGAGATGCATCCTGAGGCGTTTAAGACATTCTCTGTGGAAATGTGTGTCATGTAAAACTTAGAATGAGGAAGTGGTGGACACTTCATTAATAAGGGAATGTGCTTAGGTTTATTATATTTACATTAAAAAGTAGATGCCAAGTTTGAAATCTGAATAAATATTGCATGACTAGGGGGGAAAAAAGAAGGAAAGGAACTGTGTCTAAAAAAAACCCAGAAAGGGAAGTGGTTAGGGGTGCTTAAGGTAATAGCATCCAACAAGAAAAAGCATAGGGTTGTGGCCCATGTGTTTATCTTGGGCTCAAAAGGGGTGACGTGCAGTCACTATTCTTACTGTTATCATTTTATGTTTTACTCTCCCTTACCTCCTCAGCCTGATTTCATAACTTCATGGGTGACACTTTAAGTGGGGAGAAGATGGAAACATCAAAAGAATGGGTCTGTGTCATGCTAGCATGATGGACACCACCCAGATGGGGCCCAGCCTCATCCTGCAGCTGCCAGAGGCAGTTGGGTGAAGAACCATGTCTGAAAAATCACAGAACTAAATTCAATATCTATTTTTGAAAAAGAATAACTTTTACTCCCAGATCAAATTTTCTAATTCTTTTTCCCTCCCAAGTGGATGAAGTTTTGGACTTGTCAGAACACTTTGCATTCACTGTAGACCCATTGTTCTATCTTCTCCTGAGGACAGTTCACAAGTTAGAAAGGAGAGACTAGCATTACTAGGTATTGCTATTTCAACAAGATTATATCCAGGAGAATATTAAAGCTCAGCCAATTACCAACAAAAGGTCTTAGCATATGCAACATAATTTTTTTAGCTTGCAATATCTTTTATTATATTCTCCATTTGGGCAAGTAAACATTTTGAATAACGAATGTTAATTACCCTATGTTCCTAATAAAAGCTTTATATTCTGGCCTACACTTATGTGCAAAGGCTTAACACATGGGCTAATAATATAAAGCAAAGAGCTACAGAGCTATTTCATCTTTGGTGTACAAGTCCCCTTGCATCGTACTTCATTTACAAAAAAAAAAAAAAAAAAAAAAGAGTCTAAAAATAGTTGTCAAATAACATAATTAGAGAATACAAGTTTGGATCTAGTTAAAATATATTCTGTCAAGGAAGTTTTTATTTCACCCATGTAGCATTCTCTAAACTTAAAACATGATTGATGCTATTGATATTATTAAAGCAGTAAAACAAAAACAAGAAGCTGGACTGAACTGTTGTCAAATGAAGTTATTTGTTTTCAATAAAAACATATAAAAGACAGAGTGTATCTATAGATTTACTATCACCAAGTAACTGCTTGCTAATATTTTTGGGATTTTTTAGCCTCTTTATATATATTTTATATAGTAGTTATAATACTATGCCTTTTCACCTAATATGACCACATTTCGTACTGACTATGCTGTAATTATTCGTTTTTACATTGTTGAAAAATTTAGATAATTTCCTTAACTTTTATTACTATTATAAATATAGCATGATGAAAGATTTTGGTATATTTCTAATTTTTCCACATTTGTTGAGAGATTGTTATCTTAGATTCCTCAAAGCAAGAATATTGAATCAAAGGTTATGAACATTTAGGATTCTTCCAATTTGCTTTCTATAGTAAATTAGTAATTTTCTCAGGTAAATAGGGCTTGTACTTATTTATACTTACACTAGCAATGTACCTGAGCACTCATTTTTTAGCTGCAAAATATAAAGTTTAAAAAAATCATTACTTTTTCATATGAGTCTTTGGAGCAACTGTGTTGATTAATTTAGTCTCAAAATGACTGCACCACAGGTGACCAGCTATTTGATCAAACATGATTCCCAGTGTTTCTGTGAGGGTGTTTTTGGATGACTTTAATATTTAAATCAGTAGGCTCAGTTAAGCAGATTGCTCTCCCTAATATGGGTGGGCCTCATCCAATCAATCAAGGCCTGAATAGAACTAAAGGCTAACCCTCCCCTGAGTAAGAGAGAATTTCTCCTGCCAGACAGCCTTCTAACTGGGACATAGGTTTTTCCCCACATTTGGACTTGAACTAAAACATAAACTCTTCTTGGGTCTTGAGCCTGAAAGCCTTTGAACTAGAGCTACACCATGAGCTCTCCTGAGTTCCAACCTACTGATTTACCTGCAGATCTTGGAGCTTGTCAGCCTCCATAATTATGTGAGGTGATTCCTCATACTAAATTCATCTGTTTATCTAGCTAGCTAGATATTCGTATGTACACACTCACACATCCTTCCACATCCACATTCTTCGGTTCTGTTTTCTGGAGAACCCTAAGACAACTTCAAGCAGTTTTCCGCATATTTGCTGATTAGTAGTATTTCCTTGCTTTTGAGTGATCCTTGCACATGTTCTGTAGTTGTGTATAAATTAATCATTCTTATTGATTGCTATGAACTAAATTGTACACATTTCTATAGTGTTTCTAGGTAACCTGTTAACTGTCCTCACCAACCTGTCTCCCTAAATTCCTAAGAAAATCTATCAGAAACATTAAGTTTTAACTAAGACTTAAACAAAGAAGTTCTGATTCAGAAAAGGAGAAGAGAATAAATTGCTCTTTCTCCTCTGGGTCAGAAAAGGAAAAAGAAAGAAAAATGAAAAACAAGTCCTGTGTTCAGTTTACTATGAATCAGTCACCTGTTGCCCTTGGTTTCGGGTCCTCCAGCAGTGCCTCAGACTCCTGCCATCACAGAAGCAATTTAATAAAAACACAGATGAGTTTTTATTTGCTTGGGACAGATTTTGTCTAATATAGTAACCAACTCTGAGAGCCATTGTCAAGATTCCAAGACAGCTAACACGAATCAATAATCAGGGTAAATAGATACAGAAAAAGAATAGATATTTCCTTTTCTCAATCACCTGAAGGTGATCAGCCTGAGGCCTTGGCAGAGTGGCTGATTTCAGGGCAGAAGGTCCACCCAAAGCTTAAGTCCAGGTAGATTCCCTGCCCTAGGCCACCCACCTCCTATGATGTTAGTTCCTCCCAACTCCAAGCTTTGGGAAACAGGTAGAATAAAATGTCACAGGAGCTTTTTCTTCAGTCCACTGCTGGTCCCCATCTGGCACTTTTCCTGGTTAGCACAGTCTCCTGTGCTCACACCAGGTGACAGGAGGTTCCTTACTCCAGGTGACAGGAGGTTCCTTACACCAGGTGACAGGAGCTTCCTGCCAGCCGTTAGCACTTCTAAACTTAGGAGCTGAAAGAGAAGTAATCACGTCTGTGACCAGGCAGAAGTTTCTATCCCCTGCTGTGGTTCTTAAGGATTTATTTAGCTGCTTCTGGTTTTCTAGGCAGAATTTCCTTGAAACACTAAAAAGACCTCCACTTTAACATAAATCAGACCAAAAACGATCCCTGGCCTCCTTTTCTATTGTTCTTTGTGGCTGACCGCAGGTTTGCATGTCTCAGATGCAGGCAGCCCAGGTCCCCATGGCCGGAGCACCTTCCCTCAGCATCTCTAACTAGATTAGGAGAGGACATTTCCCAAGCTCCTGTCCACAACATAAACAAAGCAGGTCTGTACATAGAGCCTCGAAATCCACCATTCACATGAAAAATCTCAGCATGCATTGCTGCCATCATTCACTTACAGAAAAATAAAAACTGGAGTTAGCAAGGACAGAAGGAAATAGAAGTTTAGCTCTGAAACCCAACTGGCCAATTACTAGCCACAGTAGATGTGATCACTCATTGTTTTTTCTTGAGACTAAAATTAAAGCTATTATTATCTCCCTCACTTAATGATTTAAGTTTAACCAAAGGTTGTAAATATTTTAGCAGGGGAAAAAAGACTTTTTCCTAATAGGAGCTCATTCAAAACATAGGATAATAATTAAAGAAAACCACTGGTGTTTATAGTCTATACTTTTCCTATTAAAATGAGCTATGTATGAAAAATTGTGTATTGTAAATGGTGATTAGGGTCAGGGGAGAGAATTATCTATTTTAAGCTAAATATAAATAATTCTTGTTTCCCATAATAGCATATGCTTTCTTGGATTTTTGATATAATTTACAGCACAAAGAAATTGATAGTATTTGGTAAAAAGACAGTCATAAAAATATTTCTAGTTTCCATTTTCTACCGCAAAAATGCTGATAGCTAATTAGAGTGGGAGGTTTTGTGTGTTTTTTTTAAATTATTCTAACAAAACCACTTCCTTTAAAGATGCATGATAAAGTGTGGGCCACTGTTCCTTGCAAAACATATCTGTGTAAAAACTGCAAAAGAATGTACGCTAACATTGCATTTCTTTTTAAAAGTGCATATTTTGTGCTATAATGGTCCCTGGAAAGTGCTTCCAAATTTGTAGGAAATTTTTTTATAAAACATTACATAGAACATTAGTTTTGGGGAAAATATTTAGAGGCTTCCTCAAGCTTAAATAGCATTCATTTATTTATTACCTAATATATTTATATGGTGAACGAATATTTATTTAACACTTACTCAGTTTGGCACACTATGCTAAGCACTGGCAAAAATTTTATAGGATGGTAGGAATGCGATTGGGGTGCTAGTGGTAGAAATGGAGAGAGGTGGAAAGATTTGGGAGAATCAAACAACAGGTCATCAGCCAGATATGGGGAGTGAAGGGCACTGAGGAATTAAAAAGGGCTGGTAAGTTTGGAGTTAGAGTGTTGGTGGGGCTGCTCACTAGAAGAGAGAAAACTGGAATAGGATCGTGATTCTGTTTATTGACTTACCTCTTTAGCTGAGAGTTTGTCTGTTGTCCATACTAAACTCATGCAGTCTATTAGACAGCCCAGTAAAAATGGCAAGTATGCAGTGAATTCATCTGTCTGGAGCTCATGAGAGTCTTGACGAGAAATACAAACAATTCATTTGCAAAAAGATGTTTTCCAGAACCATACATCTGAATGTTATTACTTGGGAGGAGAAAGCTATGAGAGAAGAAACGGGATGTCAAGAATCTATCTTCCTGACATTTAGAGTTTGATAAGATGAGGAAGAGCCAGCAAAGAGGCTGAGAAGTCAGTAACGCAGAAGAAAAATCAGAAAAATAATAAAGGGTCTCAAGGGGAAATGTATGGTCAGCCATGGCAAATACTCCTGAAAGTTCAAATAAAATAATTCTGTAGAAGTGAACATTGGATTTAGAAACATGGAGGACATTGTTAATCTGAGGAGAGAGTTCTCTGAGGAATCATAGGAACAGAAACTCCCAGCAAGGTTAATTGTTAAATCTAATATATGGTAAGAAGAAGGTATGCTATCTCTCCCCTCCCCTCCCCTCCCCTCCCCTCCCCTCCCCTCCCCTCCCCTCCCTTCCCCTCCCCTCCCCTCTCCTCCCCTCCCCTCCCCTCCCCTCCCCTCCCCTTCCCTCTCCTCTCCCCATCTTATCCTATCTATCTACCCTTCCATGCATCCATCCATCCATCTATCCATCCATTTATCCACCCATCCCTCCATTCATCCATTTGTCCATCTGTGCATCCATTTATCCATCCATTCATCAATACGTACATGCATCTATCATCTACCTATCATCTATCTATCTATCTATCTATCTATCTATCTATCTATCTATCTATCTATCATCTATCTATCTATCTATATCTATCTATCTATATCTATCTATCTATCTATCTATCTATCTATCTATCTATCTATCTAATCATCTATATCTATCTATCATCATCTATCATCTATCTATCTATCATCTATCTATCATCTATCATCTATCATCATCTATCTATCTATCTATCTATCTATCTATCTATCATCTATCTATCTATCTATCATCTATCTATCTATCTATCTATCATCTATCTATATCTATCTATCTATCATCTATCAATCTATCTATCTATATCTATCTATCTATCTATCATCATCATCTATCATCATCTATTGTCATTTATCTGTGCATCCATATATTCACCAATCTGTTCACCCATCCATCTATCTATCCACCTATTTATCAGTCTATCTGTCTATTGATCCATGCCTTAGGAGAGAGCACTGACTTAGAGAGACAATGATGTCTAGCCTGTTAGGCAAATATTGTTTTAAGTAACTATTACACAGCCAAATGACTGTATGGTAAAGTGTTTAAAAAAAGAAAGTGATCAGGCCTTGATATAATGATATGGGAGATAGTCAAATCCATGGGAGTGGGTGGAATTACTGAGGGAAAGACTTAATAGGAAGTGAGATCCATAAGGGAAGCCAATTGGTCAGAGATAAGAAGAGAATAGTAAAAGGAGCCAGAGAGAAAACGTAAGCTTTCATCAGAGATCTAATTCAGGACTAAGCTGATGAATTGCAAGAACGCATTTCAGAGATTATTTAAGAAAATTCAAGTCAAACTGCAGGATGCATGAAGTAAATGTCTCCTGTTGTGCCTTATTGCAAAAGACTCATCACATGCCTGCAGGCTGCAGCCTTCAGCGCTTACACCCAGTGAACCCAATGAGGCTGTACTCTTGCTCTGTGACTAATCCAGGCTGGTGGGGAGAGCTTCTGAGATGTCCAGCAGCAACACAGCCCCTCAGGAGGGTTGATCTACCTTCTTTCTGATAAATTATAAGCTGTTCTTGTCTTAAAAGATAGTAAAGGCCTGAGATCAAAAGTGTCAGGAGCCTCTTGTGATTTTCCTCCAAGAAAAGATATGAAGTTTAGGGAGGAAAAAGTCAAACAAAGCTAAGGAAAATGAGGTATGGAAAGTGGGGGTGGGAACACATATTTTTTAATATGCTTGAAGTAATTCAAAATTATCCATGAATAATTATTATTTTTCACAAAGTTCTACTTTGAGGGGAGTTAGAAAAGAATCACTAGTTGGATTCTGTGCCCTGAACAATGATCTAGCCATCTCGCCCATGGGAAAACTTTCCACTGGCTCTGGAACCCAGCTCCCAACTCATCCTTGGTCAGACCTCCCAGGATCACAGACGATGCCAAGAGGGAAACAAGTAGCCAGCTAGCAGGTCTGCAGAGAAGTCCCTCAGTTACAGCCCCCCAGGGCCCTTCCTTCTGCCTTCCTCTGACTCACGGCATCTCTTCTAACATCTTCTTCTATGAGAGGCCCTCTATCCAAGGATTCCCTCTAGGGCACCTGGCACAATCTCCTCCTGGCATCTAGGACTTGGGAACCCAAAGTCTATGCAGTTTAATGCTTTACCTCTGACCCTGTGTTTCCTCCTATTCTTGCCCCTCAATTCAGGCAATGGACACAAAGAAAAAATTACTAGTTGATATCTCAAAAAATATTATTCCACCACATAACAAATTCCAAATCCCTTCAGCTAAAAAAGACCATTGTCTTATCTCCACATTGTGACCACCTTTGTGGCTTTAGCTTCCTGGCTTTCTCATGTCACTTACCCTGCCACCTCATCATTTCCTATCACCCCATCCCAACCATACTTGCTCTTCTCCAATCTCATTCTGCCACACCATGACTCATTGTTTTTAAAAAAATGATGGTCTTTAGACACTTCTCTGGAAAAATACCATTTAAGGAAAAGAACAATAGAAAGAATCTTTTCCCCCAAAAGATTGATTAAATAAACACAAACAGATGAAAAGTCCCTTGAAAATGTAGGTCAGTGAGCAAGACACCACTGAAAAATAATTCAGTGAGAGGGTTTCAAGTTCAGAAATCTCATATTGTTTAAAGGGATGCCCATATTTCTCACTCATATAATCTAAGTTATTTTTTAAAAAGTGAGTCTCATTTTTCCAAATCAGACTCACTTTTAAAAAATAACTTTGATTATATGAGCGAGAATTCTGCTCATTAATGAAACCTAAATCAAGGCTGATGTATTTATATGGGTAACACCCAAGCACTCACTGACAAGCATCTATTAACTGAAAATGTAAGGGCTGAGAGTGAAAGGACTTTTGACTGCAGAAATCTGTGACTTTTATAACCAGATAAGAAAGATAAAATTTAATTAATTTTACCATAAAATGGAAGAACCATGTCCTTATTCCCATAGATAGTAAGGCGACCATTTTCAAAGAGAATTGGCTGAGATAGCTGTGCCCAAATCATTCAGATTCCGTTTTCTACAATGCTCTTCTCAACGCATAACATTACTGTCCATCTTTTTAGTTGGCTAACTGGCCCTCAGTAATGGCTTAAATATGTTTTGATAAAAATTAACTGATATGACTACAAACACATATATTTATGAGCCAAAAACTTCGACACTATTTTTTTTAAAAGTAATGGCCAAATTTAGAATCTAAGAATCAAATGATAAATGAGATGGAAGGTTTCCATCATGCTTGAAAGGTTTTTTTCAATTTAACTTATATCTTTACTAAAATAATACAGAATGGATATAGTCAGTGCTATTTGATTTCTTATAACTACAGCAACTGGAAATTTTTTTAGCAGAACAGGATTTCCTTGTTTTTGAGAAAGCCACAGACATCAAATACATATTGCTCACCCAGGCTGTAACTGCCGGGTAGTGGTACAATTATGCAGATTGCTTTATTAGTGTTTGTTTCCATGTTTGTTTGTTTTTTCCATTTACTGAAGGAGTGATTGGGACCTTTAAGATTGTGCCCAAGACACCAAAGACAGTTCTCTCCAGAGGATTGTTTTGTTTGTTTGGTTTGATTTTGTTTTGTGTTGATATTTATAAAGAAAAACATAAATGAAATTTTAGAGCTTTCTTCCTTTTACTGAAAGAGGAACTGCCTCTCTTGATCCTTTGGAAATGACCCCCTCATTTCACCTTAAGCCATAAGGCACCCAAAGTGAAAATTCAAGGAATGCCAGCAGACATGGTAGCTGCAGTTCAGACCTCCTGGTGCATCCGTGGCAGGACTAAAGTGAGTGGGCAATGTGTGATGTACGTTGTATATCAGGAGGAAGTGGGTTCCTTTATCTCTGGTTTTCTCTGTGCCTTTTTCTTAGTATAATTTGAGCTCCCAGCAAACCACAAGGCAATGCCACGCACAGTCAGAAATATATCTAGAATAAAAATCCCATTTGCAAAAGATGTTTTATCATTTGAAACTATTGATTGACCTTAGCATTTCTATTTTAATTCCAAATCCTTGTCCCCCAATATCAAAATAAGCTGAGATTAAAAGCCTTACAAAACTACACCAGAAAGTGCTGACACATGACAAATATCAAATGTGTTGTCTAATATTCCTAAAAAAAAAGCCAAATTAGATTTCTTAAAAACCTTGACTTTTTCATTGCACCTTTCCAGAGCCCTGTATATTCTAAGTGAAGTTAAGGTGAAAAGGCACTGAGCCTACAGACCTTTTTAATTTCTTCGATCAATTATTTCAGACTCCTTGAAATTAGTTTACATTCATTAGTGTTTTTATGACTAGGTAGAGCTCGATGCCTAGAATGTGGCCCAGAGGCATGGAGGGGCGCAGTCACTGATTTCATCCCCTTTTTCTCCAGGGAGGCTGCCTCCCTGACTTTTTATTTTATTTCCAGGTAACACATATTCTTAGGTGGGAGACTTTTGTGTGTCTTGACCTGCAATTTGTATTAGGTTCCATCAGGAACAAAACAAATTTACTAAAATGAGACCTGGCATGAAATCCAAGTTCCCTACAGAGGAACCAGCTAGTTTTGTGTAACCAGAACACAATTACTGTCACCCACTCAGTGGAAAGCACGCTGGGGGTTTGTGAGTGTGAGTAAGTGGGGCAGTTGAAAGCTCATCCCCAAGGCTGCTCACAGAAGGCACAGGGAGGCAGCACACACACTGCCAAGGAAAGGGGTGATTAGGCAGCAGGAGAAAAGTGAAGATCTTAATGCAGCCTGAGGACACCTGTAAGACAATGATGTTCTAAATCCTGCCCCCTGAGAGTGCAATAGAAGGCAGAGAATACAAGGACTATTTGTATTTAAATTTGTTACTAACAAAAAATGTTGTGATTAAAATACTGGTAATATCCTTTTGCTATCATCCAGGCCAAAAAAAGTGCTAAAACTAAGAATACCCATATTTTTCAGACATAACTTAAATTTTTCAAAGTCTTAACCATGATCAAATGTTAAATATTTATTGACCCAATCTTTTAAAATAATCTTCAATTTACCATTTATATTCCCCTTCCACTGCCAGGCAGAACTACTGAAGACATGAAATCCTAGATAGATGATAAAAAAACCAATTCTGAGGATTAAAAGTCGTATTAAATAAGTCCAGAGGTGAGAAACTCTATGCATAAATATGTCACACTTTGTTGGTCATTAGAAAAGTCCAAGAAATATTACCTCTTCACCCTAATGAAATTATGGGAAGACATAAAATTTACTTGACCCTTTTAAGGCCAGTCAAGATCTGACACAAAATGCAAAGTTAAGGGCAAGTTGATGTTTTTGTCTAGCTTATAAAACTGCCAACAAGTGTCACAAAGTTTGGTGGCTAATTTTGTGCTTATACTTTTAGGGCAGAATGTCTGGATCCCAAAGGCAGACGAAGGTTACCCACATGGCCTGTGGACAGGCAGTAAGTGACACGTTGTCTATGGACAGTGACAAACAATAAGAAAACCAGCTAACAATCGGTCTACTTTCTCTTTCCCTGTGAGCTGCCACCACACACACCATCAGTGATGAAGCTCTCGTCATGGAGAGGACCACTGTCGTCCAGCTCACACCCATCCCAGTCACGGACTAGATCTGCCTTCTGTGTCGGGTCTATCACATACAGGATGGAATCCAAATGTGTTTTGAAACATTCACCCACATTGTCACTCACCGACAGTCATCAGGAGCTTAAATAAGCAAAGAAAGATCTCTCTCAGAGCAACCAAATACTAAACACCCCTGGGTCACAGTTACTCACCTGGGGCTGTTGCTCTCTGTGGTAGCGCAGCTTGGGAAATTCGTCTAAAGGATGGAAGCAGAAACTTCAGTGGACATTTCCAGAGTTTAAAGGAAGCCCTACTACAGTGAAGTTGTGCACATTCAGTATTTTGAGTGAACTTGCTTTTGAATACATTATTTGAAATATTGCCACAACCCTCTTCTTTGTTTTAATTAGTAAAAATAGTTTCTGATGGGCTTCAACCACTGTAATTAAAAGAGATACTACATTCCATGATAATGTTGTGTTGAAATCCATTTACTTAAGGCAAGCTGTGAACACTTTTGAAGTGCTGTTTTTTGCAGTTAATTTATTCATTGTAATATGGGCAAACACATACCCTTGCAGTTTCAACCTGAAAAAAGTAAGAAAGATGCAACATTCCAGGCATGTCGCCATGGGCCCGATTAGAAGTCAAATGGAAGAAGCACAGCATGGGGAAAAGATACTGCCAGTCAGCCCCTGCAGGGAGCACAGCTTGGCATGAATACATGTATACAGTTGGTGTTTAATATGTACACATGTATACAGCTGGTGTTTTATATATACATGTATACAGTTAGTGCTTACTGTGTAGACATGTATACAGTTGATGCTTCATCTATACATGTATATAGTGGGTGCTTACTATGTAAACATGTAGAGAGTCAGAGCTTTACCTGCAAACACTCATGGCTATGATATATCACATGTAAAATATACATAATAACTGAGTTGTAAACTGTTTTGTGGTGAGTGGCCCCTAGCTTTTTTTGTTATTTTGCTGTTGAGACATGAGAGTGAGGAGGTAAAAACAGGGATGGACCAAGCAAGTAAAATTATTGTAATGCTTAATCCTATGCTACTGAAAACTTTACCTTATATCCTAGCACCCTTGCCTTTTCAAGATAGAAATGTGTTATATCAAAATGCAAAAGAAGGAAGTAGATTGTAGAGCATATTTTCTAAGCCTGTGTGTCATACCAGCTTTGTTTCCATACAAGTGCATGTGCTCATTCACACACACACACACACACACACACACACACACACACACACACACACACTGAATGGACTTTGAACTTGACTTCATAGTCATTCTTTCATTCAAAATGTTTAAGGAACACCAGCCATGTGTCAGGCAGTGTACTGGGCATTGGGGAGAGAAAAAAACAGTCAAGCATAGCTAAAGACACCAAAAGACCTGCAGGTGACATAAAATGCCAAGGCCGTTTCAAATCACTTGAGGGATTCTCTGTACCAGGTATTCTCAAACTGGGTGGCAGAGGACCAGCTCAGATTTTGTCTGCTTACTTGTCTAAAAATTTCTGACCTAGTAATTTTGTAAATTACAATAAAAATTAATTACTAGAAAAATAAAATTACAAAAAAGCATATAAAATGCAAGCTAAGATTTTTATTATTAGATTCCCTGACATAATTACTCTGTCAAATTAACTACTCAACTTTCTGAAAGCTACATCTCTGTGTTTCTGTGCTTAGCTTGTCACAAAACAATAACAAAGAGTTGGTGGAAGACCACTGGTCCGTGCATTACACACTAAGTATCCCCACTGTAGATACTCTACTTGGATTTCAGTAAAGATGGAGAAATGTAGGCAGAGTTATACTTCACTGAGGTAGGTGTAAAACTAGTTGACACTATACAACAGAGGACTGATTTGTGGATCAATGTTAAATCTAAAACAAAGCAGTAGAAGCTTAATTTTAATTGCTGGCAATAAAGTGGCAGAGCACTTGGCACATGATAAGCACTTAACAAATATATGCTGAATGAATGGATGAATGAATGGACGAATGGATGAATGGATGAATTAGCTGACAGCCTGTGTTGAGAAGAACATGGAGATGGAATAAGGCCCCTGGGAGAAGAACATAGGGAGAGATCAGCTTGCCCGACACATACATGGGAGTGGAGACATGGTGCCATCAGATAATAAAACAAAGATGCAGACTTTGTGAGTGTCTAGAGATTAATTGAGTGAAATGTAACCAAGGAAAATGTAGATTCACTGTCTCTAGAAAAAAGTAAACTGCACAGTGACATGACCATAGGAAGAAGACAGAAGACTTATGGCCATGATTGACAGCAAGCTGAACAGGGAGATGAAGCTGCCAGGCTTAAGTGTCATCAGGACAAGCACAGCGTCCAGATCAAGCAAAGCAGTAGCCCTAAAACACTTAGTTCGGGTTGAACCATTTTACAAGAGGTTTTGATAGATGACAGCATATGTTGGCAAGCCTGAGAGCAGCAACAGATTCGAAAATGCAGTGATGTGGAGTATGATGAGGGAACTAGTGACACTTAATCTAACAGAGATCAGTCTGGCTGGTGGAGGAAAGCTCTCCTCTGATATTTCAGGTCCTGTCTCATGGACAGGAGAGTAAGTCTATTTTCTTGATGGTGGAGAGGGAAGGAAAGTTTGGACATAACTAAGTTGCAGTGAGATTTTAATGTCAATAGAAGGAA
Organism: Miniopterus natalensis; assembly: GCF_054644295.1. Taxonomy (NCBI): domain Eukaryota; kingdom Metazoa; phylum Chordata; class Mammalia; order Chiroptera; family Miniopteridae; genus Miniopterus; species Miniopterus natalensis. The sequence goes on from NC_142081.1 coordinate 132,070,937, forward strand.
ACACTTTTTAATAATTAAATTGGCCTATAACTGAAGTGAAGCATCATCTTTGGAGGTGGTGGGTTTTTCCCCATCACAAGAGTATTCAAGATAAACCAAATGTTGTAGACAAGAGTCCTAAATTGGGTGGAAACTGCAATCCCCATTGATGGAAATTCATGACAAATGCCAATCTTTCGTTAAAAAACTATTACTAAGCAACTTCTTTGGGCCAACGTGGTCCTGGGCAGTGGGGACACAGAGGGAGAAAGCAAACTCCTGAGAGATCAATTTCTGCTGAGCACCTCAGGAACACTCACCTAAACAGATGGTGCTTTGTATTTCTCAGATAAGTGTTTCTGTCCACCCCAGCAAGACCATTCATTCTTAGAGGCAGGATTTGTGGACAGCAGGATTTCCCAAAGACAAAGCCTTTTTTGCACATGTTAAGGAGCAGGTCTGCAAGCCTAGATCATGGAGTCATTCTCCAGGTTGTGTCCTTCCACACAGGGAAAAGCAGAAGGAATGATTCTCATCTCAGTGCACATGGGGAGTCCAAGGAAGACCGTGAATGCATTAGATGCCATACTCTTTGGTGGCAGGTGAAAGTGACTTCAGAGATGTTTCAGGAAGTTTGGAGACATTTAAAGACACAGGTTATTGACAGATGTTCCCAGGGAGACCCAGGGGGCAGCTCACAGTGGAGTTGTCCTAGTTGTTCCCTGTGGTCAAGCTGGCCGGACTTCACCTAAGACCTTGTTCCTGCTCAATGCACTCTCACATACCACCATCCAGAATGGGGAAATAGATTTGTTTGGGACAAGGGATGAGAAGTGATAAATGTGAATGATGAAACATTTAACTAGAGATTCTGAATAATCTGAATTGAATTTATGAATACAAAATCAGGTATGAAAGAGAATATTTAGAATAAGTGAAGTATCACAGCAATTTTTTTAAACTGACCAATACTAAAAAAAATTCCCCAAAGTCCAGAAAAATGTATATTTATTTATGAACTGAAGCATGTTTCCAATTCTGCTTTTTATGTCTTTTTTGTTTTGATCACTTGTTCATGCACTGATGAATTATAGATATTTTTCTCTAAAGAAAATAGATAATTTATCCCAAATAAAGGGTGATGGAAGATTTGACTTTGGGTGGTGGGCACACAATGCAATATACACGATGTATTATAGAATTGCACACTTGAAACCTATATAATTTTATTAGCCAATGTCACCCCACTAAATTTAGTTAAAAAGAAAAAATAGATAATTTAGTCTGTCCTCTAGCATAGTTGATCAAAATTTGTTGATTATTGATACTGTGAAAGTTTCTCCTTATAACTTGCTGTTGGAGAGGCCATGTAAATTATTAGAATGGTTATCAAATTTGGAAAAGGCCAAGTTTCATTCATACATGATTTGTTTGATTTTGAAGAATTTTCCACAGACTAGTTTCTTGCTCTGTGGGTGTCAAATTAGTTTCTACTTTCTTCTCACAAATTTCTGACGATAAGCACCTCAGGACATATTTCTATGACAGTATGACCTCTGGCTTTACAGAGAGGGTTTTCTGGAAGCTATTCTGACACCCAGGTTTGCAAAAGTGGCTGGCTCCACATAAAGTTTCCCCAGAGTGACTTCTCAGCCAGATCCTCAAAATGCCTGTGGTCACTTTGATAACCGTAAATGCAATGGACATATGGTGGAGGGGAAGACAGAGTGACCTGAGGATGTGGTAAAAATATACTAGTTTTGCAAATTTCACATAAGTTTTATGAAAATGTGTGACATCCTTTCCAACCACTCTACTTGTTTGGTTTTCTTTTTATTGTGTTGGCTAAATGTAAGATAACTGGAAATATTAATCATGATGATCTTTATTTCTTAATTTAATGTAAATTCAGTATTTCGCCACTAAGATTTGAATATTGGTTTAAAAAGAGATTGTAATCAGATATGGGTGCTAAATCTTACAAAAATGTGTTAGGTCACGAAATCCTGCTGTTGTAGAACAATAAATGCCTTCCTATGGCCCTTCTCAATGACTTTATGGAATCCAGGTTAACTGATGCTCTTCTAGAAGGGTCTAGCTTTGAGCATGCAGTCACTTGGACACTTTCTCATACAATTCTCATCTTACCTGTGGAGTCCAGGCCTTTATCATCTTGTTCCCACCCTTCAAAAATATGAAATGGTACTGAGTTCTTTTCTGTCAGGTCCTAAATGAAGAATTAAAGATCTAGAATCAAGCATAAGTTGCCTCATCTGTTTTCAGAGCCCCGGAAATCCTTGCAAAGAGCACACACTTCCCGCTGCATGAGGTTCTTGGATTAGAGACACCCTAACTTAGTTGACTTCATCCTGAATTTATTTCTCTATGATGATGATGTTTTTATAGACAGAGACATCACCAGCACAGCTTTCCAGAATCTGAAGACTGTGAAGAGCATAGAGACCATTAAAGATATATATGTGTGTGTGTGTGTGTGTGTGTGTGTGTGTGTGTGTGTGTATATCAGTAAACAATGCGGCAGAAGGATAGATACTCCTTTTTATTTGATTTCTCAAAATGGTAGTAAAAAAATTCACAGAGAGAAAAAGCAAATTGTGTGATTTTGTCTTTGAACAGCTCAGCTGAAGACTGCAGTATCTAAGAGGCAGACCCAATCACTTGGGACTCAATTAAAGCAACAGGAAAAAAATCCAGTCCTTCTGATATGTCAAGACCAAAGTGTTTTAAAGTGGATAAATGACATTTCTAATGCACACGGAGCCGAGTTCTTGAAGACAACTGAAAAGAATCTGTGGCTTGAAAACTACTCAGTCACCGGCTGCCATCAGTAACCTGGTGAACAGAGATGGGCCAGCTGGTGCAGGCGCGAGGGGAGGCTTTAGCTACTCTGAGAACTCTCTGTACTTGTGTACGTGAAGCAGAAAGATAGGTCACATGCCAACAGCAGCCAGAGCAGGGCTGCAGTCAGTCTCAAATGCCTGTGCCCTTACCAAAGCCTCTGGTGGGGGCTACGGAGCTTATCTGATTGCTATATTTTTTCTGAAACGACTTCCTCAGGGAGCTGACAAATGCAGAAAGTTTAGTCTCATTATTTATGTGCGTAGCTCACTCCACCATTTTCCTAACATCGTGTTCTAAGCTGTTGATGGAAGGGCAATATCTTCTAAGATGAATTCAACTTAGAGAGGTTTGATAATGGGCAAACAGTTCAAAACGCACAGGCTGCCATCAGCGTTATTTGTCCACCGTCCTTCAGAGCCGGGGAAGGTCAGGATGGCTCTAGCTGACTCATACCAACTAAGTCAGAAAAGAAAAGATTTTTTTCTGGGTTTTCATGTAACAGTTTTTCAGTGGGGCTGTGGCGGCTTGGTCAACACCAACTATGCCTATTTGTCTTAGACCTGACTCCTCTGGTCTGACTCCCAAGTCTTGAGATTGTTTAGACAACGGACTTCAGTTTCATATCCTTCTCCTATTGAACAGTTTGAATGATGATTATGAACTACAAGGTCCAAGATACATATCTGCTTAAGACATTATTATTAACAGTAGGCACTTTACATCCGGCCAGTGTGGCTCAGTGGATTGAGTGTGGTCCCAGCACCAAGAGGTTACTGGTTCCATTCCTGGTCTGGGCATGTGTCCAGGTTGGGGGCTCAGTCCCTGACAGGAGGGGTGCAGGAGGCAGCCGATCAATGTTTTTTTCTCACATTGATGTTTCTCTCTCTCCCTTTCCCTTCCCTTCTCTCTAAAAAATCAATAAAAACTTATTTTTAAAAAAACTAATAGACACTTTGCAGGATTTAACCCTTTGCAAAGTCCTTCTTTATGATCTCATAATCGTATTTTCTTTGGTTACCTTCTCAATGTTGATCAAATTTCAATTCAAAAGATATACATGTCCAAAGTCTTTCTGTATTTCAAAATGTCTTGATAAAAATACTTAATTTGTCACATTTTGTACAAACATTAACTGTTCCTAAACATTAATAGTCAAATATCATTTCCAAAACTGTTTCCAGATCCAGGGTGTAGGGTGTGATATTCAGGAAATAAATGCCAACTTAACCCAGTAGATTTTGCTACAACCCACATTAGCATTTCAGATATGCAGCTGAAAATACTTTCTAGGTTCACTTGGAACTTCAATTTTTTCTAAATCTCTTCCTAAGTTTCAGGGATGACAATGCTGGATTAGGTCAGTCTTGTTCTAAAATAAGATGACTGTTTCCTGTCTGCAGTGAGTCAGGGATGACCATCGAGAGCATGCCTGCTGGCCATTGTTTCTATGTGATAATGACCAGGCTAATGAAAAATAGCAACACTAATTCCCTCTTGGGTAATACCTATGGGAATGGGTGACTTTTTGTGCTGGCCAGACACCCTTCAGGGTGCAAACACTCATTCCCCATTCTCAGGAGTGTGGCCCACTGCTGATCAACAGCTGAGCCCCTCCCCAGGAACTGCTCTGACCCCCAAGGAGTCATCTTACCCAAGATTCCTGTCCCTCCCTGGGGACAACTAAAATGCAATGATTCTTCCAAAGAGGTGACAAATACCCAGGCACTTTGCCTTCATTCACTAGACTCTGCAGAATCCCACCTCAACTACCAGTGGGATTATTAGCAGAGACCTCTGCTGCATGACCTCAGCATCTCCCTCACCCATTCCTGCTTCCTTACTCCCTCCCATACATTATTCTTGAGAGCCCATCCCCCCAAATTTCTATCTGAGAGATTCCCAGGAGTAACTGTGATGCCAACTCTGTGCTAGAACCCTGCTAGCTACTTCCTACCTGTTGTCTCTGGAGACAGCTGTATCTCACAGATAGATGTTGTGGTTTCAATATAGATATCATTAGATCTATGTGAGAAACAAAAAAAGGAGACTCAAATATTGTAGGAAACTGATATCAGGGCAAGGGCTCAAACTGAGAATGCGAATCCACAGTGGGACCTGTTTCTATCACGTCTGCCCACTTCAGCCTCCAGAAGCTCCTTCAAAATCTTTCTGAAATCATGCATCATAAAAATCAATTACAATTCCCAGAGAATATTCATATTAAAGAAAAATTAACAGCCCACTTAAAGAAAGAAAGAAATAACATTCATCAACAGCAGCAGAGTAGTGGATCCTGATGAAAGATTATCTCTCACCCCCTCCCTTTCTGATTGAATTGATGTTCTATAAAATGTATGCAAAAGTCATCAGATTTCTCTGTAAGACTTGAGCACCCAAAAAGTGGAGGTTTTGAAGTTCTATATTGTGGGGAGTTAACCACGTAATCATCCATTGCTAGAGGCCGAGAGTTGCTATGGAGAGGCAACAGGTCTTGGATTGATTGTAATGGGCTGTACTTCCTAAGTGTGTGGCATCTTTGCCAAGCTCCTCAAACTCCATGTGACTCAATTTTCTAACAGGAACAGTAAGAACATCTACTCCTTGGTTCTGTTGTAGTAATTAAATAAGACATGGATTGCCCAGCTAGGCATGGTTCAGTGGTTGAGCATAGGCCTAGGATCCAAGAGATCACAGTTCAATTCCTGGTCAGGGCACATGCCCGGGTTGCAGGCTCAATCCCCAGTTGAAGGGGTGCAGGAGGCAGCCAATCGGTAACAACTCTCTTATCATTGATGTTTCTATCTCTCTTTCTCCCTCTTCTTTCCTCTCTCTGAAGTCAATAAAGATATATATATTTTTTAAAAAGACATGGATTGATCTTTTATTAAAGTTTCCCAGCCCTAGCCAGTTTTGTTCAGTGGTTAGAGTACTGGCCCTCAGACTGAAAGGTCCTGGGTTTGATTCCAGCCAAGGACATGTACCTCTGTTGCAGGCTTTGCTTCAGTCAGGGAGAGATTGGGAGGAAAACGATGTGTCTCTCTCACATCGATGTTTTTTTCTCTCTCTCTCCCTTCCACTCTCTCTAAAAAGCAATGGAAAAATTATCATTAAGTGAGGAGAAAGAAAGAAAGAAAGAAAGAAAGAAAGAAAGAAAGAAAGAAAGAAAGAAAGAAAGAAAGAAAGAAAGAAAGAAAGAAAGAAAGAAAGAAAGAAAGAAAGAAAGAAAGAAAGAAAGAAAGAAAGAAAGAAAGAGAGAAAGAGAGAAAGAGAGAAAGAGAGAAAGAGAGAAAGAGAGAAAGAGAGAAAGAAAGAAAGAAAGTGTTCCAAACATGCTTTTTTAAATCATTGATTCAAATTCATAAAAATTAAATCCAGGGCCAGTCATAACAATTTCTGCTGTAAATAAAATTTAAAATGTTGACATATGTGATGGAGATGCTTAGAAATAGCCTCAGAAGTTAAACTCAATCAGGAAATCAGCGAAAGGCAGAAGGTTTTCAGACTGGTCCCAATTAGCTTCCGTCTGAGCACCCAGGGAGAGTGGGAGTCAGGATGCCGTCGTCCTGAGCCAGGCTCCTACGACTAAGGAACAGCAACCAGGTGCAGGGAGTACCTTCTGCTCCAGGGGAAGCTGAGTAATAACCACTTCTTAATAGCCCTGGACATTTAAATACTCTTCTTTCTGAGCAATCCTCAGTAACATTCCACGAGTGCATGGATGGACAGGTGCAGGGGTCCGAGGTCTGGGAAGAAAGGCTCAGTGCATTCACTGCTAGTTCCTGTTTCATGACTACTCAGGAGCAGGAGGGATCCTTAGATCCTTTCCTTGAGGAGGAAGGGAAAGACTGCAAGATCTCCTAGAAAGAATTTTAGGGAAACGCAACTATTTTTATTGTAAAGTTCAGGAGCTAATGTTTGATTCAAAGACAAAAAATAAGAACAGCATTGAAAAAGAAATGTCAGTTGTACATTTTGATATTTTTTTAATCCTCTCTCCAAAGGCAGGATTTGCTTAGTCACAGAAGCCGAAGATGTCCTCTTAAAAGGAGTTTAAATCTGCAGCAACACACTAAGGAAAGCTTATATCCGGTGTCATATGGAAACAAAACCAATAATAAAATTAAAGTTCACTTTTAAAAATGGAAGCCAGATGCATCTAGTCAAGTGCCGGCTGTAACATCTTTGCGGTATAAAGGATGCACGGCGCATTTCAGCCTTAGGAGGGACACATGCAGAATTCCAGGTGGCCTCAGGTTCACACAGGAAGACATGATAGCCCCATGAGTCTGGAAGGTCTCCCACAAGGGATGGAGTCAGGACAGGAGCCTGGTGCTCCCAGGAGGGGCCCAACACCTCTGACTTCTGCCCCAGGTGTGCACTGCATCGCCAAAATGCCAGTCACCTCTCTAGGGAGAACTAGTGACAAACACAACCCCGTGTTTCCTTCAGTGGGGTCACACAAATTCATATGCACACACACATCCAGGAACTCAAGCCTGGTTCTGTCCGTCCGCAGTCAGAACACTGTGCTGGGACCTTCCCTTCACAGGCAGGATCCACACACACTGAGAAACAGCATTTTAATGTGGCTTTTCTCTCCTCTCTCCTCCTATTTCCTTTTCCTGGGGGCATCTGTCCTGCACATTTCTGTGTGTTGTGTGTGTCTGAATGTGAGCAGGAGGAGAAAAGGGAGATTTCAGTGTGGGAAAGACAGTTTACAAATTGTTATGACCCCAGATACCTAGTTGCATATCCCCCAAGCATCCCTTTCTATAAGTGGAATGAATGAAATTCTTAATGAAAGCGGTCTCTGAGAAGCTGAATATCTAATGCCTTCACTAAAAAAGATTAATGCTGCAAAGATAATAATGATGACTTCACTGATTTGTTTACATTCATAAATTTGGACTGCAGTTATTATATATGCTTTTTTAAAAATTAAAACAAAGATCAGCAGCATTACCTATCAGATTTAGATGCTGGTAAGATTTCAGTTCTGCATTCTTGGCTCAGGATAGTATCACAGATAAGCTCTTTTCAATTTATTTGTATTTTATTATTCATTTTATGTTTCTTTTTTTTAAGGGTAAAATACCAACAGTTTCCTGAAAATGATGCAAAAAGTTAAAAAGGAGCAAGATTTCACAATTACACTATACTTAAGAAATACAAATATTATCTTGCTGTTTTGGTTTCTTCCCTATAGCTTAATTATATACTACAAATCTTCTGCAGAAGTAGCTTATTAACAGAAAACATAGAGCTCAACACCACACAAAAATATGCCTCAGTGCATGTTTTCTTAAACTATCTCCCTGGAGAGTACCACGTGTTATAAGAGAATGTTGCGACCCTTGAATTTGAGAACAGCCTCATGTCGATCACGCAGCATATTTATTTCTCAGGAAGATGAACATCCATTTGCATCAGGAGGTTCTGTCAGGATGAGGTTTTATCCCTCAGTTCTTCCCCCTGACATTTAGTTCTTCATGCAAGTGCACACTCCCACGTGTGTCCGTTCTGCAGTTTGGTCCTTAATACAGAATTGGCTTCTGAAGCACAAAATAGCTTTACGATGGAATGCCCTTCGCCTTGTGGTGTTTGTTTAGAAGATGGAAAGTGTACTTTTAGAGGTTTCCCGGGAAGGTAAATCTAGTCCTCTCTGAGACAGGAGTTCGCTTCTTGAAGGGACAGCCATGGCTTATGTGACTTAAATTGTTCAAAGAGAAAAGGTCACGTAACGCAGTCTGTCCCCCAGTGACACTGGCTCAACCTGACACTTTTCATTTCTCATGAGTTTGGTTATTTATTTATTTTTAAAGGGTGTATATTTGAGGTGCACAACATGATGACTTGATATACATATACATATTAAATGATTACTAATATCAAACTAATTAACACACCATCTCACATGGTTAACATTTTGTATGTGTATGATGAGAGCACCTAAAATCTAGTTTCAGCAAATTCACAGAATTCAATCTGGTATTATTCATTATAGCTACCATGCTATACATTAGATCTCTAGACTTATTCATTCTACATAACTGGAATTTTGTGCCCTTTGACCAATAGCTCCTAATTTCTCCACCTCCACACTTCCATTTGATCTAGCAATCTCACTTCTAATATAGACCCAAAGAAAGTGAAATCAAGATCTCAAAGAGATATCTGCACCCCCATTTTCTCTGAAGCATTGTTTACAATAACCAAGATATGGAAACAACCTAAGTGTCCACCGATGGACAAATGGATAAAGAAAATGTGGTATATATACACAAAGGAATATTATTCAGCCATAAAAAAGGAAATCCTGCCACTTGCCAGAATGCCCGTAAGCCTGGAGGACATTACACTAAGTGGAAAGAACTGGACACAGAGAAAAAATAACCTACATGATCTCACCTATAATGTGGAATCTAAAGGAGCAGAGAGTAGAACTGTAGTTTTTGTGTTTTTTTTTTAACTAGAATACACTAGTTCTAATATCCTGATGGCTATTTGGCCCAGAAATAAAGTATAGCTACAGAAATTTTAAATGTGATTCTGTTGTAATGGCCTAAGGAAGGAAAGGTACAATTTACACTTTATAAGCTTTGACTAAATCCACCCCCTTCAAAATAATTTGAAGTTAAAAACCTTTCTTCACTCCCCTCCTCTCCCCCCCACCCCAGTCATTGTTCTTCAGTGGCCAACGTAGTTCACACGCCCCCTAGGTCCATCCATGCTGTCATAAATGGCAGAATTTATTAAGGTTGAATAATATCCCACAGCATAAAGTCAAAACATCAAGTTCTACATCTTAAATATAAATAATTTATTTGCCAATTACTCCCTGATAAAGCTGGGAAAATTAAAATTAAAAGACCAAGTTCAAAGTCATTGATCTTACCAAGTGCTCCAGTGACAAGGGCCCCTCAGAGGACATGGAAACATGACTCATTTCAATTCCAAGTTTTGGGGTAGGTCAAGGTTATAGTGCACATTTTATTGTCTAAGAAAAGGTTCAGAAACCTATTGAGATGTTATGCTGAGCAGTTCACTGAATTTGTATGGAAGTTGTGAATGGCTATTGGTAAAATTTAAGCAGAGCAGAAGGAAATACGTGATTATCCCTGTTCCAGACACTTTCCAGACACATTCAGATGACATTTTAAAAGAAGCTGATAAGTAGATCATCACAATTAGCAGAGTACTCTAGCAGAGAAGTGTTGCATGAGATAGAAATGAAAATAACTTACAAATGTGCCTGATTGCTCAGGCCTCTGTCCCCAGAGGTGGGGAGGAGCCCTCTGCTTATCCCGCCCCACTGTTCCCATCTTTGTTCCCTGAGGATGGTAGAAGCACAAAGACTCTCATCATTGATGCTTCTATCTCTCTCGCTCCCTCTTCCTTCTTGAACTCTCTGAAATCAATAAAAACATATACAAAATTAAAAAAAAAAAAAAGACTCCACTTGGAATCTATTCCTAACGTTCACCTTCCTTCCCTGCGAGAGCACAGATCACATTGATCTCAGCCTCTACTTGCAGCAGCTCAGGACATCAGATTTTTACTAAATTGAGGCAAAACTAATCTCCTGAATGGATGCCTCCAGCTGGGAGGACAGTTTAACGAGGTGACAGGACACTGTTACCAGGGCCACTGACCATCGGGCAGATGCCCCTTTATTTCTGATTTTAGAACTCCAACACCAGCAAACCAGAGAATTGCCAAGGCTTCTCGTGCTTGTAAATTGTGTGAATCATAACCAGAAATAAAATTTGATTTAATAAATAAATATTCACCCACACTTCTGATTACTTTGTGTGAGGAGAAATTTATATTCCCTCCACTTGCTTGTAGCAGGAAACTGAAAGGAGATAAACTCTTTTTAGGGTGATTGGATGTTTTTCGTCATCGGGGACCTCTGTCCAACTCCTGAAATCAGACTGGAGGGCTCTGGAGCTTCCTCATTCAGGAACTGCTGCTGCTGTTAATAACAGTTTCCAGCTCAGAGAGCTGTTCTGTGGATAAAACAAGGCACCAAGTTTGTTAGGCTAGATAACTGTTAAGATGTTGTTTATTACTCATGATTTCGAAGGGGCACAAACAGACTCCCTCATGGAGCCTCTAAGCTAAGACCACCTACGATTTTCGTCATGGCTTTTGATATTAAGTATGCCGAAAAGAAGGATTGGCTGCAATACCTTCAGTAAGTTACTAAAATTCCATGAAAACACTGGCCTTCTACAAACCAAATTTTCATATTTTTAGGATTTTATTATATAATTTTACAACTCACTGCTTTTGTACAGTGCTTTAATATTCTTTTAAAGCATATTTAATGAAGAGTATGTATCCATAGTACATTATGTTAAAAAAATTTATTTTGTTGTAAAATTACAAGTCTAAGTAAAAATATTAGTAATAAATTTTGAACAGCAAATGGAGAAAAGAGACATTTGTTTAAAAAAAAAAAAAAAAAAGGCATTTAGCCCTGGCCAGATGGCTCATTTGGTTGGTGCATTGTCCCATTCCCCAAAAGGTGGCAGGCTTGATTCCTGGTCAGGGACCATACCTAGGTTGTGGGTTCGATTCCCCATCGGGGTACATAAGGGAGGCAACAGATCAATGTTTCTCTCTCACATCGATGTTTCTCTCTCTTTCTCTCCCTCTCTCTCTCTGAAAAAATAAAATCAATAAAAACATATCCTTGGGTGAAGATTAAAATTTTTTAAAATGGCATTTAAATTAAATCAAACTGATTTCTGAGAAAAATATCTAGTTAAAACATATAGATAGGTAGAGAAACGTTGCAATTCAATTGTAATGCTAAAGTAACAACAATTTGAGCAATTTTAAACTTCAGTACAACACTGCTAACCAACTGCTCACCATGGTCTTTATTACTATGAAGGAACCAAGGGTGTAATTGAATTTCTTCAAAAGTAACTGTGTATCCCTGAACATAAGATGAAGAGATACTTTCTACAGCTCCAGAGGTAGCAGAGCATTTTGGCCCACTTCTATTGGATTAAAAACTCTATATCTGGAAGGGCATGTATGCATTTACTATTCCAATGATTTACACAGTATACACAGACCCAAAATATTATGCAACTCTGGGAGGAGAAGCATATTTCTGTCAAACTTTAATAATATAGAATTGTATTGCCCAGGTTAAATTCTATCACAGAAAACTAGATAATTTTTGCTTTAAGACTAAATCACATGTCCTTTACTATTTAGTCAAAAAGAGTTGAAAACTCTGTTCACACTAAAACCTGCACATAGACGTGTATAGCAACTTTATTCATAATTGCCGAATTTTGGAAGCAATTGAGATGCCCGTCAGTAGATAAATGAATCAATAAACTGTGGTCCACCCAGATGATGGAATATTATTTAATGATTAGAAGAAATGAGCTATCAAGTCATAAAAGACATAGCAGAACCTTAAATGCATATTACTAAGTGAAGGAAACCAGCCTGAGAAAGGCTACATACTATATATAATTTCAACTCTACGACATTCTGGAAAAGACAAAACTATGGAGACAGTAAATGATAAGTAGTTGCCAAGGACTGAGCGGGGGGGAGGGATGAACAGGTGGAGCACAGGGGGGTTTAGAGCAGTGAAACTACTCTGGATGATACTATAATGGTGGTTACATGTCATTATGCATTTGTCCAAATCCATACAATGTACAACACCAAGAGTTGTTATGTTAACATTATGAATCCTAATGTTAACTATGGACTTTAGGTGTTGATGATGTGTCAGTGTAGGCTCATCCTTAATAAAAAGTGTTCCTTTCTGGCGAGTGACTGATAGTGTGGGAGGTTCCGCGTGTGTGGTGTTGGAGAGTATATGGGTATCTGTACCTTCCTCTCAATTTTGCTGCAAACATAAAAAATAAAGCCTTTGAAAAGAAAAGCATGAAAAAAAAGTAAATGATAAATATCAGCAAAGGAGTTATACTGAGTTCCTAAGGACAGATAATGCTGTAGAATGTATTTTATGAAAGGGAAATCATTAGACCTGTGTTACAGATCTCATAATTTCTAAGGTAAGATAAGCTACTCGATTTGGACATCAATATTCAAGAAAGTAGTATTAATTGTCTGAAATATTCTTTTTTTTTTAAATATATCTTTATTGATTTCAGAGAGAGGAAAGGAGAGGGAGAGAGAGAGATAGAAACATCAATGATGAGAGAGTCATTGATCAGCTGCAGCCCGCAACCCGGGCATGTGCCTTGACCGGGAATTGAACCCCTATCGTCTGGATCTTAGGTCGACGCTCAACTGCTGAGCCATGCCCGACCGGGCTGAAATATTCTTAAATTGGAGAAAAACCTGACACTAAATCTCTGAGAAAATATGTTTCCCATATTATGGGGTTAATAGTCAGTCTGTACTAATTCAGGCACCAATAACTGGTACTTTCTAAAAGCAAAGCAAAAAGCGGATATATTCGGCAATTAGCAGAGGGTACTCAGACAGAGGAGGCCTTTCTTCTCCATGTCCTTGAGTCACTGACTGAGACATCTTTGTCTCCACTTCTGAATTCATAAAGTCAGAAATACAACATGATTCTAAAATGACTTAAAGACCCCCATAGAAAGGTGACAAATTCCACTGGCATCTTTATGGAGCTCTATATCAGAAGGATGAAGGCTGTACTGAAAAAAAGCATTGCCTGAAAATAAATGGTTTCAAACACAACAGCAATTTAAATGTAAATTTAAAATTAAATTTAATCTCCTTATGTCGGACTCTCCTAAAAATCATTTCTTTGAGTATTTGAACCAGGAGGGCACATCCATTTTGAGAGTATTTACATTTCTTAAAAGCTACAGTTATTTATAAATTATTGGTTATATCTTTTAAAATGTTGCAACTCAAGCTCAGTGGGTTAGGTGGCAGAACATAAAACCTTTGGAAGAATGTGGGTGAGTTTTAGTCATGGTGTCATGAGGTCACATTCTAAGGTCTACTCTTTTCACTTTAAAGATGAAGAAACCAGGTCATGGAATTGGCCCCTAACTGGGGTGAAATCTTTTAAGTCTACATGTCTTTAAATGGACCATTGTCACAGAATTAGAAACATAGGGTCAAGTTGATTTAATTTTTAAGGTTTTTATGTATGCTCTTAACTTTGAAAGGAATAATATCTAAAATGTCTTTTATTCATAAAATATTTAACAATTTTCCTATCCTTGAGCATAGCATGCTTTCAAATTTAATAAATATAACTTTTTCAAAATTTTTGCATTTTTTAAAGATGATGTTAGCTTTAAAATATAACCCAGAATTCCTAAGAATTGGGATGCATTTCTTCCATCAAGAATTAGGGTGCATATCTACTCCTTTTGAAACTGGACTCTGCAGTTGCCTGACAGAATATGGTGGAAGGGACCCTGCAACGTTCTACTTAGGTCCAGATCCTGAGAAATGATCATTTTCTACTTCTTCTTTCTTGGGAGAAAGTCCAGGTAACCCAAGGAGAGATCCACAAGGAAAGTAACCACAGCCCCCAGCCCTCAGCCACAGTGGAACTCCCAGCCAACACCCTGCACCAACTTGCTGGCCATGTTGGTGGTGCACCATCTTAGAAGTGGTTCTTCGCGAGTCACCCCAGACCACATTCTGTGGAGTTGACAACCTGTTCAGCAAACTGCACATCTTGCAAACTGCAGATCAGGAACAAAATACATGATTGTTCTTGTTTTAAGCCATTAAGTTTTGAGGTGATTTGTAATGAAGTCATGGACCAGAAAAAAATTTAGGTATCTGGTATCAGGGTGCTGCCACAACAAATTTGGGGTGGTGGCAGGTAGAGGTTATAACAACTTTGAGAAGAGTTTTAGTAAAGTCCTGAAGAGCCTTAACATGAGAGACAATAGAGGGCTTTGAGTGGGGTTTTGTGGAAGCCAAAGGCCTTGAGGCAGCTGTCTGTGACAGCTTAAAGAAAAGGGGAACATGTTACCAAAACTTGGGGTAGAGGGACTCTGGTTATGATATAGTAGAAAGTCTGGCAAGTCCTCTGTTGCCTGAGATCATGTGAAACTGAGAAATGTGTTGTATTAGCTCAGAGAAAACCACAGTTCTCGAGGCTGGAAGTTCAAGATCAAAGTCCAACAGGGTTGGTTCCTGGTGACACCTCTCTTTCTGGCTTGTAGATGGCCACCTTCTAGCTGTGTCTTCACATGGCAAAGATATAGAGAGATTACTGGTGTTGCTTTCTTTTCTTATAAGAACATCAGTCGAACTGGATTAAGGCCTTACTCTTAATGACCTCATTTAACTTTAATTAACTTCTTAAAAGCCCCATTTCCAAATACAGTCACATGGTGGGTTAGGGAGTAAACATATAGAAGGGGGTCAGGCACACAATTCAGTCCATAATTTGCATCTAAGGAGCTCAGTGATCTAGCTAAGCAGAATCCCAGTCCAAACATTAAAACACCCAACCACATTTTTTTGCTGCCTGTAACAACATGCAAATTGAAATAAATATGCTAAAGAATATACTCTTAACTATAAATGATCCAGGATTGACTAAGTTTGTAAATAAATGATTTTCTCTTCCTAGCCTCCCCAGATGGCAAAAAGATAGTATGATGAGCTCTTGGTCTTCATAACCTACAACAGGATAAATAGTACAGTAATAGGATTCCTGTGTGAGCCAGGTGGAAAGGGCAGGCCTTGAGCCTGGAAACATGCAGGTGGATTCCAACATCAATAATCTAATATCATTTGAGTGTGTTTAGTTCGCCTTCTGAGAAGTCGGGCTTTTTTTATTATTATAAGTCATATTTTCTCTATAAGTATTTTTAGCATCTTTTACAAGAATGGTTCTTAAAGTCCTCTAACCAAAGGTTTTATTGCTGCCAATCTTATGGCACAGTCATAGGGGATCCAGTCTAGTGTCAGACTTTCAAACTGCCATGTGAAGGATACATAGTCCATCACCTAAGTTAGTAAGTGTCAGAGTCTCCTGTACATGCAACTTGATTCAAGTATTATTTTTACACTAGAAAGAGAAATAACAGGGTAATTAATCAACACCAGCAATGGTAATAAGAACAACCACAATAGCCCTGCTGGCATGGCTCAGTGGTTGAGTGTCAACCCAGGAACCAAGAGGTCACTGTTCTATTCCTGGTCAGGGCACATGCCCGAGTTGCAGGCTAGATCCCCAGTAGGGGGCATACAGGAGGCATCAGATTGATGATGTTATTTTCTTATCCATGTTTCTATCTCTCCATCCCTCTCCCTTCCTCTCTCACTAAAAATCAATTTTTAAAAAGCATGTAAAAAATAAATTAAAACAAAAAGAACAATCATGATATATAGTAACAGAGTTAAAGTTTACTGAGTTCCTGTTGCAGACCAGGCATTAATCTAAGCTCTTCTCATGGATTAACTGATCTCATTCTCAGAACAATCTATGAGTTAAGTTTTTGTGTTTTTTTCATCATCCACATTTTTCAGAGAAGGAAACTAACGCACAGAGTTTAAGTAACTTGACTAAGTTTACAAAACCAGTAGATGGTTGAGCCATAATTCCAAGCTAAACACTCTCAAAGCTGAGAATATTCAATTTAAGAATATAAGGCAAGGTATCTGAGCAGGCAGAAAATTAATTCTACCCAGTATCATTAGCCTAAGCTAATGATAAAATTAGCCTTGTACTTATAACCCCTTATGTGAAAAACAAAGAGACATCTAAGTCCTGGTTTGTAGTCATACTATTTTATAAATAATTTTAACAACATCTGCTTCATTTTGTTATAAATCCTTCTTTACATGTGTTTCTACCTCATTGAATGTCAGATATATCAGGATTGAACTTACTCAAGATTAGTATCATGAGCATGCAGCATAGTGCCTATAATGCTGGCAGTGTTTTAATTAATTCAAAGTGACAAAGAGATGAGTTAGGATAATGACCCAGAGATTAACTTGGGCATCAGGGTAGGCCACCCCAGAACTAAATCTTCGAGCTCTTTATTGTGGTTCTCACCACTCCACCTCCACCCTTTCTGGGGTGGGGTGACACTTCCCTTCTTGAGGCCTGGCACACACTTAAATCTGGCTAACTTTTTTTTAAAGGTTTATGTTGCAGGCACATTTTCAATAAAACTTGGGACTGATAAAGAGAAGGAAAAATATTTCAAGCAAAATAAGTGACAGGAGCTAAGATACCAGCGCCACCCTGTAAGATGCTGCCTTCCCTCCTCCAGCTCAATTTCTCCAAAAGACCTATCCAGCATGGAGCTAGTGAACCCAGCCAGCTTCGGTGAAGACACCTACCGGGAGGGGGAGAGACAAGATCCAGGGAAAGAGACTCTAAGAGGTAAAGAGAAAAAGAACCGCCAAGTTGAGGAGTCTGGGTTCACAGCTGGAAAGGGTGGCCAGTCTTCAAGCAGGGGCAGGGATGGTGCAAGGGGCCTGGCCCTTCAGGCCCCATGCCCAGTGGATGCTGTGAAGACAAGCAGATGCTGCTTGATGCTCTAGTGTACTAAGTTAGGTAGTTTCTGATGAAGTGCATTGGTCCCTGCTCTGCAGACCGTTACACTAGGTTACACTCAGGCCAGTAAAGGGGAGTTCAATGCCTGGGTGCCATGGAAGAGCTGCATTTTCATTCCTTCCAATTGTAAAAGTCTATATGTGCCCTTTTGTTCTATGCCCTCCAAATATAAACACACAGCTACTTTCAAAGTCTATAGGAGTTGTGTGAGCCTCTTTCCAGTTCTGTCTATCTCACTTATTTTTTCCTGCTACCTGGATTTCCTGGGCTTGTTCCAGGCTCCATCACCAGCCCCACTGGGATTTGTAAAAGCTTCACCTTACACTTCCACAGAGTGAAACAGCAAAGGCAGAGAGGTTCATGCAGAGCCATGCCCAAGGTTAAGTACAGAAAGCAATGCACACAGCTAATGAGCTCTCCCAGCCCCATGGGGCTCAGTGCCACCCAGTGGGCCACATGCTGAGGAACTGGCTTCAGGAGGAGCTGCAGAGGTAGCCAAATGCTTTCCTGGAGAAACTGCTGGGCAGACGAAGAGTCCTGTCCTCCCTGACCTAGATTTTAGATGTCTCTGTGCAAACCAGATGCTCTGCCCTGGCAGGCAGCTAGCCCTTTTTCTTTTGTAAGAAATAGAAATGGATACAGGGAAAGGGTAATCCAGAAATAGGAACCAGTCATCTAATCAGAACGAAACCCCACCACCCTGCAGAGTCCATATATGAACAGTTCGCTTATATGTTAAAAAAAGGAAAAAGCTTCTTTTATTGTGTGTTTGGTTCACTCTTTCTGAAGACCCTCCTCCTAAAGACTTAAAAAGAGATAGCATTTTGTGTGTCTGAGGTCTTTTAAAAATCAGTCCATATTATTTGTGAGAAAAATCAGCTGGAGTATTTTTTTATCAACAGGTGTTTAATTTTATACTCCAGGCAGCAGCACCAGCAATTACAAAAGTGACTACCACTAGATTAAAAAAAGAAAATTATAAACCAAGTTATTTTATTGAGATTCAAAATACCGATTAAATTCATTGAACTGTTCCTTAACTGCAAAAATGCCTTTCAGCATTTAGGAAATTTTTCTAACTTGTATTTCTTACTCAAAATATAATTTCCTGAAATCTTCATGGCAAAATTTCCTACATGTTTATGTCCCAAGTGCATTTCTTTTTATGACAGTAGGGACTATATTATGGTGTGTGTGTGCATGGTAAACACTCAATGTTGAAGGTATTATCTGCAAAACTCCCAGGTCATAATAAGAGCTCACGCTTGGATAGCAATTGCCATGGGCCAAACACTGTCCAAACATTTTGTATCAACTACCTGATTTATGCTTCACAACAGACCAAGAGCAGAATGCCATAGTGAGCACCCCCACTTTCCAGGCGAGGATCCTCAGGCACTGGACCTTCCAGTCCCTCCGTCTGGGTCTCAGAGCCAGAGCGTGATGGGAGGAGGGTGCGCACACGCAGGGTTCTGCTGAAGGGGCCACACTCCGCTCCCCCCCCCCCGCCACCGCCCACCCTACTTCCTCCTTCATGATCATCAAGGTTGCACTTATGCCCAAGCCCTCTGCCTCTCTCCAGTCTACGTTTCGTAACGAAACCAGCAATTCTTTTAAAAATCCTACAGTGTCTGTGCTGTGTCTGGCTTCTCCTCAGCACATTCTTTCAAGTTGATCAGGTTGCAGACATGACTAGTTGGTTCTACACGCAAACGTGTCTATGGCAGTGGAAGTCAGAAGGGTTTTCAGCTGCTGAGGGGCAGAGTGGCATTGATTGGGAGGGGACAGGCGATCCCTGGGTGATGGAAGTCTGTGTTCTGATTTGGGTGGTGAAGTTACAGTTACACAGGTAAATATTCACTGATTTGTACATTTCATGGCAAAGTGCCTCAGAGAACAAAATACAATGGGGTGAAAATGTTTAAAAGAAGCCAATGTTATTACATCATTCTCATGCTTTAAAAACCTTAAATAATTTCCCACCATCATAGAAATAAAATTCCTTTTCAAGTATCTGCAGCCTAACCTGGCGGGGCCTCCTACCTTAGCACATGCCCAGCACTTGGGGTCCTCATCATCACACCCCTCACTCTGCTCAATCCCCCCTCCGTCTGGACATTGATTTGTTTGCCTGGTCAATGCCAATTCCTTACTTAGCTCATAGCTCCTACAGGAAAAAAACAAGATCACCAAAAAATACCGTCTTGTGGCACTAGCTTTCTCATGATTGTAGTTTTACATTGGGTTTGTTTGTTTGTTTTTGTTTGTGTGTTTTTTTAAGACCTTAACTTTTAGAGCAGTTTTAAGTTCACAGCAAAATTGAGCAGACAGAACGGAGATTTTCCTGACACCCTTGCCCCCCAGCAAAGAGCCTTCCCTACCATCAACACTGAGCAGCAGTACTTTACCTTTGTAATTCTTAGATTAATGTCTGTTTCCCTTCTAGATGGTGAACTCTATCAGGGCAGGATGTTTACTTACTTTTGTTCTAATTGATCTCGCCCCTTGCTGACACACATAAGTACATTTGTTAGCAAGTAGGCTGGTAAGGAGTTCCCTTTACATTCCAAATTCAGTCATTAATCTAGATCACTTTGCAAGTCAGTAAATTTGATTTAAACACTATTGTTAGATATGTGAAAGAAATTTATTTTGTTTTTAGGAGAGGGTATAGGTGTAAAGGTAGACAACAACAACCAAATAAACAAATGGGACTACATCAAACTAAAAAAACTTCTGCACAGCAAAAGAAATCATCAACAAAACAAAAAGGGAACCCACTGATACATCTGATAAGGGGTTAATTTCCAAGATACACAAAGAACTCATACAACTCAACAAAAGGAAGGCAAACAATCCGATTTTAAAATGGGCAAAGAACCTGAATAAGTACTTCTCCAAAGAGGACATAGAGATGGCCAGTAGACATATGAAAAAATGCTCAACATCACTAATCATCAGAGAGATGCAACTTAAAACCACAATGAGATATCACCTCACACCTGCCAGAATGGCTACCATCAATAAATCAACAAACAGCAAGTGCTGGCGAGGATGTGGAGAAAAGGGAATCGTAGTGCACTGCTGGTGGGAATGCAGACTGGGGCAGCCACTATGGAAAACAGTAGGGAGGTTTTTCAAAAATTTAAAAATTGAGCTGCCATTCGACCCAGGGATCCCGAAACACCAATCAAAAAATATATGCCCCCCTATGTTCATAACAGTGCAATTGACAATAGCTGAGATCTGGAAACAGCCCAAGTGCCCATCAGTAGATGAGTGGATGAAAAAGCTGTGGGACATTTACACCATGGAATACTACGCAGCTATAAAAAAGAAGGATCTCTTACCCTTTGTGACAGCATGGATGGACCTTGAGATTATTATGCTAAGCTAAATAAGCCAGTCAGAGAAAGGGAAGTATCACATGATCTCACTTATATGTGGAATCTAATGAACAAAATAAACTGATGAACAAAATAGGTCCAGAAGCACAAATGCATGGAACAGACTGAAGGATCTCAGAGGGAAGGAAAGAGGGGGGTAGGAAGAGATTAACCAAAGAACTTATATGCATATATGTATAGCCCATGGACACCTTACAACAGTAGGTTGAAGGCCTGGGGTGAGGTGGGGGCTGGGTAGAGGGGGGCAAAGTGAGGGAAAATGGGGAATATATGTAATACTGTCAACAATAAAAAAAAAATGAAATTGACAAAAATAAAATAAAATAAAATAAAAATAAAAATAAAAATAAAAATAAAAATAAAAATAAAAAAGGCTTTGATCTCTTTAAAGGTGGTAGAACCAACGGCTGAGAAATCAGAAACTTTGAGGTTTATAAATATATTTTTCCTAATTAAATAAAAGAACATTTACTGGAAGCTTTATTTCCCTACCTTTAAAAGATTACATAACTTCTTTAGAATTGAAAGATATGTATAATTCTACATGTAATACCTATCTTCCTATTCTGTCTCTATCTCATATCTGAGGTCTGGTCCACACTGGAGGGTTAATCCTTTTTTGACTGTGATGCTCAACAAGAGTTGGGGAAAAATAAAACAAAAATGAATGAAAGGAAGGGAAGGAGAAAAGGAGGAAAGGAGACAGGGAAGAAAGGACAATTTCCAAGTTATCTTATGTAACAGGAATATATCATTGTTCCTTTCAGCCCCCACCCTGCTCCTCAACTAAGAACATCAACTGCCCACATAGTTTTAAACGTTTCTTGACCTTATTGAAGTCATAGTCCCTGAAACTTTCTATTTTATTTCATCCTATTTTGTTACTTTGTTTTCTGTGATATTTTAATCCATTCTATTCTATATTCTATTTAAGTTTAAAACTCTGTTTTGCAACCCACTAAATTAATTTGCCAACAAGGCATGCCTTTTAAAATGTCTGTAAGATGCTGTAATTGGTGTTTTCAAAGTAGAACCAGCTCAGATGAAACAACACAAAAAATCCAGTTCACTTGGTCTGAAGCCACTGTGGAGGTCAAGCAGCAGATTTTAATTGCTGCATTTCCAGGCTGTAGTGACTTGTTTTGTTTATGTGCCTTTTCTACCCCCGAGGCAGGAGCTACAATGACTGAAAAGGCTTAACATACATCTTTTAAGTAAATCCAGGAGAAACCTTTTCCCAAGTTTGTCTGAAGTTTGGTATTATTCAAGGACACAGAGCAGGAGCACATGGTCCCAGACGTCTGCTTGGTGAGGACAGGCCCTTTTGCAGTTAAGCTCCAAAGTTTTATCCTAAATTACTCACCATTTAAAAGAGTTATAAAAAAGAAGGAAACTTTACCCTTTACGACAGCATGGATGGACCTGGAGATTATTATGCTAAATGAAATAAGCCAGTCAGAGAGAAAAGTATCATATGATTTCACTTATATGTGGAGTCTAATGAACAAAATAAGCTAACAAAATAGAAACGGACACATAGATACAGAGAACAGACTGACAGCTGTCAGAGGGAAGGGAGCTGGGGGCTGGGTGGAAAAGGGGAAGAAATTAAGAAAATAAAACCTCATAGACACAGACAATACTATGATGATTACCAGATGGAAAGGGGGTGCAGGAGGTAGAAGAGGGTAAAGGGGGGATAAATGGCCATGGAAGGAGATTTGACTTTGGGTGGTGAACATACAATGCAATATACAGATGATGTAGTATAGAATTGTACACCTGAATCTTATATAATTTTCTTAACCAATGTCATCCCAATAAATTCAATTAAAAAGTTTTTTAAAGTCTTGCAATGGTTAAACACGGCACGAAACAATAGTCAGATGAAAACCACATATCCACATGCTCAGTTCTGTGACTCAGATATTCACAGAAACCTTCAGTCAACTCTGTACCATGAAGAGATGGGGACATCCAGGTGACTCAATCAATTAATAAAAGTGATACTCCATGTGAGTCTAGACACGTTTCTTTACTATTTTCCTTGGGGTATTTAGAGAAATCAACTGAATGTTTGACTGGAAGTCTGTTGTTATGGCAATGACTTAAACAGCAGCTATGACCACTGGCTAGAGAGCAGGTTGAAGTCATGTGTTTGACTACCAGTGTCTGTCAACAAGTCAAGGGAACGGGTCTCTTATTAGCTGATTTCTACAAATAGACCGAGTATCTACCATGAGATAGACGTCTGGAGAGGAGATGATTGAATGAGTGATCCAAGTTTCTTCAGAGTTATTAGCTGGATGTCAATAGAGATGAGTCCAAAATTCTGAGAACCTGTAATAAATATGAGAAAAGGCTTCTCTTACACTCACTTTTCCCTGGATTATTTCTATTGGATGCTTGGGCCTCTTAACCTCTAATAGCTTCCATTCTGCAACTCAAAACACAGCTCTCAAAAGGTCAGCCTCGTAGGTCCCAGGCCTGCCCACGGTGTTCTGTTCTGTCTGGAATCTTGGACACTAACTCAGACCAAATTTTTCCATTACTTTTTTTTCATTATTTTTGTCCATAGGCCTAGCACTTTCTCCACATCAATTGTCCTCTTTCCTATTAGAGACTGATAATTGCCCTTAAATATCCCTTCTTCTAATGGTTCATAGAAATAGAACCCCTGAACTTTATCTTGACAAATGACTGCCCAGAATAGGTCCTCCATCTTGAAGTTAAATGTGAACAAAAGTATCATGTGGCAGCTTTCAGGAGTGTTCCTTAAAATGTGTCTTTTTCACTTCCTTTTTGTATCTCTCCTTATCCTGATGATTAGAACATAGACGTGATTACTGGTGCTCTAGTTGCCCTTTTGGACCATGAGGATGTGGGCTACATCCTTGGGATGGCAGAGTCTGGAAGTCTCAGGACGTCATGGAACCGAGCTGCCCTAGGTCTGTGTCACCTACCTCCTGATTTTATGTGAGACAACACTTTCAGCATGCCTGCATTTGGAGGCTGCAAGAGGAAGGTTTTGTGGTGGTTTAAAGTGCCATGCTACAGAAGAGAGCCGCTGGGACTCTCAGGACCTCGGGTGAAGCATGGTGAGGAAGGGGGCCAAGAAGAGCTCTAGAGACCAAGTGGTGAAAGATGACTGTTAATTGTGCTCAAATAGTCCATGCTGTGTACATGTTAAATGCAGTGAATTTTACAGAATGTTGAGATTTGGGCCTTGAATTTATTATTTTCTCTTCTATGTTCTTTTTTAAAATTCATTGGCATGAATTGACTCTGTTTATACAAACATGCTTATTACATGCAGCCCCCTTGTCAATGCATTATTAGTTCTGTCTTTAAGGTCTGAAGCTTTCAAGTAAGCCCCTGGCCTTTTCATTGCTGTGAACTCTTTTCAAAGTCAATATAAAAAGAAACCAGTTAACCAAATTGTCTTTTTTATGGAACTCGCATTTGATGTATGGGATCTTTCTAGATGAATGGTAACGTTTTGTTTTATTAGTGATTAGCTTTCACTACTGTTTTCAGAGAACTTTCCTGCTTCTTTCCTCAGAACTTTCTTTCAAATTGGCCCCAGACACTTCAAACTCTGAGACTCTTAGCAAAGGGCATGTGAAACGGCATCTGTGTTGCTGCCGCCTGAATAACAGCTCCTTTTGATGTCGTCTTGTTACTGGATGAGCACATCAAAGCTCCCCCAGGGGCTGCTAGCCTAGGACCCATGGAGCAGAATCATCCTCGGAGAAACCGAGAAGCCACTCCTGGTTAAGACATGGACAACATCTCCTTTGCAAACTAACAGCGTCTGTCAGCCGTACTTCTGAAGACTTGTCCCATCTTCACATTTATTCTTCTTGACAACACCACCTAACTTCCACTGCGGTTGCAAGATTTTTGTTTTTAAAATGTCAGCAAGAAAAACAAGAGAAAGTGTGCCTTAATATTTTTAACTGTTTCATGTTTAAGAAATGGAATTGTTTTTGCATTTTTGTTGAGAGGTTGGAGGACAGTAATGGAGGCATTAAATTTCATATAGAGATTGTCATAAGTGGAGGTTTAACAAAACATTGTATTATGTGTATTCAAACAAGCTGAGCCATGGGCCAGTGTCAAGTTTCTACAGAATGCTTTTGAAATTAAGATACTTCCCTAATTAACTTCCTGGAAGTCTAGAGCCAGAGTAATGGTACAGTTACCTTATAGACTCCCTCACTATGCAGATAGGAATCTGGGCACCAGGCCACTTTTATCATAAAAGGTAGCTCTGGGTCTGGATGACCTTTTTCCTGGCCACTCTGCCCAATGCCCAGCCTGGGTCTCAGGCCATGTCTTCTGGAATCTGTCACTGTGCTACACAAGGCCCAAACCTTCAGACATATCATAGGGGACACAAATCTGGCAGTGATTAAAGGTTTGTCCCCTCACATGCTCCTCAGAGAATCAGCTCTGATTTTAACAGCAGTTCTAGGCAAACCAGGGCAAGTTATGCTTAATAAATCAGGCTTTCACTATTTTGTTTTATTTTATTTTATCTTACTTTATTTTATTTATTTTATTTTGTTATTTTCTTTTTATTTTACTTTAATCAGCAATGGAGACTCCTCCCACCACAGGCACACAAAGGGCTAGTTTCTGTTGTCTCCCTGGAAGCCTTGGGCAGGGCTCTGCCTCCCACCAGGAGGGTCACTGTGCTGAACAGGGGGACTAGGGTCTCACAGGAGAGAATGTCCTCCAGTTAAAGTGATGATGGAATGAATCAGGCCAAAAAACAAAGAGCAAACCTGACTTTTCAAGGAAAAAATAAATTCTGAAGGTGTGTTTCTCCTTGATCTGCTGAGAAAGACAGACCTGGCTCCTAGATGCTGTGAGTGGTGACACGTGCCAGCGCAGGACACCGGCTGCTCTCCAGGAGTGGGTACAACAGGGCCCAGCTGTGGATGGGGCTGGCAGCAGCAGCAGAGTGTGCCTGAGCCTCTGTCCAAATGCTGGAAGGAGCAGAATGGCCAGGCAAACAGGAGGCTGGGGTGACGGGCAGGAGCAGCAGGACGCAGGACCTGGGATCCAGGAGGCATCAGGCAGGATGGGTCATGGATCTTCTGTTCCAGCCCAGAGAAGTCTATGCAGAGCCCCAGGCAGGAATGAAAGATCCTACCAGCCTGAGAACCAAAGCTTATTGGAATGTGGACTATTTTTATAGGTGTATTTTATAGGTATATTTTTGCAACTGTAAGCTGACCTATTATGTTTCCCCTTTGACCAAAAATTGTTGAAAAATGGAGTAAGATGAATAGCTAAAGCACTGAGTCTGACTGCTGAGGTTTAAATCCCACCACTGCTGCTCAAGAATCATGCCCCTGGGAACCTGGCTCCTCTAACTCTCAAGTCCCTCACCTGCAAAGTCAGGGTAACAACAGAGCCACCTCACAGGATGGTGGTCAGCATTAAGTGCAGTGACACAGGGTCTTCTGGGAAGGGGACAGAGCAAGTGTTCAATAAATAATTGTTACACATGTGCCAAGAGATTACAGACAGATACGTGTGCCTGAGTATAATAAGAAGAGAATTTGCGGGGAAGGCACAACTCAGTGAGGATATTTACAATTGACTGTCAATGGTAATATGAATCACAAATAAAAATTAAGGTGTTTTGAGTTTTTGTTATTGTTCATTCCAAAGCCACAAAACAGGCCAGATGTATGCTCAGGGTGTCACCACCACTGCATTTGCAGCTGTGAAAGGCGGTGTCAGGTGACTTGGAGTTTCTCCTGGAGAAAGTGGGGACAAGAGCAGGAGCAGCCCAGTGACAAGCAACCTGTTTGAGAGCAGGCATGTGTGAAGAACATTTGAGCAGAGTCTGGATGAAGGGCAGGTAGGCAATGACTTCAGAGGAGGCTGAACTAATCTGCAGAGGGAGGAGTTGGACTCAGGTGTGCTCTGAGGAAGTGTGCTTATAGTTATGATCCTAGTCATTGGTTACTGATCTGCACCCATTTCTTAGAAATCTGTCATTCACCATCCTGTGGCTGTAACTGAAATTACTTTGGTTCTTTTGATATTTGGAGGCCTTTATACCCTTGGGCTCTGGTTTAGGCAGGAGCATCCACGGAAATCAACCACACATGAGGCAATGGACTTCATCCTACTCATAAGAAGAAAGGACTTTTAAAAGTTTTCTCCCTGGCAATTAAGGTGCCTCAAAGCAAATTACTTTTTCCAAGTAACCCAGAAGCCTGAAAAGCCTCACTTTTTATGCAAAAGGAGACTCCTGGCCCCCTTCTCAAAGGTAAGAGCTACCTCAAAACAACACCGCACTGCCTAGGTGCCTAGTTCTCATGTTGGCCACACCATGAGGTCTGCCTGGGATCACAGGTTCTCACATGTGTCATTACCATGACAACACTGGCTACAAACACCACAAGCATGGAATGGGGTTCTCTCATCCTCTGTCCTCTACTGGACACCCACTCATCCTCCACTACCTGCAGAGATGGCTCCCAGAAACTGTCCCCTCAGCACTCTGGGCCCTGGCCCTTCTGAACACAGCCTGATCCCACTGGTCTGCTGTGACCAAATTTACTAAGAAGCCATCCACCAGTTGCTGTATCTTCTTCATTACTGCACCCCCAACACTGTGCATTTTGCCTGTAAACAGGAGATTTTGGTTTAATAAACATTTGTGTCACTCAACAAATATGTATTGAGTACCCTGTGCGCCTGGTCTTAGGAATGCAACTGGGAAACAATAGAAACTGTCCAGGCTCTTGCAAAATTTACAGTCTAATCAAATTTACTCTCTAATCAGTTAATAACTAAGCAAGGGAGTGATCTCAGATACATTATGGAGAAAATAGCCCAACAAGGTAAGAGATGGAGAAGGAAGCACAGCGGGGCAGGCGGGCACTGATTCAGATTGAGTTTTGGTGGACTCTTTGGTTGGAAACCTGAGCAGCAAAAAGGAACTAGCCACATAAGAGACAAAACAGTGCTCTTCTCCCAGGCGAGGGGACAACCAAAAGGAATCAGCTAGTGATGTTCCAGGAACAGGAGGGTGTTGGTCTCAATTGAGCTTGAATGAAGGTCTCTTAGTCTGTTCCGGCTGCTAAAACAAAGTACCAAACACTAGGTGGCTTGTAAACAACAGACATTCATTTCTAACAGTTCTGGAGCCTGGCAGTCCAAACTCAAGGCACCGGCAGATTCAGTGTCTGGTGTGGATGTACTTCCTGCTCCATAGAAGGTGTCTTCTCCCTGTGTCTTCACATGGAAGGGGTGAGAGGACTCTCTAGGGTCTCTTGTATAAGGACACTGATCCCATTGATGTGGGCCCCTCATGATCTCATCAACTCCAAGAGGTCTCACCTTGTAACACCATCACCTTGGAAGCTAAGTGTTAACATAAATATTTGGGGGACACAGCATTTGTTCTATAGCAGGGAATGGAGAATGGTAATGAGTTTATACACAGAAGAAGCAGTGCCCGCTGGATCTTATAGTTCCCAGGCGAAGTAGAAGTGTGGGTGTCACTCCAAGGAAATGAGAAACTATGGGATAGGTATAAACAGGGGGAGATGTGGCCTCCTTCAGGTTTTACAAAGATCTTGCTGGAAGCAGCATCTTGGAAAGGAATGTTAACTTGAATGGATATCGTGGAACTGATTTTAAAAGAAAATGTTTTATTTTTCCCTATGCAACTCAATGGATGAACGGTGAACACAGTCACCTGTGTCTTGAAATTTTCAGCCCTCCACACCCCCTTCCCTGAGTAGGAGGCTAAGAGGCAGGCGGAGACTCTGGAAGAGCCACCATGTAACAATAGCAGTCACTTGAAATTGAGCATGGAACTGTTCAGCAGCAATGGCAAAGGAAATACATAAAAAGCCTAAATGGACCTAATGGGATTTTAGTAATCAAATATCATCATTTGTATATTTTCCACATTATGGTGGGAACACTCCAGAGCCAGCCTCCCTCCCCTCCTGTTTCTGCTAGAATTTTATTCTAGAGTAAATTTACATCAGTCCCACTTGCGCCCCGATCCAGGTCGTGTCCGCACTTTCATTATAAACCATGTTTACCAAAGGTTTACAACTTGGCTGCAAAACCCAGCTGGCATCAAAACTGGAAACTTGGCATGAACATTTTGGCATAAACACCGCCCGGAAGCAGTTTTTCTATCTGAATCTGAGAAAAACAGGCCAGGTCATTTTCCAGTTATTTGTGTACTCATGCGTAAATAAAATGAAGCCTGACAGCTTCGCACAGTTGTTTGCTTTTGCACTCCTCAAAAATAGATTCCATCTAAGAAAAGTAACATTTGGTAAACAAATACTCCATGACGGACTGCAAAAAGTGGGGGGGGGAAAGGCAAGTGGACTGGAGTACATTAAATAGAAAGGGAAAAGGGAAATGTTTCAAAAGTCACTTTGTGTCAGAAAGTGGGAGCTGGGAGAGGTGTTATCAGTCTGTTATGCAGATTCCAGAGGCATATTTAGAGGTTCTTGTGGACTCCAAATTAAATGTGTAAACTAGCCAAACAGACTTTCAAATAAAATAAATTATTCCATTAAAATCTGAGGCACAGCTCATCCCTGCACACAAGAGAACTAAATCTATGATGTTCAACAAAGAAAGAAAGAAATGATTTTTAAATGAGTTTTCTAAAAGCCAGTGGGCTGTAAAAAAAAAAGGGGGGGGGTAGAAGATGAAGAAAAGACATTATAAATGGTACATTAAATGTGTTGATTAGCCAAAAGAAACAACAACAATAAAAATAGTGTCAATATCTGAGGTCCCCTTGCCCATCTCTGTGGTGTATTAAAAGTTTAGAAATTCATTTTGTGGGCTTTGAATTCCAGCAGCCAGCACCAGCTCTCTAAAACGGGAGTGTGACGATCTAGACCTCTCTCCAAAGAAAGCCTTTCTGGCAAATTTAAAAGTCAGCCTTGACGTCAAGCGACTCTTGACAACGCTCCGCTTTGAGTTATGTGGGGTGTGGGCAGAATGGACTTTCACTCTTGCAACCCTATCAATGGGTGAGTAAAGAGAGTGTTTAGGGCACAATAAAGCCAAGCCAACTCAAACAGAAAGTAAAAATAAGTCAGAGGAAAGAATGCAGTACAGGGAAGACAACGGCAAGCCATGTCCCCGTCTGTCACCACAGGGCCCCATCTATAACAAGTGCTCTTTCTGGTGTCCCTCTGCGGAAGGAATTGTTTTCACAGGTTTGCTTTTAGCAGATGTGCCTTTCAAATGGGTTTCTAGCTGCTGTTACCGCCCAAATCAGATGCAGGAAAATCCATTATGGTTGTTCTTGGTAAAAAATTTATTGCTCTTAGGCAGACTGCAAGCAACACAATAGAATTCTATCTTGGGTAGTGGAAGATTTTTGCCAGTTGATTATTTTACCTGAAAGGACACCCTTTGACCATCACCTGACCTGTATAGTCTGTATTGGTCAATCCTGCATGGTAATTCAAGTTAAAATCACTCCTGGGACACATCTCAAAGGCATTTTCCTCCCTACAACCATCAAATTAACCAGACTCTCCAAGCTCCACCTCACTTTCTCCTAGGGTAGACACTGGTGTTCTCTGCTTCAGAGAAAGTTTATACGATCATTTGTTTGCCCTAATATCTCTATTGTTCTCACAACAATGACGTGGCATTTAGGACTGTTGCTCATCACATGACTTGTAAACAAGGTTTTACACCATAGGGGGCTCACCATCATTGAGGAAGATGAATAAATTCATGAATAAACACAGAATCACCCAGCTGAGAAGACTTTCGATATGAAGACATAAGTCCTCGGGTCCGAAAGGCAGGAGACAGAACAAACAGCTGTTTGGCACACCTCACAGAAACTAGCTGGGGAGCCCCACGTATTTTCTCAGAACTTATGATTATTTCGATGTTTTTTAAAGGCACACAGTTAGCCTAATCCGACTAGTTCTCTAAGTTGATTCTTTAAGAACTGAATTGCATTTTATTTCTGTTTTCTCAGTTCCTAGCACAGTTCTTGATGCCAGAGCATCAATAAACATCTACTGAGTGAATGATCAATCAGCATAGGACAGATGCTTTTTACTGGTGAGTATATGTCTTTGTGGACAAAGAAAGAGGTCTCTTGTTTTTGTTTTTAAGACTGGAGGAGATGTTCAGAGGTTAAAGTAAATTTGCACCCATCAGTGTAAATGCATGAGTTGTGGTTTTTTAAATTCATTTTTTAAACACCGTTGACAAACAGTATCATATTAGTTTCAGGTGTGTAGCATAGTGATTAGACATTTATATAAATTACAAAGTAATCACCCCAACAAGTCTAGTACCCATCTGGCACCATACATAGTTATTACACTATTATTGACTGTATTCCCTGTGCTGTACTTTACATACTCGTGACTGGTTTTATTACAGGTAATTTGTACTTAATCCCTTTCACCTTTTTTTGCCCATCCTCCCAACTCTCCATCTAGCAACCTCCAATTTGTTCTTTGTGTCTGTGAGTTTGTTTCTATTTTGTTGGTTGTTTTTTAAATTCCCCATATAAGTGAAATCACATGGCATTTGTCTTTCTCTGTCTGACTTATTTCATTTAGCATAATACCCTCTAGGTTCGTATTTTCACAAATAGCAAGATTTCATTCTTTTTTATGAGTGAGTCGTATTCCATTGTATATATGCACCACTTCTTCTTTATTCATTCATCTGATAATGGACCCTTAGGTTGCTTCCATATCTTGGCTATTGTAAATAATGCTACTGAGAACACAGGGATGTATATATCTTTTCAAATTCCTGTTTTCGATTTCTTAGAATAAATACCCAGAAGTGGAATTGCTGGATCCTGTTTTTAATTTTTTGAGGAACCTCTATACTTCTTTTCCATAGTGGCTGCACTAATTTACATTCCCACCAACAGTGCACAAGGGCTCCCTTTTCTCCACATCCTTGCCAGCACTTGTTGTTTGTTGCTAGGGGTTAATATTCAAAATATGTAAGGAATGCATGAGTCGTTTTGAAATGTGCATGTCCCATATCTACATGAGGCCTTTGCTGAATGAAGAGGGACTGTTTGCAGACCACATACAGAAAGAACTGATTATTTCTGCAACAATAAATACACTCTTCAGCCAAATAATCTAAACCTTTGGATGCCACCAATAAGAGAAGTAGCTACCTATAGACCTCGGATTTAGGGAGAGTAACAGACAGCTAAATGATTAGTGGTGGAAACTCCGGGGGAGTAATTGTAAGGGTGGAAGTATAGCTTGTAAAAAGAATCCATACTTTAATGTAAAATTTATAACTGGTGGGGAGGAAGGGGAGCATGGTATTTTTATCCAACTTGGGAAAAATAGAGAAGTAAAGTTCAACAAAATCTTATAGCCAAATGAGGTCCCTGTCCTTTCATCTAAAAAGCAGACAGATTAGGGCTGAAGGTCAACTTTTATGAAAACAGCTTATGGGGTTTCAGCTGGTCACTTTCCACAGCAGGTGTCAGCACGCAGTAGTTCCCACTTTGTTGTTGCATAAATGTGCATTCTCTGTATTGAAATTGGAGTGTGTTGAAATTGGAGTGTAGAGAATGAATCCAGTTCAGTATCCATGTCCCCAAGAGACACTGAGGTTCCTTTTTTACTGATTCTTGGGAAATGAAAGAGAAACCTAAGTGCCACTCTCTCTCAAGTCTTGGAACCTAAATGACAATGAAGAGAAGTGGCCTAAGAGAAAGAGCTTAAGTTTCGCATTCAAAAAGAACTGGGCTCCTTTTCTACCCCCAGTACTTGCAAGATTTGTGACATTTAGTAAGTTACTTAACCCATCCAAGCCTCAACCATCTTGACCATAAAACGAGGCCATTCATAGGTAATTTCAGACCATTCAAAAGAGATATGTAGGAAGCAATCCATGTGATGCTGGTGCTTGAAGGAAACTGGGCACTGTTCCCTAGACACTCCATTGATCAGATTCAGAGGCTCTACCTCCAAATTTATCCTGGTTCTGGCCTGCACTGTTCCCTCTTCCATGCCACAGTCAGACCTTGCCTGTAGCACACTTAAGAGCTCTCACTAAGCTCCCTACTTCTCTCTCACCATTCCCCACAGTGTGGGCATGATCCTGCATCAGCATCCTTGTCTCTCCTCCCTGCACATCTTCCATTGCCTGGCTCTTCCTGATTTCCAGTTGCCCTGTAAGATGTCACCTCTTTGGATAAATCTTGATTTTTTTCAAACTAAAGGAGCCTCCCCACACACCCAAACTCTCTATTAACTTTCTCTGCAACACCCATCTGAATTCTGCTGTTCATTCATGTGTTCCTTTCTGTCTCAGTCAGCCTGGGGCTGCTATAAGAAAAACCACAGAATCAGTTTTATCAAAAACAGGCATATATTTTTCACAGTTCTGGAGGCTGGAAGTCCAGGATCAAGATGCTGCCAGATTCAATGTCTGGTGAGTCTCCCTTCCTACTTTAGAGACAGTGTCTTCTAGTTGTGTTCTCACATTTTGGGAAGGGCAAGGGAGTAAGGACACTGGTTCCATTCATGAAGGCTCAACCCTCATGGCCTCATCACCTCCCAAAGGCCCCCACCTCCTAATACCATCACCAACACAGGAATTTCTGGGGACAATACAAACATTCAATTTATAGCAGTATGTTTAGGTCAGTTCCTCCAGATTGTAAATGCTGAAGAGCACAGGACCACAGCACAACTCCAGAGGACACTATTCCCCAGAAGTCT
Source organism: Miniopterus natalensis (assembly GCF_054644295.1). Classification (NCBI taxonomy): domain Eukaryota; kingdom Metazoa; phylum Chordata; class Mammalia; order Chiroptera; family Miniopteridae; genus Miniopterus; species Miniopterus natalensis. The sequence continues at coordinate 132,104,461 of NC_142081.1, forward strand.
AGGAGAGCAGTGTCTCTTGAAGGTGTGCACAGCCCGACCTGTACAGCACACATCAAGTCTACTGGGCCTGAATCCTTACTCCCTAGTGCAGTCTGGAGACATCAAAGCCATTGAATATATTTGAGGATTGAATTTATTATAAAATAATTACATTCTTATACTATAAAATTAAAATAATATGCTAGCTGAGAGAGAATACAGAGCTTTATGAGAAGTTAAATAGGGGGTTATCCTGTTTGGCAGTGGCTCTAATGTGTGGCTGGGGCAGACTCACCTCATGTACACATGGAAACGAGTGACAGGGATTTATGGGTGGTTTCGGCAAGCTCTTTGGCTGGATCATATTTTAATGGCTTTATAAATTACTTTATTCTTTTTTACATAAGAGAATTAATGACTTGAAGAGGTCAGTTACAGTTTCATTTATGCTTTATTGCATCTTAGGGGAAAATTATACATTATAGTTGAATTTGAAAAGTTTGGTGTTTTCAAAGGTCATGGAATGTGTGACTCACACATGTGAAGGCAGCACTAGGAAACAGATGCTTTAGTTGCTGTTTCTTATTATACACGTTTGATTTAATCCTGAGATTTCACAGTCCGTCAGCCTCACTTTTTCTGACTGCACACATGCCCTGTAGCAGAGGTAGCAGAGATGAGTGCACAAGTCATGTCATCTCAGCCACAAGGCACTCTGGGACCTCATAGCGAGCCCATGGTGACAACAATGAGCAGGAAGTGTCAGGCCAGGCTACAGGAGTGACCCCCAAAGGCAGTGACTACATCTTCACGTCACAAAATATAAGAGAAGGAAGAGGCATGAGTTGGGCTGGTCCCATTTTCAAAGGGCCATTCTAGTGAATGTAGAATGCCTTGGGTTTCATTTCTTGGCAAAATGGTCAAATCTAACTTTTATAGATGATCTATCATGTAATTGTCATGCGTCCTCTTGCCAGATATTTCATGTTACACTCGTGAATCCTCCCAATAGTCTACGAGGGCATTATTTCTCTTTAAAAGAACAGAAATCTCCAAATCACAGCAAGAAGTAACCCACCAATTATCAGAGGGGAAGAGAGATGGGGGAGCATAAAGAGAGTAAAAGGGGTCAAATATATGGTGATGGAAGAAGACTAGACTTTAGGTGCTGATGCATTATATATAGAATTGCACACCTGAAACTTACATAATGTTAGTTATGACATTGTTATTAACCAATGTCAACCCAATAGATTTAATTTAAATAAAAAGTAACCCACTGAGCACAGCTGGTAAGAAGTAATGACAAGACTCACACCCAAGCCTGTAGTCCTCTTTGGAATGATGATTATGAGGATGGTAATGAACATTTATTGAGCACTTGTTCATATACGTATGACACATAAATTGGGAAAACAAACACCCTATGAGGTATGGCTATTGTTATCCCCCTTGTCCAAGTGCAACACTGGAGCTCAGGAGGCCCAGAATCAGTGTTAGAAAGCTGTGGTGTCTGACTGAAGTCCGCTCCCCAGCAGCCCCTAAGAACAAAACCACACTGTTGTCCCCACAATTGCGACCAGGGCCCAGACCCTCAGCAGACTTGGAAACACCAGAGTTCCTGGGGGAGCACTGTGAGGGCCCTCTCTATCCTCACACCAGGTTTTCTGTACACCCAATGCTTGTGCACAAGGCAAGTCCAGGACAGCCCCCTCTTGATGTTAGGGTGGGGATGCTGGGGGCAGATGCCAGCTCATCCTCCTTCTTACTGAGAGCCAACAGGAGGACATGGAACCGAGAGGAATGAATAAGTTTGGTGGTATGACCAAGTTTTCTCCTTGGGCATTGAAGGCGTCCAGAGCTGAACCCAGTCTCCTCATCTGCTTCATCGCCCAGCACCCCACACCTCATGCAGCATCCAGGGGCCTTATTCACACCTCAGTCTCATTGTTGGTTTCCTTTCAGTTTTGATATCTTTCCTTGACTGTTGTAGCTCTTTTTTCCTTCTAGATTGTAGATGCCATGTGCACTCGTCTCATGGGAAAGCTCTTCCTCTCCAGGACTAAGCAAATACATCTTTCCTGCTCCAAGAAGGAAGTATGCTTGTAAAACTCTATCAGCAAGAATTAATCATTATAATCAGAGTGAATATAACTTTTCCTGGATAGATCAGTTACATCAGAGCCTCACTTTTGAATCTAGCAGGCACAGTTGTCACCAGGACCCTGAAGCCTGTAGATAAGCAACCCCTCACAAAGGGTTAAATTCACCTGTACTCTCTCTGACTCCCTTTCTCTTCCTCACAGCTTCCTCCCACCCTGCAATTTCCCGTACTACCTGGATTTTTTATATTCATTTAGAATTGTATAGGCTACAAAAACCTTTTATTTTGAAGGCTAGCCAGGCATTTTCCGTATTTATAATGGACGGTTGTTATTTTTCTGCCAGCTATTCTTTCTATATTTCTAACATCCTTGAGAACTCAGATGTCTTATCTTTGCATCATCTTGAGTAGAATGACTGTAAGTCAATAAATGTAGAAATTGCATTCATAGATTTTCAATGTCCCTGTGATGGATCTTTTCAATGTGTAAACCATATATAAGCTGCATACAGAACCCAGTTACAGTCAAGTTTACAGTTTATCATGGAAATAATTTAAGTATTAAAAGATGTGAATATGTATTTAGCAATCTTTTAGTTGTTGTTTTCTTTGGATTGTTCTTAGGCATGTTTTCATACATAATAACTGCTTTAGTGTCAGCTTGATAAAGAGTTTTGTATGTTTATTTGTAGATTTTAATTTTTATGAGTTCGACTGTATACTCATTAACTACCACAAAGGAATCAGTGCTAAAGTCAAAATTCTATTAAATTGCAAATATGTGGATAATAGGAACCCAAGACCAAAGTGCACCTTGTGAGTTATTGGGCCCACAGTCAATGATCCCTGGGCAGGACATGGAAGGGCCAGGCAGTGAGCATGCTGTCCTCAGATGGGCAGTTGTAATCAGGTGTCACTGACTTAAATACATTTAGTGTAGCAGAGATGGGGTATGTGCACAAGTGTGTGTGCATGCACACTGATAAGTGCATTTGTTTTTCTGGAAAGATAATCAGTGTAAAGAGCAAATAGCTATTACTTCTTTTGGGTGGAGAAAACTGAATAAAGAAGAGTTTATTTTATTTTATAGTTGCCCGTCCTTCTTTACTGTCCCTTGTAAAGGTCATTTATTTCTCATTGTTAAAAATGTCAACAGAAGTTATTTTGGTGACATGGTTTTCTTTATACATCTCTATATTAAAAAATAAACAAATTATTTTAAAACAACTAAGTTATGACATTGTTTTAGACCTTGGTCAGTAGATGAATACTACATCGATATGGAGTTTACTTTGATCTAGCATCGTCTCTGTATTTATAAAAGTTTAAATCAGCATTTTAACACCTTGCTTGCACTTGCTAGATTGGCATCACTACTATTTCCACGAACTTGAAAACTTCTGTTGAACAGTCAACAGTGCCAGGCCTTCTCCAAACACCAGTGCTGGCCCCACCTTCTCACCACGGACTGTCACAGTGCATCCTAAACCAGGGAAATCTGTCCTTCTACAGGATGTATAACTGCAAGAGGAAAGCAAATTTTGCTGGCCTGTGGTTTGCTAGGCTCTTAGAATGTTGACTACAGCCTGTGCTTTGGCAGTCAAAGAACCCGAAAGAAACCATGAGGTTGGAATTGATTAGTTCCTGTTGGTCCGCCTCTTCCACCAATATCGGTATCTGTGTCTGGATAAATAGACCCATGAACATGCTCTAAACACAAGGTCCTCTACAGCAAGCAATAAAAATGTGCCTTGACCCACTGAAATAAACTGTAGCAAATGGAAAAAGAAAAGGAAACACTCTGTTCCAAGAACACAATTCTTTTATGATGTTCGTAGTTGGAGGTGGATGGCCTGGTGCACTGGTCATGATAACATGGTTGGGTTCTGGGACACGCTCTAAGTGACTGGTTGGGTCTTACTGACTATGGGAAATCTCAGGGAGGGAAATCACTTTAATAGGTTTCTGGTACCTTTATTACCCAGTAATTTTACAGTTTGTGTGCTAAACGCACCGAAGCTTATAATCACCTCTGTTGTCATTGCTCACAGACCACTTTATTGATGCAGCTGGAAAGCTGGGGCCAAGTGCACTCCCTGCTCACAGGCCTCTGCCAACCACCCTCAGTAGCATGGGCAGCTTTCCCAGCTAAGCCTTCTTCTCCCCACAATTATTTTAACAAGTGAAGACTTGGAGATACTCAAGAAGGGAAAAAGAGGTTTTTGACATAATTTCAAGGTTTTAATGAGGAATTAATCTTGCAGAGAAACAGCTGCCTTCTGCGCCCTTATCTATGCTCCCAACACTGAACAACCTGAGAGTTTTCTTCTGTTTCCATCCTCAGATGTACCATACCACATCATGTCCTTTCTCAAAATGAAGGACCATGTGTGGAAATAACTTAGAACAGTGCAATGGAAGGAGGGAGAGATGGTTGGGAGTTTACCTGTTTCAATAACATGTTATTTCTTTGAAAAAATAATGTGATGTGTGAAGCAATTATGACAATGTCTTGATATTTTTAATCTCATAATCAATCTAGGTTTGCTAATGGTGCATGTGACCCCTATTTATGTTAGGCTCTTCGAAGGGGCTGGGTAGACTTTTCTTCCAGGCTCTGAAGCTGTTGGCCATTTGTGTGTGCAACACAGATGAACTCTGAAGGTGGTCACACCAGAGAACAGCACCTCTGGAGCACATCTGGGCAGGATAATCCCACAGGGACCAAGCTGCAGAGATGAGACCATTGGTCTAATTTGGCGTCAAGTTCTTAGTATTTACTTTATACCTCAGAGAAAATACTGTATATTCCCAACAATACTTTTGTCTGATATTCAATATTATGAATGTAAAGTATTATAATTCTGTCATAAACAGTGGCCTAGGAACATACATACCATTTATAAATGAAATCTGGGAAGCTTTTTCTCCATAGAAACAGAACCATATTTACAAATTAACCTTTAGCATATAATCAGTCTGTACATTGGGAACTGATTCTACAAGATTCCTTTTACTCTGACCCATGAGTCAGAAGGGACAGTGTCACCCCCAAAGGCAGGCCACTGGGCAACTTTTTCGGCCAGCCAGAGGGGTTAAGCCATGACTTTTGCAAATAGCCAGTACGGCTCGCTGATGTTTGAGACACAAGAGCTTTCTGCCATCACCACTCCCCATGATAGTCCCTTCACCCTTTGCAGTGCCTGAGTCAGGGCCCGTTAGTGGCACCATCAAAACTCCAAGCAGAACTTAGTCCAGTCTCTCTACTTTTCTGCCTCATGATGAGGAGAAGCAAAGACATTGGAAGATTAAGAAAGGGGTGTAGCTAGAGAATGAATGATTGTAGGGATTGAAACTTTGGCCAGAGGACACTAATGGGCCTCTACTGGGCAAATCTTCTTTTCTTCTCCTGTGGTAACCTTTTCAACGTTAGGTCCTTGTACTCACAGACCAAGAATAGAATGAGGGTCTAGGGGGAGGTGCCAAAAAGACTTTGCACACTCACAGGAATCCCGACACAGCTCAGCAAGATAGTGCATTGGGTCTGAGTGCAAAGCTCTAAGTAGAAATAAATTTTAAAATTATGAAAGATCCTCCCCCTTCCCCTCAAGGTGATCAAGAAGTCAAGCCAATTTTCTCAGCTTCACTGTTTCTACTTTACATAAGACTAAAGCATCCTAACATGGCAGCACTCACTGTAAAATCCTTAATAAACATGCAGAATGCTGTAACGATGAGACAGGGTCTGTACTCACCGAGTCCACACTGCCATGTTTTAGAAAATCAATTTCAAAACTCTCTCATGAACAAGCAGAGAACTAAGATTAACACTAAGATCTGTGATCTCTGAAGTGCCAGGGAGTGTGGTGCAACACCAGGCATCAGGGCCTGCCAGTGGCCACATCTGCTCTTTGGTCCTGCTGGCCTTCATCTTCAAAAGCAACGATCAGCTTGTGTGATGCAGCTTCTCCTGTTCACTACAATTTGAGCAAGGACAGCTTCTCTCAGCCATAAGAAAAGCCTGTGATCCAGGATGGCTATTCAAGACACACATATATGCCCCCAAGTCAGCATGCAACCCTCACCGAGCCAATATAAGCTCTAAGATAGGAGGAATGGGTAAGGAAACAGGGGACCTCTCTCTCTCTCTCTCCTGAGATCCTAGAACCCTAAGGAGACTGTCCTTTCCACCAGATATACAGAATATGTCTAAAACAAACCCAGCATTATATGAAGCAGAATTGTAAGATAAAAACAAAGAAAAAGAGTTCCAATAATATTATTGATCTCCTGGATTTGGCTGGACCTAAGAAAGAGTCACTCTGGAGCATCCAAGTCATGTGAGCCTGTTTCCCTTTTGTTTCATCCAGTCTGAGCTGCATTTCTGTTAGTTGGAACTCCCAAATTCCTGACTGGTGCCCTGTGATTTCTTTCAAGCAGTGTGTTGTATAAATCACACAAAAACAAAAACTGCAGGCTGTTTTCACAAAGGGTCAATATCAGTCATGCAAACTGCCTACCCTGCATGTATTATGTGTTAAATCCATAATGCAGAAAATTAATACCCTATTTTTGGAATAACTTTGAGTTCTTGTAGGGGTCTTCCAATTAAATCATTATTCAGTTTAATTGAAACACCAGAAGCACACTGACTTGTCAAGAAGTCAATGGGCATTATTGTGGCATTAATTTTTTAATCAGACTGATAATCTGGGCGGCCTGCTTTTTTAAAAGCTAAAATAGCAAGTGAAGTCCCTGCATTTCTAGAATGAAGCTACCATACTGACTCTTAATCACAGCTGGCATCTACCCACTTGGACTCCTGACTTCTGAAATTTGAGGTGCCTAGCTCAAGTGGTGCTACATCCCCACACAGAGATGAACAACTTTACACCGCAGAGCATGGGGAATTTTCTACTCAGCCCCAGTGTTTCCCTGTCTTGAGCAGTGCAGAGATGATATCAATTTGGAGGCTGCCAGGAAACATCCTTTTGGTGGGAAGGGATTATAGATGAAGGCAGAAGAACTCTCACAAGGCAGCTGAAGAAACAGAATGTGTGGGCACAAAAGCAGAGTATTAAGTTAGTAGAGAAAAGGAAGATCTTATCTAGATAAGAGGAGAGGATAAGGGAAAGGAACATTTGATAGTGCTAGTTAAACATAAAACTAAACAGCGTTAGAGGTAGATTTCCTCTATGAAGTCACTTAAACATTTTGTCCATCCAAGCACAATCAGCCCAACAGATAATTCCGTATGTGTTGCTACAGCTATGACATGGAAGCCAAGGGGGGAAAGATGGATTGTAAGGGAGGATGTGTATATGTGTAAAATACAGCTGATGCGTACAGTGCACTTTTCAATACAAAGGAAAAAATATGAAGAGAATGTATAATGATCTTATTAATTTCATTGTATCCATAGTCTCAGATGACATTTTTGAAAATGCTTTAGTGACTTTGTTATAAAGATAAAGGAAAACACTACTTACACGCAATCTTGTTTGAGTGAAAATAAGCTTTACTTTAGAACCACAGTTCATTATCCCAGGACCTCACACTTGAGCCCTCTTTCAGATGATAAGCCATCCACAAAAGTCATTTATAGCTAGATGGGAGCCGTCAACCAACTTTCTGTCTTCTGGCCATGCCAGCTGGTCTGTGACCCCATAGTATTTCTTTTAAACAAAATATAAATGGATTCACTCTTACAGACATAGGTCTTAAAAGTTTGAGAACTGCACGATTTATGCACAGCATTTCAAAAGAGAAACTTTAATAGCACCTTTAATTAGTAAACATTTTGCTTTTTCCTAACACATTAATAGTAGAGGGACTGAGTTATGGATCATTCCCCAAACGTTTTCTCCCATCTATTTATACAGATGTAGGGGACCACATCTATTTAGAAAATCCCTCTTTTGCATTTATGCAGAGCAGGTAGAGCAGAGTTACTACAAACCTTATTTGCATAGTCTGTGTGCAGCTCCATTCTGGCAGCCTAATTATAGCCTAGTTTCAGGAGCTTAGGTGTATTCTTAGAGTGACCCCATTCACTCAATCACTCCCCAGACACAATGCACGGCTATTGAAGGGTCTGGGACTCTGGCGGATTTGAAGCCTTTGTCCTTATTTCAGGATGTCTTTGTTCCCATAACAATAGGTGACATCCCACATAATACAATGCCATTTGTACAACTGCCTGCTGAACTTCCTGTTTCCAAAGTGGCAGAGAGATTTCTGAAAAGCCGGGATAAGTTAGTGAGAAAAGAGCCAAACAATGCTAGTTTTCCAGGATTTTCTCTTGTTGAAGATGAAACCTAATGGGTGGGGGTCGAGGGAAATGATAATATTCCAGAGAGGCTACCAAATGGTGAGGACTGAGGTTACATATCTGTAAACTCACTAACACTGCTAAAAACATAGGTATATTCCAACGCATGCAAGCCTACGTGGCTCTTACAGCTCCCACAGCAACCCCTGCTTACTTTCTGGAGACTTGCCACTAGGCACAGAATTGGTCTTTTCCGAAAGACCATTATTATGAAAATAGAAGAGAGGGTTTCCTCAAATTCTTGAAAGGATCTTTTGGAGTTTAAGTTATTTTGGGTATTTAAAACTTGTCAAATAATGAAAAGAAAGCAATATATCTTCTTAACAAAATGTCACTAAAGAAGAATGCAACTTTCTGGGATTTGCTAATGGGATTTAGAGAGATCTAACATTCATACACGCTCATCCTGCTCATCACTTACAACATTAGCCAACAGGATACAGGAGACGTTGCATAAGGAGTCTGGGCTCCAGTATCCACTGCAAGTGGCCTCAAGTCCCATCTCTTTTATTGCTATGTACTCTTGAGAACTTCAGCAAAGCCTTCACCTCACTGAGCCTCTCCTTCCTTATTGGAGGTAATAATAGGGCCTTGTATGTGGGTCATGGAAAAGATCAAATCTGCAGAGCATGTTAGGGTCTTAGACTGAAAATGGATAGAAGAGGCTTTTTTCCACACTCAAAGCTGATTCTCTCTGGACCAGAGATTTTCAAGAGGTGTGCCATGGCACACTGATGTGTAGAAAGAATCTTTAAACTTGTCCGGGGGCGCTGACCTCTTTTCCCTTAGATTGTGAAATTTAAAAAATGACAACAACCAACACAACAATAGCTGTCTGGTGTGAATGAATCAAAATTATACCTATTTTTTTTTTTGGTCAGGTTGGCAAAAAATGTATTTTTTGCTGTGATGCAGAATTTTAGTAATTAGTTTATGTGTGCCATGAGATGAAAAATGTTGAAAATAACTGCTTTAACACTCTTGAATGGGGCTTAAATGACAATCCCATAACATCTGAATATTCTAACAGAGCTTTCCAAAAGAGCTTTCAAATAGACCTAAATCCTTTTGAACAGTGACATTTATACAAGAGTAATATTTGTCTCTGGGCTTTACATGGAAAGCATATAAGCCTTATTTTTGGTTTGTTGATGCAATACAAAGAGAAAATTTTTATTTGGCAACTTTTTTTAAGGAAATAATGCAATTAGGATCAGAGCCCAAGAACATGCTAAAAGCACAAAATACATTTATTGAGCAATTGGTAAGAGACAGACACTGCCACTCACTTTAAATGCAATATCATTCACCATTCCTCAAAGGGAGAAACTATTATTATCTTCATGTAAAAATGAGGAAACTGAGGCTGCCAAGAGGCTGAGGAGCTTGCCTAAAACCACTCAGCTGGTAGGTGAAAAATCAGTGTTTGAATCCAAAAAGTACCTCCAGCATTTTCATATCTACCAGCTGTTGCCTATCAAAAATGTAACATGGAAAGGACAATGTTTATGCTCCCTCGAGTGGAAAAGAGAGAGGAGGGAGAGCTAGTGGAGGGAGTGGGCACTGAAATGGGGAGACTTTCCCTGTAATTTTATCTCTTCCAGAAACTCATAAAGCTTACTATGAGGAGATGAAAAGGATTCATTAGGCAGTGGGGCTTTGGCTCCTGATAGACTTATCATGAAACAGAGAGAGCTCTTGCAGCGGTAATGCCCAGAAACAAAGGTGACCAAGAGAAAGTAAGCCCTCAGGACTGACAGAAGCTTGGTGCATGGTTTGGAATTTCATAGACCATGGAATGGAAACATGGAAACAAATCACATAGCTTTCTGGGGGGAGCGGGGGGAGGACCCCTGGGGCACCCAGGTTTCATAACAAGCCCATGAATCTGGGTGTATCAAGACTGAATTAGTGCCAAGGCTAGCAAAGGAACCCTAGCTTCATTCCTAACCAGCCATGCAGACGCATGTTACCCACCCTCTCTGAATCTTACTATCTCAGCTATAAAATGAGAATGATAATGTAAAATGAGTATAATAAAATATTAAAAATTAGACTAGTAATACATCACTCCTAGAGTTCTGGTGAACATGGGAAGACATCCACACAAAGTTTTTAACACAGAACCTGACAGTTAAAAAATGTCTTACACTGGTTTTTATTCTCGGAAATTCCATATCTTTGACATCCTTAAGTCCCTTTAGCTTGTTGGTCTTGGCCAAGTTCCCTTCATCACTTTGCCTAAATCTTCTAGCTTAATAGCCTCAACTACAAAGAGAAAACAGCTGGCTTTCAGTGTTTCTCCTTTGATGTATCTCTCTGGAAATTCTCAAATGAGTGGTAGGGACACTTTATGTATATGTCTTGCACAACCTCTCATATCTGTGGACCACTGTCACACAACAACTCATGTTGATTCCAAGTAAAATGAGACATCATACCTTGCTCCTGCTACTGACCATCTCTTGGTTCTTGACATACATCAACCTGAGGGTCTTTTTGTTACTATAGTTCATGCCTTTATACTCATTTCTGCCAGAATTCACAGCACTACTTTATCAACACCTGAACAGTTTTGCACTAATGCTCCATGAGAGTGCCACATGGCAATGCAGATCCACTCTTGACTTCTGTCTCTAGCCTCTCTCCAGCCAATGGAAAAATTTTCTCCCCTTCTAGGGTTCTGCTACTAGAGGACAAGCTTATGGGTTATTCCCCACAGCTTGGGTGACCCTATGTCACCTGCTTAGGAAAGTCCTAATTTGCAGGCATGAATGCTACAGTATCCTGTCTAGTTAGCACCCCTCTTTGTTTTCAGAAGTGTTCTCTTTTGTTAGGCCCTAGTGCAAAACTTCTTTTCCCACAAAGATTTTTCCTCATAATGATGCATAAAATCGCTAGAGGGCTGGTTAAAATGCAATTTAGTCACATCTCACGTTGTTTCTGGGACTACCATTACCTTCCACTCAGATCATGGTCCTTGGGAGCCTGCTTGGACCAGCTTGTAAGAACTGGCTGCATGGTGAGGCTGGCTGCATAATAGATATTTGGGAAGTGTGCAAGCTAGTTGTTATGCCATTGGTAGCTTGAAATTGGCCATAATGAGAGCATTTACATTTCAGAAATTGGCTAACACTACAAATCAGAGCTGCTTTTTTTTTTAAAGAGTTGGTTGACCAATACACTATTTCCTCTACTTATTTTATCCAAGGCCACCTCCACCAGTTCAGCCAGCCATTTATTTATAAACGAATCAAGTATCTATTGAGGTTACACCATTCTTAGACTTGGGAACTGAGCAGTAAACAAGACAGGGAAGCTTCTGCTTCCACAGAGCTTACATTTCAGTGGAAGATGACAAATCAAAACCAATAAATCAATGAACAAAACAACTTCAAACTGCATTAAAAAGGAAGAAGGAAATGAAGAAACAGTGAAGCATAACTTGAGGGTCAAAGGTAATTTTGTAGGGTAGGTTGATGAGGGAGAGCCCGTTTGAGGAGGTGACACCTGATTGAGTAGAGAAAGACAAGGAGCAGCCAGGTGAAGGGAGCTCTGTGCACAAAGGCTCTTGGGGAGGAAAGAATGAGTCTCAGTCTTGACCTGCAGCCAGTGTGCTAAAGCAAGTGATCACAGGATGGCTGCATGATGAGGCTGGTGAGACTGAAACCAGAGCCAAATCTAGTGTATCTGGACCCTTGGTCTGACCTTCTAGAACCCTCACTCCATCCTTATCTTATTCTTATGAATTCCAGGTCCAATGCAGGCATTTCCCCCAGACAAAACATCAACAAAGATTGTATATGCTACCAAGTAATCTAAAAACAGAATCAAATGAGCTAGTGAGATACTTGATCTTGGGCAAGAAAGAAGTTTGGATTTGCTACCAGTGGGCACTATGATGAAATATTTTGATTATGAATTTTATAATATTTATTTCACTAATTTAACCAGTAAGGAGTGAGTCACTTTGAGTGAATACATTTAGCAGCTACACTTAGGTGGAAATCCAGCTCTATCAAATGATTTGTGACAAGCTTTTATTCTCTTCTTTATTCCAACTGTCACTACACCTATTTCAGAACTCTATAGAGTACTTATGACAATCCACTGGCAGTGTGACCTAAGGCTGTAAAATGGGGTAATAAGAATAATAGCCCACACTGGAGTGGGCATTACAAGGACTGGATTAACTGAATTGATGCTTTTAAAGCCCTGAGGCCAGTGCCTGGTAAATAATAAGTACTCAATAAATGTCTGGCTTTATAGTGATTATTAATTATCACTCCTTTTCCTGTTCTGTGTGGATACCTCATCTAAGGTAAACAATCACAGAATTCAAGAGTTAAAGTTGCCCAGGAGGCGTGGCTCAGCACTTGAGCATCGACCTAGGATCCAGGAAATCACAGTTTGATTCCTGGTCAGGGCGCATGCCTGGGTTGCGGGCTCTATTCCCAGTTGGGGACGTACAGGAGGCAGCCGATCAATGATGACTCATCATTGATGTTTCTATCTTTCTCCCTTTCCCTTCCTCTCTCTGAAATCAATAAAGATATATATATATTTTAAAGAGAGTTGAAGTAAATGTTGAATTATTATTTATTCCACCCTCTTGCCCTTCAGGAATCAGCTGGCTACTCTCTCCACTGCAGATCTTATCAGTTTCTCCCAGAAGCTCTCTAAGAAACCCTTCCTTATACTCTTCTCTTGCCTTATATTCTTATTTCCTCTTGCTCAGCTCTCTATAGAGAGGGGAAATGTTGTAGGTGGAGAGAACAGCACCAGGTGGGGGATCCATGGGGTCATACTGGCCCTGGGTTCAGCAACCTTGGTACTTGGATTCTGGCTAGGAAAGAATTCAGAACCAAGACTCCAACTATAAGAGAACATTTATTTATAAAATCACAGAAGTGGAAGAAATGGCTTAGGAAACAAGTTATAGAGGCAAAGGAAGGGCCCTAAGAGCTTGGGAGTGAGGAAGCTAATGGTAACGTGTTGGGGAGCAGAGGATGTGATTCTGGGAGGGAGAGCGAACTGGAGTCTTTGTCCTAAGGGTTTTAAACTTAGAGATCTTAGGGGAGGTTTCAGAGGAAGATCTCAATAGAATATTCAGCAGTTTTCCAGGTGTGTCCTTTCAGGGTTGTGGTCTCCACTGATTGATTGGTCAGCACCAGGGCAGGGGGCCGTTATCCAATGCAGCTGGTCCTGAGGTCAGCCATGGGGTCACTGGTCTGGTTTTGTTGCTTTTCTGGGCCTGGAGCTGAAATATAACTGAGGCCTAGATGTTATCTCTAAGGGAGAAAGGTCAGGGATCCAAACTGAATGACCAGAAATATGCTAGGGGAGAAAAGGTCACCCCAGGGGCAATGCCTACCCTACAATAGCCAGTTGCTAGGCACCTGGGGCTTTCTACCCTGGTGACCTTCTGTACCTGGCCCATCATCCTTGCTCTGCTCATGTCTGTCTAACTGCCTACAAGAGAAACAGATGATCGAAACAAGGGCAGGCAGATCTCCTACAGCCACCCAGCCCTAGCTTTCCTGGCCTATTATTGCTCAGCGTGTATTTTTACCATTTTCTCTGGAAAACCGGGGTGTCTTTTCTCCTCTTTTACAGTATTTTCACCTAATAAATTCTTTTTTTTCTTGGATTTTTGCTGCTTGAATTTCATTCAGAGTACAAGTGTGTTCGTTCCATTGATAAAAATCATATTTTGCCATATACCAATTTCCCCCCGCCAAAGAACATGTGTCCTCTAGATACTCAATGGCAGGCACTGTGCTGGGGTTGGAGACACAGAGGTAAATAAGATAAAACCCTTAGTTTGTAGTTTTCCCTGTTGGTAGGGGAAACAGATACTTTTAAACAGTTGAAATGAAGTCCTACAGAGTAAATGAAAGTCCAGGAAACACAGAGTGGTAGACATTGGCAACCCTCTGACCCCCACCCCTTACTGATGCTGGGGGGCGGGGTGTCTGTGTGTGTGTTATAATGTTACCAACATGAGGCGGGCGTACTTCATGCAGCTGCTTTCTTCTCTCCCATCCTATTAAGAACTCTGTGCCTGGGGCAGAATGAATCCATCTCTTCCTCCTATTAAAAATAGGCTCAACACATGGTTTTCCTGGGGGAAAAGTGATTGAAGGGCTCAGAGCAGGCATGTTCCCGCAGCTGGGAGCACCTTAAGAAACCCCCACAACAGTTTTGCAGTCGTGGCTCCCTCAGTGAAGGAAAAGAATTTCGGAGTCAAGACTGAATATCTCTCACCTGCTGGGCATGGCTCAGAGATTGAGCATCGACCTAGGATCCAGGATATCGGCGTTCGATTCCGGGTCAGGGCACACGCCCGGGTTGAGGGCTCGATCAGTGACTCTCTCATCATTGACATTTCTGTCTCTCTCCCTCTCCTTTCCTCTCTCTGAAAACAACAAAGATATATTTTTTTAAAAAAAAAAAAAGACAATATCTCAGCCAAAAAAAAACCCACCCAGCAGGTCCTCTGTCCCTCTATGCACAAGTCACACCCACAGTCTCTGGGTACATGTGTGAATGGAGTGATTGCACCACTGAGAGCCCTGCTCAGATTGCAATCTTCAGCTAACTAATGGGAAGGCATGGGAGTCAGGAGGGAAACAGAGAGGATAATATAGGCCCCGCCTATGTTTGTCCTTTCACTCAAGGAGACGAAGACATGCATCGTAGGGGACTGGGATGTGCAAGGACTTGCTATATCTTATCTCCTAAAATTTCAAATAGTTCTCATAGTTGGCTGAGAAAGAAACCAACAACACATAATATCATTTATCAAACCTGCTCCCTCCCCTCCCTCTGCCATTCCTTCTTGACTAACCCCTCAAGAAAAAACAGGTGAAGGCAGCCATGAGCTATGTGGTTTTAAGAATTGTGTGACAACTGGGGAACTAGACAAGGAATTTGACTTTCACAGTCAAGAGTTCGTTTTGAATGTAAGCATATAGGTTTAAGTCCATACACCACAAGATAAATCTAATGCCTGATTCTAAAACTGAGCCAGGAGAGAAAACATTCAGGTAGATGATGAGGTGACTGTCCATAGTCTTTTGAGCTTGTCAATAGGAGCTTCAATTGCCTGAGCTTTAAAACAACTTATTTTGGATTCTGAATGACTCACAGGCTCATGATTGCTGGAGGGTGCCTCTCTGTCCCTCCCCAGATAAGCCCCGAGGGACCATCCATGTGAGATCTCATCAGCAAGTAAAGGGCATGTGACAAAAAACATGTCCACAAGGGAAAAATTATCTTTTCCTGGTAATCTGAGAACACTGCTGAAAAAATGTTCTTCTGTGATCAAATTATTAATGCTTTCACATCAAACAAAAATTTCTTGTCTAAACCCTGGGTGAATATTGGATGTCATTTTTTTCCTGCTGGGTATTTTGATATAACTATGCAATAATGACCAAATAATTCCATGTTTACATACGCCAGTTGACAAGCTGCGTATGTGGAATTATGGCATTCCGTAGGGGATATTAAAAGTGTCTAATGCATAATGAAAATTGTATATTGAAGCATAATTTTTCTTCTACAGTTTTATATGTACTTGAAAAAAGCAGGCAGAAGGAATTCTTCCATAGAGGGAGCCCCCTGAGTCCAATTCTCCCATAACAATTCTCTTATCATAGATGAGATCAAAGATGAAAGAAGAAATCACTGGAGGATTATCTAAAGAAAGCATAATTACAAAATTATTGCTTTAATGCTGTGGAAATCATTTCCATGAGTGTAAAAAATCATATTAGCACCTGTATAAAGATACATCAAACTACGACTGATTGTAAGTCAAGCTGATTTTTCAAAGACAAACTAATTATCATTTTGAAGAAGAAGTTAGAATCTGCCACATGGCATATCGTGAGTTTAACCTTTGTCTAAGGAAGCCAAAGAGCTTGAACTATTAGTTAATTGAAACTACTCAATATAGTGCATTTAGACCTAAAAGAACTGTTTCCTAAATAGCAGTTTCTCTGCCTTAAAATTGTCTAGATAGTTGTCTCAGATCTCAAAATTGCTTCACTATTAACCTACACCTAAATAAATATCTAAGTAAATAAAACACATGCAGATTTGGTTGATTAACTCTCTTCTTCAACAAGTTCTTCTTCTTAATAGAAGTATTTATTGAGTATCTATTTTGTGCCAGCCATTAAAAGAAGCTCGTAGATAATGAGCCCTTCCTGATAAAAATTTAAGATTTTTGAAGAGGTGTGCCAAGCTTTCTGCAACCTGGGTCCACTTTTCCAGTTACTTTCTTTGTCCCATTAAACCCCAACACAGCCCCGCTTTCTAATGTTCTTGCCTGTATCGAGCTTACTATGCTTGGGACTGCTATTTCTGCTTTATACAAAGCAACATGTGCTAAAATCCCTCAAGGTTCAGATGAAATGCCACCTCTTTACATGGACTTCCTTGATAGAATTCATCTATGCTTAATCTGTCAAAGCAATTTAAAAGAATGCATTGCATTCATGTGGGTTGACATGGAAAACTGCTCAGGTTACATTAGACTTAAAAGAAATCAGTAGAAGCATGTGGAGGTACTTTTTTACACATTGCTGCCCAGAGCCATCCTCTGAGCTTCCTGTCATGGGCAGCCCTGGAAGATACTGGCTGATTCAGTTTGGCCAAGGGAAGACACAAGAGATGTCTGAGAGGAAGGAGAGAGACAGGGGTGTTTCTTCCCTGCTCTGACACATGCTCCTACAAGGGCTGGGTTCCTGCTGAGTTAGTTGATTCTGGTGAACTTTCCTCCACAGCCCCACCTCTCACTGACTCCTTCAATAAACCAATTACTTCACCTTGACCCTTCTGTCAGAGGTGAAAGGGCTCCAGGCCACTGGGTGTACCTGGGGGGAATCTCACATGCCTCATTCCCTTCACCACCAGGAGTAGTTGGACTGTTTTGGCTTTTGAGGTTTTTAAAAGTATTTTAAATGATATTTCATGACTTCTATCATTTCTTGGAGGTCTTCCAAAAACCAAAGATAAAATATACTTATTTTTGAAAATAGAATAAAGCTTATTTAATCTTTTAACTACCATATGGGTACATTGGATTCTGGTATAAATTCAAGATTCATTATGGGATCTTAATGATCTTATTTTCCCTCTATCTTAAAATGTTTGACTAGTTCATAATCCCAGAGATTACATCATCATCACTCATCCTTATTCAGCAATTTTCCCAACAATGCTAACGAAGGAAAACAATGAGAAGTGGAGGAATGATGAAGGTCCTAGAAGGTGAGGCAATTGTGAGATGCATCATCATCCCTGTTTTCTTATTGCTCTGCCCAAAGGGTTACACAAACTCCAAGAAGGTGTAGGAGACTAGAGACACACCTTTGGCAATCAATCATTGACCATGGCTAAGAATTCAGAGCTTTTCACTTTCTGTCTCTAATGGCAAAGAAGGAAACTGCCCAGAAGATGAATTAACCAGGAGATGAATGAAAAAGACAGAGATAAGCACTGTGGACTATAACCACGATAGTTAAATGGATATATAAGTGAAATGTCAGGTTGTAAACCTTCAGATGATATTCTAGATGAATTTTCTTAAACTCCCGAATCACTGAGTGATGATTACCACGAGCTGGGGAAAGGGGCAGGAGGAAATTTTAGAGGGGCGATGGAAGTGTACTATAAGTTGATTGTGAATATGTTTATACTACATTAACCTTTAAAAATGATTATACACTTAAAATTGGTGAGTTTTGTTATATGTGAACCATGCCCCAATAAAACTGAAATTATTAATTATCTATTGTTGCATAACAAATATCCCAAAACATATTGGCTTAGAACAGCACACGTTTTGTTGTTGTTAATCCTCACTTGAGGATATTTTTTTCCATCACTTTTCAGAGAGAGTGGAAGGGAGGGAGGGGGAGAGAGAGAGAAAAAGAAACCTCAATGTGAAAGATACACATTGACTAGTTGCCTTCCACCCACACCCTGACTGGGAGCAGGGAGCAAACCACAACCCGGGTAGGTACCCCTGATCAGGAATCGAACCCATGACCCTTCGGTGCTCAGGCCAATGCTCCAACCACTGAGCCACACAGACCACGCAACAGCACGCATTTCTAAGCTCACAGCTTCTGTGGGTCATGTAGTTCAATGGGACCTTCCACTGTGGAGTCTCTTCACCACTGCAGCACAGGAAGCTCAGCCAAGGAAGTGGCCACCTCCAAGTGGTTGCTGGCATCATTCAGTTATTCTCAGCCTGTGGCGGGAGCTACCCCTAGCTCCTTGCCAAGTGGGCCTCTCCATCATGGAGGCTGGCTTCTTCAAATCACCAACAAGCAGTCAAGAGAGCATGCCAGTAAGACTTGTGATCTAATCATGTAGACAAGACCCCAGCACCTTTGCTGTGTTCTGTGGGTTAAAGCGCATCACTAAGGTCAGCTCCCCTGCAGAGGATGGGATTACACAGGAGCATGGATACTGGCAGGGAGAGGTAGTTATTTACGACTTTTTAGAAGTCTGCCCACCACAAATATACTCCCGCCTCCAGCTTTTTCAAGGTATTATTTACATATAACAGATATAAGTTTAAGATGTAAGTGTGATGACTTGATACATGTATATATATTACAAAGTGATTATCACAAGAAAGTAAGTTAAGACCTTCATCCCCTTACATAATTAAATTTTCCCCTTTTTGTGGTAATAACACTCAACATCTACTCTCTTAACTTTCAAGGACAAACAGGAAAGATGGTATTCTCCAATGAGAATTCTCTCATTTTGATAAAAAGATGTATGGAAGAGTTCTTTAATCTTTTATGTTTGTGCCCTGGAATTTCTTTCATGCACAGAAATTTTCTTTGTTAAAATTCACCTCGTGATTTATGATAGTTACTTTTCACAATGCCTTTATTCCTACTACTGTAAATTACTTGTAAAAATTTTTTAAATAATTAAAATAAATAAATATAAATGATTTACTAATCCTAGATAGCCAGTGGTGATGACTGTTTTTCCAGGTGTATGAAGGGTTAAGTTTGCTCACATTTCTGTGAGTTGTTTCTCAATAGGATCTCTTCATTGGCATCATCTGGCCTGAGTTTTGTTTCCTTCAAAGACCCTGATTGATATAGAGTTTGAATTCATTTGTGTTTAAAAAAACAAAACAAAACAAAACAAAAAAGCCTCAGAGTTTGGAAAATGCTGAAAAGACCAAGAACTTGCAGTGAGAATGTGTCCCACCATGAGAGCCACACAAGATGCCTGGAGAAGACGGATGTTTGGGAAACAGCATCTCTGCATCTTTACTATGCAGATGCCCTAAGAGAATCACTTAGGACACTTACAGAATTTTCCTCTCTAATGGTGCTTCTGCTGCTATTCATTTGTTTCCAAATGAAAATCTTGAAAAGTGAACACACATTTTGGTGACCAAAAGTTGTGAAGAAACAAAGAGTCCTCACTCTCTCTGGAAATGGGATCTCTTTCAAAACAATGGCTGCTTGGTTTGCTGTCTTGCGTTCACTCCTTCAGCTACCAAGGGACTGTGTTCTTGCATAAAAACCAGGCCTGATCTGTGAGGCACTCTTCTGGTCTCTAAATTCCATCTGCTGCCCACAGGGCCAGACCCTTCCTTTCCTTCTCTTGGACTCGGATAGAGCACTGTCATTTGTCATGATTCATACATTTCTGAGGGGACTGTTTTCAATAATGATACCGACTTTCAGACAGGTAGAGAGATAGGCAGCTTGAAGCCTGGGAGAATCATTTACCTTCAGCGCTGGATTTGTGAATCATTGTGGAACTCCCAGTGTGAAGTCTTGTTAGATCTCTGAATGTTAAGATGAGTAATATCATTCTTCGAATATAGGAGAGATGCTTAAACAAAGAACTTCATTCCAAAAGATGATTCAAGGGGAAGAATTAGGTCAACATTAAGCCTACCTTTATCCTGGGGATATCTATGCAGAGATGACTTTTTAACTGTTATCTGAGATGATTTCAGCCCTCCTTCCCTGTCGCTAATGAGCTGTGGGCTTGGGCACGTTCCTCTCTCTAAGCTCCTGCAGTGTCTACTTTGAAGGATTCTGTAAATAATAAACTAGAAAAGAAATCACAATGGCTCGTTGCCTGATCTTGTTTTCTCCCTCTTTTTCCCCCTACTTTTGCCTAAGAGAATTACATTCATTAGAGAATGCTTAAAAGGAAATTATCCTATTGTGGCCACTTTGGTCAAAGCAGAAAGACTATGAGGCTATAAAGAGCTCCTAACAATTTCTGTTTTCAAGGTAAGTGGCCATGGAATCATGCCAGTCCTTACAGGATGATCACCACTTCGTTAATTTAACAGATCAATAAACTAAAGAGAGAGAAATACTGGGAATGTGAAGACATAGCTGTCAGTACGAAACTGAATCTCTGTGTCTAAAAGTAACTGTGCATCCAATGCTTGAGCTCAAAAAAGAAAGAAAAGAAAGATAGAAAATGAAAAGATATAAAGGTAGTTGAAAATAAATGAGTGTCATGTGTAATAAAGTTCTGTCAACAAGCTTGAAAAATTTAAGAAAATTATGTTACTCTTTCTTTAAGATTCTCAGGGGAATGGTTTATTTCAGAGAATCTCTGACCTAAACTATGTTGTGATATCATCATAATTTTCTTTATCTAATGATATGGACCCATCACAGAAGAAACAAATGATAACAATTTCATTTTATATTCTCCTGAATCCCCCACAATATCCTCAATTCAACCCACCTCCCTAGAGAACAGGAGTTTTCACGTGTCACCAGATTTTCTCCCTCCCTGCCCCCCACACATGTGGCAGGTCTGTTGCATTCTGCCTATCTTCCTCTGGACCATCAAAAACTCTGTAAAGATACAGAATCTCTCAGTGTTGAAGCACGTTACTTACTAACAATCCAGGTGGAAAAATCAGACCATCATTTCCAATGTATCACACACAGTGGCTCATCTTTTCTTTCCAATTTTCTAAACAATGTGAACATGGGAGGTCCTTCATTACATGCAGAAAAATCCAAAGTCCTCATCTGACATTGAAGCTCTCAGAGATTTGTTCCCATGTCCCTCTCCTGTCTGCTCTACCACTGCAGACCCTCATCATCCTGTATTCTTATTAGTCTAACTGCCCTTCAAGAAGCAGGTCTTCAAGCTGCACTGTCGCTAAAGTGATTTGTTCACTTGAAAAAGCTGTATCATTTAAAACACCTGTAAAAACTCAACTCAGTCCTTCAGGATTGTCCCAAATCCTCAGGGGGCCTTTTCCAATCATAAAGCCTCTCTCTTCCCCACACTAAGAGAATTTGACTTACTGTTATAAACTGGATCATAGTATCAGAGTTGTCTCAGACTTGTTTCCATATGCACCTCCCTCAGGCTGGTTTGCTTGGGTTGCCTAACTGATTCCCATACCTAGGACAATACATTGGATATGGCAGAAAAGTAATAAACATTTCTTCACCATTCTTTAATCTTATGACTCTGAATATATCACACCTAACCTCAATTTTTGACCTGAATTCTGGTCCATTCATCACATGTGTCTAATTTTCACCCAGCACTCACCATGCTTTACTTGTATCCAAATGCCTATGTGTCATCTTTGCTTCAATATCAAATAGGAGTTAAAATATCACATATTGATAACTGAACCCTTGATATCTGCAAAATAATGCTGCTTCTTCTGTCTTCCCCATCTCAGCAAATAGCATACCTTCACCCAGTTGCTTGGGGCAGACAGTGAGTCAACTTTGACCATTCACTAGAACTATCAACTCGGTCTTCAAATAGATACCAAATCTGACCCCTTCTTACTACCCTTCTGTCACGGTGGGACAAGCCTCCTTCAACGTTACCTAGTCCACTGTAATAGCAGCTCCTAATTGGAACTCCTGCTTCTGTTTATCGCCCAATAGCCATTGAGTGCCTTAAAATATAAACAGAGCAGCTCACCTCCTACCCTTCCTCTCCAAGCATGCTCACTCTGCCTCACTCTATCCTACTTAGTTTTAGTGTTTTCAGCAATTCTTACTGCTTCCAATATTGTGTCTGACTTGTTCACCACTACATAGCTGTCACACAACCATTTAATAAATATTTATTGAATTAATAAATGAAGGTGTAACTCCCTCTAAACTGAGTTCATCCTTGAGGTCCACCAATCTCAGCCCCTCCCAGCACCAACACAAGCCCTGACACACCTATCATCAGGGTTACAGCTTGTCCTGTCGCTGTGGTTTGCACACATGTGTATCTGATAGGCTTTTCCTCTTCTCTCTAGAAATCCAGTTCCTCTCCCATCCATCCAAACACAACTGCAATTCTTCTCCATAGATGAACACTTCCCTGATAACACCTTTCCAGGTGATTACTTTCTTCTCTGACATATATTCTCTTTATTAAAATTTCTTTATTTCTACCCATGTATCATGTGCTATTTGATTTCAATATTCTTTAAAAATTATTTTCTACTAAGCTTGAATTGTCAGTAAAAGCTGAATCAGAGACTAGAGCCCATCCACCTATTGCTAAGAAATCCAGGAGAAAAATATTTACTGTGAAGAAATTTATTGTAAACTAGTAGGAAGCCATGCCCTACCGTTTAAATACTCAGACGTTAACTGGTGGCACATTGCTGCCATTTAAATATTTCCTTCTACTTCTGTTTTTTTATGAAAAAAACAGGCAGAGAAGAATCAAGGGAAATAAACAAAATAGGGACTTTCCATAAAGAGGGTTTTTAGGATAGGCTTAGAATGGCCCTCCCCTACTTGTCTAATGACCGCTAATAGCCCCTGACTTTCACCAACACTGACTGGAAAGTATGTGGAAACCTCACTGAAGGCACATGTGGTTTGTTGAATAGACTTATGCTTATAATGATTTTATAATATACAAATTTCTGCCCTGACTGATGCGGTTTAGTTAGTTAGGCATCAATCTGGGCCCTGAAAGGTTGCCAGTTCAATTCTAAGTCAAGGCACATGCCAGGGTTGGGAGTTGGATCTCCAGCCTGGGTGCATACGGGAGGCAACTAATCGATGTTTATCCCTCTCCCTCCTGCTCTCTCTAAAAATCAATAAAAACATATATATATATATATATATATATATATATATATATATATATATATATATATATATATATTTATATATATATATACACACACACACACACTTAAACCCAGAGGAATGGTTCCACAATTCTCAACATATCTTGGAAATATCTTAATAAGCTCCCAAATTAAAACAAAGAAACAACAACACAATAATAAAAATAAGACCAGTACACATTGGTGTAAATTAACTCCAAAACAGTGTAGATTCTGAATGAACATTTTATTCAAGATTTAGATGCCCATCCAACTCAAGAGTAGTGAATAAGCCACAGAATGAAAATCAAAATACCACTTGGTAGCAGCATACCTGAATTCAATGTCCCCAGAAGCACAGTTAACTACAACTGTAGTTATTAACTCACAAATGCAGCACACATGAGAGCTGACAGCCTATTTTAGAAATCTAGATTGACTGTAACGGACATGAATTAAATGTTGACTGGATTAATATATCAAGAGAAAAATATATACTTTTTCATATAATTTTTAATTATTTTAGTTATTTCGAATGTATAGTTGATGGTTAGCTTTCATAGGGGAGGAATCTATAACGTCTGTGTCTTTGATTCTCAGCACACTAACATATTGTTGAGAATATAATGAGACCTCAAAATATATTTGTTGATTAATGATCACCATCTATTGGTGTTCATGTCCTTGTGCAATACCCTCTCCTTGAGTGTGGGCTGGATTGATTGACTTGCTCTTAACAAACAGAAGTTTTGGAAGGCAACCCCTTAGACTAGATTACACAAAAACTGTGGTTTACATCTTGGGCTATCTCATTCTCTTGTTCATTTTCTCTGAGGGAAAACAGCTACCATAGAACTGAGGGTGGCCTCTGGCCAAAGCCAGCAAGGAACAGTCCCTACACCCACCAATCTGTGAGCATCTAAATGCTGTCAGCAACCACACAACTGAACTTGGGAGCATATTTTCCTAGTTGAGCCATGAGATGAGATTGTAGCTTGGTGGACACCCTCACTGGGAACTCAGGAGAGACCCTGTGCCACAGGCATCAGGTAATACAAACTTATATTGTTGTCCTACAGAAACTATGACACAATAAATCTTGCTGGTTCTAAGCTTGGGGCAATTCGTTACACAGCAATGGATAACTAACACAGGACATAAAGGCTAGAGGTGAAAGAATAGAAGGCTATTGCAATAAGGCAGGCAAGGTGCTCACAGCTGAAGCAGGGTAGTAGCAGAGACAATGATGGAATTTGGAATATGTTTTTAATGCAAAGTAAACTGGTTTAACTCATGAAGTGGATATTGGATGGAAAGAAAGTGAGGGGCCAAGAATGATTCCAAGTTGCTTACTTAAACATCTGAAATAATAGAGGTGACTAACTTGGGGGGCTGTGACATTTTTGAGAAGAGCAGTTGGATGAGATGAAAGCAGGAGTTTATTTTTGACACATGAAGCTTAAGTTGAGTAGGTAGCTGAATATACAACTCTGGAGTTCAGGGGAAACTTAGATAGTAACAAAAATTGAGGAATTATCAATATTATAAGGTATTTGGTAACATGAAGAGTAAAGGTAGAGTGAGAGGGAAGTAAGAAGATTATCCTAGAAGACAAGTGAAGATAGCAATTCCAGAGCAGGAAAAGGTGATCTGTTTCATTTTTACAGTGGCCAAGAAAATCTGAGGGTTTGGTAATAAAAGTTGTGCAATAATCTAGCTCTAGTTGTCCTTTGAATGTTAGTAGTGTCTATACTCCTTAACAATGACTAAGCCTCTTTTTTCCACAGTGTATTTGAGCAAATGGCCATAAACAGTTCGACTGTTTCAAGACAAACTAGTTTCACTGCTAGAATACTCTTGATTATAAAGAGACCTATGGGTTAGTTTCTGTCCAAAATGAGAACTGAACTGACACAGTAATAGTTACCATCTTATTTAGGAATTTGTACCATGACCCTACCAAAAGAGATGACTGCCTACAAAATTACTTCAAATCTTATTACTTTTTTTCTACCAAACTCTAAATTCCTTGCTGAGAAAAATTGCTCTTTACAAAAATCTAGGCTTCCAAAATCTGGGGCTCATGGCCTCAAGGGCACCAAACTGACTGTTGCTAAATAGGCAGAGGAGTGGAGCAAATGAAGTCTTCGTCAGTGCTGTTTGCCATGCAGCTGAGCCAATGTTCAGGCCCTCATAACTGACGCATTGTTTTAAATACATGTCAACTCAATTTCCGTATGTTACCCTTCCTTCTTTCTTCCTTGATCACCATATAAAAGAAATTTAGTCAACACTAATAAAAATGAAAATCTCCCTTAGAAGAGAGATAAAAGACTTTTCACACAGGTTCAAATTAAAATTAATAATCAATTAACCAGAGACTTTATAGTGATGTGAAGTCTCTCAGGCTTGTGGATATTAGACAATACACTGGGAATCCAGACATCAGAGATTTGAAGTAGGGCATACAAGTAAAATAGTTCCATGAGCAACAGATCTAGAATTTCTGGGGCCTGATGCTTCTACAGTTTATGGGTCCCATTTTGCAAATAAGAATACAAGATTCAAATATAAAAGCCAAGATGCACTGGGAAGGAGAAATCAAAATAAATGACAAATGTTATCAATCTGGCAATCATGTTATATTAATTATCTGCCTGATGTATTTAACATGACTTTCACACATTTCTTATTTTATTTTTTTTACTTTCCTAGTCTTTGATTGCCTCTTTATGGCAATGATTTTATATCATACTTTTCTGGAGACAGTAGAAAGATAATTCAGTCTTCCCTCTGACACAACAAAACTAGTCGTTTTTTTATTAGTCATGGCTTAGAAGACTTTCCTTCAGCTTTACAACTCCTTATTAATAATATCAGTAAATTTTTTCAATTTTCTGTCAAATTTGGGAAAACCCTATCAACTTCTTTCCTCTTTAAACTGTAAAAATGTCAGGGCATCTTAAGTTTCTGTAGAGTAACTAATTGTAAATACCATTCAATGCCTCTATTAGAAACTCACTTCTTCTTTTTAGTAAATTACTGTTTCAATATGATATGAAAAACTTTTCTACAACTTCTCAATCTGAGAATAATTACTTTTGGTGTTTCTGCTCATATTTATTGTTTTTGTTTCATATTTTTCATTTTTGTCCAAATTTTCCCTCCCAGTTCTTTTGCAAATAAGTTGAAAGATGATTGGAAAAGGTCCTTTCAACTTCACAAAATCAGAAGTTTGGAACTTCTTACTTTATTGAAACAGTCAAAAATGGCTTTCCACATTGCTATGAAAATGGCATATTCCCAACTTAACTTCCCCTGGAACGTCCCACCATCAGCTAACACCACAGAGCTGACACATATCTTAAGCAGTGTGGTTATGTCCCTTTTGAAAAATATTCACAATGTATGCCCACATGGACTCATTGTGAAGCCCAATGTTTCTCTCACATCATAGAAAATCCAGCTCTGCATAGGTTGCCTTTCACAAAACACGACAAAATTTAAATCATAATTATTGAATTCTACTTCCTAGTGATAAAGAAGGCTAGGAAAGTGCCACAAAACTTTCCAATAAAATTCCAGGCCCTTACAGCTTCTTTTTTAAACCTATGACAAATCAAGCAGACCTGCCACATTATTCATCAGAAAAGGATCATTTACATGGTATATAAGCAGTTTAGAAGCATCTTGCCTCCAACACTTTCCAAATTTGCATTATTTGTGGTTTAAAGCAAATGCATAATTCACTTATTCACTGATTTATCCTTTGTTTATTTTGTATTAGACACTAGATTCTGGCAGATAAAAACAAATTCAAGACAGTCTCTCCTCCCTGAGGGTCACACTCTAACCAGGGTGACAGGAGAGCAACAGTGGACAACAACACATTAGAATAAGTGCTCAGAGAAGTGAGCATAGCACAAGTCACAGAGAAGTGGGGCCTCTGGGGAAAGGTCCCACTCCTGGGACAGTCACTCAATAGTGAGGCGTCTGAGCCCTGTGTTAGCAGACAAATAAGGCTGATACAGTAAAAAACAAAAAACAAAACAGTGTGCAAGGGCAGGAGAGGGACAATAATAGCTGAAAATCTTAGAGGAGGAGCAGCCGCAGTAATAGTCAGCATTTATCAAATAACAGATTTATTGGGTAACTTGCCCATTGTCACATGCTAGTAAATCATACAGCCAATATAAAAGCCAGACAGGCTGGCAAGTCATTTTACTGCCTCTCAGAAATAACGGCAACAATGATGATAGCAGGAGTAATAATAATACAGCTGTAGCTAAACAAAGATCAGTGTAAACAAGGAGTCAACATAGAATGCTCCTTCCTATATAACATACATCCCAAATTTATTTTCATTCCGTTTTCTTATGGAGTTATCTACCTAAATACTTCTATTCCTCTCCATTCTTTCTTCTGTAGAAATTTAAAAATACTATATTACCCAACAATTTTTACTTTTCTCAGAGGTGTCTTATCTCATTTGAAGTAAATTATAACAATCTGGTAAGAAAATATAGCCATGATTTTTTTATCTTATAAATATGAAAAGCTTAAAATAAGGAAGAAAGTGAAATTAAAATTTCAGAAATATGTGGAAGGAAGAAAAAAAAGAAAGAAAAAGGAAAAGAAGAAGGAAGGAAGGAAGGAAGGAAGGAAGGAAGGAAGGAAGGAAGGAAGGAAGGAAGGAAGGAAGGAAGGAAGGAAGGAAGGAAGGAAGGAAGGAAGGAAGGAAGGGAGGAAGGAAGGAAGGGAGGATGGGAGGAAGGAAGGGAGGATGGGAGGAAGAGAGGGAGAAATGCTTATAAATAGGAAATAAAACACGCGGGGAGAAAAGTATCCCATGCCAAGTCATAGGAAGAAAACCACGGCAGGTGCCCTCCCACCCTCCCCCACCTCTTGATTCTTGGTCAATTCATCAAAATCATTGTCTGGTTATCCATTTCTGTGTAAGCAAATTACCCCAATACTCAGGGGCTGAAAGTAAGCATTTTATTTTGTTCACATATTTTTGATGCCAGGAATTTGAAAAGGGCTTTGTTGGGCATTTGTAGCTCAAATTCCCTCCTGTGGCTACAGTCAGATGGGAGATGGAGCTGGAACAGCTGGTGGAGCAGATGGGGCCTGGCCAGACCCCACTGCCCCCCAGTCTCCTCTCCACCTCTCTCCATCTCTCACCCCCCTCTCCTACCCCTCCTTTATATATCCTAGGGCCTCTCCACTCGATCTTTCAAAGTGCACTAGTTTGGGCTTCCTGACAATATGGTGGCATCAGGGCAGTGGGACCATTTATATAGCTGCTCAGCCTTCTAGCTCATGTATTCCAGGTAGTAAGGTGGAAACTGCCTTAGCTTTTCTGTCCTAGCCTCCCATGCCAGTAGCATCATTCCTGCCATCTTTATCGGTTACAAATGAGAATAAACCCTCCCAGATTCCACAGGATTGTGGCCCCCACCTGCCTACTTTCACCACTCCAGTTCACCCCCCTCTCTGGGCTCTAGCTGTGGCAGTTCCCCTAATCCTACCTGAGTACTTATGGCTTTGCAGAAGAGGACCAGAGAAAGAAACGAGGGGAGAAAATGATCGGAAGATAAGAAATGAGATAAAACAAATGGGAAAAGCAGGAACAGAGAGATGGGCCTGGAGTCCAAATGGAGTGATTTATACTGAGGTTAAACAGCAGCCAACAAACATCTCCTGGTGGACACCAACTCCATGCTATTTGATTTCATTTTCATTTGTCTTTAGAAGGTCAAGTTGCAACAACAAATTATGTAACTCATATATTTCCTTTTTAGAATTTCTGTCCTGGTTGATACTCCTGACTGTAGTTTCAGTGGTGAACAAAAGTTAACAGACTCTTTTTAATTAAAATGTTCCTTTTGTCTAATTCACTGCAATTGTTAAAAGTTTCAGTCCGTGAATTGCTTCCCATTTAGTCTTATCTGAATATCACTGCATGTGGCTTACAGCCAACTCTTCCTCATGTTTTCAAAGCATCTTATGATAATTCCTTACACAATTAAATTTTTAGGGACAACAGTGTCCCAAAGGAAAGCCAGTGGGTTGGGGCTAGAAGATGGTACTTGACATGGGCAAAGTTGTGGAATGAGTTGATTTCTATGTTGAAATTACATTCAATTGCAGGAATTCATAATCAGATTGCGTGAATTTCAGTGTTTTTCAGAATTCTTGCAAGAGCATGACTTTTCTTTGAAGTATGTAGATAGAAATCAAAAGAAATTTCAAATGGATGACTTGTTTCCTTCTGTAGGATAATTGGTTGATATAAATTCAGTTTCCAGCAAGAAATAGGTAAGCATTGATTAAGGTCCCTATTTTTATGATTCTATCAAAAACCATTGTCCAGAAATGAACTAGGTCACAAATTGGGGAGGGAATCATGTGAATCACTTTTTTCCCCTTCTTTTTTTTTTTTTTAATATATCTTTATTGATTTCAGAGAGATGCAAGGAGAGGGAGAGAGAGAGATAGAAATATCAATGAGAGGGTCATTGATCAAGCCCACAACCGGGCATGTGCCCTGACCAGGAACCGAACCCTGATCACCTGGATCCTACGTCAACGCTCAACTGCTGAGCCACGCCCGGCCAGGCTTTTCCCCTTCTTTTAAATAAATTTTGCAAGGTACATATTGTAAATATTTGAAACTCATCAATACAAGTATATATCCTATTCTAAAGAAATCCTTATAAAAACCTTGAGAGCATTGTTGTTGTTTTTTATGGAGTCTTACAGATGGCATCTTCATGCGAGTAGAGAAAGCCCTTCAAAATGTATGTGAAAATCCACAGGGACAGCAGGAATTGGAAAGAAGGATGCCTTTTGTAAATGGCTTTAGCAAAAATGACAATGTCAGTTAGCATATTGACCGACATTTTTGAAATGTCAGAAGGAAAGGAAAATGGCTTCACTACATGCAGTTGAGAAATAACACAACAGAGCAGAGGGTCTCAGCAGGAAATGTCCCACATGGAAGCCACTAAGCCGTCCTGGAGATGACGGGCCTGGGTGTGCTGAATGATCGTAGCACATCAGACTGTTCTAACAGAGTGGGGGAGGTAGAGCTGGAGGGTGGGACTAAGAGAGCTGGCAGGGGGCAGGCAGGCTGATGTTCTTTCTCATCAGAATCCTTGACTGAGCACAGCAGGAAACCAGCAAGTGAGAGCGAATTAATAGGAGCTGCCTTACCTAGGACACCTTAAACCTTCATGCAGATGGGAGGTCATGGCCAACTCAGACATCAGCACACACAGGGATTTAGCACTCCAACAACTAGCTCTTCGTCAATATTTTAAACTTGCTAAAGGAAGGCAGTAATGGTGAAATCAGTTTGTTTTCACCACCTGTTAGTAACCAAGTATAGAGCTAACCAGAAAAATATACTTAAATAACAACTTCTATGACCCATTCCAAACCTGAAAACTGGAAATTCACCTTTATCTCACACCATCAAATAATGGTTTGCCAATGAAAATTACACAGGATAATATACTAAAGACAGCAAAATGCATGCCGTATACATTACATTAAAACTTAGGGCAACCCTTTTCAGGAACCCTCTTGCTCGTTGAGAGCATTGCTTTCTTTACACAATAAACCTTTGTACTGGAAAATTATAGTGGTGAGGTCAGATCTGCTCATTTGTTTATTTGATTTGATAATAATATAAAGAGATTTCAAATTGTAAAGCCCAGAATTTAGCAAGGAGGTAGCATCTTACTGTGGAAAGAGGGTGAGCTTGGAAGCCAAGAGTCCTGTATTGTGTTTGGGCTCCATTACTTACTTTGTGGCCTTGGAAAAGTTACTACCCTCTGTGAGTTTCCCATCTGTAAACTAGAGATGATAAAATCTCCCTTTCAGAGTTGTCCAGAGATTTAAATAAGTTCATACATGTGGAAAGTCCCCTGTGAAATATGATGTCCCATATAAATGTCACCTGCCTGCCATAGACAGAATGACTTCTATCAACAAGATTCTCTCTCAGGTATGAAAGTCAATGCCAGCAACATGACTTTACCAGTTGCTCCTAGGAAAAGACAGGGAAATGAATTATATTTACCTGGGACAGGGGTTAAGGGAAATCAATGATATTAATAAAACGTGATTAGTTATTTAGTTGAATTATCTCTATCAAAACTCCCAAAGCTCACATTTTATAAATAAAATGCTATGTGGCATAGAGGTTGCAAACTCAAATGCTTACATAAGCCAAGGAAATCATATACAGATTAATGTAAGCTGAGAATAAGAAAAACAAAGACATAAGCACCATCATGCTTGGTAAGAGACACTCAGCCTCATCTGGGGATAACTATAGGGAGTGCTGGAGACTGTGGAAAAGTGAAAAGCTCAAGTATCCTCTAAAGAAGATAGCAGATTCTTACTTCTGGCCAATTGTGGCATTAGGAAAATTTGGATCTAGTCTTCATAGATTGCCAATATTTTCAAGAGAACATGGAAATCTAGTTGTACATATAAAATCATTCCTTTTTAAATGTTGGCTCATGTTTTTCCCCCTGAAACGCCACATAGAACAAAATCAGGGCCCAAGAAACACTTGTTCCATTGGGTCTATTTGCTGGTTTACACACTCTGAAGTGAGAAGACAAGAAGCAGAAAGTGTAGGGGTTAGAGGGTGAGTAGATATCTTACTGATGCCAAGACTCACTATAATTTTTGATTAGCTAACGTGGAATGTGAATGCTATCAAACAAGGCAGTCATAAGAAAAGTGAAAGCTGAAGTCAGAGGCAGGTCATTTGTGGGAAGTAACTGCTGAGATGCCTGCCCTCATGTGAAACTGACCTTTTCTTTTTTTTCTCTTGAGCTAAACATTGCTGAGGCCAATGCTCATGGAGATGAAACCAAGCCATCCCTCTTTGGCCAAGGAGCTCTTAATAACAAAAGGGGTGGCATGACTATGGACCAGGGACAAGGTAGGCTGGTGGTGGAAGCTTATCCCAATTGGATCAGCTGAGCAAAGGAAATTGCACTGCCCTTCAGAACAGAGACTTCTAGAGAAACGTGAAACAGAAATTATAACTCAGTCCTGTAGTTGTCACAGCAATATTTTTATGATATCTGAGATAACAGAAAAAAGGACAATGTGTGCAAAAATTATAAACACCAGCCTTTAAACAAAAAGCAACTTCCTGAGAACAAAGACTGGCTTTGCTATTGGAAAGAAATTCTCATTAGTTTGTTCATTTGATGAGCATCCAATTCCTTAAGCCAGTAGCTCCCAAACAACTGAGGAATCTAGAGCTGAATAAAATGGCAAAAAATTGAATTTATCGACCTGTTTTAATTTTAAATTGGACATAGGACTGGTGTGTGTGTGTGTGTGTGTGTGTGTGTGTGTGTGTGTGTGTGTGTGTGTGGTGAAGGTGGTGCTAACAATCAATTAGGAGCTGTTAGTCCCAACTTTTTAAGTGCAGAATTTTTGATACTTTAGGGTTTCCCAATAAAAAATATACTTTTTGATTGGTTCAAAATAACTGATTTAATTGAAACCACTAGTAAAATAATTATTTTCTTCTTACACAGCTTCTGGGAGATCAGCTGTAGATGCAGCAATAAAAAGAGAATTTGAATATTTACTCCTGATGTGAAAAGAAACCCCATATTCCAGGTTGCCAAAATACATTTACAATTGAAAAAATAATGTAAAGATATAATTGTAAGGTATGCATATTTTTCCACCCACATTTTTCCTAGACTTCATCCCTTTGTCCATCCAAACTCATGACCACTGTGCAGCTTGGTTTATGGATGTCATAGTGCACTCGAAGCATATCTTAAAACCTTTGGTATCCTATCAGGGGACCCATGCCAGGAGATAAGTGCCCTGGAAAATAGCTCTTTATCTTGTCGCTCCAATTCGTTCACTTATTTAGGCACGTATTTACAGAGAGGTCAATGTGCCAGGGGCAATGATAAGCACTGAGCTTGCAAAGCAGGGCTTCCATGACCTTGCCTGCAGGGAGGGGAGATGTCCCCCAACCTGGCCACCTGACCGTCCTTAAGAAGCTGCTTATTTTGTTAGTTCCTTGAAGATTGACCCTGAAGTCAAGGATGGTGATTTTTATGGCTGTCTCCTTAGCGACTAGCAGATGCCTGTGTTCACCATGCATATTTGATGAATAAATGCGCTAGTAACACCAGGAACAGAGCTTTGGAGGAGAGCTGGAAACACGTCAAAGAGTTTGGGGAGACATGTTTGTGTCTGGTGCAACCTTATGCCTTGGAGATTCACAGGGGTTCATCCAACCCAACCCCCGAACTGCCATGGTAATAACTGACCCCAGACATTAACCTGTGAGGCTTGGTTTTGCCAGGAAATTCTTCATGACAGGGATGGATTTGTTTTAATTTACTACTTTCCCCATCTGCCTTGAATTCACAGGAGTGTGAGGAAATGTCTGGAAATTTGAGACAATAGATAAAATAAAATGGGAAACAATGCAGACCCCTTTGAGAATGTGATCATCGGCTGGTAGTAACGGCTATCAACAGGTATGTAAGATGTTTTGCATCCGCCTGGCTCACCCAGGTAGGTTTGAGAATGAGAACACCCCATAATGAGCTCAGGCATCCTGGAATGTACTGAAAAGCAGAAGGGGCTGATTCCTCCCACCCCAGACAAATCTTTATACATTTAACTGGTAAAAAAGAGTCATTTCATTCCTTAATTCTGCAGCTTTAGGAGGAACTTTCATGATCTACTTGTATTTCTCATCTGTTGCTGGAACTTGTCATTAAAAGGAGTTAACTTCACTTACATTTTTAATCACATGGTTCTCTCTCTTACATTTTAAACTGTGCCCAGTTTATCTGTGGCTTGGAGTTCCCTGTGACGTCAGTAATAACTGACCTATTTATCTATGCCCTCGGCTGCTGATCTGAAAGTGGAGGTTTTAAAGGAAGGACATCAGAAATCATTACCTTAGTGCGTGCACAATTACTAATAGGAAAAACCCAGAGAGGGAGAGAGAGATGGGGGAAATTCTCTGTGAACCCTGAGTATAAGGAGAAATCCCTAGGAAAGTTAGCAAATGCCTTCTTTAAAACCAGATCATTATCTCTGCTTGTAATCTCTGAGCTGATAGGAACCTTCCTTTATAAACCTCCCCAGCAAGTCACCTAAGGGTACCAGGTTCAGTTCCACCAGCCAATTAACCAAGACATTACCTCATCAGCAAAGAAGTCCCATTAGCCACGTCCACTCTGAGGTCAAACCCCTATTCCTGGTCTCTGGAAGTTTCTCAGTTTCAAAGCAATTACAAATATGACCACTCTCCCCTGGGGACAGGCTGCTCAAGGCATCACTGTCTTGATCAGTAAGAGAGAGGAATTCACTGAAAATTCTGAAAAATGAGAGGAACTATAATTTTAGAAAAATACCAGTTCCAAGTTATATGGGGATAAATGGAGTGAGGGAGGTGGGGAAATCAGTATTTCAGAAAAAAAAAAAAGTCTAAGAAGCCTTTCCCTCAGAGCTGATGTTTAAAAGGAAGAAGACAATTGGGCTTCCATTTGGTCCTCCCATGGGCTGGGTGGGTCTCCCAGGTGACTTGGAAGAACAGTCCCCTTCCACTGTGGCAGGAAGCCACTGTCTCTTCCCACTGTCCCCACAGTAAAAGCAGAGCTCACATTGCCTCCTCTAGGAAAAAAAAATTAATGCCAAAAGAGTAAGGCTTAA
Source organism: Miniopterus natalensis (assembly GCF_054644295.1). Taxonomy (NCBI): domain Eukaryota; kingdom Metazoa; phylum Chordata; class Mammalia; order Chiroptera; family Miniopteridae; genus Miniopterus; species Miniopterus natalensis. The sequence continues at coordinate 132,139,726 of NC_142081.1, forward strand.
AGTCAGCCACAGGAGGGAGAGGTGAGGGAGCAGATCAAGAATTGCTGGGGGCAGGAAGAGGAACCAGCTCCCGTAGGTAACACTGGAAAGGCCGGTGTTTGCCTTGACAAGGGGAAATGTGCGAGGGACGGGCTCCAAGTGAGAGAGAAGGAAAGGGGAGTGACAACCAGAGTGTAGACAGTCTCACTGCATGATCTTGTTTTGCATCCTGTGGGTAGAAGACAAATGCAGGGAAACAGTTAAGAGAGAAGATTGATTTTGAGAAAAAGGATGAGTGGCGTCATCAAAGCTGAGATAGAAAGCGACAAGCAGAACTGAGCTGGCAGGATCTCCCCAGTGTCGATCACCACGAAGACTCGCACAAGCAAAATGTGGTTTAATAGCAAATCAGAAAGAAATCAAGACAAATTATAGGTATTTGACATTAAAAGTTATCTGCTAGAGCAGCAGACACAAGTCACTGACAGTCTATCGAGAGGCTCCACCTGCCATAAGGTAGGACCCCCAGAAACTCCCCTGGGAACATGAAATGACAGAGGGTGGGACTTGAGGAGGGGCATTGGGATGGAAATGCTGTTAGTCTTATTCTGAACTTATAGGATGCCTATGAAAGAAACAAACCTAAGAGTTGGTGCCATGGACTGAATGTTTGTCTGCTCAAAATTTATTTGTTAAAGCTCAGCCCCTAATGTGATGCTATTTGGAGATGGAGTCTTTATGGAAGTAATTATATCTAAATCAGGTAAGGCCCTGACCCAATAAGGTTAGTGTCCTTATAAGAAGAGGAAAACAGACCAATGAGCTCTCTCTCTCTCTCTCTCTCTCTCTCTGAGCAAGCACAGAATAAAAGGCCATATGAGGACCTAACGAGAAGACAGCCATCTACAAGCCAGGAAGCAAGGGCCTCACCAGTCACTGAATCTGCCAGCACCTTGATCTAGGACTTCCAGCCTTCAGAACTGGGAGAAAGTAAATCTGTTGTTCAAGCCACTGGGACTGTGGTATCTTGTTATAGCAGCCAGCATTGACTAAAACGATTGGTTAAATGGTTACTACTGAAATTATGCTGACAAGAGTAAAACCCAGAGTTTAAGAATTATTTAATATCCAAACCGTCTGGACTTTATCTTCAAATTCCTAATCTTCAGAGCCCTTTCTGAACTGATGGTACCTGACTGATTACTAAGTTCTCTCTGGAATCTGTGATCTTCACATGACTTTGAAGCTTGAGGGTGGCTAAATGTTTGCAAGATTACAGAATCAGCCATAATAAATTTATAATAAGCCCTGGCACTCGTGGCTCAGGTGGTTAACGTCATACTGTGCACTGAAAGGTTGCTCATTAGATTCCAGGTGAGGGCACATGCCTGGGTTTCGATCCATGTTTCACTCTCACATCGATGTTTTTCTCTCCCTCTCCTTTCCTGTCTCTCTAAAAATCAATTAAAAAATATATTTTTAAATTTAAAATCAGCTTTGGCAAAATGAGAAGCAACTCACAAAACTGTAATACATGACCAATGACCTTAATGGCAGTTATAGAAAACATTACTCATTTTCTGATAATCACTAACATGTATTTATTATTATGTATAAGTCACTGCTCTAATCACTTTGTGTACATTATTTTATTCTTACAATAGCCTTTTGACATTAATTAGGTGTCATTACATCCTTATTACAAAGATCGGTGAGTAATCTGAAGCACAAAGTTAGGGAATCTCCTCAAAGTCAGAGCTCACAAAGGGTTGAATTTGGTTTTGAACTTGGGTGCCTAACAGTTGGACCAGTGTCCTCAATCATTTTCCTGGGATGCCTCTACAATGAGTCTTCCTAGGTTATTCTTCCAGTGCTATTGTGTATTTTTAGCAAACCTGATATTATCATAAAGTATTTTTACACAAGGAAAATACTATGAGCTTCACCTTGCATAAATAAACTGTGGAAAAGCCCCACAAAATACTGGGAATTTCCTCATGCATCCCCCATCGTGTTTGCACAGAACAAACATGAAAGGGTGGCTTCATCTCAATGAGAGAAACTGCCCACTGACTAAATGCCTGGCTTTGGTGGTTTGGAATAGTATATTGACTTCACTAAGCCTACTATTTGCTAAAGTTCCTCTTTTCTTTGTTCTTTGAAAATACTACGTTAGTGTTAGAGCTATATAGTACAACTTATGATATGACTGGATAAGATTAATTTTTAATCAATGCAACTAGGAGAAAAATATGCATGCATTTCTTGTAGAAATATATGCACTCATTTGTATGTGTGTTAAAGGCACAGGTTGTTTTCCCCTCACTGAGATACTCTGCTCTTCTATTTAAAGAACTGTTTCTTTATAAATAGTAATCCTCTATATGACATTTTATGAACAGAGAATGATAATCTGTTGGACATTCAAATTACAGTAATTATAAGCTTTCAGGGAATATATGCATTATTTCCTTCTACTGAGTCAGGTTTTTCCACAACTATCTGGCACTATCACCTATGAAAGTGTTCCCTCAAAAATTATATATGTGTATATATATATGTATATATATATATATATATACACATATATATATACACACACACACATACATATACATATATATATATATATATATACACATATATATATAACTTCAATACATGCATAGAGCTGGGAGAGATTATGCAACTGCAGTCTTGCTTGTTATAAATACTGAGAAAAGATTTTATATAATGAGATGAGAGTCAGGAATAGCAATACAGAATATTTACTGAATATTTGGTGTTTCAGCTACTGTTCTAAGTGTTTAATTTTCATGAATGCATGTATTTTTCACCGTGTGAGGGTGATTCTATTTTTATCCACTTTTTTATGTTTATTTATGTGCATTTTTCATTGACAATTGGGGTATTCTCCATGGCAAACAAGCTATTAGTAGGAAACTGGCTGCCTCCTTTTCCAAAGGGAATTGATTTTGTTACAATTTTATTGCTACTTTTGAGAAGGGCAGATAGACTTATCACGATTCATTATGAGATAGATGCCAGTTAAGTGAATATATTTAGCACATGAATAAAAATAATTCTGTGCTTGCATATATTTATTAGAAACCATAACCCTTTGATTCTTAGAAGCTTATACAATCCTGGACCATGATGTCATAAACAAGAAAAATCCAATTCACAAAACCCCCTAGAAAGCCTTGGGTTGTTGTTGTTTTTTTTCAGGTTTTTTGAATATAATTTCTTTTCAAAATATTTCACTCTTTCAGAAAAGAGTGTGTTGCCATGAAAAGGTTTCCATGCAAAAAACATTGCCATTAGGATACAACAATTAAAATGCCAACAGAGTTCTGAAGTACAAGAAACCAAACACAATATTGCTTAAGAAAATTTAACTGGAATCATTACACTGTCAACATAACAGAAAAACAAGAGCAAACATTCTTAGATCATTCTGAAACATTAATCACATTGCAATTTTTGATGATTCATGATTCAACTAGCTCCTAAACTTATTCATAGATGAGTCACTGAGTGTCTGATTGGGATATTAAACTATTTCTGATAATCAGTTCTAATCCTGTTACACATTTTTCCTAAAACAACCGAATCATGTTGATCCTGAAGCTCCTAAGAGATTCAAATCTGCTGAACAGAATTTGATTAATGGTGATTTGAATAGATGCAATTTTGCATCTTCTTGGAGTTGTCCTATGTCTGAAAGAAGGAAGTGTGCCAAATTTATTCTTGAAAAAGACCCAAGAGATTTCAGTGGGCCCAATATCTCCATCTTACAAGGAAGCCAAGTTCAAGGAAACTGGATGGTTTGGATCTTGTTCTAGAATAAGAACCTCAAATGAGCCCCCATAAAAGCAGTTTGGGGATTCAATGTTATGGAAACTGGCTCTTAATTAGGATCTTAATACATTTGAGAAACTCTGATTTCAGGACTTTAGATCCTTTCCATTCAAGGCAAGTTCCCTGGGCTGACAACTTTGGTGTCACCTGAGAGCTTGTCAGTCAGGTAGAAACTCAGTCCCCACCCAGACCTGCTGAACCCAATTCTGCATTTCAACAGGCTCCTAGATGATTGTTCACCATGCACATAGAAGACTGAGAAACAATGGTGAGATTCAGGAAAGGGAAATCAGGAAAGGACCTTTTTTCTCTGGGGCTTCCCATACTATACTTAGTGTTACATGCTGGTTATTTATATCTCAGCTCTCCCAACAACACTGCAGAGGAGGTGGTATTTCCCAAATTTTTTAGATAAGGAAACTGATGCTATAGGAGTCCAGTAATACACATGGAAACACCTGAGCTGAAACGGACTCCCTCAGTCATCTGACCATCCCCAAATTCCAGATCCAGGGCATGGTGAGTCCAAAGTCTGACATCAACTTTCGTTCCTTAGTGACTCCCCGTCCCAAAGCAGAATAAACTATTTCACTTTTACAAATTATTATATTAGACCCCCATATAATCACTTTCTGTGCCAAAACTGTGAGAAGTAACATTTGAATGTGTTCTTAAGAGAAGGCATACTAAAGAAAAGTGGGAAAGCTGCCTTCTGCAGTGTCTTGGTAGGTGGGGCAGAGTACAAATTTACCCACCTGGGCAGGCCTTTTGCAGACATCTGACAGGAACAGCAGCGCTGTGGGGCTGTCAGTAGGGCTCCTCCACTTCTGTTGAATAAGGGTAACTAATATTCACTTCCTCTACCCAGCACTCAGCCACCTTCTCCCCCTGCATGCCCTAGTGCCCCTGTAGGAGTCAAATGTAATCAGTTACATAAAACTGTGTGCTGGGAGCTGAGGGGTGAGACATCAACCCATTTCTGAAAAAGCCCACAAGATGTGCTCTTAAGAGAAGAAATTCAGGGTAGTGATAAGCAAATTTAAAGACAAAAATTATTTTTTATTTTCAAGAAAATGGAAGTAGTAAAGTTCCCTTGAAGTCTACTTCACAGCTGTTCCTGAGGGGGCTGTAAAATAAAAGGCAAAACAGGCAGAAATTACTTTTAAAATGCAAAAATGACAAAGGGAAATACTACTGTGGGTAGGTTATAAATGACTTTAGAGGTTTGGGGAAGCTAAATCATCCAGGCCAACTGAAAAACAGTCATTTTAATCTGAAGACAGTAAACCTCTCCCTGTATATTGCTATGTATTGGAACACCCTCTTATTAAATTATAGTGTTTTATAACTAGTGAATAAAATTGCTATCATGTTTACTGTGCAAAATCTCACTATTTTTCAAGTGGATATGTATTTTAATATGAAATTGAAATTTAATATCACAAGCACCAAGCAATAAAACCAACCCACCTAGTTTCAAATGCTGCTTAAATTATTTTTTGAATTTTGTATCTAATAACATAGTACAATAACCCTGAAACAAGATTAACACTGTGATACTATTTGTTTAGGAAACCAAGAGTGTTGCTATGGAAACAGAAATGCTGCATAACTATGGAAACGGTGACAGTGTTGTGTAAATAATGATACTGAAAGGAGGAACCATGCAAACTTAACATATGAATTCTAAGAAAAAGAATAGAGAATAAGGAGGCGGGGAGAAGGAGATCACATTTTTTGTAAAAGAAGCAAAAATTATATATATTTTGTCTCCTGATAGGCCTTTTAAACGATGTTTTCAAAAACTTGACAGTATCTTCTATAATCTAATGTTAGTTTCTCTCTTCTCATTAACTCTCTAAATTGTAACTTATTTTATTTTTTATAACCTAATGAGAAAATTCATTGAAAACTGTTTTTGATCCTACTTTACCTTGATGGTCTTTTATAGGACAAGTTACTTTTCCTAAAAATGCTAAAATAGAAAACAAAATGCAGAATGCGTCTGTTTATTACATTTAGAGATGCAAAAATTATGCTTTCTAAAAACTTGTATATAGTATTTACCAAACACAATTTTAAGTTGAACTATTACAAGAAAATTAGTTTTTTTTATTTAATGTTATGACTATTGGAAACCAAAAATGGAATCCACATTCTTTTTTGTTCATTTGTGTCTCTGAGTCTCTGGCTGCCTCTTTGGCTTGGAAGGTAATGGTCCTGTCTTACACACCTTCAAAATTCCCGATACCAACAAGACGGTTACACGCCCAGGAGATGCTCACACGTTGTGGAACAAATGGACACATAAAGTTACACAAGCAATGGAATAGAGTAAAACAATATCACACACTAAACCCAGCAGAATGCAATGATGACATGAGTGTGCTCTGTTGTGAGTGTGAGAACACCAACCTCACTCTCATGTAAAAGGCGATTGAGGATGAGAACAGGAGCCCTGTGAAAGGGGTGAAGCAGCTTCTAGAGAGGGAAGGAAGCTGGAGGCTGGCAACGAAAAGCAGGTAAAGGGCTCCAGGCCTATTTCCGGGCCTCCCTGAGGTTTCATTATCTTATGTGTCTCCCAATTATGAAAGGGCAGAGAGAGAGGGACATTTGGAGCCAAGAGCCCTGTTTGCTCTTCACTTGCTATTTCCTAGTTAAGGAGACTTGGGCAAGTCAATAGTTCATGTGTAAACACTACTATGTATCCTGGCATTTTTTAAAACTCCGGGCTAATGCTTTTTTTAAAAATTGTAATTCTGTTATTTAATAGGGCAACACATAAACATTTTAAATGACGAGCTTGTAGCAGATCATTAGTTTTCTTTTTTCTTTCTTTTTTTTGTTTTTTTGTTAATCCTCACCTAAGGATATTTTCCCACTGATTTCAGATGGGAGGGAGGGAGGGAGGGAGGGAGGGAGAGAAACATCAATGTGAGGGGGACACATCAAATTGTTGCCTCCTGCATGCGCCCCAACAGGGCCACAGATGGAGCCTGCAACCCAGGTTGGTGCCCTTGACCAGGAATGGAACCCAGGTTCCTTAGGTGTGCAGGCTGCTGCTCTATCCACTTGGCCACACTGGCCAGGGCTGGTTTTCAAATTGTTTCAGGGGAAGGGAGGAGTGGGGGGTTCCATGCCTTACCCCCATTTCCCAGCCCCACCCCCACCCCTACGCCCCTTAGAATGACTCTAGCTCCCTCACTTAAGAAACTGCCTCCTTCAAAAGTTTTTCTTGAAAAATTGGCTCCAATGCTTACAAAAACCAAAACAAAAACAAACTTGAATACCGCCAGACAAGAAATCCTTCCAGCTTTATTTTTCCAGGATTTGATGGTTACTTTCAATGAATCTAGAATTATGAAATAACCCCTAAGAGCGTGTTCTTCATCAGAAGATCAGTGGAACCTCTTTGAGGCAGAGCTAAGAGTCAGTTACATATCACAATACATGGAAGGGCAGGACATCTCTACTGAAAATCTCTCATGTGCCAAGAGCACTTCTTGGCGGGGACACAGTGGTGAACGAGGCCACGCGATCACACCATGAACATCAGGATCTGTGCTTGCTGCTCTGCAGTCTTAAATTCTGAAGTATTTTATCATCAAAGTTGTGTTGTTTTAAGTGAAGTCTGATGGCATGATGAAGAATAAGTGCCAGCGTAGCAGATACAGGGCAGGAGACAGATGCAGGGGGAACCTTATGCACAAAAATACTATTTTAGCTCCGCCTGCTGTAACAAAACACCACAGACTGGGGGCTAAAATGGCAGACATTTACTTCTCATTTTGGAGGCTGGAATATATAATATGATGTGTGATATAGATATATAGTATATAATATATAATATACAATAGATAATACAATACACACACACACACACATACTGTTTGTTTCTTTCAAGAACCCTGTCTAATACAATCACCTTTACCAAAACTTTTTCAAAAAGGAGAATACTTTATGTTGAAGATAGTACCCCGTGGGTGACTAGAGGCGCGGACTGCCTTATTCTGGCCGAGAGATTTCAAGGGTGAGCAGCCCTGGCAAACAGTGGGTTCCTTGGAACAAAGAGCAGATAACTTACTCCCATCATAAAAGCCTGCCTCCTGCTCCCTGGGTTCAGGTGCACCTTCTGAAATTTGATGCGTGCATGTGGGAATGCACGTGGCCCTCGCTGAGTCACTTCTTTGGGAGGGGAACTGAAATTGCTGATGCTGGCTCCTGATGCTGCCTCGCTGAGCCCTGTGCTCCGGCCTGAAGGATGCCTGCTTTTCTCAGCATCCAGGAGGCTGTAGCCAGCCAACTGGGCATAGTTTATATAAAACATTTCAAAGATTCTACAGTCAGGTTCCTCTCAAATACATTGTGTGGTGGTTTGAAAATATGCCTAGGAATCCTTTGACAATCCTACTCTCAAAAGGAGGAGTCTGCCCCCCTTGAGTGTGGGCTGGACTTGGTGACTTGCTTCTAACAAATACGATGTGGCAGAACTGACAGTGTGACTTCTGAGGCTAGGTTTAAAGACCCTAGAACATCCTCCCAGCTCACTCTTGAGTCCCTCTAGGGAAGCTGCTGCCATGTTGTGAGAACCTCTCACCCCGGTCAAGCCTTCAGAGGGCTGCAGCCTCAACAGATACTCGACTGTAACCTGGACCTGCCAGAACCACACTTTAAGCCACATCCACATTCCTGAGCCACAGAATCCATGGAATAATGTTTATTCTTGTTGTTAGCTGCTACCTTTTGGGGGTGATGCTACACAGCAATGATAACTAAATAGATTGCAAAAAGCATAACACTGGGATAAATTCATTCTCCTATAGGGTGTCAGAAATGTAATCATCGTGAACCCATCATCACCCACACAACAAAAATAGAAAAATAAAAGTAATTAACAGTAAGCATGTTTTGATGGCATTTGGCACATAATTATAACACCCACTTTGGTCTTATCACCAGAGCCACAAAGGATGTAATGAGCCATTCCATGGACATAGCCAGATAAACAACATCTACCACCATCATCTATATGGTGTGATAAAACCAGTTGAGTGGCCCAATTATACAGTGATAGAAGTAAAAAATATTTTTTTAAATATGAAAATTTAGCTAAAGCATCAGAAAGACCTCTTCAACCTTTTACTAAGTGTGACCATAGCAAAGCTGTAAAACCTCTTTGATCCCTCGGTGACTTATTTGTAAACAATGAAACTATTGATTCCTAGATGTCTGGGTAATTTTGATGATTACATGAGAAACATAATAATAGCATTTCCTATGTACCAAACACTAGGTAAAGGCTTTAGAGCCATAATCTATATTTAACTCACTTAGAATTGTGCTGGGCACGTGATAGGCAATCAATAAACCACAGTTTCTATCTATCCCAACACAGCAGGTTTATGCATGAACATGGACCCATGATCTCCTTTATGTGCCTTAATATAAAATCCATTACATCTCCTCTCTGTTATTATGGTAAACATCTTCTTGTAGCTGTGCTCTACCTGAAAGGAAATAATTCATGCTTTGTGATTACAAAGCAATAAATATTAAAATGAACCATATTAATGAATATTTTAAAGTTACCATTATCTAGTGTGGCTTTACTCAGGTAATAGAAGAAACATCCTCACTTAGCTGGGGTCATAAAGAGGGGAAGGTCCACTTCATTCTGTCCCTGAGCACTTCACTGAAGCCTGAGGTCTCGTATTAACTTGGGATCTCAAATGTGGGGTGCAAACACCCCAATGGCTGCATGAAATGATGCACTGGAATACAAAGTATAACTGTTAGAATTTCTACTTACATGTATTCTGATCTGATTGATCTGATATGTTCCGCGTATCTTTTATAATATTCAAAATATAACAGAAGACTTCTATATCTATAACTTACAAATCAATAAATATTAATGTCTTTGGCTATTTATGATTGATAACTTTTTGCTGATGAGGTACACCTTCCCAAAATGTTTAGAAATTGCTATTTAGATTGTCATTAAAATTAGGGTTGCAACTGACACTTAGCATTTATATGAACTGAGACTAATTGTTCCACCCAATTTACAACAAACTTGTTTCACAAAAATACAAATAAGAAAATGTCTAGACTTAGGACTATTTCAGAATTCTAGGTAAGGCAAGGTATTCCCATGTAAATAGTCATAAGGTATGAAGGGCAGGAAGCGATAAGCAAGGGAAAACCGCTCCTGAACCAAAGACAAATATTCAGAACATTATTTGCTCTACAGTTTAAAATGTTTCCTATCTTTGCTGTTCATTGAGAAAATCTTGGAGTTTTCTGACAGAACCCTGGAATAGTCAAGGGTCACAATCTAAGTCTTTAAAACATGTCATGATATGACACCAAAAGCACAGGCAACAAGCAAAAATAAACAAGAGAGACTACATTAAACTTCTGCACAGAAAAAAAAAAAATCAACAAAATGAAAAGGCAGACTACAGAATGGGAGAAAATATTTGCAAATTATATGCTTCATACGGCATTAATGTTTAAGTTATAACCGGGCAAAGGAATCTGGATAGATATTTTTTCCCAGAGAAAACACAAATGACCAACAGGTACATGAAAAGGGGCTCAGTGTCACTACTGATCAGGGAAATGCAAATCTAAACCACAGTGAGATTTCACTTCATGCCTGTTAGAATGGCTAGTATCAAAAAGATAAGAAATAACAAGTGTTGATGAAGATGTGGAGACAAGGGAACCCTCCGTTAATGGGAATATAAACTGCTACAGCCATTATGGAAAACAGTATGGAAGTTCATCAAAAAATTTAAAATAGAACTATTCAATCCAGCAATCCCACTTCTGAGTATGTATCCAAAGGAACTAAAATCACTGTCTCAAAGACAGCTATACGCCATGTTCATTGTAGCATTATTCACAACAGCCAAGACATGGAAACATCCTAAGTATGAGTGGATAAAGAAAATGTGTTATATACATACAATGGAGTATTATTTTGGCCATAAAAAGAAGGAAATCCTACAATATGGGACAGCATGGATGGACCTTGAGGGTATTATGCCAAGTGAAATAAGCCAGACACAGAAAGACAGATACTGTATGATCTCACTTACATGTCTATAATAGTAAACTCTAGAAAGAGTAGAATGGTGGTGCTGGGGATCTAATGTACAGCATGATGACTGACTATAGTAATTAATACTGTATTGTATACTTGAAATTCTCTAATAGGATAGATCTCAAGTGTTCTCAAAAAATAAAGTGATAACTATGTGAGATGATGGATGTCTTAATTAGCTTGAGGTGGTAATCATTTTGCAATGTATACATATATCAAACCATCACATTGTACATCTTATATACATACAATTTTTCTCAATTATACTTCAATAAAACTAAAAGATACAATAAAATATGTCATGCATTTCTGAGACAAATGGTGAGCAGTAGCTTGGTATGCACCATGAGAAACCATGTCCTTTTTTAATTTGTATCAAAATAGGTTTTTACTGAACTGCAGAAAAGTGTTGGATTTGAGTGTATGTTACCAAAATGATGATCCACATAGTGGGGGGAAAAACAATGATACTTTGCTGTCAGTCTTCTAAACAATGCAGGGTGTCTTATGCAGACAGTTATGTTGGTTTTATTAATTTGACAATCTATAAACAAACTATAAGTAGATAATTTCATCAACTCTCTATTCAATTGCTCCAATGCTCATTTTTATTTTTATTTTTTTTAAAGCTTTTTTTTTTTTTAAATATATCTTTATTGATTTCAGAGAGAGGAAGGGAGAAGGAGAGAGAGAGAAACATCAACGATGAGAGAGTCGTCATTGATGAAAGAGTCATTGATCGGCTGCCTCCTGCACACCCCCGACCCGGGATCGAGCCCGCAACCCGGGCATGTGCCCTGACAGGGAATCGAACCACCATATCCTGGATCCTAGGTCAAAGCTCAACTGCTGAGCCACACCAGGCCAGGCCAATGCTCATTTTTAAATGTGACATCAGCCTTTCTATCTATATTTTACTAACTGCAATATCATAATAGAATTATTCACTTTTAATTTTTATTTCAGTTAATGAAAATACAAAACAGGTACTCTTAATAAGCACACATAGCCTAGATAAACTCCTTCATTCTTATTGGTGCAGTGAGGTGTGTAAGAAATTTTTTTAAGTACTCTTATTACTGCATACCAGCTAGAGATTGCCACCTCAGTGATCATTTGGTCATAGTATACCAAAGAGTTTAAAGAATAGTGGGTTATTTGCAGTGTATTTCACAAGTGCAGAATATCCAAGAAGAAGTCTTGCCAAGCATTTGAGGTGACTAATTATTTGACTGTAGCATATTGCAAATTTTAAAGTTTTGGAGTGAGTCAAATTTCCATTGTGGTTTTCTGCTACCGCCTCATCTCACTATCTTTGATATTTAAACTTACATCTTAAAATTTTCCTCAGAGGAAAATATAATTATGATGATATTGTATTCTGCACAGTAAAAGTAGACCTGAATGAGCTGTTGAAAGAATGGGCCATAATATGTCATAGCAAATATGGGCAAGTGTTATGTCCACTAATAGAACATTAATAGAAAAAGTTTTCAATAACAGGTCAAAGCTATATTTTTTAAAAATCTAAGTTGATTATTAAATAAAGTTTTTTCACATTACTTGTGCTTAAATATTGAAAATGAATGTGTTTAGGTAAGCTCTACAAGAGGCAATAAATGTTTCTATTTTAAGAATAAAATTCAATTTTCTTTAATTATTTTAAATGATAAAGTCATTCTGTGGTAGGCAGTGAGACAGACATGAGCAGAGCAAGGAAGATGGGCTAGGTACAGAGGTCATCAGGGTAGAAAGCCCTAGGTGCCTAGCAAGGGACAATTGTAGGGTAGGCTGGGACCTTGCCCCTAGGGTAGCCTTTCCTCCCCTAGCATATCGCTGGTCAAGTAGATTGGACCCCCTGACCTTTCCTCCCCAGAGATAACATCTAGGCCTCAACTGTATTTGGACTCCAGGCCCAGAAGAGCAACAAAACCAGCCACAGCTGACCTCCGGACCACATGCATTGAATAATGACCCCCTGCCCTGGTGCCTGCCAATCAACTAGTAGAGGAGACTGCAACCCTGAAAGGACACACCTGGAAAACTGCTGAATATTCTACTGAGATCTTCCCTTGGAAACCCCTAAAATCTCCGCGCTTAAAACCATTAAGAGGGAGGACCCAAAGCTCTCCCTCCTGGGAGCACACCTGTGCCTTTCCCTCTCCCTTTCCATTTCCCTTTCCCTTTCCCTTTTTCTCCCCCCACCCCAGCCCCCAGGCCCATTGCCATTAGCTTCCTCACTCCCAACCTCCAAGGGCCCTTCCTTTGCCACTATAACTTGTTTCCTAAGCCCATTTCTTCTAGGAATTGCTTCTTCTACCTCTGTGATTTTATAAATAAATGTTCTCTTGAAGTTTGGGTTTTGGCTCTGAATTCTTTCCTGGCCAAAACCCAAGTACCAAGGTTGCTGAACCCAAGTCCAGTTTGACCCATGGGTCCCACCCCTGGTGCCCTTCCACTGCTTGCAACAATTCCCTGCAATAAGGGCGTTCCCATGAGTATTTCATGCATGTTATTTTAACATTTTTACACTAATTATACAGTTGTATGGAAATAACAAAATAAAAATTTTCATTTTTGCATTTCTAGTGTTGTTGAAGTTAGAATATATCATAGTGTAGATGCACATCCTTCTGGAAACAGCATGATAAATAACCTCCTCCTTCTCCACAATAGATAAGCACTTTACCTCTCCCTCTCCCGGGGATACATTTCTGCCCAACTTAAGTCTCTTTCCATCTAGTGAGAACATTGGAAACGCAGAGATGGGGACTAGGCTTTTGTCTCAACTTTCATCTTCAAAAACCATGAACTTTGCTTTCTTCCTCTTGACTCACACTCTTCTTTTGTTCTTTTAGGCTCTTCAGAGAGTGTAACTCTTTGGAGGTCTCAGTCTCTATTTCTCCCCTGTTATCTGAGTTTTAATAGCCTTTATTGTTGGAATTCCTCTTGTGGCCTTCAGTGGATGACTTGCCTTCTATATTATTGCTATGTGTCCCATGAGGATGGCTCACTCCATTCACTGTAAACTCTCGGTGGGACTGAATGACATCTGATACGGTTATGCCTAGCATGTTAGCTTTCTGGGGCTGCCAAAATGAAAAACCAAAAACTGGTGGCATATTAAACAATAGAAATGTATTATCTCACAGTTCTGGAGGCCAGAAGTCTGAGATCAGGGTGTCAGCAGGGTTGATTCCTTCTGAAGTTTCTGAGGGAGAATCAATTCCAAGCCTGTTTCCTGCTTTTGGTGGTCTCCTGGCAATCTTTGGTGTTTCTTGATGTGTAGTTGCATTGCCCCAATCTCTGGCTTCATCTTCACATGACCTCTTTCTCTGTGTGTGCCCTAGTCTCAATCTCTCCTTCTTATAAGATCAGCAGTCATATTGCTTTAGGGCCCATTCTAGTGGCTTCATTTTAACTTAATCCCCTCTGTAAAGAAAGATACTATCTCTAAATAAGGTCACATTCTCTGGTAGTAGGATTAGGACTTCCAGATATGAATTTGACACAGTCCAATCCAGTATCCTTAGTAAAGCCTGTGTACCTAGGAGTTATCCCCAAATCCTGCAAATAACTGAATTTACACTTACAGAGCCCTCCCTGACCAGTATGCCAACAGTTTAGACAGCAAAAGGGAAGAGGAATCATGAAACAAGGCCCAAATTGTGTGAAAATCCTGGCCTGTTCCATGTTTACTTTGTAAGGTTTAGGGATTAACAGTACTCTTTCTTATTTCTCCACATTCTACCTCCCTCAGGTAACAGAAACAGAAATCATGGCCTTTGCCTCACAGTAATGTCTTGGACTCAGTGGTGATGGGAGTGTTTCTTCCTCAACTTCCACTTTTGAAGCTCATTGTTCAACCTGTTCAACAGGTCCATTCTCAAACCTAACACTGGATTCAAAGTCAGGAGAATTTACTTCTACTTCTAGTTCTTCCTCATAGTATCATTTTAAGCAAAATAAAAATGAGTGGTTTAAAAAAAAAATTCCAATGACTTTTATCTAAGAGTTAATGAGTTCACCTGGATTTGAGGAGATTTGTAATGGATTTCCAAAATCTTTACTATTATTATTTTTTATTAGTGTTGGTTGTTACTTCCAAGCTAATAATGTCATTCAACATGCAAAATGAAGTGATAAGTACCATTTGGCTTTTAAGAAGTCCATTTTATAAGCAGTCCATTATGAAAACAATCTCAGGTTATAGCCAGCTCTCAAAAGACCCAGGAAATAAGGTTTTAAAATTGAGGCACTTGCACGCCATTAGAATCACTAAATTGGCAAAACATACTAAAATCTCAGCATAATAAGTGCTCCTTAGAAAATAGTTTCAAATTGTATTAATATTGGATTTCCAAAAAAGTAAAAAAAAAGATTCAGTTGAGGTTGAACTGACAACCCTCCAATGATATTAATGCAGCATGTGCACTGGTGTTAGGAATTGTCAGGCAGGAGGGAAGGCTCGGTCCTTAGAGTGAGGGTCACTGGATGGCCATTTGCTGACATTCTTAACAAGTGGCAAAGTGCCCAGTCATCACCTAGGGCTGTCCTCACAGTCCAGGACAATAACAGCAGGCACTCTCCTTTTTGCAAAAAAGACAGCAGGCTCCAATTACCAACAGTGGTCAGTGAGAAATCAGGAAAGGGCAGGAAGGAATCAGAAATCTGGACTGGAAACCTGTGGGAATAATAGCAACAGAAGGCAGTGATGCCACTGTGGAGAGCTGAGGGGACGCGTGTGTGCAGTGAAGGCTGTGGCAGAGCTGGCTCCCGGAGACAGGCAGCAGCGATTGTGCTGGGACAGAATGCTGACAGCTGAGATGAGCAGCTTTGGCAGAAGGAAGAAATCTCTGGACTTACTGTAAGTCCTGTGACACTATCATTTACCTCAATTAGCTCCAATGACGAGGACACAGATGAAGGAATAGAAAGTGATCTCTGGCCCGCACTATGCACAAAGTGCTCCTTTCTCATGCCAGTGTGGGGAATTCTCTGTTAAGTGAACGTTGGTGCCTGCCAGCATGTGTGGGAGTGTGCTAGGCAGATGGGAGTGCGTTGACAGGAAGGTGACAAGAGCGTTGAAAAAATAAAATAACATAAAATAAAATTTAAAAAGCATGAGTGTTTGCATCTAAAAGTGTGTTTTCTCCTGAAATAATATGAAGAAAGTCGTGTGTGTGTGTGTGATCTATCTATATATAATCTGAAAATGTGCTTGTTTCATTTTTACCTTAATTTTTTCATTGAATAAGTAAGAGTCATACAGCTTAAAATTCAGAAGATCTAATGAAAAGGAATTATGAAGTTCCATTTTGGGAAATGTTCTCAGATTAAATTCATTACACAGGATGGTCAGGCTGGTGATTTTAGAATCGCTCTTCAATATTTTGTTTGTTTTTACCAGAACCAGCATCCCTCAGATTAAACACCAGCTACCACTGCGAATCATTCATAAGACTGTGCCTCAAACAAAAGTAATTAATTCACAGACCTGAAAGTTGGAAGAATTTTGAAAGACATTCATGAGGAGAGTTCCAAACTGTTTTGAACAAGAAGCACATCCCTGGCCCAGGATTCACATTTTCTGAAATTTTCTCAACAAGCTTGAAGATTCAGGCAAAAGCTTTCATAAGACTTATAAATTTAGCCTTTGGCAAAATCAATCATGCCGGTAATTAAATTAACTGTAATTGGTATAGTATTATTCACTGAATTGCTGATTTTTGATGACTGTTTTGATTGCTCAAATAATAGTAAAAAACACATTGTGGCTTCTATATGCTCAGGGGAAACAAAGTGCCAAGACAATTATTCAGACAATTCATATCAAAATAGGATTTTAACCTGAATTGTTTGCTTTACTATGGCTTACAACAGTGGGACATTATGGCAAGTATCTACTTGAATTGATTTATGAAATTTTGTTCTTATCTGTGTGTAATGTGACAAATATCTAGTGGTCCTTTACTTATATACTCAGTCTGTCTTTCCTCTTCTCTGTGTTCAATAGAATTCCATGAGGGAGAAAAAAATTATTCCTAAGCATCATTTGGAAATGTGCTTTAACCTAAGAACAAGAAATGTATATGTATATATTTTAAACACAAAATCAGCTATTCATCTCCAGTGGCTTCTAGAAATGCTAAATACAAATGTATGAGTTTTTTTAATTCCTTAAAAAAGACTCCATTACATGCACTCAAATACCATAATTTTTTAATAAATTCAATTTTATTTCTGCTATAAATTCTTGGCAAAACTAGGGAGAATTTTGAAGAAGAAATTTTGTTCCTGCTCTCTGAACTACATTATATTTTGAAACTTTTCAAAGAATAGAAGACTGTGACTTTAAAGGCTACCTGTTCTCAACAACTTGTCTCTGCAGGTGCTTTACCACTGGACAGAGCGTGGCTCAAATCCAGGCTCTGCTGCTTTGAGATTAACATAAGAAAGGTTTCCGAACCTCTCTGAGTTTCATTTTTATTCATCAGTAAAGTGAGACTAGTAGTACCAACCTTAGTGTGAAGACTGGATTAAATTAGGTAATAGGATTACATGGAATAATAAGATTACATTACAATAACCCCTACTTTAGAAAATGACTGAGGTTCTTAACCCATTGCCTAGTTTTCATAGCTGCTGAAAAAGAAACGAATCACAAAATGTTACTGAAGAGAACTCTTGATGTATCGAGACTTAGTGGAATTGGAGGTTTTATGTCTTCTGACTGGCCACTTGTATGAGCCAAGATGAGCTAGGCTGTGCTGTCAGAACAAAGAACCCCCAAATCTCAAGGCCGCACACAACACAATTTTTATCTTTCACTCTCTCCATGCCCAGCACTAGGCGTTTCAGTCACAGCCACCACAGTGGAGGAAAGACGAAGAGAAGGTCACGGATCACATACTGGCTCTTAAAGTCTCTGCTGGAAGCAACACATTTCACATTTTGTTGGTAAAGCAAGTGACACGGCTACTCCTGTCTTGCAGGAAGGCCAGTGGAATGAGAGGAGAGAACCAGGGATATCTGGTGAGTGGCACCGAGACATTCTCCTACCTCTGCGAGCATCACTGCCAACAGCCCCGCTCCCCACACTGATCTCCATGGATGTGTTCACACCCAGGCTGCTCTTCCCGTGAGCTGCTCCTAGCCTGTGACAGTGGGCCAGGGGCCCTGAGGCAAGATTGTTCCAGAAGAAATGAGACTCCTTTGAAGGGGGACCTCAACTCAAAAACATTCAATGGTCTTTTCAAACTTTGCTAAGAAATGCACTGTCATCTGATATTTCATCCAACTTCTCTCCCTTCCCCCTCCCTTCCAGCATCCATCTTCTCTCCTTCCCTTCTTCCTTCCTCTCCCCCCATCTCCCGGTCCCTTCTCTCTCTTCTTCATTCAAGATTGCACCTGTCTTGTTACCTGACAGCTCTCCTCTCCCTCCCAGTGCCCTTCCTCCTTACTTTCTCTCACAGGTATTTATTTCCCTTAATAAATTTATTGGAACCAGACTAATACAGGTATGCTCCACCAACATAAGCCAACTAAAAATAAATACAGCTTGAAATCCTCAAAATACAGATGAGACACAGGATCAAGATAAAGGGGATCTCCAATAATGATAGTGAAAGAAAATTCCAGAAACAACTTCTACAGGAGGTCTAGGAAGCATCCTGTGCAGAATGGAGTGTTGAGAAGTTCTGTCTGGGGCGATGTCTCAGGATGATGAACAGTGATAGAATCGTTACTGTGTCCGCATTTCAAGAGAAGACGTCAGCTAGAGAAGAGTTTGGGAGTTAATCAGCAATAAATACATAAAAAGCTAAGTAGAATAAATATATAATTATTAACGGCAGAGAAAACAAGAAGCCGAACAGAGGGTGGACAGTGGAAGAGCAGCAATTCCTCATCTTCCACAGTGGGAATTCAATAGAGAATTCCTAGAGTTGGAAAATCAAGAAATAGCCATATCAGCATGGTTTTAGAGCTATGCTAGAAATAAATGTGAAGGGAACCAGTTAAAAGATTTGAAAATCATTTCCTCTGGAAAGGAGGAAATACTAGTCAGAGGTTGGGAACAGCTGTATTTTCATAATAGGCCTGGTAGGACAATTACTTTCTTTAGATTATATGCATGTAGAACTGTTATTAAATACAATTCATGTTAAAAATATGTATTATACGATTGTATACCTGAAATCTATATAATTGTATTAACCAATGTCAACCCAATAAATTCAATAAAAAATAAATTTAAAATAAATAAAAAGGGAAAAAATAGATTAAAAAAAAAAGCAAGGCATTCTAATCTTACATAGATTCCAATCTTGCTTCATATACCAGCGTCCTTACTAACCAGATCCACTCACTAATTCTCTGGACCTCAGTGTCCTTGATTTTGCAGGGAAGATAGCAACACCAACCTCATAGAATTGTGTAAGGATTTAGTGGGATGCCACATTGCGTGGCACATGATGAAACATGCAGAAAAGATGATTTGTCACTCTGTGTACTCTAGTCCACCTCCTGGTTCTATTGATGCTGCAGGCCTTGTTGGGAGGAACTTGTACACATAGCATCCGGAGCAACTCTGGAGTTTGGTGGGTAGATCCATGACTCGGGAGCTTTATAGCCTGGGTTTCAGTCCCTCACCTGCCATTTCTCAGTTCTGTGACCTTGAAGATTGACTTAACTTCTCTGCATCTGGTTATATTAACCATAAAGTTGGGCAATAGCCCTAACTCTACCCCCATATGGTTTGGGGAGGAATAAAATGAGTACCAAGTGCATAAAGCACTAGAACCAGTGCCTGGCACACAGTGACTACTGCACACATGCTGGCTATTTTTACTTTTCTTGCTTTAGAAGAGTAGGAACATCCTTTAATTATTAAAAGACCTATCTGCTAATACATTCACTCAGAACCTTTTAGAATATAGGTCAGAAAACCCTTGCGACAGAGGTAACAATTAACTCTTTCCTCAACTTCAGAATGATTTTTTTTAGAAGATAAATATATTTAATTTCTCCACTAGCCTCTGTGTGAAGAAGAGCATCATCTCCGGAATCAGGCCTCCCTGGTGTCAAATCCCAGCACTGGACAGAGCAGGACATTTCTTAATTTCTTTCTCCTGTTTTCTCATCTGTAAAAGGTTAGGATAAGCCAGCCTCCTCATAAGGTTATAATCAGGATCTAATCTGGAATTGCTTGTATAGCACTTACTTTCATGCCTGGAATACAATAGGTCCCCGACAAATGTCAAATATTAATAGTATTATTAGCATTCTCATTATTAAAATATTTCCCTTCTATCAAGACC
Source organism: Miniopterus natalensis (assembly GCF_054644295.1). Classification (NCBI taxonomy): domain Eukaryota; kingdom Metazoa; phylum Chordata; class Mammalia; order Chiroptera; family Miniopteridae; genus Miniopterus; species Miniopterus natalensis. The sequence goes on from NC_142081.1 coordinate 132,159,997, forward strand.
TTGATCAAGAGATACATGTTAGGTGAAGCTTTCTACAAATACCTATATTGATTCCTGATTCTTTGAATGTTCATTTACTTGATGTTTCATAGAGTTGGGTTCCTTATTATTTATTTATAGCCTGTGATAATAAATGCATTCTTTACCTTAAATGTATTAGCCAGTATGCGATCCTCTTAAAGAAAAGCTCCATAGCATAGGATGTTAAATAGACACTAGGTGCCAAGGAAGTGTTTGTGGATTTTTTTTCCAATTGTGTTCATGGATCTGTGTTGTACATGGAGAATAACAACAACAACAATAATAATAATAGGTATGTCTGAGTGCTTGCTATGTGCCTGGGATCTCACAATCCTTTCAATTCACTGTAGCAGTAACACTGAAAAGTTGGTATATGGATCAGTTACTCTTTCTGCCTCAAAACTTAGTATCTTAAACCAACAATACCTGATTTATTTAAACATATCTGTGGGTTTGTTGTTTAGACCATCTGCAGAGGTAGCCTGAGCTTATGTTCACAGCTGCTTTTAGTTTTCAGGTTGATGAGAGATTGGGCTCAGCCTGAAGAGCTAGGAGCTGTTTCCCTCCTTCCAGAAGGTCTTTCCTGCCAAGCTTCTTCATAGGATGGGGACTGCAGTGCACTACCCTTTCCCCCTTGGACAAGCTTACATCATGCTTCTGTTTGCTTGTTCCATATGTTTTGATATCCCGTTGGCCAAAGAAAGTCTGGCAAAACCTGGATTCCATGTGGGAGAGAAATTCACACAAAAGGAGTGAGACATCAGGGTTACCCTTATAGAAATATACCAAGTGCTTACTCTCTTCTTTACAAAAAAGGAAACCAGGGCGTATAGGCATTAATTTGCCTGGGCCACACAGCTAGTGTGTGATAGCAGCTGAATTTGATCCCAACATGGCTCATTTCATTTTCTTCTTAGTTCTAGTAAGCTGGTAAAATCAATTAGAATTTTTTTTTCTGCTATAATACCCCCTTACCCTAGCGGGATACGTTCCAAGACCCCCCGTGTATGCCTGAAAATGCAGATAGTACTGAACACTATATATGTTATGTTTTCCCCTCTACATACATTTCTATGATAAAGTTTAATTTTTAAATTAAGCACAGTAAGAGATTAACAACAATAACTAATGATAAAATAGAACAATTATAATAGCATACTCTAATAAAAAGTTATGTGAATGGCTTTGGGGCTATTATTAAGTAAAGTAAGAGTTACTTCAGCACAAACACTGAAGAACTGAGACAGTTGATCTGATCACCCAGACGGCTACTAAGTGACTAACAGGTAGGGATTGCCTACAGCATGGAGGTGCTGTACTAATGAGTGATTCACGTCCGGGATGAGCAGAGTGGGACTGTGAGCGATTTCATCACACTACGCAGAATAGTGCACAATTTAAAACTTATGAATTGTTTATTTCTGGAATTTTTTATTTAGTATTTTCAGACTGCAGTTAACCAGGGTACCTGAAACTGCAGAAGGCAAAATAGCTGATGGGGGGGAGGGGCTACTGTATTAGAATTTGGGTTGGGTAAAGTCAACAAAATAACAAGATAAAGCCACAACTTGACTGTCCACTATGCCTCTCACGTTACATATGTGAAAGACAGTGTCGCAGTGAAGGCAATTTGCTACTCAAAGGCACTCAACTCACTGCCCTTTGTTTCCCCCACTATGGAGACTGGAAAGGTAATTCTAAGCCTCCTTTACAGCTGGGCATTGCCATGGGGCAAGTTCTGAATTGTGAGAGGTAGGCAGATGTTCCTGGGAGGACTATACTTTCCAAATACGTAAAAATAGGACGAGGAGAGGGATTTCTCAGGGGAATGGTATACAAAGAACTGTCCATATTAAAGGTGTTCCATTTGATGAGTTTCCACATGTGCAAACACCCATGAAACCATCCCCAAAACTAAGGTAATAGGTATATTCATCACCTCCAAAATTTTCTCATGCCCCCTTCCCCGTTCCTTCCTTTCTTTCTTTCTGTGTGGTTATAACAGGAGACCTACCCTCTTAACAGATTTTTAAGTGCACAATGCAGTATTGTTAATTATGGGTACATTGCTCTTCAGCAGACCTCCAGAACTCATTCATCTCTCATAACTGAAACTTTATGCCCATTGAACAACAATCTTCCTCCCTTGTAAAACTTGAGCGTGGAGCTGCCTGGGGAGGCAGTGGGTATGCTCGAACCATGGTCATAAGAACTATAAAGCAAGGATGATGGATCGGAAATCGGAGAAGGAAACTGGATCCTTAAAGATGTTCCTAAGAAGCTGCGTTACAGTTCCCAATCCTCCTCGGTACCTATTTTTATGTGAGCTAAATATAAGCTCAATCACGAATTCCTCTATGAATAGCCCTCTCTGTACCTTGCAGCTGAATCTGACCCCAATTGCATTAAGATACCAAGAGTCATTTCAAAAGAATGAAGAGGAATTTTTTTAAGCAATGGACTAAGTAAACAACGCAACAGTCTGAGCAAAACTTTTATAATGTCAACTATCTTATTCATTTTGGCGATGCTGATTCCGTCTTGCTGAGGAAGGAGACCGTTGCCAGAATTACTGAGATAATTAAGTCACCGCTGTCCTCCCCTTTGGTTCTGAGACGGAGCCAATGGCATCCGTCCGGTGGGGCTCAGGCGTGTTGCGTGGCCAAGCAAGAGTAGGGATTTTCCACACAGGTACTGAAATTTAATGAAATGGTGGCAGAACACTTTAAAATAGATATGTGTAAGGTTCATAGAGAAACAGATAATATCATGGATAATAAATTTCTGAACATTACTGTTGAATAATCAAAATGACTCAAATATATCATGTGAACTAAAAATGATTTTTACAGTTTAATAGAAAGGTAATTCATGATTCAATGGCCTACATCATGTATGTTAAACTAAGCATGAGGTCATCGTAGGTTAGAAATAGAAATAAAAAATCATTTTGGATTATTTTACAACATGCACACTCTTTGTAGAAGAACAATTTTTAAAAGTATGATCTCATGCCTTTATTTTCTAATCCAGTCCAGGGCATTGCCATTAACTGATAATCCTGCCATCACAATAAACTGGCCAGGAGTGGAGAGTTCAGCTCCATTTAAAAAAAAAATTTATTTCATCCAGAGTGAAAAAAAGGAGCATTGTTAGAGTAGAAAGTAACCATTTCTGGTTCAATGGTTACTTTCCCCTTTTTTACTAAGAGATTAAGTAATTATAAATAAAGAGAACAGGTAAAGAAAGAGAAGCACCTTAGTCCAGTATCAGAGAATTTGATATTTTAATTTTACTGATAAAACACCCTCTGTTCAAAGAAAACTAAAATAGGACTTTTATAGACTGTGGAGTCCAGGGCCCCATTTCATGTTTATGTGCAAGTTGGAAGGAAGAGCTATCTGGATCATTCCAAGAGAAAATAAACAGCACTTTCAGATCAGACCTCCAAGTAGGCAGAATTTTGTGCAGATTATCTCAATATTTCTTTGTCAATCCTGAAACCAAAGTAAAAACAAGTGGTACAGCATATCAGATACAACTTGGCTAATCATCTCTCAGGTTAGTTAATCAATCAACAAATACTACTTTTTATGGTGTGAGAAGTGTATTTGGCTAGAACAGATAGATTATTATTGTACCATCCATTGCTGGAGTTCTAACATTATTTCTATTCAAGACAGACAGCTATGAACTCACACTCTACCCAAGGCACCACCAAGTAGAAGGCAGGTGCTAATAGCATTGAATAAATGTATAGCTCGTTGCCGGCATGCCATACGGGGCAGCTATCGTAATGATCCTCCTTGAGGATGAGTAAAGACTGTGTTTTTCACCATCCCATCCTTAGAGGCCAGAGCTGTGCTTGGCTAATTTCAGTGCAAATTAACTAAAATAACTGAGTCTGATGGAAATATGTAGAGCATAGTCATCAATATGCCATCCAAGTAGAAAATGCCTCCATACAGTTGGAAATATGAGTCCAAAATTTGAGACAGATCCTGTCCTGACCAAGGATGTTTATTTGGTAATTATTCCTATAAAGTGGGGGTTCTGTTGGTTATATTTTTAAAATAATACTTCTCAAGCAGTGTGTTAAGCCCTTATCAGCACTATCTCTACACTCAAATGAACTAGAGAAAGTTCCAGCAAATTGCTAAGGCCCCAGAGCACTTAGGGGGATAGGAGGGAGGGATGGGAGGAATAAAGGCTGGGGGCAAGGGGAGACGTGGACTCCACTTGGGCATACGGGGAGCAGGACAATGCTCTTGATCACAAGGCAGACCCTGAGAGCCCAGAGGAGAAAGCACTTGAACACCAGCTCATGCACATTACCTGGGCCCCTTCCTAACTTCTATTCTGAGGGACTGGGTGAGGGTGCACCAGCCTCTTTCTGGGCTCTGCTTTGAAATCCCCTTCTCAACAACTTTTAAATGCCTTTACTTATCTCTTTGTGTTGGAATAAACTCTTATATGAAAGCAGATCAAAGTAGAGTTGTCTGACTTATAAAATAGATAAATGAGGGGTGGAGAAATAGAAAGAGCAGTGTCCACCTGTCGTATTGTCATCTTCCCTGGGGACTCATGAGATGCCTCTGCAAATTCTGATTCCAGATATAGGACTATAACATTCAGATTTGTTAGCAAGGAAGGAGAGAAATACCCAGTGACAAGTCTGTTCCGGCTCCTGAAGAATTTGAAATTACCCCCACTACCACCAGTTCCACCCCACAACATAGTATTTCAGGTGAAATTCTCTGGCAGAATTAACTGCAAAGCATAGAAAACAGCTTCTAAAAAAGTAGGGTCCCATGGATTTCCAGAGACTAAAAATTCTAATGGTCTTTCACCAGGAAAATAGAAGGAAAGAGCCACTAATAAAAATTCTTGTTATTTACATCCCCAACAAGCTCTCTGTCCCACGGCAGACATCTGGAGTTGCTTTTCCAGGATGGTGGCGGGCTTTGCTATGACCCAGCAGGACACTTTTGCAAGGTGGTTGGCTGATGTCCTGGAATGTAGTCTGTGGCTGTTCAATGAATTCTTCCCTCTAAGCAAACAAACTGGTCTAGAGGTGATAGCACATGGCCACTTATCCCCATTAGCAACCTCAACCAAGCCAGCGGCCCTACCCAAACAGTAGAAAAGGCTGAGTTATTTTTAAACGTGTTCAGTTTAACGTCTGTCACAATTTGCGATTTCCTAACAACAAAAAGAATTGTACAACAGTTAAAATGACATGGGAGTTCAGAAGAAGGCATACCAAGCAGGGAAAGAGGCAACGGAGGGCAATGCACACATTATAAATGAATGCGAACAATGAAACCCTATTTAGAGAAACCTATTTCCATTTTTGTCAAGTCCTAGTAAAATCTAGTCGGAGATGAAAAGAATTATGGCTTTTGGTGACATTCAGAGGAATGCACTGATGTAATGTTTTTCTCCCAACTGGCTTCTTGTATTTTTTAAAATAAGCATACTCCAAACTAGGTTTGAGAAATGTGTTTATAAGGCAGCCTGATTGTAGAGCCCAGGAGATTATAGCAAGTCAGGGAGGCGGAGGTTTCTCCGTTTCCCATGATGGTAGCGCCTGCTGAGTCAGTTTATGTCAACATGACGTGGCTGGAAATCCCACAGCCCCATACAGTTGGGTCATCCATAGATATGGAGGGGTATCCTGCACTCCCCCACAGATGTGCGACACAGATGGAGGGGTAACAGCTACAGCCTCACCAGTAAAACATCATGCTGATTTCACATTTCGATTAGTTGGACATTTTCCATCCTCACACTTCATTATGCCACACAAACTCTTACTTCTGAATAGCATCTGAAACCAGCAATTCTCACATAGTTAAGGGGGCCTGGCTTTTAAAGTCAGACATTATTTCATAATAAAATTTGCTTTTTAATAGATCTAGTAACTGACAAGCCAGTGTTACAGTGAGGCCTTGCTTTAAAAAGACTCACCATGTATGGCCTGAAGGAAACATTATTTACCTGTGAGATAGTCATTTCTTGGACAATGCCTTTCATCTGTAAATGAGGAAATGAGTCATCTTTACTAATTGTTACTTCATCGTTGGTGTTTTGTTATTCAGCAGGAATTGGAACACATTTTGTTACTCACAGAAGCCTGGATTACCAGGCATACAGGTCACTCTTAATACCTCCTCTTCAAACAACTATTGGTTCTGTTGTCAAAGATCTTAACAGTCTCTCTGATTGGAAAAGTGCCCAGCTGGTCACAAGATTGTATGACTCATTGCAACTGCTCACCTTTAGCTAAACACAGGCTGAAAGAACAAAATCAGCTCCATGTCGTCATCTCTTCTCTGTGTATCTTTAACATAGTTTAGATACAGAGGTTGTTGAGTAAGAAGGACACAAGCTTTCCAATGAGAAGAATGTGTCTGAAATACTTAGGAAAGAAAACATTTCAGGGTTATGTTTGAATGCAAACACCAGACATGCCCCAGGAATTCAGGGTGTGTGGTCTTTGCTGATACAAAGTATCTCACATGGTTTTAAGACCTATAAACTAGTCACCAGGGTTGGTCAAAGTTTAACTCAACTGAAATATTTTGGGCTTAAGTAACTGTTAAGAATGTCGAGTTTCAGAACAGATTGAGGAAGTTTCTCATCCCAGTTTTTTTGAAACCTATGAAAATAATGTGCAAAGAGATCCTGAATGTTTTTCAAAATCAAGGGAAATATACTCAGTGTTTTACATAGGGGTGGGATTTATCAGTCGCTTCTCATCTTTTTTCCATTCTTTTGCACTCATTTAATTAGTAGACATTGGTTTTATGGTGAAAAATTAAGTGGAAAGTAATGTTTCAAGTTTCTTCAGAGTTGGCTGCATATGATGAAAAACAAAAGCCAAAGAACTGAGTAAGTACGTTGACAGCTCCCTCAAATCTGTGTTGATACCTTTCATTATAATGTCAGTAAAACTGCATGACCCGAAATGAGATCACTGGTTACCCAACTACCCTATCAGCCCCAAGAAAGCAAGTGTGAAAGGGGTTCCCATACTCATCAGTTGTTGTAATGCTAGCAGCAATCTCTTCTTAGAAACTTAATCACTCATTTGGGTTAAAACTCAGCCAAGATGAAGAAAGTCTTTTAAAATTAAGCTGACGATACCACTTCCCTGGGATGGGATCACGAGTTGGAAAATAGGAAATGGAACAGAGTAGGGAGCATGGCATTTGGAAACAGTTTGTTATGTGAAAAGTTGTGTTCTTTTCCACTTTTAGCAAATCATTGTTTAACTTCCCTTCTTCAGCATTGACTATTTGTTTCTGAGAGGTCCTAAGAATACATAGAAGTTTTGTCAGACCCTAAAGAGGAAGTCAAGAATTTGTAATGAGATGGCCTATTCTGCTCTCTCACCTCCAATATATGTAGCTTGTTTTCATTGTTGTTTTTTAATTGTTTTTTTATTGATTTTTAGAGAGAAAAGAAGGGAGAAGGATAGAAAGATAGAAACATCAATGAGAGATAAACATCCATCAGCGGCCTCCTGCAAGCCCCCTACTGGGAATCGAGCCTGCAAATGCATGTGCCCTGACCACGAATAGAACTGTGTGTGACCTCTTGGTTCCTGGGTCAACGCTCAACCACTGAGCCACACCAGCCTGGCTGTAGCTTGTTTTGGAAGAAACTTATTTCCATACTCACTATTCAACTTGTTCCATAAAAGTTGTGGGGTGAAAGTCATGCATCTCTGTCACTGAGTTGCTCTTTGATTGAAATATCACCTAAGTGAAAGCTCTTCAACATTGTTCTCCCAATCAAATGGAGTTCCGAGCCATCTTGGACACCTGTCCCTGCAACCTAAGGGTCAACCTCCAGATCTGTTGATGTCTGATCTGTTCATGTGCCGAACAGATATGATACCTATTCTTAACTCTCATCTGTCACACACCCCCACCCTTGCCCATAGAGTAGTTTTGATCATTTTAACCTTGAATAATTACTAGAAGATATATCATCTCAGCCAAAGTCTGGCATCAATAGAGACCAGCACCATTTTACAGACAGCATTAAAAATATGTGGATCTGCTCAGTGGTTGAGCGTCGACCTAGGATCCAGGCAATCAGGGTTCGATTCCCGGTCAGGGCACATGCCCGGGTTGTGGGCTTGATCAATGACTCTCTCATCATTGATGTTTCTGTCTCTCTCTCTCCCTCTCCTTTCCTCTCTCTGAAATCAATAAAGATATATTTAATAAATAATAAATAAATAAATAAATAAAAATATGTGGATCCCAGATAGTAATTATTAAATATACCTTTTGTTTCTATGGATGTGCTTCTAGACAGGTTCCAATAGTTAATGTTTTACAATAAAGAATTTAGATCACCCTGAAAAACTGGGAAAGTGGTGCCATAGCACTTCTATATAAATTTATCTTACACTTGGAAAAACTTAGTTTTAAGAAGTGAAAATGACAAATATAGTGTAACTTCATTGTTTTCTTGCATCTTGTTTAAAATTTATCTATTATTCAACACCAAATAATAAGATTTCCCCCAGAATCTAGTGATTCAGTATATTTTATGCAGGCTGCAAAAGGCCTCTATGGGATGACAGGCAGCCCTCTCCTCCAGGTGCCCAGTTAGTGTTGGAGACTCTTACTTGTGTCTCTGAGCTGCCTCCCCTCTGTCACCTAGATGGTGTATTCATTCCATCCTCACTGCTCCAAAGTCAGCTGTGTACACAGGGTATCTTTATCTGCATGGAAAGAGGTGATAAACTCATTCAAGCTAAAGTAGTCGGACTGTTACCTCTCCCAAGGGCATTAACATTTTAAACAGGGGATGCAAACAATAAATAAGTGGTCATTCTAAGTGGAGGCAGGAAGATCCTTCCTCAGCCCAGAAGTTTAAACAGAGTTAGCCAGCTTCTTCTGCTGCTTGAACAATCACATAGGTATTTTTCATGTCAAAATTAATAATCTCATAAAATCATCTAATAAATGATTTTTTTCAGATTAGTTTTACATAGGTGAAATGTCTTTCATAGCTATAAAATTTAAATTATAGGCAGCATGCATTCAATAGTTTTCTTCCACTAAAAGGAGTAAACTCATGGAAAATCAGATCTCATAAAAAACAAAACATTCCTGGTGGCCATGCTGACCAGAAAAACTGGATGGCCAAGGGGATTAACCATGGTCTTCACCATCAACAAAAGCATTTTTCTGGTTTTATTGCCTCTCAGTAAACAACACTTCAAACAACCCTAACTGACACATTTTTCCTGGTTTTAGGGCAAATTTCACTCTCTTCCATGACCATTCCTACGTCCTTTCTTTGATAAGTGCTAATATTTTCTTTGACAAGTGCTAATATTTTCAGCTGTTGAATAAAATTACATATATCACATAGAATATCGTATTCAAATTTTATTGATTTATTGATTGCATAAATAAAAGCAAAATATTGGAAATTTATATATTTATAGACATGCTTTTAGTTGACATTTTGGGTCACAGTCTCAAAGCGTTTGGCATATCAATTATATGAATGAATGAATGAAAACTGGAAAAAAAAGGAAGGAAGAGATTCAACCCCTAAAAAGAGAGGTCAACCACTGCAGAGAACACCAAATTTTCCATAAATTAAATTATCAATGTATTTCATAAAAGCTACTGATGTGGTTTAATTCATTTTTCCTCATTAAGAAATAGTTTGAACCAGTAAAGCAAAGGGCAATGAGGAAGAATGGGGTTCAGAGATGATAAATGCCACACGCACAAGCAAAACTTTAATTTAGTGAGTTTAAGAGAAATATCCTTAAATGACTTATAACTCCCAATATTTAAGTATACTTCATACATAAATACTTTGATTAAAGGATTAATCAAAGAATCTGATTTGATTTTCTCACACCACACACTCAAGTTCCATGGAAAATCAAGTATCACACAGGGGATATTAATTCTCTTCTGTACAAACTGACACAATGAAATACCCAGTTCTTTCCAGTTTGGGCCATATTGGTCAGATCTGAATTAAGTTAAAATCTTCCTATGATATAAAAAGTTAGATGAGTAGATGAAGAAATCTGTCTCATAAGCATTATTTTATGAGAAAATGAACTGAAAAGGGTAAGTACTAGCAGTAGCATTTACTATATTTAAAGGCCATACTAATTAACACGGGCTTATAGCACCAAACAAGAAACTGTAGCCTGCAGGGAAGAAAAAATTTTGATAATGATGAAAATATTGTCTTAAAATGTTCAAATTACTAGTGTGTTTAAAGATAACCTGAATTTATTGAAATGCTTGCAAGGATGGCAGGGAGATAAACATGCTTCATGATCATTTATACAGTGTTTAAGGCATTATCTCAAATATATTTCTATTTCAGGACTTACAATTCTACTAATTTCCAATAAAAAATAACATCTGCTAATTCAACATTTTGCAAGCCAGACATCTCAGTAATTGGTTACTTGGCATATCTAAAATTATCCTGAAAACCCCAGCAATTCAACAATCATGGCTAGCTCAGTAGCCAGACAAATGGATAATTTAGAGAGTTGATTATTCTAATGAGTGTTTATAACCCAGGAATGTCTCAAGAAGTGAAAGAGATAAAAGAAATAAACTTAAAACTATAAATAATCTTCAAGAGACTAACTAGACAATAAAGTGTGTTAAAATTTCCAAGTAAAACAGTTATTACACTATTGAAAATTTAATAAATCTGCCTAATGTACTGACTAATTCCACTTTAAAAAAACACTACCAAAGAAGCAATAAAAAAGCAGATATTTTTAAATGACATGAAAATATTTTTTTACACCTTAGATGTCATGCAGCTTCAATCCAGTGACCCTGTGGAATAAAAATTCCAGACAATTCTGTCTCCAAAGTCATTAAAAAGACAATATTTGCAAACAAAATTTAAAATGTGAGTTCTGTAACACCTTCAACAAAATCATCTAGGGCGCTTGTAAAAAAGATTTCTGGGTCTCTCCCGGAACTTAATCAAGGATATCTCTGTGTGCAACTTAAGCATCTCCCAGATGACTGGGAGTTTGAGAACCACTGCAAAGGAGTAACACTTATTACCTTTCTTCTTTTTTTATAAAAGCTGTTCTAATAGGAGTAAGGTGAATCTCACTGCAGTTTTAATTTCTCAGCCACTTTTTTTATGTCTGAAATGGACCCAGTACTGGCCTCATCTGCAAATACTCTTTTTCTTCTTCATTCATGAGTCTTCTGATTTAGGCATAATTATAGTCAGTTTCTCATTTTTTATATGAACACATAACCTTGCCCACCATTTTGATTAATATAACAGTAAACAGAGTTCTTAATTGCAAAAGAGAATTTGTGCATTCTAATTATTGCCAGATAATATAATCACTGGTTCTCTGTTGGTTGTTATTAAAAGGCACTGGGAATTCCAGAAGGATACGGGGTCTTTTTAATCCTGTAAATATTCTAAATTATATTCTGGAGAAAAATTATTAGAAAACTATGCACTTGGGCAATATCATTTTTAATTTTTCACAAAATTATTTGATGTTATTTCTTTGCCTACATTGATGTATGTCCATTGACAAGAGACTGGAAAATAAAATATGGTATATTAGTACAGTGAAATACCATGCAGCAGTGCAAATGCAACAATACTCAACAGCATGGGTAAATATCAGAAACATAACATTGACTTGATAAAGCAATGAACAGAGGAATACAATACACTAATTCCATTTAGATGAAGTTCAAAAATTGGCAAAAGTAAATAATATATTGTTTGTATGTAAATAACATATGGATGGGTGTAAACTAAAATATACAGCAAAGCAAACAATTAAGACAATACTTTTAAGTGAGTACAAAGGGGCATGCTGTCAGAGAAGGGTAAGAAGTCAATCTCAAAATTATTGGCAATGTTCTAGAGTTTAGGGAATTCTTTGTTAATATCTTTATGCCTTTCATATATCATGTGTATATGTTTATATATAAAATGTATACATCTATATAATGTATGCTTATTATAATAAATAAGCGAATCAAAGCAGCCTCATGAAATCTCTACCACATGGACCGTGAGGGTCTATTGGGGACATCACTTTTGGAAATCCTTTGGAGATGTAACTGACAGGTCTTTGAACCAGGAAAAATTAGTTATTTGACTGAGCAATGAATTTGTTTTAAACTTTTGATCTCTTGGAATGAGGCTTATTTCTTCCTTATTGTAATCAAAACAAAGTTCAGAATCCAATTTGTGGTCCCATCACAATGAATTAAGCAGAACCATATTCTGTGCACGTATCACGCTGACCTGACTCTTAGTTGGACTTCTCCCGACCTTCCTTAACAATGCTAATGTATTTGACCCCACCAAATAATCACTCTTCTGGAAACAACCTCAGTGTCTCCTCTTCACCACTCCACCTCCCCCTTTGCCTCCCCCATCCCTCCCCTGCCTCCCCCTCTTCAAGGGATGAATTGTGTCAGGTTCACAGAAGTCCTGGCCTTGCTGTCACACACATGGCAGGAAAGGCTGCTAACAGAGTCTGCTGCCTGCTGTAGGGGTGGCCTCGTCTGAGCTTAATTCAGATGGGATAAGCAATAACCTTCCAATGTTTCTAACACTCATTAAAATGCTTTTGCTGGTGGCACTCTTATTTTTTCCGCATTTTTCTAAAATATTAGTCTGGTTATTCCATCTCTCTGTTTATAATCCTACTTAGGCACCCCCACCCCCAAATCACATCCAAGATACAGCCAGGTCTTTCTTAGTGGATCAACTACATGCTACCTTTTCAGTCCTATTATGGGCCATCTTTCTTCCTCCTGGCCTGGGGCTGAGTGCCATCAATAAAGCACACAGATCCCATCACTCTGGCCTGGATAGCTCCATACACTGCCCTCCCCTCCCCAAAGGTTTTCGTATCTCCTTAGAAAGTGCCACCACAATTTCCCTCCACCCAGCAGAGCCAGTCATTTTCAGCTCTGTGGACCCCCAGCACCAGCTAAGTATCTCTACTGTAGCCCTCTGCATTGTGTTAACACCTACAGTTTACATTTCACCCCTCCTGGACTAATCTTACTTTGTATTTCAAATGGCCAGGCACACACATTCATGTGAGTGCAGGAATACATTGGAATGTATATATTTGTAGCATTTTAATTCTCTCTACCCATTAGGGTTAATGCTGATAAAGTTATAATAATGCAGTTTAAGCATTTTGAATTTACTAGAAGCCCTGTGTACTCTTAGACTAATGTTACCATCACATTCAGTTTACTGTTTTAAATATTATGGACACTATATGGCCTCTCACTTTTCTGAGTGACCTAAAAATGAGCGAGGAAGATTTGAGTTGCAATAGATTTATAAGGAATAAGTTCTGAAGCAGGTAGATAAAGGAATGGCTCTGATCCAAGAGGACAAAGGAATCCTTCAGGAAGAGAATGCCACCCCAGAACCGGGCCCTGAATTCCATTTGTCCAAGAGGATGGATGACTTTGGGAGATTCTAAAATGACCTGTGTGGTTCTGCTGCCTGTGGGCTGAAGGTCAACAGAAAATTTCCAGATAACTGCTGAGGTAGGAGAAAATGTCAAGAAACAACTGCAGGCCTGGTTAAACTAATACTCATGATTGAAATCACCAGTGTTAGAATGATACCATCAGCCACAAAATCCTCTGCCCTTAAAAATGAAGCAGACATGTTACATGAAATCTGTTAAAGTGATACCATTTAAATTGAATTTTTAAACCATCCTGGATTATTCTGACACTTTGAGATGATGATGATGATGATGATGATGATGATGATGATGATTATTTTGGGGCGGTGAACAACCAACACACATACATTCAGGAATTATTGTATGACAGGCACTGTTCTAATTGTTTTAAAAATATTAACTTACTTTATCCTTGCACAAACCCTATGAGGTAGGAACCGTATCTTGGATAGGTAAACTGAGGCACAGAGAGATGAGGCAGGAATCAGAAACAAATTTCTTGGCTTGTGAGTCCTTTTGTTCTCCCAGGAAGGGTGACTCTTAACAAATAGTAGAAATACAGTAGCTGAAATTGGCAGCTGACTCATTTAACTTCACCTGGCAGGATTGGTGACCTGTCATACAGTGAATTTGGTCAAAGAAAATCTTGTCAAAATGTTCAATTCCATGTTAGATTTGTGCATATGTCTGTATGTGCATTATCTTGTCAGAGAAGGAAATGAATACCAAATTATTTAGATTAACCATCAAAAAATACAAACAATAACTGAGCCCTTTGGCATTGGTAGACTTGAACTGACTTCTCCACAGGCTTGGGGAAAATGGCTTTAGCTATTTACAGCCAGATTTTGTTTCAGAGATAAATTGACCTCTCTAGGTATGTATGTAAGATAACACTCAAATGAGAGTCTAATTTCTATGTCGATATAAATATTATGGAACTGATACATCGCTAAAGCCTGACTAGTCCCAGTAAGACTGAGGAGGTCTTTGAGAGTGGGATTTTGTAATTCATAAACTATTATCTCCAATCGTAACAGCATAAGAAAATGTGACAAATGGTGTGGTTCCAATTTTCAATGTCATATAGGTGAATCAAACCCAGAAAATATAAAAATGCTGGTTTCCAAGAAGCTGAGATTGACGACATTCCTACCTATACACAATAAAAACACAATAAAAAATATGGGATAATTTAATTTTAATCTATCCCTAGATATGAATGCTTTGCAATAAAATGTAGACAGAGATACAAATAGGTAAATATCAACATAGATGCTTTAAGAAATAAATGAGTTTTCTAGAAGGTATTTGCATATAGTGGAAATACAAGAACAAAAATTAATGCCATAGTATAGTTTACATAAATTGGTAAGAAAAAATTAGTACCACATTATAATCTACACAAATTGAAGAGCTTATAGCTGGTATGTTGAAAGTTTGTGATGCAGATGTAAAAGTCTGTAAGTAACATTCCTTTAAAGAGCTAGTGAGGTCCACCTTGTACACTAAACCCATTAGGACACTTGAAAGAGCATCTGTAAGTCCTATAGTCAGTCTTGCTTCAGTGGCTGCCCAGGCACTGTTCTTTTTTAACCAACTTTAATTCTTTAAAGTACACAAATGTACAAAGCAGTAACTCAGTAAAACTGAAACAGGCTGCAACAGTTTCCAGCCAGTCCTTCGAAGAGAACAAAGTTGAGTCTCCATGTGTATCAGCTGTTAACAGAGTAGCTTATCTCTGCCTTATGGCCCTCAGTCAATAACTTGTAAACTTCTTTTTCTGGTTGCAGTTGTCTGTAAAATTGGTTCTTGCTGCAAATGATCAATATAACTTCTGCTTACTTTAACAATTAATTAGCTAACTAATTGACTACAGTTGCCCCCCCCCTTTTCCTCAAGGATACATTCCAAGACCCCCGGTGGATGACTGAAGCCTCCAATAATATGTATACTGTACCTATGTATACTGTACATACATATGATAAATTTTAATTTAAAATTAGGCATAGTAAGGCATTAATAGCAATAACTGATATTAAGGTGGAATTATAACAATATACTTTAATAAAAGTTATGTGAATGTGGGCTCTCTCAAAATGTCTTATTATACTGTACTTACAGGGTGAAGACCCCAGACAAAGGGTGAGAGAGGGTGCGGCAGTGGCAGATTTCATCACACAGAATAGCACGTAATTTAAAACTTGTATGTTGTTTACTTCTGGAATGTTCCATTTAATATTTTTGGACCACAGTTGAGTTCACATAACTAAAACCACAGAAAATGAAACCATAGATAGGGGGGAGCTACCATAGTTTCATTTTAATTAAAAATTATGACTCAATAAACAATCTTTAAAAAAACACTTGAAAAATTAGAAATCAGTTTAATTTAAAATATAACTCTATGTACTAAAGGAATGAGAAGGGAATTATTTCTTAAATTTGGTTGTCAGAACTTAAATGGTCACAGATGCATCAATGTAATTTTCAAATCCCTGAGAGAAAAAACTTGACAAATGGTTTAACATTACCCAACAGATCAGTGTCTTTAGAGAGCTATTAATATTTATTAATAGTTAATAAATTAGCACATTTATTAAGATATTTAATAAATGGAAACTATTAATTTGAACACATTTTTAAATTCACTTTTACAGTTATATAACTCATTAGAATAACTAAGATTCAGTTATACAAATTTTGTACAATACAATTTTATTAAGTAGATAAAACAGTTAAAAAAGGAAAAGAGGTAAGAATTGTTATATCATAGGCAATCTTCAGCTAACTATAGATACTTAAGACAGGTTTAGCTCCTTAAAGTTTCATTCATTAGAATTAAAAAAAAAAAATACTGTGTTTAATGCTCAATGATGTGATTAATTCAACCAATTCCATACAGAATTAAAGCAATTTTTACTGTTTTGTTCACATATTGCTGAAAGCTTTTAGCTTCACATGCTACTTGTTTTGCCACTCTGCACTGCAGCTGCACCAGGCCCTCTTAAGCTTTGGGTCTTCCTCATTCTAGTTCAAGTCCATCAACCTGATTCTTCTCAGTAGATTAAATTTAATTTGATAGCAGGAAGGATTTTTTGAGGGTCTGCACAATCAAGGGATGATAAGACCTGGCTTTAGAAATTGTCTTTACACATAAGGGAAACTTGTTCAACATTATTAAATGGATATCTATAAGAGCCTTCAGCTGAGCCAGATGCCATCCTTGGCATCCAGCCATTCTCAAAACCTCACTTCACTGTGTATCCCTGAAGCATGATGGCCCCTGCACACCTCATGTGTTCACTTCAAGGGCTACATGGAAAGATCTTCCCATCTCTAACAGAAGATCCAACCAGCCCGGGCCTTCTCCCACCGTGCTTAAGCAGAAGCATGCCTTAGTAGGATTAGATACCTATTTTCTTTGGATTGAGGAGGCTTTAACACTTATCTCATTCGATTCAAGTGATGATTCACTAGTACAACCAGCATAATTACAAAAACAGCTAACAGGGAGCACTTTTTAATCCCAGGCATGTGCATTTTACATTGATTATCTTTCTGCCTTCACAATAACACTATGAGGTAGGCAGTCCTATCATCCTCATTTTAAGCTGGAAACTGGAGTTTAGATGAATTATATCATGTGCCCTAGATTACACAACTATTAAGACACAGAAATACATGCTCTGCTAGGACAGCCTGTTTCCAGGTCTTGGGGTCTCAGTGTTACTCTCAGTCAATTGGTTGAAACCCTGGAAGTGTATTTGGCACATAATAGGCACTCAGAATAGACCTTCCAAGCCCATTCTCTTTAAACTAGGATTGTTGAGTCATTGAGCTCTAAGCTGGTGCTGGGTATGAGCCAGGCAAGGATATTTGAGAGAAACACCCCTTATTCACCTTGGCTGACAACCCCAACATAGTGTGCTCAACCTCAGAGCGAAGACCTCTGCCCTGATGGTGTCGTGAGAAGACTAAGGGTTTAGTCTCCATCTGCAAGATTTGTGATCATCCAGCTCCTGTCAAGATTCTAGAATGTCTTCCCAACTGCCCAGTTGTCTACAAACCTTTATTTTTTTGCCTCTGTAAAGATTTGCCTTTCCCAGCAGGATGCTCAGAAAGTGTCTTCTCACTTGCTCAGTACTAGCCAGCCACTATATCTCCAGAAAAATATTTTCATGTTGATTTCAAGTGATGCTTTATACTTTGATAAGTAGCTTAAAGACCAAAAAAGACGTTAACTAGACTCCAGGCTTAACAATATTTGCCAGTCCTTTGAGAAGAGAGATACCAAGAGGAAGAGTGTTATATTTCAGTGACAGTCAGAAATTTATGACATCTCATCCTCTTGGCAACTGGTAAATAATTTTCATCTCTTTCATTTCATAAGATGTTAATGTTTAATCAAGTGAAAGGCTTGAACAAGAAGACATGATACAGGGGGTTTTGTCTTTATCTTGAGGACTTCGTCTAAACATAGTATCTCTAAAATCTAAGAGTTTCCATTTCTTCATTCATGAAATGAGAGTTATATTTACATCTTTACAGAATGATTGTATGGAAATTATTAGTTTGTATAGAAGTTATGAAAATGTAAACACTGTCACCAGACTGTTATAAATAAAGGTTCTTCTCTTAGTTTTTGAGGGAAGTGGCTGTATGGTCATTTTATTATAATTAAAGATTCATTATCATATTCCCATTGCCTTAGACATTTATTAAGTGGGCATTCAGTACATTTGCTAAGACAATTTAGTAGTTTTGTTTCTATGGAATGCCATGACTTTTCAAATGCACACAAGAAATCTAAGACTATAGCAACCACAATTTCTCCTGAAGCATAGGTTTAATTCAGGTTAAATTAGATGTAATTTTTCATACCCAGAATTCTTTCTGCAGTTACATCAATCCACAGCTCTATCATTAGGTGACCAATGAGAAGTATGCAAATGGCACATTCTGAAATGGAAGGGTGCAGCTCTCAGTGGTAATAATGATAGACTTGCTGGCATTCATTCCTATGACTTCATGAATCCAAAGAAATGGCTCTTTTGTAACCAAGGTAATTTCTCCATATAAAAACAATATGTTGAAGGTATTTCATTAATGTAATGCTTAATGCTATTCGGAAAATGTTAGTGTGGATGTTTTATTAGAATATGAGACATTATCCTCTTCTTGTCATCCAAGTCTGATGCTATATTATAAATCATGTCAGTGTAAATATAACAAAAGGAAAATTGATTTAACTTCCCAAAAGAAAGCTGATCTCAAGCAGAATGAGCGCTTTTGCAATATAGAGCTCATCTTCCCAAATAAGTGGAAAAAATAATGCTGTAGATGTTTTCCTCATTGTTTATTTTCCCCTTTATCTCCTATTACAGAAGCCCAGTAGTGGGACTAAAATCAGCTGGAGTTCCACTTCAGAACACTATAAATAGCCCATTTTCAAATTCTTATTTAAAATGCAAATAGAATCTCTATGGATACAATTTTAAATAGGAATTGCTTATAAATTTTGTTTGCGTTTTATAGAAAAAACTTTCCGTTTGTGGGGAGGGAGTTATTTGTATTTGTACAAGTTCAAACATTCCCCAGTCATTTTGAAAATAGATTAAAATCTAATCTCCCTAAAGAAAAATTGGTGACCTGATTCACACATCCTCTGCCATCTTTCTTTGGTTCACAGACTGTTGTTGTTTTTCTTTTTTTGAATTCTGCCGCTGAATCTTCTGAGCTACGGCCAAAGTATAGAATTTCCAATGAATGTGTTGTTTACTTTTGGAGTGTGTTGGGACCTGTTTTCTGGAGCCCTCTGTTTATTGGCTCAGATGCTTATTTGAATGAATAATAGAAAACCGAATAATTGGCATATTAGTATTTTTCCAGAATAGCTGATATTAGAATCCTGATCTAGAAAACAGGGACTTAGGGGTGCTGTTTGGGCAGCCAGTCTGAATGCCTTAATTCAATTAGTTAAAACAAAGAACTTTTGCCTTTTTTATCACATTAGTTCTAGCATTTTCTGCAGCCCCTTCTGTGCTGCCACTCACACTGTACTGAACAGATTCTATGTTTAGGTATTGTGCTATAATCTCCCTTTCGTTGTTTCTAGCTTTGGATTTAATGTACATTTTATTCAAAGGAAATAGGCTTGGAGAAGTCATGTGGCATGCCCAAAGGTCACCCAGCATGTGAGGAGCTGCAGGCCCTGGGCTCAAAGCAAGTCTCAATTTAAAGCCTTCAGAGATGACAGTATGTTATCACTTCCTGATTTCCATGAGAGCTAATTCCAGGGGATGTTAAGAGATGTTATTTTTTTAAAGTATCCTTGGTCAACTAAACCTGGGAAACACTAAATAAAACAATGTTTAGTAAACTTTTCAACAGTAGGAGCTCTTAGAACCCTAAAATATGCTAACACCATTGTGAATTTTCAAGAAAGGAACAAAGCATAGAGTTCCCCAAACTTTTTTCCCCATGGAGGGGGTTTAAGAAACCCTAAGGAGGACATTCTTTGTAGATGCACAACACCTTGGAAAGCCACACCCTAAGGATCACTGAGAGACTTTCATCTCTTCGCAGCAACCCCCGCAGCCAAATTCTAATTATTGGATTCCTTTGACTACTTAAGGGTGTTTTGTTGAGTCAGGCTCTGTTTTAGGTACCGGGAACCTAAGAAAAGAATTGAGGCTGTCAGCCTGATACGGCAAGTCTGATGTTAGAGGCAGCTAGGAAGGTTAGGGCCCCTATCGGGAAGATGGGGACAGAGAAGGCCCCTGTCCCCAAAGGCCAGGTAGAGCAGAATCTGTGTACCAGAAGCACAGGGAGCAAGGCAGCCAAAGCTCTAACCAAAATTCCCATCTTCCACAGTCCAGAGGGCACTTGGGCAGGGAGACCAGGCTCTCTTGGCACATGCTGGGAGCAGAGAGCAAGACTAGTGAGCACAACGGCAGACCTTCCAGAAACTTCCATGTGGGTATCATCTGCTCAAAGGGACACATGGGGAGCTGCTTCGATTTTTTTTTTTTTTTTTCTTTTTCGAGGAGAGACTATTGTTTTGTTTGTGTGAGCAGCCAAGTGCAGTAGAGTTAAACTACTTTCTCAATGTTATGTGTTAGGAGCTATGACTGTGTGATCTGTGTCTGCTTCATACCAAAGCCACTGTGCATTCTTTTATTTTTTTCATTAAAATTATTGGACTGACAATGATTAATATGAACATATAGATTTCAGATGTGGGTTTCTGTTACAAGATTGTTCATTCTTTTAAAATACGTTCACCCTCTTTAGGCTTCTAGTAAATATGAACCTCCCTTCTTTAGAAACCTATATAAGTTGACTTTGGGATTTTATAAATAGAAACTAAAATAATGTTTGATGCCAGGTTTTGCAAATATGTTTTTCTTATTGGTACCTCTTGTGTCTTGACAACAATGTTAATGATTCGGTAGTGTTTCTGAAAGACTGATAAGGCTAATAATGAAGTTCTTTCATTTTTCCTCATTTCCATTTCAATTCTACCTCCAATTTAAAAGAGAAAGGAAAACCAGTACATGAGAAGTATGTGTCATTAAATGACAGGCTAAAAGGTTCAGTCTGAGTGTGTGTGGATGTTTTCACATGGGGAGCCCCTTAAGGAATGTTCTTTTAAGTTGCAGCATAAACAGCATCATTTACAGCTTGACCTGTTAATTTCTTTACAAGTTATTTCAAAATAGACTTTTATGAATGTTTATGAATTCATTCACTAGTGAAAGCGGTACATCAAAGGAAGAGCTATATCCTTATACTTGCTGAAAGACCGTGGCTTCCCATGTATCTACTGAAATGCAGGCAGTTATTCCAAAGGCTCGGGGGGAGCTGTGTGCCCAACAGCAGGTAAGTTTGTTTCATGGGAACACACCAATGTTCAGTTAGCGTATTGTGTAGCCTCATTTCCTGCCTCTACCTGCTCCACCACCACACATGTGCATGTTCACATATGCATACATACACACACAAGGACACACTCACTAATACACACTTACACATATGTACACACACATGTGCACACATGTGGAGTTTTTTTCCTGGTGGGAGGAGAAGAAATCACCTCATGTTTCTCCAGCCAACACTCCTTCAGGTCCCTGCTCAAGGGTATCACCACCAGCTGTCAAACCGGTTATGCGAACAAGGTTCCTGTCCCTGGTGTGTTGGAACAGAAGGGAGACAGGCCTGGCCAGGAATGAGGAGCAGGGGTCAGACATCAGATAAAGGGTGTTAGGAGCCCAGGTGACCCCTGCATCTCCTCTCACCAGGCTCACAGGATTCTTAACACATGGAAACCTGCCCCAGATTTTATGAGCAGCTCTGTCTTGAGTAACTGAAAGCAAATGTGTGTTAAAAAGGCAATTTCCATTAAGGTGTGACCCTAAAGCATGACTAAGGTCATTCAGACCAAAGCACGAGGTTGTCCTCTCACCAGGAAAGGCCACACGTCCCCTGGAAGGTGACTGAGCTCTTCTAGACCATCTGATTCTTCATCTTAAAAAGGGGGTAAGAGTAACTCCTGTCCAGCACCACCCGCCTGCCCTGCTGGAAACCCTCCAGTGAGCCCAGGCCCTTCCCACTCCTAATGCCCCTGGCCTGCCTACCGTTCAGCCTGCCCCTTCTTTCTACTGCCTCTGTTGTTATTTCCATAAAAATAATAACAGCCAGTTCCAAGCATTCTCTGATTTACCTTTCAGGGTCTTGGTTAGAGCAGGAACTGTTTCACAGGGCTATGGGTTTTTGTCTGGTTTTCCATAGGATTCTGTGAGATCCAAAGCCCCAAGGAAGTGCTCTCTGAGCCACAGTTGGCCAAGTGCAGGGTTAAGACACATTGTTTCAACCAGTACTGTCGTCAATCCTCAGAAACACTGTGAAAGTGAATCTGTCACACATAACTTAGGCCAAGCCCTTGAAAAGGCTAGCTGCCCTCCGAAATAGGCTACTTTCATAAGTGGTCTTTTAAATCTCACTGATACAGAGATTTCCAAATCTGAGATGACTGAGAGAGATCTAAATAATCCTCTCCTACCACCAAACTCCTAGGATACCATCTTAAATATTCCATACTGCACCCAGCCCAGTGTCAGTGTACACTTCAACTTGGAAAACTGGAGGCAGCTGAAGTTGACAAGGAAGCCCAGTGAGACCCACCAGGAAGAATGGAAGAAACTTCACAGGCAGTTTACTCGTAACTAAAGATAAGAACTTGAGCCAGTCCGCACTGCTCAACAGTCAACATATGTGCCCATGTAAAGCAACAGTCCACTAATGACTACAAAGTAATGGAGGGAGGCAAAGGTGAGAGTCAAAACCAAGCCCTATGGCTCCTCCCTGCACAAGGAGGTGTGTCCCTACAGGTGAAGCTCAGTGGTGAGCAAGACAAATATGGGGTCTGCTGTGTGTAAATCACATATTTTTTTAAAAGTCAAGTTAACCCAGGACACAGTATTTCTGTATTTCAACAACACATTCTACAAAGCATGGTAACAGGCCTATAACGACTTCAACCTCATGACTGATGTCGTCATCATCACCAGGCTAACATTTGATGACAATTTAGGACCTCTGCCCTCTCTAAAACTCTGCATTAATTTCAAGGCCATTCATATAAATCTTCATGCTTCAGCTATTGACTCAGTATAGTTTTCTTATCATTAAATTATTCTATGCTTTTAAGTTTTTTTAAGTGCTCCCCTCCACCCATAAGTACACTCCTCTCTTTGGAAGAATAGTAAAATGATGGGCAGTGTCTTTCTTCCCACCCAGAAGGCTGCTCCAGTTTGCAAGTTTTCTCTGATATCCACTGTGCATTACTGAAACAGTTTATTTTAGGTAAATTGAACTGTCTTAATAGAGCCTGAGGTTGGATGTCTGCTGAAGTCAAATTGTTCAGGTTAAACCCCAACATTTCTCATAATCCTGTGACATACACTCTGCAACCTTATCTCTTCCCCAAGCAACAGACACCTTATTTTCAGAGCCCAGATTCCCCCATTACCTCCTGCTTGGTTCATTCTGCTCCTGGGTTCTGGACATACCATGCCAGACACAGGCAGAATCTCTGCAGGCCCTTTCACTCCAATCCTAAATAAAGGTATACTGACTAGCATTTCCTTCCTCGGGTTATTTTTTGTTGCTTGGGGATCAAGCACCAACATGGTAATAGCATCCAGCCTTAATGACATCAATAATACAGTATATTTAAATTATTTTATAGCTTACTCATATATCTATGTGGCATGCATATGCCATTCACCTAATATTTTTCCTTAACTAAACCTTTTTTCTGTAAAGAAGACTCAGCTTTCATATGGACTAGACTGTTGTCATGGAGACTAAATATTCCACATGTACCTAAACAAAACAAAAAATTCATAAACAAAAATGATTGATTTTTTAGCCAAAATGTCTTCGGAAAGATTGGAATAATCTTGTGAAAATATGCTTGTGGTGAAGGGCATAGGAATTGAGAAGCTGTATTTCAGACTCTTTCTAGAAACATTTTCATCTTTTATTAACAATTACAGATTTTATTGTAATGGTGTTCAGGATTGTTGTAAAATTGACCCCCAAAATCTAAATATATTAGATGACTATTTTAGATATTGTTGTTATATAGAATATTTAAATATACAAAATTATGACTGGAATCCCAGGACCACCAGATATATTTATAGTCACTGGGAACCATTATGTGAGACAATAATATTAAGCATACATTCAAACAGTTTCTTTCTTAATACACTAAAGTAAAAAAGAATAGTCCTTTTCTTCAGCTAATGCATAATGACAAATAGAACATAAGTTTAAAAATATTTATGCTATGTGCCACTCAGAAAATTAGCACACAGAATAGTTCTAACTCCAAATCTTGCACCTCACTAGCAAAGTGGTCCAAAGAAAGTCACTACATTTCACCATATTCTGTATTCTCTTTTGTCTTATAGAGACATCAATACTTCCAAACATGTGCACTGCTCTCGGGATATATCATTGAAATATGGAGTTTGAAAGCATCCTGATAATTAATTGTATTCTAACATTTCACATTCATTCTAAAAACTTCACATCATACCTAGAAAAAGGAAATCAATATTGAAAAGACAAACCAGAGTTATCTCCATAGAGATGTCAAGACTTTTCTAACTTGAGTTAGTATCAATGGAAATCAAACGGGTTACAGACAAAAGTAAGTTCTTAGTATGTGTTAGAACTCTCTGCTGTGACCTAATTTCTCCCTCAATTATATGGCAGTGTTTTATCACCAGGGTCTCTTCCTTTTCATCTAGATGTTCTTTCTCTTTGAAGATCACAAAGAGTAGCTTTCCTTGATCTAGAGCACGTTCGACCAACTATCTAATCAGTGTAACTGACAGTGCTTACATCATCACTTTGATAAACGGGGGAAGAATGGCTGAAATCCACTGAAACCAAGTCTGATTAAAATAAAAGTGCTTAGCATTCCTCCTCTTCAAACAGAGGCTCACACAAAAGAAACGTGTTATTAGGAAGAGAAGTAACATCCATCGTGCTTGGCTGCCAGGAAAAAGAATCAGACGCTGTACGTGTCTCCTACAACACGATATTATTCTTAGTTGAAACATGACTTTTGCTGTGTTGTCTTACCAATGCCACAATTAAGAGTCTTGTAGTTTTTAGTTCACACCAAAGAGTTTTGTTTATTTTAATTGGCCAAATGTAGATCAAGGAACAGAGTTGCTACTTGAGAGAGAGGTGACAAGAAATTGAGATAAGGTCACACCAGAAGCATGGTGCACACAGATAGCCTCACATCATAGACAGAGAAGACCTGATGTGGTCAGAGAAGGACAACACTTTTTATTTGTTTGGGTTTTTTGCAGGGAAAGGGGAGGAGGGGGCCTTATATTTTCGGTTAATTTTAACAGTTTAAATCTCTACCATCTCTGACTGTAAGTCCTAGAGACAGTCAGGTTACCCACCTAAGCTGGCAGCTAGATGACATACATGAATTCTTCAGGGAGGAAAATCATTCTTAGATACTTACTGTGGAATTCCTGAAATGCATGTATTTTTTGTAAAGTACAAAAATTACAGAAGACACTGCAAAATTGCAGAATTGGTTTCTTCCTAAATATTATAAGGTAATGTTATGCTTTAAGAAAGGCACTACAGTGATTTATCTGCATGTGAGTGTTAGCTCATTTGTCCTATGACTAATGCACCCCTGAGTGTGTGCTTCCTGACCCCATGAATTTATACCAATTCACTGGGAGCCTTCACAAAGGAAGCTGATTAACAAAAGCATCATGTCAGCATCCGTACTTTATAGTATTTTAATGTGTCGTTTGGGGAATGTCCAAAAATTAGTCATGAGATAAACATCTTCATTTTATTTACCGAATGTATATTATAAATTTTTGTGTAACAAATTCCTGGCCCTGGCTGGGTATCTCAGTTGGTTAGAGTGTCGTCCCAATGCACCAAGGTTCGACCTCCAGTCCAGGTACATATAAGAAGTAATCAATGAATACATGGATAGATAGAGCAGCAAATCAATGTCTCTCTCTCTCCCTCCCCTCCTCTTTCTAAAAATAAATAAACAAAAATTTCCCCACACTGACATTTAAGATAATACTCTCTAAAAGTAATAGTCACACCAGTTCATGGAAAAAGGATTCGTGTGTTGATCCAGGATCTCAAATCAGTCTCCACTGGACTCTCATCCATGGGGAGGTCAGAGCAGAACAATCTATGCCTTAGGCAGGAATTCAGTTCCTTCTGGTGATTCAGTTCCTTTTGATGATAATCCTTCTTTTAAAAAGAAAACTTTTCTGCTATTAGATAAGTTTGTAGGTATGGATTAAAGATTAATGGTTATTATATGTGGGAATATTAAGTGCCAACATCTATGAGTAACATAAATTGAAATGGCATATACAATGGAATATTATTCAGCCATAAAAAGAAGGAAATCTTGCCATTTTCAACAACATGGATGGAACTGGAGGACACTATGCTAAATGAAATAAGCCAGACACAAAGAAAAATACTGCATGATCCCCTCTTATATGTGAAATTTAAAAATTTCAAATTCCTGGAAGCAGAGAGTAGAGTGGTGGTTACCAAGAACTGGGGGGTGGAGGAAATGGGAAGATGTTGTTCAAAGGGTGCAAACTTCCAGTTATAAGATGAATACATTTTGGGGCCCAATGTACAGCATTGTGTTACTAGTGTTAATTTTGTATTGTGTCCTTGAAAATTGCCCTAAGAGAAGATCTTAAGTGTCTTTCTCTACACATACACAAATGGTAACTATATGAGGTGATGGACGTGTTAATTAGCTTGATTGCGGTGATCCTTTCACAATGTATATCAAATAACACATTTATACTTTGAATATATACAATTTTATGGCAATTATACCTATATAAACCTAGAAAAAATAAAATAGCTTATACTGAAAATCTACTTTTCCAGAGGTAAAAAAGTGATTAGAACCTGTGTGCATAGCACTCAGGGAGAGAAGGTACCTTGTGGTTGTGCTGACACATAAACTAGAAAGTTTAAAATAGATGAGGTTTGTACTCAGTCAATTAATTTAGCAAGTGTTTGCACAATCTTCTGTATACACCCCGCCCCAGGGATATGGAAGCAGCAGTGGAGGCCGGGTAGTCCGACTCTCCCTGCCCTGAACTTCCAGTGACACCCTCAGCCCTGAGGGAGTCAGATGAGTCTTGCAGAGCTGTATTTTAAGACATGGACTTGAACCATCTGATCCTCAGAAGTGGATGTGGGACTGGATTATGTGAAGCAGGGAAGGTCAACCCGTGTGTTCCAACACCTCTGAAGGCAGCTGCCCATGTCCTCGCAGTGAGAACCCCACCCTCCAGCAAGAGGATCATTGCCTCCCCCCAAAGCTAACTTTCCTGAGTATAGTTGTGTAAACAAGCAAAATCGTAATAATGATGAAGACATTTGCCGAATGCTTGGTGTGTCCCAGGCTCTGCCCTCCATTAGCATTCCGTACACCTCACCTAGTTTAATCGCAATAAACATAAGAAGCATGCATTGTATTGAAGTGCAACTTGCATACACTAAAGTGTATTTTAAGGATTCAGTTTAGTAAATTTGAACAACTGCACGCACTCGTGTAACCATACTCAAATCAGTATAGGACATTTCTACAAACACACAGATTCATCATGCCCCTCTGAGGACTAGAGGTTCCTTTTGCCCGTTCTGGGGCTTCAGATATGGGACTGTATAGTAGGCCTCTTTCCTGTGTGCTTTCTTTTGTCAGCACCTGATAGGTTTCACTCCATTTACATGACATGTTTTGGATAATTTTCCCACCAGGTATTTGTTTCATCAGGTACAGAAAGCTTTAATAAAATTCAAATTCCATTCATGATTTAAGAAAATAATGATTTAAAATAGTAGACACTGGAGAAAAAAAATGTCTTGTTTAACTTGCTAAAAACTCTCAGTGGGTATTCTTCAAGCAATTATTCTATGAATGTATATACTCCACAGCCGCAATCACCATGTACATGGTAACCATATAAGATTTCCTGAAAAACACGTTTCAGATAATTTACAACTCGGTACTCTTTTTATCACCTTCAAAGAAAACTTAAAATTAAAACATATGCTTTTGAAAAATACACATGTATGGAAGGAAATGGTATCAAAATCAGGGGAAGGAAGTAATGATCACAGGTTTTCACGAGGGACTTTGAGGGAGAATGGCACCCTTAAGCTTTTCCCAAATTCCTGGTCCACAAAGTCACGTGCAAAAAAATAAATAAAACTGATGTTTGAAGTTGCTAAATGTGGGAGTGACAGCAGGCCTATTGTTATAAACACAGAGGAAGGCTCAGGAGTGCAGCAAATATGTTCCCTCAACTGAGGTGATTCCAGAGCCAGTAGGGCAGGAGTATTCAATTCCCTGGACCTCTTTTAAAGAAACTTGGGAATTTGGGGGGGGAGATAGTAAAGGTAACATAGGTTATTCCTACAAAGTACCACTATAACTCTGGATTTAATTTTACAACCAGATGCCATACAGCACATTTTTAAAAAAAGGGAAATTAAGTGATCTGTTGCAGGGTCTGGTTCTGCCTTTTTTCCCAATGGCCGCAGTTTGGGGCCTAGTCCTTTTGAAGGTGTAATAACACAAAGTCATTGCAATCGTCTGAGCGCGTTGCCTGGCAGATGGTCATGAAACCTACACAGATGTGCTTTTTTCACCACGTGACTCACACTGCACGCAAGTGAGGGAGCGTGTATTAAAAACCAGATTCATAGCTCTTTAAAAATAAGTCTTTTTTCCCCTCTATGTTTGCATAGCCACAAAGGAAATGCTTCTATTCATTTTTTACATAAGTGACTATTTTGCAGTGAAGAGAGGAGAGAGTCATGAGGAACTTATCACAGTACATCCTACCACAACTAAGATGTTAGACCAAAAATGATATCAAGAATTAACCCATGAATTTAATTTCAGAAGTGTTGGAGAGTGTTTGCATTTAGAAGCCTCTACTGCTCCACGCATTAAAATGAACATAGAAATAGTGTTTTAAGTGCTCACATGAATTTGTACCAGGACCAAAGTAAGCAGTTGGAGCTTGTATAAAGAGCCAGTGGCACAGGTTCAGACTCCAGGAGCAGCAGGTAGTTTTGATGTGTCCTGGGGTTGGGATCACTTTAGAGACAGAGAATGTAGCAGGGCTTGACTGGGCCTGAAGAAGCCACCACAAAGATAATTTGTCACATGGCTCTTGGCAGGAGGCCTCAGCTCCTCATGGCTTGAGCCTCTTCCTAAGATGGCTTGAGCATCCTCAGGACATGGCTTCTCCAAGGTAAATAATGCAAGAGAGCTTAAGGAAAAAACCATAGCACCTTCTAAAACCTGGTCTCACTGTCACACATGATCACCTCTGCCACACTGTCTCGATTAGAAGTGTCAGTGAGTCCAGCCCACATTTTAAAAAAAAGGGAAATTAATTCCACTCTTTTATTTTTTTTTACTTTTTATTAATATATTGGGGTGACATTGGTTAATAAAATTATATAGGTTTCAGGTATACAAGTCTGAAATACGTCATTTTATATTGTATTGTGTGTTCACCATCCCAAGTCAAGTCTTTTTTCATCACCATTTATCTCCCCTGTAGCCTCCCTCTTCTACCTTTATGGTCCACTCTTTAAGGACTATCAAAAAAAACTATGGACATATTCTAAAGCATCATTGAATCTTGCAAAAAACAAGAATAGTAATCTCTTATTTCTGACTTAGAAACATATCAAAACATATTTTTCTCTGATTTAACTCAATAAAGTACAAAATTTTCTGAGACGCCTAAACAATTTAAGAATATCAGCTTAAAATGCTGAACTTCAGCTATTTTTAGGAAGGCAAGTAAGTTTTAATTGGTTTCTAGAAAATACAATACCAATAAAGTTAGATCATAGAGCCGAATCTTGGCCTTGATTGAGTATTATTCCTGTGGTAGATTATCTAGGGCAACCTGTGTGCCCATCTTGGACATTTCCATACCAAGAAAGAAGCCAGTAGAAGGTTGCTGACACTCGTTCAAAAAGATGGGATATGTAAGAAGCTATTAAGGGATGGGGTGGCTATGTTTAAAGCAAAATATAACTCATTTTATGAATGTTAGTCTCCTCTTTCTTTCATTGTCTCAGAGAGTAGCAAGAATATAAAAATAGGTTGAAGAGCTGTGAAAGTAGGCCTGTGGTATCCAGTTGTAGCAAGCTCCTGAAAAAGAAGTCAGAACCACAAACCTGAAAGTCAACTTCCCATGTGCACACAAAAGACTCTGCAACACTGTTCTTCTCTGTAGCCACCGTCATACAGACACAGTGGTGTTTCCACTGTGGCTGCCTGTGAACTGCAAAAGGTGGCAGAGGAGGTAGATGTCTTTGGGGGCATTAATTTGATATGTATGCATTCTAATCCAAGAAGGATGGTGAATGCTGCTGAGAAGGGGAACAACCCAGCATGTTAGATTACAAATGCTTATGGAATCACGGTCATTGTCTTTCAAACAAGGAATAGGTTGACTTTCTCTAGTGCACTTCAAAACCTCTCTGGTGAGTCCTGGAGAGCCCATCTCTGACAAATGTATCATCCTCAGGCCCCTTCTGTCAATGAAGAGCTCAACTCTTTAGGACTTTTTAAAAATGAAAAAAAAAAAAAATGCTACTTTTTATACCCATTAGGTTTAGATTTATGGTCAAAGGGTTTGTTTTTTAATTAATGCCCACAGCCCGGCCAGGAGTGGCTCAGCGGTTGAGCGTCGACGTAGGATCCAGGCGATCAGGGTTCGATTCCCGGTCAGGGCACATGCCCGGGTTGTGGGCTCAATCAATGACTCTCTCGTCATTGATGTTTCTATCTCTCTCTCCCTCTCCTTTCCTCTCTCTGGAATCAATAAAGATATATTAAAAAAAAATTAATGCCCACAAATATATTTATCATAAAGTGCAACAGGACATTGTGGTTGAGGAATATATACTGTAGAGTAGCCTCAGCCACGACAGAATTTCGGGGAGGGGTTGCTTTCTTGCATTACAGCCCTGTGCTCCTGCCACTGTGACTTTTGTCCAGCTCTCCTAAAAGGCCACACCACTTTGGAGGAGAGTTCCTGCAGAAATGAGAAGGGCTACTATGGTGGCATGGGGCACCTAGGAATAAAATGGACACAAAACCACCGATCTTGACAAAGACTGTGCTTGAAATCCCTTGAAAACCATCTACAAAATGGCCAACTTGACCAACGCAGGAGAATCAGAGTGTTTACAAGCAGAACCATGAGCCAGCTGGGGTCAGGTGTCCTCTAGGATCTTTTGGTGTCCTCAAGCTTTACTTACTCAAAATGTCCATGACATATTTGTTGACAAGTCAATGTGATGGATTCTGTTTCCTCTCCAGACAGGAAAAATTGGTGGCTTATACTGTCTTTGGCTCATTACCCTGATCACAAACAAGTGAAGCCTGTTTTTGAAAGTAACTAACGCATATCTACTAAGAAGTTCCAAACTAATCACCCTTGTTACACAAATTTCAAAATAATTATTTTTACATTGAGCAGAAAAATTCCTAAATGTATCACAGCATGGTCACTATAGTTAATAATACTGTATTGCATATGTGAAAGTTGCTAAGAGTAGAGCTTAAAAGGTCTCATCACATTTTTAAAAATTGTAACTATGTGTGGTGAGGGATGTTAACTAGACTTATACATATAACATACATATATATATTGAATCATCACATTGTATGCCTGAAATTAATATACGATATAATGTCATAAGCCAATTATATCTTAATTTAAAAAGGGAGGAAAAAAGAAAAAAATCTCAAATTCCCAGGAATTTTTTTAAAGGTCATAAAATTCAAACAATAGGGAGCAAATTTTTTTTTACAAGTAAGTTTGTGTTCTGCAAGTTGCACATTTTTAACCAGGACTTAGACTCCACCAGTCAACTGTCATGCCAACATCTTTGATCATCCTAACAGAAGACATTATTTAGAGCAGGAAGTGTGCAAGGGCCTCAGGAGAGAGCATGGTCAGGGGAGGCAGTGCCAGCCTGGAGGCACAGTTGCCACACTGAGGGGGGTGTAGCGGCGAGAAGATGAGTCAAGGGGGAGTGGAGGCAGCTGCAAGGGAAGATGGCCTAGGGCACCTCTGTGGGCTGGGAGAGCGGGCTGGGCACTGGTTGTAAATGAAAGTGCCCAAGGTCTCCATGGGCCTCCTGATGCTCCCAGCACTTCAGGCTTCTCCCTGTAGGCAAGCGGGTGGGTGTTGAGCTGAGTTAGGAAATGTGCTCCTAACTCCTGTGAGGTAGGCAGTGTGTGGTCCCATAGAAGTACCATAGAAAGACCCTTAATAACTAAAATTGATGGGTCCCCATTGCAATTAGGTCATTTTCTATGCATTACTTCACATGTTTGTGTTTACACTGAAAAAGCAAAACATGTTATCTTAGTAAAGAATTTAATTTTACTCTTGGAGCATGGGTTTCTCCAAATAAATAATTTTTGACATTTTTGACAAAATTGATGGCAGAGACAACAGCTAGGTGCTGAATGGGGAAACACCACTCTGCACCTAAAATTTTATAATCCATCTATCCCTGAAATGCGCGCACATCCCATCCTCAGGGCAACATCCTGGCTCACAGTTGCTTCCATGCTGTCCATAACCTGAACCTGAACTTCCCACTCCAGCCCTGCACACCTGATGGCCATCTGGACGCTGAGCCTGGACACATTAGCACTTTAGAGAGATTATTTTTATTTCTTAATGATAATAACTCTCATGCAGCCATTCATTGCACAGTTTTGAATTCTGAGTTCACTCAGATCAGAGTATGCCTCTGCAGCTGTTGGTCACTAGCATTTTTTTTTTCACTAGAGCTTCAGTTTCTCATAAAGGAGGCATTGCTTGAGGTCACTTCTCTTGGCTGCTCTTCCGCAGTGGAATGCTCTTTTGAAATTGATGAAACCTTCAAGGTGATCATTAAGTATTAAGAATCTCTGCAAGCTCATTCAAATACCAAATTTGGAACCCCTTCTGGACTCTAACCAGCTCCTGACCTGGCTGCCAAGGGTGTCCACTAACCAGAGTTCAGATAATGAAGTTAACTGACAGCATGCCAGGAAACCTCATATTTTAAAACTTAATTTCAGTGCGTACCCCCAGATCTGTGAGGTAGGTAGTGTGTGGTCCCATAGAAGTACCATAGAAAGACCCTTAATAACTAAAATTGATGAGTCCCCATTGCAATTAGGTCATTTTCTATGCATTACTTCACATGTTTGTTTACACTGAAAAAGCAAAACATGTTAACTTAGTAAAGAATTTAATTTTACTCTTGGAGCAAAGTAAGTTATGTAACTAGCTAATAGGAATGCAAAAGCAATTTGCAAACATGAAATTGCTTTAAGAAGTAAATGTAGAATGATGCTATTAAGATTATCATCAAAATTCAATTAAATGTTCACTAGTTTTTAGTTATGAAAAGGAGAACACATACAGAAGTGAGATGCTAGCCAACTGTTAAATAATACCAGGAGCCATGTTTCCTGATTTGGCTCTGAAAGTTAGTGAAGCATTTCAAATAAATTTTATAAAAGCAAGTTTATAAGCTACCAGGAGTTTCATTCAGCAAGGCTTGGGAATTTGAGATCTTTCACAGATGAAAGTTTAAGCATTTTTTCTATTGAGTGCAAAAAAGTTTTTCTTTTTTTTTTTTTTGCTTCCTGTTGAAATTGTTACTTTCACCCGTATATGATTCCAAACACATAAACCGCTTTAGAATGGCTGTTGAAATTTTTCACTTTTGGCCTTGAGCTAATTTTGGATTTTCACTCCTAACACTATCTTCTGGGAAAGTTGTAAGTGAAAGTAAAATTGTAACCTTCATGTGAAGGCTATGTAGCTTTTTTTAGCAGCAACCACATAAATGTTTTTGTTTATTTTGTTTTTTTTGTTTTTGTTGGAGAACTTTGAACACACTTGCCGATTTCAAAGCAAGGCAATATCTTTTTGATGACATCAACTTCCACTCCCTGTACCGGGAACGCAGTGTTCTCTAAACTGAAAGCTAGGAGAGGGGTGCCAAAGGTTGTTTCACCTGTGAGTGCATTTCCTGTAAGTCCGGTTGACCATGTTTGGGAGCTGACAGATTTCATAGTGATACAAACCTCTTCGGTTCTTGCCTACGTCAGTGCCAAGACTAATTGCCCAATCATCTCTAGACTCTGGCCAAGTCCACCAAGAATGGCTATAGCCACCAGCCTGTCACTGTCCTTACTTGGGTGCCCGGTCCCCTGGCAGTCAATGTAACATTGAATGAGCAAATTGAAAATACTCTGATCCTTGTGAACATGAAGTGTATTGTGTGGTGTTGAATCTGTGCTGTCAGCTGTGTATTAAATACCCACAGCCAATGCTCTCTATGCCATTCCCTCAATAATTATACAATCAAATGCTAATGTTCTTAGGGACCCACATTATTGACAGACTAATGACTATAAGGAGAGACTCTTTCCTGGGATTCTAAGAATTGTCCCATTGAGAAAACAGATGAATAGATGAGGAATTACACACACACACACACACACACACACACACACACACACACACACACGCTGATATACATATGTGTGTATATATATAAAATATAGAATGTTCTTCATAATTCCTCTCTTCCACCAAAAATCCATATCACTAAATAAATCTGATTTTCTTAAAACCTTACATATAAAAACAAATTTCAAAACATTCTAAGATATCTCTTTTGCTTAAAAACATACTTTAAAAACAATTCTGAGTGGAAAGTAATTTTCTTTAAGTTCCCCCACCCTCTATTTCTTCCATGAGCGACATCTCACTGTGTAAACCTGGACAAAGATCACCGACAAGGCCCTGGCCAAGGCACAGTCTGCCCTTTAGAGCAAAGCAATGCCAAAATAGATGGTGAAGGGAAGTGAAACTCAGATTGAACAATTCTGTCCCTAAAATAGCATCAGGCTTTATAAGCACAGCAACAGGAATGGCTGCTAATTATTTATTCTGGCTTGTCACTCTTGTAGGGCACAGGGGATTTCAGGACCCAAACCCAGGTCCACAGCACATTACCCAATTGTGGGCCCATCTCCTGAGGGTGATACATTTTCCAATAGTTACAGGCCCTCCTCTAGGAACCTCAGATTTGAGTAGAAAAAAAGAAGTATTAACATATTCAGCAGTTACATAGCAGCAGCATCTCAAATGGTGTTTATGTGACTGAGTCCCAAGTGGAAGCCCAGTAGCAATAAGGAGCGGAGCACGGGCACTAACCACAGACCCACTGGGCCGTGCATGAGGCGATGGGCTGATGGGTCCAGTTTTACCTGACTCAGCTGTACACACGCACCACTCACAGTGAAGGCCACCCTGGGCATCAGCGACAGGGAAGCAGGGTGGTGCCCATTTAATTCATTCTTTATACCTGAGAGCAAATATTTACTTAGCAATTACAGACGCCTATCCCCAGATTAGACAACTGAGTACAATTCTGCTGAATGCAAGTAATATGTTAATTATTGTAGCCCCATGGTGCCTTTACAGTAAGACTGAGTGAATTTTTCCCACATGCTCATAATGTAATTTTTGGTGGGGCTCTTGAAAGAGAAATGGTTAGTGTCCAGGTGCTTCCACAAATGTACCAGATTTTAAAATCTGGCAAAACCATAACCCTGGTGTTGTCTAAGTGTCCCTTATAGTAGAGAAAGTCCTTCTCTCCTCCGATAAGATGGCTCATTCTGACTCCAAGAAGAATGTCACGCCAATGAGTCACTGGGGTGCCTTCCTGCAGGTAAAACCCTGCAATGTGTCTCAGTGCACTGAGAGTCTGACCTCAATCACATTAACCTGGGAGAAGATTTCAGAAGCGGTCAGAGGAGAGGCTTAAATTCTTTTCTTCCCCACCCCCAGCTATGTCTTCCCAGCTCTGGACCATGTCCTCCAGCTGAGCTGACCAGGAGCACTATCTGGAATCCTTCAACTCCTGAGGTTTAGCGATTTGCAAAAATGATAGCACCCAGGCAATAACTGTTTTGCCCGGAAGGCAGTGTGGCAATAAATCACCCAGATGAGTCATTTAAAATTTGCCCTGTGAGATCTGGGAGGGGGTGGGGAGGGACAGGAGGGTTCTAAATTCAGGGGCATAGGGCACTGACCCTGCAAAGAATGCCAGCTCAGTTTCATGATTCTAAGACAAGAGCCAGAGGGTTTGTCACTGTAAGAAAGGTGGGAGGTTGTGCTGTTCAACACCAGCATTTTACAGATGTGGAAACAGAAGTCCAAGAACAAATGGTCACTTAGTAGGCAAGCCAGGCAAACATTCAGGTCTTTTGATTTGTCACACTGCTGGAGCACAACTCTCAATCTTTGGGAAACCACTGCACATTTGTGTTAGAGCTTTGGTGACAGGAGTAAATTATGACTTCCCTCAGCAAACTTACAGCCCCATTTTCCACTGCCGGGCAAGCATTCTCCCTTCCATTAGGGAAGCTTCAGTTATGGCATCAATAATAAACAAGGCAACAGCCCCAGCCAAAACCACTCACCGAAAGTTTCTTTTTTGGTATGAGAATGATGAGTGTATTTTCCCTAAGAACGTTCTGGCAACATGTACAAATAAAGCCACACACACAGTGACAAACTGTGCTGGTTAAGAGTTTAGCTGATGACATTCTTGTTATTGAAACAGGAAGTGACTCAGCCACGACAGATCGTATATTTTATTCCGTTGTGTTGGTTCATTTGAAAAAAAATAACCTATCACAAGGCAACAGTGTTTGTTTTCTAAATAACACATTTTCTTTGGAGCAAAATGTAACCAAGAGATGAAAGCTTTGAAGTTTTGGTTAATGTTTTCTAGGAAATTAAGGGAGACTTCCTCAATTGATGTATCACAATTAAAATATTGCAAAATAGGTTTCACAAGTATATGATAGAATCAGATAAGTATTTTTAATGAAAGGAAATGCATTTTAATATTTTTAAGGGCTTGGATTCTAGTACTTGGTATACAGTTATAAAACCTTACATCTGGCTAGGGGAACTTTTTAAGACATTCAAAGGCACTGACTTTATATTTTGCTAATTTCAGAATTTGTGTTCATTTCACTAGGGCTGGGATAAAGTTTATCTTTGCCCATTAAACCTTTGCAGCTACACAATGAAAATTGATAATATAATAAAAAATGTCTTTCAAGACAATTGCTTACATTTAAAGATATTTCCATATATATCCCTGAAGCCATTTGCCTATGAAATACTGACACTATGTTTATAGTACATGGGCTTTGCAAGAACAATGTCTCCACTACTGAAATATGCTTAAAACAAATTATAAAAGGATTCTTTAAATTTTATCATTAAATGTTCGCGTGTTCCTGCACCAGCCTTTCAGTGATTCAATAAAACAGTGTCATTGGGTTTGGAGTTAGACATATGACATCTCTTGTCAATCTCTGGCTTTCCTAGTAAGAAAAATGTCCATCTGAAGCACAATTTACTATATAAGGAACATCTTTCATTACTGATGCCAAAGAGTAGAAAGCAGGGCCCTGGGACCATGTGAGTCAAGACTGTCTGTGGTCCTCTTCATACACAGGTGACAGAGGCCGACTGAAGGCTGTACCTGGGGCACAGCCAGAACCAGAACCGCAGCTCAGGGTTCCTGCCCACCCCTTGCTCTCAAAGGCTCCCCAGCTCCCTTTGTGGGAGAATCAGGAATGCACTGGCTCCATTATCTACACCGTGCTCAGAAGTTAAAAGGCCATTTTTTTCCCCCTGCTTTTCCCTCCTTAAATCTCAGAATGAATAGTTTCCATCTGTAATTGTTGGTTTTATATTTTTAAATAGTGAACCAAAAAACTTAACGTTTCATTATCTCTGAAGTCATTCACATATTTGCTGCATGCAACTATGTTGATAACAGCACAATACGGCTGTCATTTCACTTTGTCTGGAAGGAGGAAGATGCTTAAAGAAAGTTCCTTTTTTTTTTTCTTTACTAGTCTGTAGTGCCAGTTATCTGCTTTTTCCACACTGCATAGATCTCATTTAGGTATTAAAAAAAAAAAAAAAAAAAGATACCCCAGACATTATCTTAGATTGACAGTTTCAAAAACACATGTGGTTTCAAGCCTTCATTGCAAATCTGGAAAAAAATGATTCTGTAAATGTGTGAAAAATCGGCTTTCCTAAAAAATAGCTTGTGGTGCATATGAGCTAAAAACCTATTCAGAAAACCCACAGCGCCTGACATTTCATTTCTTCTCCATTATTTTCCTCGAGACATGAAAAGTCCTTGATAATTTTAGTTCTCCAAAATGACAGATTCTGTCAATTTGTTTTTTAGAGTATCGTGTTTTTTTGTGCTCTGGCATGTAATATTTTACCTTAAAGCATGAAGAAAACATCTCACTGCTCTGACATCTGTATGGGCTTCTGGGCCCAGGAGAGCAACATGATTTCTCACCGCAGAAGTTCAAGTCATTGTGGTCGTCTGCTCACTTCATACAGAGACAGTCCCACTGTAACATTTTCATGCTATCCTGACATGTTATTTTCAAGTACCATTTTTTTTGCCAGCGAGTTCCAGGATTTAACTCGTAAAGAGACATTCCATTTTCCACAAGACAATCTTTTAAAATAGTGTTATAAATAGCTCATCACCCACAGGATTTTCTTTCAATTGCATTACATCTGAGGATAGGTAATTCTAGCCAAAAATATGCTACCTATTCAGTCCCTAAAATTAATCATTTAAACAGTCCAGAAACCTGGCATGTTTTTATGAATCTGTTTATCACAATAATGCTACACTTTATTCTAAAGTAAGTCTAAAGATACTCATTCAGGCTGTAATTTGCATAAAGTCAGCTACAAACTCTAACAGTCCATTAACTGGCCACAATAGAGCAGGAGGCCCTCCCGTGTGCCTGTGTGTCTCTGTCTGTGTGTCTCTGTGAGTGTGTGTGAGCACATGTATCTCTGTGTGAGTGTGTCTGTAAGTATCAGTTATGTATCTGTGTGTGTGCTCACTCCCCACAACTTTTCCTGGGGGAAACAAAAGCCAAGCAAACAAAGAAGAAAGAAGACAGTTCATTTGGACCAGGGTCACAAGGATGAGCTTCCTGGGGCTGCCACCAGCACAGCCCTGCTACACACTGGCCACCAAGGACCAAGAAGGGTCTGAGGCTGTTTAAAGGGCAGTGTGTGACCAAAGGGCTCTATAACCAACAAGAGAAGGAAATCTAGAAAGAAGAAAAACAAACACAAGCAGTCTTCTTCTAAGAATTCCCCTGCTATCCACCACTGAGGCTGCCACTATGCACTAAAAGCAGAGGGGTGAGCCTCTGCAGTCACCGGTTGGGTTACCCTACTTTCTATATCTACAGCTTCTTGCTGGGAGTTAAGGCTGGATTTGTTATTGTGCCTTCAATAAAGTCACATTTATAATTAGTAGAACTTCTCTTATGTGCCATGCATACATTACCTCATCTAATCCCCAACTACTTCTGTAACGGAAGGGTTTTTAACTAAATTGAGAGGACCCTCTTCTATGGCTCTGAGCTTAACTCATGGCACAAATGTCTTGAACTCCATGGAGAGATGGACACTTTATTACTGTTATCAACCCCAGATCACCAAGGCCAGCTCCCAAGCTCTATAATAATAAACAGGAAAGAAGGCCCTCCAGTACAATCGTGCAAACTGTCCAATTGTGTCATTGGCCGAACACACTTTATTCAGAAGCCAGCTCAAGTGTGTTATGTCATTCAGTGTATCATCACCTGAGATATTACCTGCTTATCCCTCAACTCTCTAGAGCTTTCAATCTTCGAGAACTTTCAGGAAAGGGGCACAGCACTTGGGATTCTAGTTCTTCGAGAAGAGCCCCGTGCACATGGGGTGTTGTAGGCTCTTTAACAAAATCGTAAAATCTTGCAGAATTATAAAATATGGGAGAACTGAGGGATCTGAAATGTCTTGTCCTCTCTCTGGGCAGCAGCTGATCAGGTTTCTGACACAGGATTCAAATATTCTTGCAACATGTGCAAATGAGAGACTTTCCACGTACACACTGTAAGTTTTAAAACTACTTATTTCTTCCAAGAAGTTAAGTCATTGTGACCTCCTAGAAGTTTATACTTGAGATCATCTAAATGTTATCTAACAAAAAGAAATGTAATTTATACATAAAGAATTACCTAAAGGAATATGAAACCCTTAAATATCTTTTAAAGTTGTGGTGGAAGTGGAACTATTGTCACTTAATAATTACAGTCTGTGTGCACTTCCTGCCTGATATCACGATGCCTTCACTGTAGCCTCACATTATCCTCTCTCTGCACAGAGGCACTTCATTCAAGAAGCATTCCAGAACCATCCTAAGATAGCACTCCCTAACCCCCCTGCCCATTACTTCTTGTCCCCTCACCCTGCATGGTATCTGTCATCGCCTGAGATATTATTTGATACCTGCTTGTCCCCCATCTAGAACATGAGCTGTGTAGGACAGTTAGTCTTGATCACTGTGGTTTCCTGAAGAGACAGAATGATGCCTAGCAAAGAGTAAGCACTCAGAAACAAAATAGGCTTTTCTTTGAACACTTGTGATGTTTTTACATAAGGGGAATAGGATTCCCAGATAGGCAACAAACTTCTGACTCATCTGAAAATGCTTATGCTTCATAGAAATGAGATAGGAAGGACATATGACCCTCTGGATTGAGCATCACTCATCACCATCACCCATCACCATTGCCAATCACCTATCACCATCACTAATTACCCATCACCGTCA
Organism: Miniopterus natalensis; assembly: GCF_054644295.1. NCBI lineage: Eukaryota > Metazoa > Chordata > Mammalia > Chiroptera > Miniopteridae > Miniopterus > Miniopterus natalensis. The sequence goes on from NC_142081.1 coordinate 132,200,939, forward strand.
TCAATCAGCCATCACTCCTCACCACCATCCACCACTACCACCATCACCCATCACCAGGAGAGCTCCCTCAGGCCCCTTCCCATTCAATTTTCACCCCTGCCCACCAGAAACAACCAAACATCAGTGCTGCCTGTTCTAGACCTTAAAGTAATCTGAACCTTGCAGTAGGTATTCCTGTGTGCAAGGCTTCTTTCACTCAGCCTATGTTTCTGAGACACATTCATGTTGCTCCATGTATAGAGGTTGTTCTACTTGCTGATGAGCAGCATCACATTATATGAGTATTTCACATCTCTTAGTGATGGATACATGGATGGGGACCAGTTTTTTACTATTATGGATAAACTGCTATAAATGATCTTGTATAAATCTCTTTGTGAACATATTCTTTCAGTGGTTTTGGTTAAATGCCTGGATGATGAAAGAGTTGAGTCACAGAATAGTTATATGTTTAGTTTTATTAAAAACAGGCAGAACTTTTTCAAAAGTGGTTATAGCGCTACATCCTTACCAATAGTAGGTTTTATTTCACATTTCCCTGGTGACAAATAACGTTGAACATTTTCATATGCTTACTAGTCATTTATATAACTTTTTTTGTGAAGTATCTGTTCAAAAATTTTTTCTTATTTTTTTTATGTCTTTTAAAATTATTTTTATTATTGACTTGTATATGTAATTTATATTCCCTGGGTACCTGTTCAATACTACATATATGTTTTGAGAAATACATATTTTTTCCAGCCTGTAACTTGTCTGTTCATTTTTTTTGGTGGTGTCTATTAGTAAATTTTAAATTTTGATGAAGTCTAATTTACTAATGAGAAAAAAATTTTCTTTAAGGTTTTGCTTTCTGTGTTCTGTACAAGAAATTTTTGACTACCTCTAAGTCATGGTGATGTTCTCCTATATTTTCTTCTGCAAGCTTTATAGTTTAGCTTTTCACTTACTTTATAATCTGTCTCAAATTAATTTTTGTATGTGGGGTGAGATGGGGCTGAAGTTCTCTGTTTCCCACACATACAGGTATCCATCCATGGTTTTTGAGAGTTCGCATTAGGCTGCTTCACTTTTACAAAAGACTTACATTAGTACCTATTTTTGCTAATTGAAATAGATTTTTGCTTTTACAAAAAAAAAAAAAAGGTGAAAAGCTAAAATAGTGTTCAGTTTGTGTTGCAGTAAGCAGAGCAGTTACAGAGGTAGGACACACCAAGCAGGGAGCTCCTTCCCTGGGAACCACACTCAGTATCTCAGCCTCAAGCCCCAAAGCTTTGAGCTGTGTCTGGGAGCATCTGTGCTTTTTCTCCGCTTATTTTGTGCATCTCTTAGCAAGATGTGTCCTAAGGTAATTATTTCTTCACTTGACGCTATTTCAACTTACAAAAGGTTTCACAGGAACAGTGTACTTTTCAACCTCTGTAACTGAATTTTAAAGGATGCTCAGATGGTTCCAGGAGGAACAAATTAAGTTGAACAACTATTAAAAACTATCAATAGAGAACTTGCCTTATTAGTTATTCTCAGCACTAATAGTTACTATAAAGAGTGACTCTGTATTGTAATGTCATATGGGAACTGATGTTTTGGCAGTGACACCAAAACCAAAACAGAACCAAGTGGATTCTTGCCCAATGGGAGCACCCCAATGTCAGTGGGGGCATTGCTGGAAGGGTCCTTGGAGCAGATTCATGAGACTCCCCTTAACGCCTTGCTGCCCCTGTGCGGCCAGCTACTTTTCCACACTGGAATAGTAAATGAAAGCACCTGAGTAAACTTAAATGTACTTTATTTTGTCATATATTTATAGGGACGACCGAAATAAGTGCTGAGCAGTGAAGTGGCTCATATCTGAGCCTAAACAAAGATAACTAAGAAAACGGTCTAGAGCGCCCTTTTAAAACTCTACATTGCTTTCAGACCTTAAAATTGCTTAATGGAAATGCAGACACATGTTAACTCGTGACTGGTCAGCAAGGTGGCCCCTCTTGAATTATTTGGAAGAACAGGAAGATCAAAAGCACTCAAAACCAACATACCATTCCATAAATTTTTAAATTAAGTTGAAACTTAGGTTTAAAATGCAAAGTTTATTTTATACAATAGATTCTTTTTTCTAAATGTGGCAAAGAGACCTTCGTGGAAGCACAGTGGAGGAGGGAGTGGAGGCGGGCTGGGGAACATGAGGGAATGCCACCGGGCTGTAAGGGGGTCAGACGCTGGCATCATCCAGGAGCAGGAAAGGAGCCTGGGGCAGTCGCGATGAACGGGCCCTGACCTTCTGAAGATGGTGGTATGGGTGGGTGGCATGACCACTGAACAAAGGGACGAGTAGATGAAGATGAGGGAACAACGAGAGCCATGCTCACCAAGTGAAGTTTCCTATTTCCTCTCCCCGACTGGGAGAGTGAGAAGGGGGTGAGGAGAACGAGGGTCTGCTGTGTGACGTGGGACAAAGAGGCTCTACTGCAGTTACTAGACCTGACCGTGAACCCAGTTCTGCCTCTCGATTGGTTAACCTGAAAAGGTGATTTCATTTTGCTGTCTGTGTTCACTCATCTACTAAAAAAAAAAGAATTATAAAACAAATATAAATAGCATGCTTAAATTAGAGATGAATGAGTGTTAAATAAGTGAATATTGCCTTTAACCTATTGAATGACTACTATTTGCCATGAACCAGGGATTTTAAGGTATCATCTCTTTCAATGCTACCAAACTGTAATAGACATTTTTACCTCCTACTGAAAGGATGTGGCCAAGGTCACACAGGCGATGCGGATAACTGAAGTCCATCTTGTTACACCATGCAACACTCCTCCCTCTGCATGACTCTCTCCTGTGATTTTTGTGGCCTAGTATTGCTCAGAATCCAGCATATTTTTTCACATAGGAAGCTGACACTATATCCCCACCAAATAGTGACACACACCAAGGGTGGCCATGCCCTTGTTTTAAGATCTCTACGATCTTTTACCTCCTCCGCCACTGGGACTTTCACCCATTTTGTGAATGTATGAATCTCAAACAACTGGCCAGTCATAGTGTGAATAATACGTATTGAATGACTGATGGGTGCGACAGGAAGTCATATAATTCTCTGAAATCCAGCATATTGCACAAACCTGTTCTTACACTTTTATTTTTTCTGAAAATTACCATTGTGAGTGTATCTGTGTTATGTTCAGTGAGCTTCCCTAATTTTTTCCCCCCTTTTATTGAGAAATGATTAACATACACCCCTGTGTAAGTTTAAGTACAGCATGGTGGCTTGATTTACATAGATGTGAGATGACTGACACGGTACGTTCAGCTAACATTAATTTTCTCATATAGATAATAAAAAGAGTAAGAGGGAAGTTTTCCTCACGATGAGAACTCTTAAGATTTACTCTCTTAATAACTTTCCTATTCATCGAATAGCAGCGTTAGCTATGGCCATCATGTTGCACGTTGCATCCCTAATATTTATTTTATAGCTGGAAGTTTGTACTAGGTTCACTGTTTTAAAAAATTATACAGTCTTCTAAGTATTGGTCAGTGCATGTAAGAGACAAGACAAATTTACATTCTAAAGGAATGTCGATAAAATTCTTAAAACAATAATTACCCAAAAGGCAAGTAAGAAGAACCTAACCTTGATATCCACAAGCATTGTAGTGAGAGCCACTATGGCATCTTCACTTGGGGAACATCTACCCCCCCCTTCACCTAACTCTCCTCCAAACGGTCTATGGACGCTGGCCTTCACTGGACACTGGATTTTTGTTTCCTTTGGTACTTGTTGCTAATAACTGAGAAAATTCTATTTCCAAGATAACCACGCTCTTTAAACCGTATCCCAAATACCACCAGCTGTTGGTCACCAGGGTTGGCTCAGCCTGTGGATGGTTCAAGGCCAAACCATTTCTGCCCCTGGAAATAGACTCAAGGTGCCGGTCTCATCTACGGAGGCCCAGTCGTGCTCTTTGTTTCTGCATAAACTAAGATGCACACGGGCCAACGTTCATTTTTATAGATTCATGTTGGATTATCTTCATAGACTCTACCAAATAGGTTCCGTCCTAACTTCTGATTCACCAAGGCCTCCGCCTAGGGTCTTACAGGGTCCTGACACTGACATCTTCCTCTCTGCCCTAGTCTGCTAAAACCTAACATACAAAACCCTCTCGAAATTGTTTGACGTACTCCATTAAAAAAAACACCACTGTATTTAAAAGGATAGCTGCAATTCCGTTTTCCAGTTTGAATTTAACACGCCTATTCTTCGTGGTCTTGGCATGTTTTGAAAATGAACAATTTCTTTCGAGAGATAATTTATAGAAAACACACACGCGCACACTGAAGGTGGGCTTCAGCCTAATTTAAACTGTTGCGTGTTCAGAGCGGAAAGGCCTAGTTCACCTTGGTGAGGGTCGAAGCTGCAGCTCCAGGAGACACACAGATTTCTCCCAGTTAGACGGAGACTCGGCATCTTCTTCGAATGAGGGCTGCTGCTGGGTAGGTCACAAGGACCTTTCAAGTTCTAGATCTCTAATTTCCCCCCGTTTTATTGAGAAATGATTAACATGCATCACTGTTTAAGATTATGGCACGGTGGCCTGATTTACAAATACTGTGAGATGACGAACACAGGAGGTTCAGCTCCCTTCAGCAGGAGGATTCACCGGGAGGGGCCTGTTCAAACCCGGCTGGGCAGCCCCGGCCCGGCTGCGCATTCGGTAGGTTTGGGGGCCCTGGGGGTTCATTTCTAGGTTTGGGGGCCCTGAGGGTTCATTTCTAGGTTTGGGGGCCCTGGGGGTTACATTGCTAGGTTTGGTGGCCCTGGGGGTTACATTGCTAGGTTTGGGGGCCCTGGGGGTTACATTTCTAGGTTTGGGGGCCCTGGGGGTTACATTGCTAGGTTTGGGGGTCCTGGGGGTTACATTGCTAGGTTTGGGGACCCTGGGGGTTACATTGCTAGGTTTGGGGGCCCTGGGGGTTACATTGCTAGGTTTGGGGGCCCTGGGGATTACATTGCTAGGTTTGGGGGCCCTGGGGGTTACATTTCTAGGTTTGGGGGCCCTGGGGGTTACATTTCTAGGTTTGGGGGTCCTGGGGGTTACATTGCTAGGTTTGGGGACCCTGGGGGTTACATTGCTAGGTTTGGGGGCCCTGGGGGTTACATTGCTAGGTTTGGGGGCCCTGGGATTACATTTCCAGCAGCACACGGCCGGTGCAGACGCTGCTGCAGCTCCCGACCCCACTGAAAACCGGTGTACAGGGAGTCTCACTTTTAAAGGCAGAATTGGTTCCCACAGAATCGGCGTAAAACCTACACTTCATCCCAAAGTAAACCCTTTCGAGGGCCGGCAGATCCAACGCGGACCTCCCAGGCGCCCGACCACCCCGCCCCCGCAGGTCAGGCAGCACCCCGAGCACAGGTGTGTCCCCTGCCCCTGCGACAGGGGCTCCGAGGGCTAGGACCTGGGCCGACACCCAAGCATCCCCGCGACTCGGCGCCCAGGCCGCTGCCGGCCCTCGCCGCCCCGGTGGAGCCCCCCAGTTCTCCTCCCCACCCGCCCCCAGAGCCACAGCCCGGGGCCTGGGGACTGAGGGGGACGGAAGGAAGACGGGGGCCGGGGCACCCCGAGTTCGGAGGAAGAGGGACGGAGGGGCAGGGCAGAGGAGAGGGAGCCGGGGGGACGGAGGAAAGCAGAGCTGCCCGAGGCTGGAGGAGCGCGGGCAGGGGGAAAACGAGGAAGAGGGGGGACAGGGACGAGCCGGTGACGGGACCCGCCCGGCTCGCCTCGGAACGGCCGCGGCGCACCGAGCTGCTCGGCGTGAAGCAGGGAACGGCGACCGGGTGACTGGACAGGGACCGTTGGGGAACGGTGCCCGAGCGACCTGCCCGGCTGACCCGGACCAGCCCTTGGTGACGAGGGCCTGGGTGACCGTTAACCGGCCCGGGCAGTAAGGGCTGGACGGGGACCACAGAGTGACCAGCTCTTCGGCCCGGCCGCAGGCGGACTGAACCGCGCCGCAGCGCACCTCCCAGCGCCGACTCCTCCGGCGTGCGGCTGCCCGCGCCTTAAATACCCTGCTAAAAATAGCCTGCGAGGCCACCTTCCAATCAGGTTTCCCCTAAGTTCGAATTTGGCCAATGGCGAGGGTCGTGATGGAGAGGCTCGGTCACCCCAGGCGGGGCCGCGCTGAGCTGGCGTCCCCCATTGGCCGCAGCTGACATCATCGGCGCGCAGCCCCCGGGCCGGGCGCGGCGTGATTGGGCGGTGCGCGGGGGCGGGCCGAAGCAGTCACGTGGGGGGCAGGGAGTGGGGGGAGCTAGGCGAGGAGGAGGGGGAGCTGGCAGCGGAGGTTTGAATAGGGAAGTTTTGCAGGGGTTACGTTTGCAGTCAGTCCGGTGTTTGCAAATATTGTGTGGGCTCGCGAGCGCGTCTCTGGACTCCGTCAGGATCTGAACCCGCGGCGCTTCACTGCTGTGCACTGAGTTTGCATGAAACTTTCCCCGCGCTGCAGGCACTGCCGCTGCGCTCCCGACTCCAGACCGCACACCTCCCTGTTGGTACAACAGCGGAGACTGTCTTTTCCAAACCGACATGGATGTACTCCCAATGTGCAGCATCTTCCAGGAACTCCAGATTGTGCATGAGACCGGGTACTTCTCGGCGCTGCCCTCCCTGGAGGAATATTGGCAACAGGTAAATAGGAATTGTGTGCCAGGTGCCCCGGTGCGCCGCGGAGGGTGCATGCACGCACGGTCAAGACGGTGTGTGGTTGGAGGTGCCTTGCTTTTTTTTTTTTTTTTTTTAAATGGTTTGGGTAGAATTTTTAAAAATTAAAATAATTAGCCTTAAAACGTACTCCTGCTGCCTCCGGTGCGGGAGGCACTTTAAAAGGGCTTTTCCCAGCGTGGAGCGGAGTTGTCATTTGTGTGGGGCGCAGCAGCGCTTCGTCGCTCCCAGCGTTTTTGCCCGTTTCTGGGGCTTCTGAACCGGAGGGCAGACCCCGCTCCGCCGCCTGATCCCGACCTTGGCAGAAGTTTGGTGCTTGTACCAGCTCCAGACTCCACAGCTGGAACTTGTCATTTGAACTTGTGTGGAAGCCAAGGGTATTTTTTTTTTCTAAAGATATTTGTTTTTGTTTTCCTTTTTGGTCTTTGCACTTAGACGTGTTTTTTTTTTTGTGTTTTGTTTTGTTTTAATTAGAAATTTCACCAGCAGAACATCCACCAGCTCCTTTTCTGTACCAGGCTATTTCCAGTTGCTTCTTTGGAATCCTTAACATTTACCTTCATCTGCCTTATTTTTCTTACCTGCTTCTTTTGTTAACAACAACAGAAAAAAACCAACAATGTTTGCACAATCAGTGACTTATCAGTCATATGACAATGAGCCCTTCAAGTCTGAGTCTGGGAAGAAGAGCCTGGGTTTCCGGCATTTTTCTAGTGAAACTGGAATTTTTGGCATTGGACAATTCTGAAACTTAATTTTTTCCCTTCTAATTTGTTAGGATTTCCTGAAGGGAGAGAGATTCTGACACTTGTCACCTTGTTTTTAAAAAGATAGAAGGGACTGTGTCTCTGCCCTGCTAGAATGTTGGCTTTTGTCACAAAGTACAAATATATTGTGGATTTCACAGCCTAGAAAGCTTTAAGAGAGATGAAATGCAAAGTGTGGCAACCTTCAAATGCCTGCTTAATTGTTCTCAGTCCTATCCTGCCTTCCTCTCCCCTCCCCCCTTTTCCTCCTTAAGAAGCTGCTCCCTAGGACGTGATTGAAATTGATCTAAGTAGTTTCCTTCGGGCATTTGGGATTTGGGCCACAAGCCAGGCTGAGCTCTCCATTGCCTTCAGAGGCTTTTAAACTCTCTGAGAGCTTCGTTCTGTTCCCCAGTGCTCATCAACATAATGGAGATTTTAAATTAGCCAGATGATAAAGTTTAATAAGATCTCAATAAATGTGCTTTTGTTTTTCTTTGGAACATCCATAAAATATCTAGCCGTCTCTCCTCAGAGCACTCTGGTGTGCGTTATAACCCAGACATACAATTTTAGGGGTAAAGGGAAAACAATGGTTGTTTTTCCCCCTTTGCTTGCTCATGCTTGCTCTGTGAGGATTCTGTGGGGAGGGGGAAGGGTTTGTGATATATTACGATAGCAGGCATGTTGCTAAGAAGGCAAGCATGAGCCTTTTGGGTAGCTTAGCTAGTCCTGACCATGATTTGTTAAAAAGAGCAGAGCGGGCTGTAGAAGTTTAAATCTGTAGAATTGTGGTCGTATAGACAACCTTATATGGCCATCTAGGCAATTGATCCTAGTGAAGAGAAAGGCAGATATAATTTAATCCTAAAATGTTTCCTACCATTTTTCTTTTCCAGTGGCTAGAAAGTTTGAGATGGTGGGGAGAGGGGATGCTGGTCTCTCGGCAGTTGTAGCTTCTTGAAAGGTTGGTGTGGGTCTGGGGAGGGGGCACTCTGTCCATGACACACTGCATGTATATCTGAACTGGGTTCTTTTTTGGCTGCTGGTCAGAATTTCAAAGGAAGTCTCCTCTGGCATTGCGTGAAAGAAATAGAGTGATGACTCATACAGTTGTACTCTTGGCCAGTAGATAAAGTTCTTGTCCATTGTGGCACTCCCAGCAGGGCCCGGAGGAATTTCCCCTCCTGCATCCTTTACAATAGCAGATGGCCATTCTGGAATGATTTCTCCACTCTGTTGTTGAAGCTCTTGTTTTTCTCTGACCACTGTGGAAGTCATTAAAGTTGTGTGCACCCATGGCCCTGCACTTGGGAATGGCATTGTTTGAAAGCCTACTAGGTCTGGGCTGAGCAGGAAGTGGGTGATTTCTGTGCAGCTCCATTGATGTCCTTGAATATAGACCATCAGCTTGCTGCGTCTGCTCACTGAGTGTGGCCCTGTGCTGTCAGCTGTGTCTGCAAAGGGAGACACATGCAATGTCAGAACACATTGCATTGCGAGCGGTGCAGCCTTTCTGTTTTGTGCTTGAGAAAGGAGTATGGCCTGGGCTTCTTTTAATTGCACATGGTTCTTGAGACTGTCAGATAATCTAGCTAAACCTGTCGGGGGTGTGTGTCTGAGGCTGGTTTTCTTTGTGTGGTTTACAGAAACTCATTAGAAATGTCAACACTGGTAACTATAACAAAAACTGGCCTAGTGACCTTCAGTCACCGTGGCCTTTGGTCCAACATGGTATTTCTTGAATCCATCCCCATTCCTAGAAACAGCTTTCCACTTGCTCTCCTAAAGACACGGTTCTTATAGTTACATGGCCACAGTCTGTTTGCCCTTCATCCCTGCATGTTTTTTGGAAATAAGCTTTTGGTTCCATTTTCGGTTGTCATAATCACGTGCCTTCTTGTGGTTCCTTTCTCACAGACCTGCCTGGAGTTGGAACGTTACCTCCAGAGTGAACCCTGCTATGTGTCAGCCTCCGAAATCAAATTCGACAGCCAAGAAGATCTGTGGACCAAAATTATTCTGGCTCGGGAGAAAAAGGAGGACCCGGAAGTGAAGGTTTCCTCCAGTCCCCCAGAGGATGCTCTCAGCAGCCCCAGCTTTGGTTACAACCTGGAGACCAACAGCTTGAACTCCGATGTGAGCAGCGAGTCGTCTGACAGTTCCGAGGAACTCTCACCCACCTCCAAGTTTACCTCTGACCCCATTGGCGAAGTGCTGGTCAACTCGGGGAACCTGAGCTCCTCGGTCACCTCCACACCCCCTTCTTCTCCAGAACTGAGCAGAGACCCTTCTCACCTGTGGGGCTGTGCGCCTGGTGAGCCGCACCCTCCAGGGAAGATACGCAGTGGGACTTCGGGGAAGCCAGGTGACAAGGGCAGCGGGGATGCCTCCCCAGATGGCCGGAGGAGGGTGCATCGATGCCACTTTAACGGCTGCAGAAAAGTTTACACCAAAAGCTCCCACTTGAAAGCACATCAGCGCACTCACACAGGTCAGTCCCTCCTGCGACCTGGGAGGTGGGCCGCTGGTGGGCGCCACTGAATTGCACAGCCCTGGGAGGGGGCCGGGCTCCGCAGAAGGCTGTCAGAGCAGACACATCCTCACCTCACTCTTTCCCTTAAGAGTTGGGTCTCTGGGGAAGACAGAGTAGGAGGTGAAAGACTGGACATGTGCCCGATGAATGGTTGACACTTTCAGAGTAAACAGACAAGAGGTAAATCACATTCTCCGTCTCTACCCAACCCCCCACCCGCTCCAACCCTCCTGGTTATTGGGACCCGTTGTGATAATGTTACCTGGAATTCCCTCTGATTGTTTTGAAATAAACTCAAGGATCAGGGGAGAGGGTGGCTGGGCAGCTTGGGGCACACTGGTGTTGACAGCTTGAGGATTGAGCTTGACCATAAACTGCATATGTAGCAGTTTTGATCAGTGGGTGCTGACTGGGAATTTCTCTGTGGATCATGCTGCTTCTGTTTTCTGATACCAATTTTTTAAAAACCACGAATTAAAAAAACAACACTTTTTAATGAAATACCATAACTTAGATGAAAATTCCACTTAAATTATAGTCTTTAGGGTAACTGGTGATGAGTCACAGAAATTTTAGAGCCAGAAGGGATCTTTGACATCAAGTCACTCAAGCTGTTATCTTACCAATAATGAGAGGACATGGCTGAGCCCTCAGTCAGGGTCCCCAAAATGTTCATGGCAGAGTGGGATCAGGACCCAGGTGCCATTTGTCCCAGCAGCATTCTCTAGGACTGGTTGTGGCAAAATGTTTAATATCCTTAGGTAGCACTTTCAGTGAATTCATATTTATAATCTGACCAAGGAACAAAGTGGACTTGGTTACTTCATTGCCACTTAGAAAGTTCTTTGAAGGCCCTCGATGGGGTTTCCCAGAAACTCATGACTTCAGTTCTGGAGAAATGTAGTTTCTCGGAGGAAACAACAAAGCTCATTCCACAGGGAAGTGAGTAAGGAGCAAAATAAGTACTTGGGAGAAACCGTTTCCATGGAGAAAGCAATAAAACCCTGCCCTCACAGAGGCTGTGGGTCCAGTGGGCTGACACATCACCTCTGAAGTATTTCTTCAGTCTGAGTAATCGTCTTTCTTACATGTTAGCTGAATACGGTCATGTGGGCTCTGGGTCTCTTCCACAGCATTTGGAGGCCTGAGGCTAGGTCAGGAAAGAGCTCCTGGGTGTTACCTTCCGAGCGCCAGCTGCTGTTCCTAATTGAGGTGTGTGAGGAATTCCTGAGGCCACCAGACCTGGAGCTTGCTAATGAGTTGACTTTCACCATGTGCAGGGCCCCTTCCCTCACTGCTCAGTGAAATCATGGCATGCTTGTCCTGTGCTCTCTTCCCAGGAGAAAAGCCTTACAGATGCTCATGGGAAGGGTGTGAGTGGCGTTTTGCAAGAAGCGATGAGTTAACCAGACACTTCAGAAAGCACACTGGTGCCAAGCCTTTTAAATGTTCTCACTGTGACAGGTACGTGCATGAAGCACTGGGTTCGGGAATGCCATCCCCATAATGGAGTAGGCATACAGTAAACCTGAAGAAAGGCAGATGTTTTCCTGTCCTGTATTGGCCTTTTTTTTAGCCTAGGACTTTAAAAAGAAAAAAAGTCTCTAATATGCCAGTAGTCGAAGTTTGGGTGCTCTGGGTCCTGTGTGTGTAAGACTAGAGTGATTTCATTACTACTTTCTAAAGCTAGGCCTTCAGCAGTTTTTGAATTTGAAGACCAAGCAGTAAGGTCAGGTTAGAAGCTCTAAAGAGCTGAATGGAGACCTTAATTTATATTCCTATCAGTTGGAATTTCCTGCCCCTTAATATGAATTGTGATGACTCAGTGGATTGCCAGCTACCCTTCAAGAAGGGTTAGGTGGGGGCGTGCAGGGTGGGAGGCCTGTAACCTAGCCAGGGCTGGAGACCTAACCTCTCTGATGCTGATTCGCTCTGCAGGTGTTTCTCCAGGTCCGACCACCTGGCCCTGCACATGAAGAGGCACCTCTGAGGGAGCAGAGTGTGAATCCTGCAGCTAAAACGGCTTCCAGGCTGAGAGACGGCCATGGAAGGAGGGTGCGTGTTCCAGCCAAAGCATGCCATTTTGCACCCCACCCAGTTGCCTCCAGGACCTCTCCTTGGAAGGTCTTTCGAGGGCAAAAGAAGTCATGTCAGAAGCGGCAGAGCGCCTGTGGTGTGTGGTGTTTTGGTGGCCTGGACTCGCCACTGGTACCTATCTTCTGAGTGGTCCCTAAGCCTTTGCCGTGAGCATGTGCACTGAGAATGTTAATGGTTGGGTTGACTGTATGTGGAGGATCTAATAGGACTGTGTGATGAGGCAGAGTCTTTCTTGTGCAGTAGCAAGACTGCAAGAGACAGAAAAAAATGTCGTTTGAATGTTTTGTGTGTGACAGGTAAACCATGAGATGAGATGACCACCAATCATTTCCTGGGGGGGTGTCTGCGCCTTAGAAAAAAAAAAAAAAGGAGGGAAAACATGGAGGGCGGGAGTATGAATGGTTAGAACCCTGCGTGGGGAGTGGGTGTGGGAGGGGGAGCCCTCCTGTGTGAGAGGAACTTTGTCGTCTGGTGCAGCTATGAAACGTGCAATGTCAAGTAGCTTGTTCTACTGGCTACAACAGCTCATTTGTTACCCGTTGTATAAGCTGTGTATTTACAAAATATAACACAATGGTAACCTTTCCTTATAAGACAAAAGTAATGCATGGTCTAGGGAACTTTCTGCTTTTCCATTTTTAAATCAGAACTACAATTTTGATTCCAGTTACTGAGCAGCTAAGATACAATTTGTCAAAATCAGTGATCCTTAGCCATCTGGGCCTGGCAATACACAATTTCTCTCCCCTTCAATTTTATAACACTCCCCTTCCAGAAAGATGGCAAGCAACATAGGATTATTTTTTCAATGATTCTGAATTTGATGACCTATTTGGAGAATTTAGTGATGCCCTTCGAGACATTGGACACACGCTGGGTGTCAAGAATGCGAGGGCTGGGAACTCCTGGTCTAACGTTACGTTAGACTAAGAACCTAAAATTTTTCTCAGTTGGGTGGATAAAACCACTAAAGCTTACAAAGTGTTTTCTCATGCAGCTACGTTTCTCTTATTTATGCCTTGAGGACTAATTTCTGGTTTTCTAGCTGTTAATGCACTGTAGATCTTAATAATGGTGCCTTATGCAAGTGGCCCCTTATACAGGGGTCTCATACAGGGGTATGGGTGATGCATGCTTTATTAAGGCTCTTTTTTCACCTGGCATTGTACTGTATCAATGTAAAATACAGAAAAAAATCTCTTTCAAGTCCTCCTTCGCAAACACAAATAGAGAGATGAATCCCCCCCAAACAAGTCAGTATTTAGTCAGTATTTTAGATAACTAAACCGTCAGTGTTAAAGTGGAAAACATGATAATTGGAAAATCTGACCATTTCTGCCACCATGGGACTTTTCATATAGACTTTGCACAACAATTGTATAGATAACACACAGGCTGTATTTAATATGTAATGTTTTCACGCATATTAAAGATACAGAATTATAAAAAACAATGTTAATGTATTTGCTTAAAAGGCACAAGTTTCACATACCTATCTAGCTATCTGTTGGTAATACAGAAAGTATATTAATTTTTTTTAAAGTGGGCAGAATTCTTGTGTATGTATATTTGTGTGTATAGTATGTATATGTGTGTGTGTGTGTATATATATATACATATATATATAATATATAAATATTTTTTTAAGGAGAAGTTAGATGTTTAGCTAGAAAATTTCACAGCCTGTGAAGAAATATTTCAAAATGGCCATAAAGGAGGTAAAAATAAAAACTATAACTTTTATAAAGGCTTTATCTTTAATTTAATGATTTGCTACATTCTCTTGGCTTGGACTCTGTTCCAGACTGCTGACTTTGCTCGTCCTTATTGGCAGGTATGGAACAGGGTACTGTTGGCTGTTCAAAAGTGGTGTGAACAGAATACTAGCCCATGAGTTGGTCTCAGACACACTGTGGTTTTGATTTTGAATTTCAGCCTTATTAGAAGATCTAAGAGTCAACTTATTACAGGGATTTTTTAGAACACTTTTTATGCAGATGAAGATTTTTTTTTTAGTACATAAATTCTTCCCATTTTTCCAATGAATAATTTCCCTGAATTGGCACACCGCAGTATGGACAGCTGATATTTCATCCAGCTGCTGGCTTGTGGGTGTGGATCTTTTCTTTATATATATATACATATATATACACATGTGAGTCTGGCTGGGCTGGTATTTTGTTTGATCTTCCTGGAAATGAGCAATGATGAAAGCTCACATAACTGGTTTTTTATCTGGGCTGATGAAGACACTTACCTAAAGAACTCATTTCATTTTGCTAAGGGGGAAAATGCACTTTTGGCAATTCAAAATCCAGACACTTGATTTGCTGGATTTTGGAAAACTCCTTTTTTGGCCCTGCTGTGCGCCTAGCCATAACAATTCCATTAAGCAAGAAGGTAAACAAAAGACAAAAAGAAAAAAAAAAAAACCAACTTGCACTGGCTTGTCTCACTTATGAAACACCATGGAGTTGTTTGATTGGGTGGGGCTGGGTGCCATGTATATCAATGCCTATAATTTTCATAATAAGCAAGTACATAAAGAATTACATTCTGTTCAGGTGATAACTGAGCCTCAATCAAGCAGAAACTTTTTGCTTGACATTAAAGAAAAAAATTTCTATTAGTGAAATTTCTTTTTTTTTGAAGCACCCTGTTATCTAAAGAATCTTTGTAAGATTTTTGTAAAATTTTGTTTTACGAGATTTTATTTGAAATTGTTTTTTGCAAGATTGTTATATTTCTGTATGAATGTATTTTTTATTGGAATAACATAAAAAAATTCTTATCAGCATCTTGACTCTGGTGGTTTTTTTCTTGGGGGGGGTTGGGGGAGGTTGAAACAAATTCCTGCCCTATTAATCAACCTTGGGAAATCTCCCTTGTGCAACCCAGAAAGCCACTTGCCTGCCTCATCCCTTCCTTTCAGCCTCACAGCCTGACCTGGGAGCTAATGTGCAAAGAGCAGCCTGATGTTGCTCCGCTGATATGCACTGAATTCCCTTCTCCAGAGACAGGAAAGCAACAGCCAGCCTTCGGGGCACAGTAGGAAAACATTTGCTGTGTTTCATCTTCCTGTCACTCCGGCCAGAGGAATATGCTGCAGAGGCGTCTGCACAGTGACAGACTCGAATGCCTCCTTCCCCTTCCTCGCGCTGCAGCAGCCCTGCTCCAGTTAAGCAGTTAGAGCAGGGCCAGCCTCTGACCTGGCCCATGCACCTGGCTGAGATGTCACCCAGGAAGGCGAAAATGACAAGAGGAGGGACAGCAGGTCCAGAAGCTGTCCTGGCTTTCTACAACCCACCCTTTCATACCCCCTGCCTTCTCTGGTTAGACCAGGAAAAGAGGGCAGAAAGTAAGAGGTGGTGTACATGGTCACCAGATGATTTTATATATTTTTTTAAAAGTCCAATGGGATACATTCAATGTAGAATTTGAAAATAAATAGTCCACTTTTGGATTTTTAAAAGGGTTTCATGTAAATAGCGTTAGATCTTGGTCCCAGTTTTACTGCGAGTCCATTTTCAGGCCATATAAGCTAATCAATAGTGACAGGTAAAAGCAATGTGCTTTCTAGAAGAGGCCATAGGATGGTGGAAATTTCCATGGGAAAGCTTAACGTGCTTAGTTTAACTGTGAGGAAGTTCTCACATTTCAGTTGCTTTAAGTGCTCATGACTTCCCTTCATAGGGGATCTTTGTTTTGCTATATATGCAGACTTTACACTAGTTGCTTTTAATTTTATAATTGGGGAGGGGAATTTTAAATGAATGCCCAGATTAGGAATGTTAAGTGACTTTCTAGAACTGCAATAAAAATATCAGTAATTCGGGAGGAGTTGTGGTGTGGGAGGGGGAGGAAGCAGATGAAAATTTGGCTAGGACTCATGGGTGTGTTGTGTTCTGAAACACATGTCAGGATGACTAATAGTTGGATTGCCCTGACTGTCCGGCTAAATAAAGGCTTGATAATGCATTCTCGGCTACTGGTAGGACTTGACCACTTTGTCATGTGCAGACTATGCTGAACTGCTCAGTTATGTTCAAATAAGGCTGTTAGGAGAACTGTTGTTCAAGGAATCAGCTGTAAACCCAGCATATTTATAGAAGTATAAAAAATTGCAGTCTGTTTAACAAATTTTTTGAAACCTAGTTCAGAGAAAGAAAACGCTCCCATTCTAACTAGTCTCTGTGAGCTCTTGAACAATTTGCTGAACTACAATGGACCTCCACTTTCTTAATGTTGAAATATTTTAAGCTAGGTCACATGTATTTAGCATTTTATATAGCACTACAATTCTGTGGTCTGTGAGTATAGGGTGGACTTCAAATTACAGGTGCACCATCTGCAGATGCTCGGCTCAGATCTAGAAAGTTTTCTCTTGTGCTACAGTGGAAAGTATTGTTGAGAAAATTGCTCTGACTTAAAAAGGAAACAGAACGTTCTCAAATTGCCCTTTGCCCCTTTAATTATAGTTAAGTTATTCAGGCATTTGGTGCTTGATAGCATGCCATTATTTTATTTAAAACATAAACAAACAACCTCTTTGCAAAGTGCCATTGTAGCCATTACAGATCCAAGCCTCTCAAAGTCCCCCAATTCACCAGTCTTACTCCACACATCCAGGCTGACCTGTGTGCACAAACAGCGGTGGGAGTCAAGTTGTTTACCTTTGTACTGTGGTTGCTGTGGAGAAAGAACATAGCTTTCCTATGTAACTCCTTTCTTAGGTTCCAGCCTTATGGCACCATGAGCTATTTTTTAACAACCCTGCTTCCTCAACTAAATTGTTCCTCTCTCCAAGTTGCATGGTAATGAAGATGATCATATCTACTACTTCTTGTGCTTTACTCAGGAATTGGGTAGGCAATATGTCATATCTGTGTGTACGTGTGTGTACGTGCATGCACGTGTGTGTGTGTATGACCTGCAGAATGCCACACTGTATGAGCCATCCCCATTTCACAGATAAGGAATACTGAGGCTTCAGGAAATTAAGCTGATTTTCCTAGATCACTCAGCTAGGAAGCTGCAGGCAAGCATCCAATCCAGTGTTCTCAAATGCCGAAGGAAAGACCAAGGTTTTAATCACCACTGAACACTGGGTTCTGTCTCACCCAAGTTCCCACAAGACCCTTCCACTCCTTCTGTCAAATTCACCTTAAAATGAAGTTACATTTATGAAATGGAGACAACTTTCTTACAATTCAGAAGCACTAAAGCTCTAAACTGTGCTGTAATTCTGAGCAAACAAAGTAACCATTTTGAATTGCTTTCAAGATATGAGACAGATGGCATGTATTTATTTTTAATGTTTAAGAAGATAGAGAACACAATTGGGGATGTGACATCCTGCATTAATTGGCAAGCATCACCTAATGTACGTAGTTAAGACACAAAGAGAGGAAAATTAGGTCCATGCATCACCCAAATGAGGCAATACAACAAAGTGTATTTAACTAGATTTATTTTATAACATGTTCTCTTTCACTCTAAGTAATTTTAATGAGAATTCTCTAAACAACTGTGAATGAAAAGAGACAAAGAGGAAAAGGAATCTGGGTACCACATGGCCTGATAGGAACCACACTGGGCTGAGCAGTCACCGAAGAATTTTCAGTAACACACAGATTTAACTAGCAGGCCCTTTGTCACTGAGTCCCTCTCCAAGTAGGTGGCTAAGCCTTGCACTGACCTCCCTGTACGTAACCCATGCAAAAAAAAATTTTAAAAATACCACGTGATCTAGGATTGTTCCTTAAATTAAGAGCCCCCAATTCAAAGCTGCCAAGAACAAACAATTAGTAACTTTCTGAAAAGCTTAGCTGCTTAGATAATGGATTACTATGTACCATGCCACATAGCAGCTTTTTCTGAAGGTTGTACCTGCTAGATGCCCAAGCACATTTATCTATGACTTGCATTTATCAGCTAAGCATAGCTCTGTCCCCCTCCATTGCTTAAGTTTCACATTACCACACTTCGCTTAAGTTGTGCAAGACTTCCCTGCAGATGTGCAAGGCAGGTAATGACATGCACTGGCATTATCAATTAGCTCAGTGTACAAGCTAGTGACATTGCCCGGTGTCATTTTTTTGTTTGTATTCTTGAGGAGATGAAAGCACATGGGACAGGTAAGATGGCAGTAATGGCACTGTGCCCTATTGTCCCTTTCACATGAGAATGTAAAAAAATTCTTCACTTTCGCCCCCATCTTCACTTGTACAATTTACCATCCTCCGCAAAAGAGGTCATTTATTCACAAGCTCAAAAGTCAGAGCAAGCCTACTCACCATGAGACATGCGTGTGTATTTTAACTGAAAAAAAATTAATCTTCAGGGTAAAATTGCCTTTGGGAAAATTGAGATATATAAATCATTTAGTTAAAGTAAATTTTTAAAAAATGTGTGTTTGCTACAGATTTAAAATACTGAACAATGACGTTCCAATATTAAATATCTATCTGTCCTTACGCTTTATCAGAAGACGAAGGCAGGTAACAGTAGATACTGGAGGACTCATGGGGCAAGAGGGTGCTGAAAGTCGAGCATTTCTGAGGTTGCCCCCAGCAAGAGACCTCAGATCTAAATGGTCTGAGCAAAGGTGCAGTAAGAAGGGTGACTGGAGCCTTTGGTGAGAGGAATAACAGCACGGGAGGATGGTTCTGAGGGACATATCGCCTATCTTTGGGCTTCCCCAATTTGTGACGCCATACACTCAAACTTCGAGTATGTCAACAGGATGGAACTATCAGAACAGGTTCCAGTTCCCTTCTGACGAGAAATGTTCATGGGGTTTTAAGAGAGGAAAGAGTGCCAACAGCTTCTGGTTCACCTTAGATCAATCCTGACCCCACCCCATGAGCTTCCTGCAGTTAGGTAATCAGTGATGTTCCTTAAAAAAATGCCCTTATTCTAGTGACCAATTGGAGTGGCACTTGGAGGCCAGAAAACCAAGAATGTGGGGAAGTTGTTGCCCAAGCAACCCTATAACCCTTTCTTGAAGCTGTGAGTTCCCTTGGAAATGTTTACTGGTAACACAGTCTCAGAGTTACTGCTTTTACAAGGGGAATCCTGAGAGTCATATTTGCCAAGACAGGGCATTTACCTATTATGTCCAGCGGAGCCTTCCCACGTGGAATTTACAAGTAGAAGATTCACTGATTCCTGGCTTTGTGATGGTGACTTCAACCCTTTGAACTTTATTTTTCTCATCTCCAAAATGGGACAGTGGGAATCCTTTTGGAGTTGTTGGAAGATTAGAGATAAGGTATGTAGGGATCAATAGTTGGTCATTATTTCATTGTGTGCTGAATATTTATTTCTGCATCAGGAAAATAATTCTTGTTCTTTCCGTTGAATATTTTTTTAAAACAGGATTTAAAAAAAGACGCTTAGGAAACATTCACTCATGCTTAATTTCCACAACATAATTTTCCAGTAAATTGAGTGAAGGACAAGCTGAGACTTTCTGCTGTACAGTATTTTCATGATCAATAAAGTCGTTTCCTCTTGCAACACTCGCTGTGCTGCTGAAATCTCGCAGGAAGGAAGTTCTGCAAGTCTTTGAGTAAAACACTTTCCTGTCAAAAGCCGTGAACAGGCTGACCAGTGGCAGAACTGAATTGACCAACAGATTCAAAGAGTTGAATTCACAGTGCTTTTGATAAATGACAAAGAACTCGGAAGTCCCAATTGTTACTGCAGTTTTCACAAGTGGCTGTACATCCAGAGATTGGTCCAGTTCTCTTGAATCAGGTGGACTGAACTAAAGCTGCCACTGGACAGATGTCTCATCATGGTCCCCAAGAATTACTGAATTATTTAATTTATGGCATTCTTTCTGATTAAGTGGATTATGTGCATGGAACTACCCCACACATCACAAAGCATTGGCCTGTGTGCCACTTCAGTTTGACATAGGCTCTATACAATTAAAATCCCTGTACTTACATTCTCATACACTTGTTGGGTTATTTTCTTTATTTTGTTTAATCTTTAGTTAACTGATGTTTATTTGCTTGCCTGTGGTTTTCACCATCCTTGTTCTTATGGGCATAGCTCCCAGGAACATGCATTCTATGCCTTTGTTGTCCTGAGTGGAAGTAAAATGTCACACATTTACAGTTGTTTTTTGTTTCTTAGGGTGTTTTTTGGGGGGGATTGCTGTTATTTGTTTGTAAAATGGTCTCACTGGCCATTTTCTTTCAACAAAGAAGCACTCAAGTGGATTCAGAGGCAGGTGACCATTCTGAGTGACAAAGCCAGTGAAGGGGTGATAAGGATGCCCCTTATTTGGTCCTCAGACTGCCTGTGGTGGGCAGAGCAGCCATTATTATCTCGTTTTGTAGGGAACAAACCTGAGGTGCAGTCAATTAACTGACACAGTCAGTGCAAGTCAGGAACACAAGCCAACCCATCTCTTTCCACTAGCATAATTGGTTGTGCAGCCATCTTATTAATTTCTTTAATTTGACCCTAAAGCAGGTGCACCTGTGTAAAGCGTGGCAGAAATACATCTGTATTCCATTGTCTTCTGGTCACACCACAATCAACTTCCCAACCTGCCCACAGTGGAACTCCATGTGAGCCAGTCACAGGGGACCTGAGAGCAAAGAGCATTTATTCATTCATTTGTTCATTCACTCAACAGTTAGTGAGTGTCAACAAGGTGATGGCTGCCCTGCTAGGAGTCCACTGGCTATCAGAGGAGCATACCTGAGTGTGAACCTTTGTGTTTAAGATTTAGCTTATATACTGACTTTCCCACCAGCCTCCCCTGCCACGCCAGGTATGGAAGTCTCCTGCCCTGAGCTTCTGTCCTTTGCTTGCTATTTGCCTTATTTGATAGTCAGTGTGAGATGTTTGTGCTTTTATTTCTCACATGTAATGCATGGCTAGAGAGGAAATCATTTCAAAACAAAGCTTGTGTGCGTCTCCTTGTGCACAGATCATATGGTATGTATCAAGTCGGTGCTCATAACTGCTTTCTAGTTTTGACAAGGATGATATGTCTATACATTCTGTTTGTACCCACAGCTCCTTCACCACCACCCTCACTGCCCCTCTAATTTATGTTTGATAAGATCCCGTAATGTGTCACCAGGGCCATCCCTTCTGGCCACAGAGCTGTCAGGAATTCTGCCTGCAGAGTAACTGCCAGGTGCATGCCGTTACTTCTGTACCAGTGCTGGAGTTCTACCACCAAATGCCCAGAATGGATCTGAACAACATACGAACGAATTTGTTTTCATTTCTGCTATGAGGCGGTTAAATTGTTGTAAAGTAATGTCTGGACATCCTTCCCAGGGGTGATGCATTTCAGAAATGGTTAGAAGTGCCTGTGAATCCTAAGGCGACCTGCTCTGCTCTTCCTCAGTCTGAATCACCTGCATTTTCTCTGGGCTTCTTGACTTTTCTCTTCCTTCCTGGAGGAGGAGTCCCTTTGGGCCAAGGATTGTGTACATGTAGTTTTGCATCTTGGCCTGCTCAGCTCCTAGTGTGGGTGTTCTAGAAAAGCCTGTTCCATGAGTGAATGAATGAATGACTCTGCTTGTCACCACTTCACTCCTTGTGCCAACAGCATGGGTCTCTTGATTCTAGGGATGATCTCTACATAAAACCCAACAACTCATTGATTCAAAATATTAGACCACTTGGGCACATCTTTTGACTGGAGGGGCTTGAGAAAGCCCGATTATTCATTTTGTGTTTTATTTTTTTCTTCTGCCCTTTCACCTTAGATAGAAAAGTTACCTAAGAAGTGTTTGAAAATAATCAGGGAAATCCATACACCTGTCAGCTGGGTTCTGCATAGTATCAACGTTCGCAAGAACTGTCTTCACCCGGACAACATCACCCATGTGAGCTGTCTCTCTTTTAGCTTTGTCCTAATTAGAAGGCCTTTCCCTCCTACAAATGCATTGAATGCTCCGGAAAGGGCCACGTGACTCTGAATAGAGCTTCTCAGGGAAATGAAAGTGAAACTTTATGAAAGCACATTCTGTGCTTGTCATTATAGTTAAATAATCAAGTGTTTTGACATATTACTTCTAAGCCAAATACAAAGCCCCTTTAATTCTGAATGTCATCCTTTTGCACCTGAGGAGTAAATCGGGGTTTCCCAGGTGACTAGTCAAATGTCTGCAAATCCCAAACCTCCCTTCTCACAAACTGCCGCCTTTTCCTGCGTTTTAGTCAAAGCCATTTGATGTTGATTTTACCACACTCAATCAGAGTGGTGTCTTTTTCTTCAAGGTCAAATGGGTGATTAAGCTGTCATTGCTCATCATGTACTTGTTTTAGGCAGGACATTACAAAGTGCGTACAGCCATTTCCAGTTAAAGGTAACACGATTCAGTGTGTGAGATGAAAAATGAGCTCCCGTCCCTCCCTCGTGCCACCGTATAAGCAGGCACAGTTGCTGAAGCTGTTTGTTCTTGTCTGTGTGATGGGATCTCTTTGGATGGCCGCTGCAAATATTAAATAGACTTATGTGAACGTCCAGAAGCAGCCCCTGGTACCAGGATACCTCTGTCCACTTTTCTCCAAATGACTAACTTAGAGGCAGCTTGTTTTTGTCTCAAGTCCCTTGCATAGAAGCTTTTCTCACATGCCCTCATTCCTTTTAGCGACTCTTTTCCATTTGATTGATTTTTGTGACCTGTCACAGGGAAATGTCTTCAGGAGATCGCAGCAACAAATAAAAGCGTCCGAGCCTGACCGCCTGGTCCCCCGCCACGTCCTCTGCTGGCTCAGTGACTCAGGCCAAGAAGTTCCACTTCCTGCAGTAGAAATGCCTGTTTCCCGATATCCCTAAGGCGCACGTCTCAGGAGTTAAGCACGAAAAGCACCTTCAGATGCTGGAATTGTGCTCAGCTGTTATGATGCTGCTGCTTTCCTACCTCCCTCTGCTTCAGCTACCCATCCATTACATTGGATTGAGAACAAGCCAATGTGCTGAGCTATTGTTAGGATGAAAAATAATGTATGGAAGGACTTTAGCCTGGGATCTGGAGTCAAGGTGGGTGATGTATATCAGAGTTCACTCAGATTCGGATTCTTATTGTAGCTTCTTTGTAAAACAGGAGAAATAATTTAAAAATATTCTTGTAAATTTGTTAGGTGCGTCTAGAGGACTTAGAGATATAGAAACAATTTGAGGAAGTCCAAAACAGCACTTTCAGACACTGCTATTGCTCTCAGTATGACCAGAGCCTTTAACTGTTGAACACGCCTGTACTTTGCCATCCAGCTCCAGCATGTTATCCTAAAAAATGACAGACAGAAATTGGGATGGTAGCATTGGCCATTAAAGCAGCCCTCTCCTTCCCGCCTCACAGGGAGAAGCTGTCACAGGTTCCTTCATTGGATATGCATGTCATGAAGATAATGAGAAGTCATAGTTTCTATTATTGGTCCACTATGGAGAGTTTCTTGTCTTTGTAAAGAGGACAGGTATTACTGGCAGAGGAAAACTTAATGAAGAATAATGACATTACTAAGCATTAGTTGAATTGATGGGTGACCACCTTGTTTTGAAAAGGTCAGGTCCATCCTTATTTGCATAACTTGGGAGTGCACAGTGTTGTCAACCTTGGACATTGTCATTATGAGGGTTTGTGTCAGCTGTGGTTCAAGGATGGAGGAAACCTTGGGTGCAAAATGGCCATAGAACATCGACCAGACTCCCTCAACCCTCCCCCCCAGTTAACAACAGCAACAGCCCCCAAAAAGGAATAACAATTTTTGGCATGCACAGATTACAAACAATGCTTGCCCCTATAAAATAAACAGGTGGGTCATTACTTTAGAGAAAGTGCCCGTTAGTGCCCTAACCACGATTTCCATGTCCCCTGCCAGTGCAGTGGCCCATACTGGTGACCCATCTCTCTAGCCCATCTCTATAATTGTAGTGAAATAAGTGACAGACCAAGTCCAATACCCTTGGGGGCAAGTCTCTGTACCAGCCTTGGATTAGAGATGGATGTACTTTAGAGTCCAACACACCTAGGCTCAAATGCCAGCTCTGGAGGTTTCTCAGCCTTGAGAAATCACTTAAACTCTGGGAGCATCCACCCTCTGATGTTAAAATGGGGATTGGGACATTGACCTGTGAGGTCTTGGGCTCAGGTGCCTCTTCCAGGAGAGCCTGGAGGGGAGAGATTTGCCTCTTGGCAAGTGTTCAACACACAGTGGTCAGAGTTTTCTGCTTCCATTTCCAGCTCAATCCTGAGTGGTGCTATCTTACCCAGAACTCATGAAAAGATCCAGTTCCCCCACCCACCCTTTCTCCACATCTTGGCCAGCACATGTCATTATTCGGACAGGTATGAAGTGATACCTCACAGTGGTTTTTATTTGCATCTCTCTGATGATTAGCAATGTTAAGCATTTTTTCATATGTCTTGGCCATCTGTATGTCCTCTTTGGAGAAGTGTCTATTCAGGTCCTTAGCCCATTTTTAATTGGATTGTTTGTCTTCCTCTTGTTGAGTTGTATGAGATTAACCAAAGAATTTATATGCATATATGCATAACCCAGGGACACAGACAATAGTGTGGTGAAGGCCTGGGGCAGGGCTGGGGGCAGGGTGGAGGGGTCAATGGGGAAAAGAAGGGTATACCTGTAATGCTTTCAACAATAAAGAAAAAAAAAAATAAAAAGATCCAGCTCCATAGGTTGCTTTTAGCATTGGACAAGTTTCAACTCTACAACTTTATTTTCTCTGTCTGCTACTTCCTGTGCATTGGGCCCCTGTGTCTGAAATACAAATTTATCTAATGTTATGTAATATGGCCATATTATTAGTGTCAGAGCTGAGACCAGAACCCAGGCCTTCTGGTTTCCAGTTCTGTCTGTTTCCTACTGACTCACAGTCACCAAAGCTTCTGTGACCTTGGAAACCATGGGTAAGCCACGTATAAGGGATGGAGAGTGGATTGCAATGGGGTCAGCCCTCACTCTCCTCAGCCTGATCCCCATTGTTACTCTTTATATTTTATGCTGTTATGGACTGAATGTTGTGTCCCCCCAAAATTCATATTGCATATGGTCTTTTATTCTCCCCAAAATTTTGTGAGAGTGGAAATCATTGTCCTTGTTTTATAATAGTGGTCCCTAAGGCCCAAGCATGCTATTGTCATCAAACTACAAGCCAGACATTTATCCAGATCTTTATTTGGCTAAATTGCCCATGACCCTTCAGGGCTATAGAATAATTGGGGTGTTGCAGGCTCATGGGGAGCAGGTTTTTATTGAGGAGCAGCTCTTTCTACATAACTGGGGAAGAAGGCTGTGGTGACTTAGATCTCTTGGACTTGTACCCACAGATGGCCCTGGAGTCAGAAGACGGACACCTGGGGTGGGGCAGTTGAGCAAGAACCTGTACTTTCCTGGTCCATTCATACCTGTTCTGGGAAAATCTACCAAGCTCTGGAATGGCAGGCTGACACATTTCACCTGGGCTTAATCTCCTGGGCATGTGCACAAAAAGAACCACACCCCTTAACCTTATAGTAAAAGGAAGGACCTAGGTGAGACTCCCTGAAAAATGCAAGGCTTGCTCTTGAAAAACTGGATTGCTGGGCGATGACTTATCCCGTGGGAGGTGGTGTGGGGTAATAGGATGAGGTGGGTTTGAGAACGGAGTTTGAGTCCTGTCTGCCACTCCTGAGCTGTGTGGCTGTGGGTGGCTCATTCCAGCTCTCTGAGCCTTCAGTGCAACATCTGTGAAAAAAGGACAATTACTTTCCTTGCAAAACTTTGTGGGAATTATATAAAATAAGCATTTGGAAGATATTAAATCCCTTTTCTTTCAAATATATGGAATTTTGTTTTTCTAGGGGCAAAGAAAAGAATGGTTAGGAAAGGTAGTTTAGGAGGTTGGTAAGTAAGCAGGGGCAAGTTTGCTTAAATTACAATGCAAAATCACAGTGTCACTCACACACCATGTTGCTATAGATTCAATTTCATGCTTTAGAATCCTGGAGGCCAGAGCGCTGAACTTACTGATGACTATTGGCTAGAATAATTTATTTCAGAATAACTAGTTTTGGAGGTAATTTTATATTAGTTTACATAGCATTCACAAATGTTATTTTATCCCCATAGTAAACTATTGTTATCCTTATTTTCCAGACAGTTTGTGACGTGCCTGAGAATTCTCAGGCTTCAAGCCAGCTGACTGCCACAGGTGTTCCTGCTAAGGCATGAATGACACAACAGGTTTGAAGGAATGCACTTGCCTTCAAGTATCTCCCATTAAAAACAATAACATCGATAAACAAATTTAAGGGTAGTATTGCAATATTGCATAAGTGGGCTTAGGTCCAATAAGTAATGAATGCTCATTAAATACATTGGCATGGTGATATTTTACAGGGTGTGTTCATAACACAAGAACCTGGGTTTGCAAGTTTCTTTTCACTTGAAGTCCCTCTATCTTGCTGTGTTCTGAGAAACAAACGAACAAACAAATTTTGACTAAACAGTACGTTCCGACGAGCAGGTCGGCAGGAAGGTTACATGCAAATTGATGATATGAGCTCTCCAAGTGTTTCCCAAGAACTAATGCTGGAGCCCATTGTAACTTGTAAGGGATTTGAGCTTAATTATTAGCATGAAAGAGAATTCCGAAGGCTGTAATGGTCAGTTCCCTTTTTTCCAAAGGGCAGAAAAATATACACATTTGACCATCTAAGGCTTTACAGAGTGGGTATGGATCAAAAGTTAGACTCCCGAGGAATTGCAAGAAGTTGTTTGTGAGCATGTTCTTCTGTTTCCTAACTGCTGACTCAGCAAGTCAAAAGCAAGAGCAAGACGGCTGAAGGGCTTTAACAACTAGGGCAGAGATGCCCTTGGCTTACAATCTTCTGTGCAGCCATTCAGTCCTTAATTTTTAATAAACGCATCCAATTTATTTATTTTTTGGTCCAATTTATTTTTTGTCTAACATTCCTTTCCACAGAGTAAATGACTTTATCTCGATTTACTTTTTAAGAAAGCCCTAAAGGATTTGGCTTAGAAATGAAACAAAAGGTTAGGGTTTGAGATACTTCCCCACTTTTTCAAATACGCAAGGAGAGAAGATCAAGCTGAGCACAGTTAAGTTGGAGGAAAAGTCCTCAAATCAGGCTCTTGGGTGGAGAAATATGTTTCTAGTGGGTGACATGCAGAGCAGGGAAACACAGTGCCTTTATTATTTTATTGCTCTGAGAGCTAAATCTAAATCAAGAGATAGAAACCAAGAGGACTAACGAGCTCTTGAAAAAAAGGGCAGGTCTCTTAAGAATAATGTGTTTTTATACAGCCTGTGCGGAGGAAAAGTTGCGATTAAGGATCTGTAATTTTTATTTGCAGACTTTCACTTCTGCTCTAACTTGGTCGCTTCCGCCTTTCATTTCCTGTATCAAGCGTATCACCAAGACCAGCTTCTTGGTGTTTGTAGGTAGCCTGGATTGGCACTCTGAGGCGCGAGGCCTCCCTGGGGCTTCTGCCTGGATGGAGGACTCTAGTTCGTTTTGGGGAGCTCTTTCTAAGGGGGAGGCAAGTGTTCTAATGGTGGAATACATGCAAAGAGGGACAGTCCGTGCTTATCCCCACAGCCATGCACATTACCAAAGACTTGATACTAAATGCAGAAGTTGAGAATAGGAGAAAATGCCATTTCAACTGCACATGGAACTGTGGTTTTGAACCAGAAAGAAAATCAGAAGATTCAGGGGAACTCGAAAGTTACCAGAGGCCTTTGGCTCAGAGATTAAAAATTCAACTTCTCTTCATCCCAAATATTAGATAAATCCTTACTCCTAAACATGCACCTAAAAAGCAAATGTGAATGTTTTAGTGCAGTTTGAGTAAGAAGAAACCAGTCAACACCAGCCTTCCGTATTCTCCTTAATGCTAACAACTGAGTGTGATTCCTTGGCGAAGCGTAAAACTGGTTTGGAAAAGTGGTGTGAGCTCAGAGATAGAGACATGGAGATCATGGTCCCCCTCACCCCACGCAATTGCTGGTCCCGTTCTTTGTAGTTCGTCCTGTTTAGCCACATCCCCTAGCCTTCAAAGTGTCCAAAGTGAATGAGAACATTCATCACTCTGAGAGTTATCTAGAACATACTTGAAAAAGAAAACAAAAAGCCCCTTTTATTTTTTTTAACTGACCCATTATCTCAATTATCTCATTTTGGAGAGGGAACAGGAGGAAATTCATGAAATGTTAGTGCTGTCATCCAGGCACACTGAGGTGTGGTCTGCCTGAGTTTTGCATCTAGAAACCACCTCCAGGCCACATGTGCATCCTGGGTCTGGTGTCTGACGAAAGGACCACAGAAGAAAGGCAGAGGTGCATGGCACCCTGCACCCAGAGGACTGGGGGCAGCCCACTGTGCACCTTTTCTTCAGGTGGCGGGAATGAGACACACAGAATCCACAGCCCCAGAAAGGGTGGGGGTGCACAGGGGCAGGGGGCAGAGGAATGACATGTTTGCACAGATTGTCTTCTCTTCGAAGTCACATCTGGGAGTGTTGATGGTTTTGAGCAGGAAAACAACATGACAAAATAGGTGCTTTAGAAATGTTCATCTACCTGTGGCATAAAGGTAAACCTAGAGATGGAAAGAAAATCAATACTTATTTCACACAAAAGAGCCTTGGAGGTAAGCATTATCATTCTCAGTTTACACATCAGGCTATTTGAGTTGCAGAGAAGGAAGGAAGCTGGCTAGAGGTCCCCTGCTTGAGAGAGACTGTCCATTTCTGCCATTTCCAGAGCCCAGAAGCTGGCTGTGGGGAGAGGACAGACACTGGTGCTGATGTGGCGCCTGTGTGCTGATGTGACACCTGTCTCAGGTAATCACACCCAGCGAATTGGCCAGGTACACCTGCGGCACAAGCTAGTGAGAGACTGAGGAGCAGAAGTCCTCATTGATGTCCCTGTTCTTGTGCCAGCAAAACACGGTGTTCTCTGTTCATTCCCTTTTACTTATTTATTGGATTTTCTACACGGTCCCATTTGCTTACATTTCCAGCGAATACACCCATTGATTGAAATAATGAAAACAGATAGCTTCAATAAAGGCACAACTGAGCAGCAATGAGTGCCTGGTTTCTCTTTTACCGCCCTCCCGGGTAACGAACTCAAGCCCATATTTCTTGAATACGCTTCACTGTTGGAAACAGCTCTGCTGTGATGAAGACAGAGTTGGGGCAGGATCAGGACTGGCCAGCTCTGTCAGACCCAGTGACCTTAGTGGGGCACCCAGCCAGCCCTCCCCTGTGACAGGAATCCTCCCCTCACCTTCCGGGCCTGTCAGGAAGGTTTAATTACCTGAAGGGAGGTATGTAGCTCCTGGATGTGATGTCTGCCTTTCAGGTAATGGGCGTTCTTTTATTTATGCCAAATGTTAGGGAATTCTTTTCTCCTTTTTAGGAGGAATTCCCTTACAGCAAAAATAAACAACTGTTCACTCAATCTGGGACTTCAACTTCATAATAAAATAAGCAGGATGTGTCTTCTGTTTGGAATGGACTTTCTCTGGGCAGACACTAAGACACACAACTGCAGGACTCCTGACCCAGGACCACTGTCAATTTTAGGCCCCTTTCAGGAAAGTGATGTCCACGGGTAATAAAACAGGCATCGTCCCCAGGTGGCACGTAGGGCAGATCACGTTCCCTTTTTTCAGATTGTGAGCCATTCTTGCCTAATCTGATTTTGATTCTGCACAGGGGTTTCTGCTCTACTGTTCCACCAGACTTCTGCTATGCTGTCGCCATGGAAAAGCTACCCAAGGTGGTGCCTTTATACAAGCTTGGGGTCATACTTTTCTTTCCATAACTACTTTTGAGTGATTGAGAGGCTTTCTTCCCACATATACCTGTTTTCCCAAAGACAGCATTGGCATTTTAGAAACAGAATTCCAGGAGTCTGCACAACTGTAGCTACTGAAAGGAATGTGGTTGTCTGGGAATGGCAGAGGCCTTATTCCAGGTCCTAGAAAGAGCTGTTGACAAGAGCCTTAGGTGGGGCCCCTGAGACTGCAACCTAGATCAGCACATCCATCCATCCATCCATCCATCCATCCATCCATCCATCCATCCATCCATCCATCCATCCATCCGTTGAGCGGGACTTAGAGATTATCCAGGTAAACAGAACCTGAAGGACCTCAGCGGCCAAGCATTTCAAGGGCCTTCTCAGAGACCTGGAAGCTCAGTTTCATTGTTTGATTTGGTACTTTAGCTCCATCAGCAGTTAGGGGGACTTCTATGAGAGATGTGTGTCATTTCTGTTAAAATTGGGGACATCATCACATTGTTGCTGGTTTGGGAGCATCCCCAGAGGGGAAGACATCTAGGGTCTTAGGGAAAGTAAAACTAACTCTTGAGAATTCCGGCAGCAATGGATAGAGAGAGGTGGTTCCATTAAGTGTGTGGTGTATGTGCCCCTTTTCACACATTAGACACTGACTCTTGAAAATTTAGATGGTTGCTCCCTTGAATCACCTGGCAGCCAGGTATCCAAGCTCACGCAGTGCTTGTTGGGGAAAGCTTAGGTGAGTCAGCTATAGTAAGTCCTGTTCCAGACAGACAGTGACTGGAAGGTTTGTAGCATCTTGTGCATTCTTTCTCATCTACAAGCAAGAAGATGCCACTGATAGCACAGCCAGTGACTCAGCCACCCAGGACAAGTAGTTTGCTTCCCGGAACATTCTTCTACAAGTCACAGCTGGGAAAGCCCCATAAGACCATTTTAAAATTTTACCCCTGCTAGGAAAACTGGTGAGAAATAAGACATCTCATGCAGGTACGTTCCCTGTTCTTGAAAGTGCTCAAGAAGTGACTTACTTCATGGTGAGCATGAGCAGGAAGGGTTACTCAATGGTGAACACGTGTCAGGTGGTTATTCAGGGAGCTCACGGGCTATACTTCCAGAAGATCTGTCTGTTACCACGGGAATGGGTTCTCCTACATGGTGACACAAGGACTTTCATAACCTTTCCTGCCTCCTCCAGGCGGAATTCCAACAGACACTACCTTTGCTCACTTTATGGTTTGTGACGACGGCTGAAACAAGAACCCTCGTTGAGAATTTTATTATTTTATTATTTTATTTTATATTTTATTTTATTTTATTTATTTTATTTTAATCAACCCCAAAGATAACATGTTAATATATTATTTTTGTGAACCACTCTGAGTTTAGGTTCATTTCCGTGTAATAACTCAGGTACGATGCTAAAAACTGCAAAATAATAGCAAGTATTCATTCAGGATTTATTGTGCACAAAACACTAAGATGAGTATTTTATATTATTTAACACTCATGGAAACTTGTGAAGTAGATATTATTTTTTTATCACTCTGTTAGAGATGAGGAAACTGAGGCTTGGAAGGGTGTCTAGGGTCCTATAGAGCTGGACACACTGACCGTATTGTTATCATCTTTTCCTGCAAATCAACACTTTTAGCTTTATAAGCCAATATTGCCTTTCCTTTTAATATACATACATATGTGTGTACCTATGTATAAACTTATACCTTATACATATATAATGTTATATATAAACATATATTTAATATGAATATAAATTTGTGTATATATCAATATATTTCTATTTTATAAATATAATTTTATATAATAGGTACATATTTTATATAAATATATAATTTTATATTATATGTAGTTTTATATTATTCATATAAATTATTATTTATATTTCTGATACACATAAAAATTTTATAAATAAATTTAAGATATCAGACCCATTTCCTTCCACATAGTTTAGACTATGTTTTCTCACTCTTAACCGTGTTGACATTTCGGTTCAGATAACTGTGGTGGGAATGTCCAGTGAACTGTAACATGCGTAGTCACATCCCTGGCCCCCACCCACTAGATTCCAGCAACAACCACCATTATCCAAGATATCTCTAGACACTGCCCAGTGTTCCCTGGTGGGGGCAGCCCAGGGGATGGCAAGAGGAAGGGCCAAAATCACCTCAGTTGAGAACCACTGGCTTGGATGTTTTAGGACAATCTTATTCTTGAGGTCCCATTTCTTAGTCTGAAGCATCAAATGTGTTGGTGCAAATATTCTAACAATGCCTGCTGGTCCAGAGAAAACCAGACTGTCTTCCATCTTTACTCCCCACCACCATGTGGCCTGAGCAGCTTTCTCAGGACTCAGCAAGTTTTCTTTTTTCTTCCCCGAGACTGTGCAAGGGATTCCTCAACTTTCCATCAGGCTCCAGCTCTGACACCTGTTCCATATTTCTCAGAGCTCTGCTCACCAAAGGTCAGGTCTTGCACAGCTGATAACACTGCATGACCTTTTGTTCTAAGTCTTCAAACTTCTTTCTGATTAGATTTTTCATCTTCTCTTTGGAAAAATAATCAGAGTATTATTGTTGACTTGTTAGTCATCTCTGGAATGTATCAGCAGCCTTCTTCCTTTGAAATGTCTGGAAGAAAATCCTCTCAAGATATTCACTTTAAAATAGCATGGTTTTCTTAAGTCCTCAAAATGGCTTTTATTATACAGACCACGTGGTGATGAGACCTACTGAACAAATGGCATAAAGATAGTATAAAAGTTCGTGATGGTACATTTAAGCATGGCACTTGCCATTGTGTCTTGTGGGAGAGGTCCCTGTTCAGACCACTGGACAGCAGGCGGTCAACCAGAATAGGTACTGACCTGACAACACATGACCCCGCGGGAAACATAGCTTCTTCTGTCCTTCCTCAGGCCCTGGCACTTGGGAGGAATTTCTCCAAGTCTCCAGACACCTGTTCCCCTTTTGCTACAATTTTTCCTTTACCTCCAGCCCATGTTCTGACATAACACAGATCCACAATACAGGGATTCCTCTCCCGCACCCTGCCTTACAGTATACAGTTTTCTGGGCCAATTTCTGCCTCCTTCTAATTGAAAGTATAGCCTGGGTGCTCCTTTTTTTTCTTTTTGTTTTGTTAGATTAGGGCTGTTTTCATACTAAGGAGGCCGAAAGGTGAGATAGAATTAAAGGGTACACATTTAGAAATATGTTTATATTTCTAAAAGGTTTACATATTTCTAATATTTCTAAAATCTTTTAAAATGAAGGCTAATCTGAAGTAAGATATGTGGGTTATTTTTGATGAGGTAAAGAAAAAGTCCTACTATTAGATATATAGTTTCTTACAATGGGAAATATTTCTTTCTATGGAAAAGACTAAGAGTAAATTTAATGGTAAAATATGTCCTAAAATAACTCCTAAAATTCTCCTAACATGCTGTGGCAAATTTGTTATTGATTACTACAAATCAAAGAACAATGCCATGGAAATATACTACAAGGGAAAATCTTGTATAAGGAATCAATACTAAGAGACGTCTACCTCTACAATAACTGATGACTGTAATATCTTTTCAAGCTATGTCACTCAAAGCTACTTTAAATATTATACAACTCACAGTCCATATTTTCCTTAGTCAGCCACGTGATGTTTACACAGTAAAATGTGGTATTTGTAGCCCTAGGACAGACCTAATAAAGCACTTAGCACCTAGCTTAGATTCAATGTTTGACTCTTTCAGGGTTTTCTCATAAAATTAAACAATATAGCATCATATACTTTGCTCCAATACATTTTGACAGTACAAGTCTAATTTGTTTCCCCATTTTTCTTTGTTTGAATGAAAATAAACTGAAATGCTTAGAACAACATTGGAATCCATAAATTTCCCCTCCGTAGCCTGGCTGTTATGACTGATCTTAGATATTGAAAGAAACCCAGCTCCATGAATTAGATTTCAACCGACCAAGCAAAACAGGCCACCCAGCCTGTGTCCCCCACCCTTGAGAGCAGTCCCTCCTCTTCCAGGGCACCAGTTCCTTCAGCCCGTCATTCCAGGGGGGACTCTGACTCAATTCTGAGCTGTGGGTAAGAGGTCCCTGTGTGTGTGTGCTTGTGTGTGTGTGTGTGAGAGAGAGAGAGGAATGTGTTTTCTTTATCAGAAACCATTTCCTATGTTCAGATGTGATTTTTATATTTATCTGCAGTCTCAACTAAGTTTGAAATAGATGCATAGAAAACATTCTCATGTTTAGGAATAAAGACAGTATAGCTATGTCAATTAAGCCGTCAGTGTCCCGCTCCCCTTCTCTTTCCCCATTCCCAAACCCCTTTCAATATGTTACCCAAAGCATTAAACATTGACTGTATGTTTAGCTAAATACTCCATTCCATTTAGCTGAGAATTTTAAATGTATCAGTAAGACTATGAGTGAAGCAATTCACTTGAAACTTGAAAACTCCTCATTTAATTCCTACATCCAAGACAGAGAGATGGATAGATACAGAGTAGAAAGATACACAGATGAATAGATGATAGATGATGATATAGATAGATAGATAGATAGATAGATGATAGATAGATAGATAGATAGATAGATAGATAGATAGATAGATATAGATAGATGATAGATGATGATAGATAGATAGATGATAGATGATAGATAGATAGATAGATGATAGATAGATAGATAGATAGATAGATAGATGATAGATATAGATAGATAGATGATGATAGATGATGATAGATAGATAGATAGATAGATAGATAGATAGATAGATAGATAGATAGATAGATAGATAGATGATGGATAGACAGGTGGATAGAGAAACACAATAATGTAAGTAGCACATGGCCAGAAGGAAGCCAAACAAAGAATAGCAAAAGTAAAAATAATAAAAAAAATGACTTTAAGTCATCATAGGGAGTTCTCAGCATACATAAGTTAATCAAATATTCCTTAAACATTCAACTCCAAACACCAAAAGAAATTTTAGTTGCTTTATTAAATAAATATCAGCTCTCAGAAAAGTACTTGGACAGCATTGTTTTCAGTCCTTGCACAAGGGCCACATAAGCTATGATTTATG
Organism: Miniopterus natalensis; assembly: GCF_054644295.1. NCBI lineage: Eukaryota > Metazoa > Chordata > Mammalia > Chiroptera > Miniopteridae > Miniopterus > Miniopterus natalensis. The sequence goes on from NC_142081.1 coordinate 132,235,985, forward strand.
TTGGGGAGAAACAAACGGCAGCTTCGTGTTTCCGCCAGGGTTAAATTCATCTGTGTGATGTTCCCAGCCCTCAGAGAAGCCAGAATTTGAAAAACTGCCTGTGGCTGAATGGGTCTCCCTTCCCTGTGGGGCCCTGACCCCATCTATGTGCTGGCAGCTGGACTGAGGGTCAGCTGTCAGCCCTAAGTGGGCCATTTGCTTTAATTGTTTCTGTGATGTTGCTAACCTGCTACTAAAGAGGTGGTGTAATAAGATTTCAGACTTAGTCTTAAGCCCAAAGGATGTGTCTGGTTGGCTCTCATTTTATTTCTATCCTTAAAATATCTTTACAAATTTAATTAATGGAAAATCAATAGTCACATCCATCTTTTAAAAATTAGATCTCGGGTGACTGGATTTGATTTGGTCATGTATTTCCTGATGATCCAGGTTTTACTCAATGCCACTCCCCACTGCTTTCAAGTGTTCCCTGATGGTGCCCGAAAGCTCAGGAACAACTATTTTTAGATCCAGGCAAGTCCCAGGGTGTTGGACGGTAAATTATTAGCTGTGGCTTTAAAAATAGCCATCGAGCCACTTTGGAAACGTGTATTTCTCCATAGCATATGGACTTGAATTTATGTCCCACCTTTATAGTCCAATTCCCATAAATAGAATGAAACCAGCCACAAGTGATCCCCACAGCTGATGTCACTGTGCTGAGTTGAAGCAATAAAACCCTCCCTGGGTCACGTTGCTGCCTCGCTGTGTTTAGTAAACAGATGCTCTGGTTTAGGGAGAACCACATGCCTCTCACAGGTTCTTTACTCAGTACTGAATGCACCGCAGAGGGTGGCCGGCCTCATCAACAATTGCCTACACTACTTTATATCCTATGCTGTCCTCTTTTTCCATAAACTTGATGTCAAAGGACAGGATCTCAAGTCAGAACGAGCCTGAAGGTTCTTGATCTACAGAAGCCGGATCTGCTGTAAAGCATCTTCTGACAATTGTTGCCTGTTATGTCTCATAAAATTGGCAAATGTCAAAATAGTGTCATTGCGGACTCCCCATTTTCCAGAAAGGAAACCAAAGCTTGGAGAAAGTAAGTGACTTTTAGCCAAGTCGTTGCTAAAATCATGATGACATCTGAGGTACCCTGACTCCCAGGTGAACGCTGTTTCAATAGGATAATTCTTCTGGATCGTGGCAAGGGGCTGTTTCCCTGAAGTTCAGCACAACACAGACATGCTCATACGTCATAGCATCGCTCCCATAGAGGTTTCTGAGGAAGGAAAGGAGGTTCGATAGGAAGGAGAAGTTTGAAAATTCAAATTCTTTCTGAAAGCAAATTTCTACGTGGTTATGGATTTCATCTTCCGTTGTTCAGGTGGGAGAGCAGTTATTACAAACAGCATTTTATTCATCAGTGCCAACTACTGTGCTTTCCAGAAAAGACTCGGTGTTCTACTGGAACCTTTCAAAAAAGGAACAGGGAAAAGAACAATAATAATAAGCTCTCATTTTGGTTTGCTTATTTTTTTCAGGCTGAGGGCAGCGGTAAGGAAACTCTTTCAGTCCAGGTTGAAAAAGAAAGGCGTTTTCGAAGTGACAGATGCAAACATCCACCACCACTGTTTGTTCAGCTTTGGGAAAGTTAGAGGTCAACTTCCAGTTGTTGACAGGGAAAAGACTAGTGAGCAAAATACCTTTATCATTAAATATTATCTTGTGAAAATATTTACTAGGGTGTAAGTGTAGAACATTGTGCTAATAATGAGACACACACATTTTGAAACTGTAACCAAAATCCATGAAACAATAACCAGGAAAAAGGCCTGTTCTCATCACTCCCTGGTGTGCATGGTGCTTATATTCCAGGTTTAGCCCACTGGCCTGCTCTTGTAAAGAACTCCTGTTTTCATAGATTATCAAGGTTCTTGGTCAAAGAGAATACTTTTTATTACTTTCTCAGAGTAAATATAAAAGAGCTTTGAGTTTATATAGTAAAGGATGTCTCACTCCTGAAAATCAAACTTGATTAAAATTATATTCCTATTTGGTGAACTCTCTTACTTTCCTCCCATTTTCTTCCCATGTTTGCTCAGTCATCCTTCCTCCATGGTTTTCCATAGTGAAACAGCAGTGTCCCCAATTAAAACTAGAGCACGGGGTACCATTATCTCTCCATTCCCTGAGAGCGTTGGAGTCACCTAAGACCCTTCCCCATGGGGATGGTATTTGAAGGAGCAGTCCCCCCTCACTCCAAACCCCTTCAAGATATTCCACTCTGCCATGGGGATTATTTTGAGCTGAAGACAATCAAGACCCTGCAGACTCACAAGAAACTTTTATCTCTTCCTTGAAGAATTTAAATTAGGGGCCTTGCCAATAATAAGAGGTATCACCAAAAATGACTCTTTATGACCTATCTGTAGGGCAGGGAAAACTTCTGAATGTTGAACATCTCTTCTTACTGTCCTGCAGTGCCGTTCCGGCCCTCTGAAGTTCCAGGCTCCTTACTCTCTCATTACTCCCTCAGCTCGGAATGTCATATGTGCCTCATTTCTCTTTCTGTCTCTGAACCTCTTGTGTATGTGGAGTCTCTGACTCTCTAGTGTATGTGCAGTTCCCAAATGTACATATGTAATTAAAGTTAGTCATTTTTTCTTGTTAATCTGTCTCATGTACATCCAATTACTAGACCAGCCCAAGAACCATGAAAGGTAGAGGAACGTGTCTTCCTCACCCACACAGTGAGAAAAAGATGTGAGTAGCAAAAATGAGGGGAATTAGGGAGGGGTGGGGAGGGAAGTAAAGTGACCCTTTGTCCCCTGCAAGTTCTAGAACCTGCTTTTGAACTTCCCACAGACACACCACCCAAGTGCTGCACCCAGGGGTGCAGGGTGAGTCATCCTGCCTGGTATTGCAGCCTCACCCTGTTCTCAGGCCTTCATGCCCAGGTTACTGTCCCCTTCATGCCCCCTGGCTGAGTCCTCGCCAACACTCTCCACATGCATTCATCCTGTCCACCCAAGCCAAGCTGATTTCTTCGAGTGCCCCTTTTACCCGGTCATCCTCCAGCTTGAGAAACAATGTTCCCTTCACCTGTTTCATCAGGCTTCACTGTCACCAACTTTGAAAGCATCCACAGGTCCTGACTACTGTTCTCAGGGCATGCACCCTCCTTCAGCAGGGAAGCTGAGCTCCAGGCCCCCACCCCTGACCTGTGAACTCTGGCATCCACGCCTTTGCCTCAGCAAGAAAAGTTTTCGTCTAGACCACACACACAACTGCACTTCCAAGCCTGTGTGACATGTACTATATTCACCCCAGTGGTTCCCATTAGGGTTCTTAGGCCAGCAGTGAGAGTCAGCTATGCCTATTTACTGCAAATATTGTCAGGAGTTGGCAGAGTCCTTAGAAGTCCCTTCTCAAATAAAAAATGGACATCCATGACCAAATGAAAACCGTCTCCCTTTATTTTAAGTCAAATTCAGTGAAGACTGAGTGGCTCCAAATGAACAGAATCATATTACGGGCAATTCTGTGTCCCTGACTGAGAAGGGTGGCTTTGCATGGCCTCTGTACAAGGAGAGCACACAGGGGGCTCTGGGCAGCCAGAAGCTGCCAACAGTGCTATGACCAGGCAGGAACATTCGTTACCTTCCTCTACTGTTTAAGGTGCATTTGAGGATTTGCCAATGTGTTTGGATGGCGTTTTGTATGGGTAGATAATACAGTGAGATATAGAGCTTTAAGAAAGCTATCAACCCAGATTTTACAGCCATTAGTGAACTTCAAAACCTCTTCCTTTTTAAGGTGGAAGACTCAGGCTCAGGTGGCTAAATGGCCTTCCTAAAAGTCCTCGCAGCAGAACCAGAACTGGAACCTGCAGGCCCCTGTCAGAGCTGTCCCCACAGCCCCCAGTGCCTCTGCATTTATTATGTAAATTATAAATGAACAGATATTTTTGACTAGTTACACAATATATAGTCACTCTGAATATCAGTGGATAAAGTAAAGGGAAAAACAGAACAACTTGCCACCCAACATTAACCATATTTACAGATCCTACTGAATTCTCACTCCCCTTCCCCCTTTTCTTCATGGTTTTACTTCATAAAATAAGTGTGTATGAAACCTGACTCTTTCTCATAAAAATCATGAATATCTTTTCAAATTAATGGGTATGACTCTGCATGACCATTTTTAGGACTGACGTGTTATACTACTGAATGGACACTGTGATACTGTGATTTATAAGAAGAAATACATGTATGTTTGGTCTTTGCCCCCTTTTCTGGCAAGGAGCCCCTGAAACCCTTGGAATTTCCTGTGTTGAGAGAGGTTGGGGTGCCTTTTGTTATGTGAATGAGGTGACTTTTGGAAAGCACCTGAGGATGGGGGCTGGTTGCCATGGCGCCAACCATGTGATCAGAGGATTGGAATTTTCAGACTCACCCCCAAACCTCTGGAGAGGAAAGAGGGGCTGGAGGTTAGATTTATCACCAAAGGCCACTGATTTAATCAATCACGCCTTTGTAATGAAGTCTCCATAAAAATCCCAAAGGATGGGGTTTGGAGAGATCCCAAGTAGGTGAACACCTGAAGAGAAGAGAGTGGTTCACCTGGGAGGGCCACTCCCTTTCCCCACCTTGCTCTATGCACCGCTTCCACGTAGCTGTTCTTAAATTGTGCCCTTTTATAACAAACTATTGATCCAGTATGTAAAATATTCTTTGAGTTCTGTGAGAAAATTAATTGAACCTTATGAGAGGAAGTCTTGGGAACTTCCAATCTATACCCAGGTGGTCAGAAGCACAGGTGACAACCTGGCCCTGCAGTGGCTTCTGAAGTGGGGGAAGTCTCATGGGACCGAGTTCTCAGCTTGTGGTGTCTGCTGCTATCTCCAGGTAGACAGTGTTGGAATTGAGCAAGCTGGTGTAAGAGGCGGGCTTGTGAGTGGGGTGTGTGTGTGTGTGTGTGTGTGTGTGTGTGTGTGTGTGTGTGGAGGTGGGGGAAGAATCCCCACCTCCACACACACTGGAATTTTGACCAAATAGATACAATCTACTTTATGTTAGCATCTTCATATTGATGGGCATTTAGACTGTTTCCAAGTGCCATTATATTTTGAAGGTAAATATTTTCCTCATCAATTTTATATTGGTTTTCTTTCACTTGTGAGTGATTTCCTGAAACTTTTTTCTGTCTTGTGTACCCTGCTGAGATTGGTAGTGACATTGTAATATTTCTTAGGCTAGTTTCTGATTCTAATAGTCTTTTAAGCAAAGGCTGCTTGTGGGAAGGGTGTAGCACACCTTTCTGGGGTTGGTATTAGGGTCTTGCTTTACACTGATATTTACGTACTCTTTTCTGTTAGGTGCTTGTCTTTTTGCCCTGTGTTCCTGCTCTGTTTCACGGTGATTGACAGAAAGCACTTCGTTTCTGAGAGATGGGAGGGGGGATGTTTCCCTGTCTCTCTCACCCCACCACCTGTTCCAGATGCAACGAGAGTAAAAATTATATGTATATACAGTGACAAGACTGTCAAGAGGAATGAAGAATTCTGGAAACTAATTTAGCTTTTCTTTAAAGGTTAAGAATTTGGCAGCTCATAAAATCCTAGTGAAGTGAGAATATTGGTTCTAATGACTGACAAAGGACACAATTTTAAATATATGAAGAGAATGATGGGGTGCAGCTAGCTCCCAGGCACGTGAATAGTGAGCGCATGTGTGTTTCTGTGAATGAGGGTGATTGAAACCATGAATAAATGAAAGAGCACAGGTCCTGACTGCCTGGTAATCTTCTGATGGATTCTAAAGATGGGTAGTGAGCCCAAGATTTTTAGGAGTAAAGCCTAATATTTTTACATCATAATTTAATGAGGAGCTTTAGTCAAGGTCTGGAATTGTTTTCGTATGACAAAAGATGGCAGGATAAAGTAAATGTTACATTGTCAGTGCTATCAGTCAAGGACAAAGCCTTGTTCATCATTAGCAACACCTAGCACAGACCTGGTAAGAGCCCAGTCAGTGTTTCCGGATGGTTTCTAGAATGGGAAAATTGCCCTCACTGAAGCTAACTTATGCCTCTCCTAGCACAGTTAATTCAATCGGCATTATTGATAAAGTTATGTAAGGTACTGTCATTGCTTCATATTTCTGTCTTCTTCTATAAATCCTACCTCTGATATGATATTAATGTTATACTTTCAAAATGTCAAATAGTTATTTACATTAGCCTGGAAGATAACTGAGAAAAATACAGATACACAGAAAATGAAAGGAAAAGGTAAAATATATCAACATCTATTCCAGAACATCTAATCCAGGAACAGGGTCACCCGGAGAAAATATGAGATCACCAAGGTAACTCTAACTCTTGAAGTGTGAGCAGAAGACAGGGATTCCAAGAATGAATGAAACCAGATGGGAAGAATTAAATGGAAGAGAAAATGAATATATTGAAAACTAAGCATAGAGAGCTTCAGAACAGAGAGACTAGTTAACAGCATCTAATTTTGCAGAGAAAACCAGTAAAGATAATGATAGAATTTTTCGTTGTATTTTGCCACAAAGAAACTACTGATGAATTTAGAAAAATAAGACAGAGTAACTATAAATAACTCTATGCTTGAAAGCATGTTGTAAAGGTTTTAGGATATAGCCTTTGTCATCTTTTACTTATAGAATATGGTGATGAATTCTGACATTGAAACCATTTTGTCTAGACAAGTGAGTGACAACATTGATGCACATTTCCAGATTTTTCCTCCTAAAGAACAGAGAGGGTGTTACTGTTCCATGTCCATTACTTGGTGTGTGTCTGGCCGCATACGATGATATAAACCTTCTCTTAGAGGTGCTGAAGCACAGACTGTCATTGCAATCCCACTGCCCACTCTATTTCCATATCAGAGAACATTAAGGTGGCTGGCTGTACCTCATCTGATATCATTCCCTGGCCCACATCCAAGACACTGCCATTTTTTCTCTTTTATTATGCTGATTATTTTTCCCCCTTTTAAAAAATTCTCTATGTTCTACTATTTCCAGCAACTTACTGTTATAAAAAGACAATCATTTTATTTGAGTTTTTGTTTTCTTGTTCCTTTGGCCTTCCTCTCTCCCTCCCTCCTTCCATCCTTTTCATCTCTATTTCCTTTCGACACCTTACTCCTTACAATTCCATTGAGTGAGTGAATTTTGAGGTTCTTCTCAATTTATTCTATAACCTCCACATTTGTTCTGTCATTTTAGTATTCATCTCTTCATTTTACCGGCTTCAAAACTGCTTGCTCTGTACAAAGCTCACAATAATGAGCCCTGAAGAAAGCAGTTCTCAATGAAAATAAGGCTCACCTTGCATAGTAGTTACCAGGTGTTCTCTGAATGCTTACTGTGTGCTGTGCACTCTGACAGACTCTGGTTGGTGATCATTAAAGAATGATATGGCATGATCATGATTTAATGGAATAAGCAATACCACTAAAACTTGCAAGATAATTAACAAACATTATGTAATGTAGCACAAAATTGCATATATACACTCTGGCCTTCCTTCATTAGGAATGAGTTCTTGGAAAAATAGAATAAATTATTTAATTAAGTATTAGATTATGTCCATGCATATTAAATCTTACTCATTCTGGTGAGATGGAAAAATTCTTTGGGCAGGATCCAGAGCTCCCAACACTCAAATTACTTCTACCATGGATTTAGCCACACTGATTGGTTCCAAAGCCAGAAGGCACTCCCTAGAAATATACACTTTCTCGTTGTCAGTTAGTGTTCTGGTCTTGTAATCTGATGTGTTCTCTTGGAGATCTGGATTCAATTCCAGTTAGACAAAAGATGAGAGCCCTCCCCTCTTATCTGTGGGAGATACGTTTCAAGACTCCCAGTGGATATCTAACACGGCAGATAGTACTGAGCCCTATACACACTATGTTTTTTCCTATATATACACCTACGTTAAAGTTTAATTTATAAATTAACCACAGTAAAAAATTAACAACAGTAACTAATAAAATGGAATGATTATAACAATACACTGTAATAAAAGTTATGGAAGGGCTTTTGGGCCATCCTTAAATAAAATAAGGGTGACTGGCAATAAGTACTGTGATCCTGTGACAGTCAGTCTGATAACTGAGATGGCTACTGAGTGACTAACGAGGGTGGGAGATAAGCGGGTAGAGTGTGGACATGCTGGACAGAGGAATGATTCACATCCTGGCACGACAAAGCGGGGCAGTGAGAGATTTCATCTAATTACTCAGAATAGTGTGCAATTTAAACTTATGAATTGTTTATTTCTGAATTTTCCATTTAATATTTTCAGACTGAGGTTGACCACAGGTAACTGAAACTGTGGATAAGGAGGGAATACTGTTTTGGGAGAGCCCAGGCAGGCCTAAGTGGCTTGCTGTCTGCTGTCTTTCTCTGGATAATTGCATCAATTTGGTTTTCTAAGGAAAGGGAGCCTCTCCCAAGAGTAAGGTGTTCACAGTCCATAACACAGTATCAGCATCAAGGAGAAGAAATATTTCTAAAAGTGAGAACCTTGAGATGCTTTGGAATGCAGAAAGGAAGAGGCCTTGCATCATGGTGTGGACACACATATCTCTGTTCCTTAGATGTCTGCCTGAGGCATCTTTGACCCACTAGAAGACTCCACACAGTCCCCCTCCTTTTTATAAATTTAATTTATTGGGGTGGCATTGGATAACAAAATTATATAGGTTTCAAGTATACAATTCTATAATACATCATCTGTATATTTCATTGTGTGTTTACCTCCCAGAGCCAAATCCCCTTATGTCATCATATATTTGACCCCCTTTACCTTTTACTACTTCCCTCCCCCCTTTCCCTCTGGTAACCAACATCCTGCTACCTGTGTCTATAGGTTTTCCTTCATTTGCCTTGTTTGTTCATTGGTTGCTTTCAGTTTTATATCCCGCATAATGAGTGAAATCATAAGGTTCTTGACTTTTTATGTCTGGCTTATTTTGCTTAGCATGATATTCTCAAGTTCCATCTAGGTTGTTATAAATGGCAGTATTTCATCTTTTCTTATGGCTGAGTAGTATTCCATTGTATATATGTACCACACCTTTATCTAATCACCTATAAAAAGACACTTCGATTGTTTCCATCAATTGTCTTAGCCACTGTGAATAAAACTTCAATGAACACAGCAGTACATATATCTTCACAAATAAACATTTAAAGATTTTCAAGTAGGTACTCAGAAGAGAGGTTGCTGGGTCATATAGTAACTCTATTAATTTTTTGCAAAACCTCCATACTGTTTTCCATTGTGGCTGCACCAGCAACTCTTCTTGTCCCGGGATGTGGAAGGAGATGGGATTCCAGACGACCAATGTGGCAGAGCTCATTGGTTTCTTTTGCCTCCATCCTGGAATTAAATGCATAATGGATCTCAGGACCTCAGTACCCAAATTACACACAATAAGGTTAAATATAAGGTAGATATGAAAGGATGGTAGGTTATTAGCTCATTCTTGACCATAGGAGGTTCTTTCCCCCTTTAAATTGCATATGTGCCCAGGATGAGAGAGCTTGTTCACACTCCCTGCAGTAGCTGGGACCCTAGACACTTTGCCTTGCTCTATCTACTTGGAAACTGAATTTTAGGAATTAGGCAATTCCAGAAATATAGAAAATATTAGAAAGACATTTTAATTAAAGTGAGATTGCTTCCCAAATGGTTTAGAGTAGTTTCTACTCCCTTGCACACATCTGTTTCTCTACTTTGTCTTGTAGTGTCTTAAGTCACTGAACCCCTACAGGAAGGTGAGAAGATGCTGTGCTTCTAAATGTTAAGAAATTTGGTTTGAAAATGTGAAGGTGGTAAGGTGTTCTTCTTGAGTGTACTTTGAAATGGGAAATACTGTAGCTCTAAGCTCCAGAAGTGCCTAGACCATTTTGCTCACTGCAGTCTTTACAACGTGTAGCATAATCCTTCACACATAAGAGATGAGCATAATTATTTGGAATGAATGAATACACAAATTTAAAGGGAAAATGCACTTGGGGCTTGACGGAGATTTTTGAGAATGTGCTCATTAGAGATCTAGTTGCAAGGATGGATTGTTCTGATAGGTTTCTGGTGGCTTTTTTAGGCTCCTGAGTGCTGACTTTGAGTATGAATCCTGTTTGCTAATGGTGTTGACTATGCCAAAGGCTTTGGGCTGAACTCACAAGGACACTATACTAATTAAGCTCACCCAGTAAGCTGTTTATTTCAATTATTGTATTTTTCATTCTATAATTTCCATTTGGTTCTTTTCTATAACGCCTATTTCTTCGCTGAAATTTTCTATTTTTTAAAATTTGTTTTGAGATAATTTGTAATTGATTGCTGAAGCATTTATGATGTCTGCTTTCAGATTCTTGTCGATAATTCCAGCATCTAATTCATTTCCGTGTTGGCATCTGTTCTTCTTTACTTATATAAGTTGTGATTTTCCTGGTTTTATGACAGGTGACTTTTTTATTGCTTCCTGAAATTTTGCCTATCATGGACCCCATTTCAATCTTGCATTTTGGCATGCAGTCACCCTGTTTTGGTTAAACACATAGCTCCGAGTCTAATTTTGTGGCCTGTGGTGCCAATGGCCATTTAATTCTCAGAGCCTTTTGTCAAGCCATTGTTGTCTGCTTGCTTTATGTGGTTTCTCTGAAACTCCCACTGATCTTGGTGGGGGTCCCTGAAGGTATAAAGGGAGCTCCTCAAGTTGGGGAAAGGAGCTGCTTCCTGGGGTTGGTGCTTGTGGAGTTTCCCCCTTTGCCAAGGCCCCCAGGATGCCCATGTCTGCAGGTGGAGAGAAGGGCTCTGGCTCCTGGGGTGTCGACAACCTGCCTCTGTGTTGTTCCCCAGTTCTCAGGTCCCTAAGCAGCCCACCTTTCTCCTTCCACGCTTCTCCTATCTCTTGCTTATCCTCAGGTTTTGTAGCTATCATTGGTGGGAGTCAGCAGGGAGAGACAGGTCCACATTAACCTCTCTGAGCTGGAACTGGATTTTAATGATATTCTGAGAATCGCCTTCCTAGAAGAGAATACCAGAACCCCTGGCGGACCATGCATCTGGCTTTTTGGGGTGACAGAAGGAAAACTAATTCCAGGGGTGTGTCTGCTGCACATACTCACAGCTGGCGGGAAGTTTCAGCCCAAACCCCTTCCTCCTTTCTTCTCATCCCAGGAAAAGAACCCCGGTGAAGGGTTCGAGGCCTCCTCATCAGGAGATGGAGGAATACAGGAGTATAAATTACCTCATTAGGAGGAAAACACTTTGCCTCCTAATGAATAAAGAATATGCTACTTTTGCATACAAATGTTGCAAGATTCTGAAGTCTAACATGTATGTGGGCCCAGAAGACGGCACAAGGCAGCTGGGCCTGCGTGAGTCTGGGCTTAAACACAGAACTTGGGGGATGATTGGTGTTTCCTGCACCTCAGCACAGCCCCCTTTCTTCATTTCCTCTTACTTGCTCTGTTGGTTTCTATGCATTTGATGAAACAGCCCCTCTCCCGGCCTTGAAGGAGTGGACTCCTAGAGGCTACGCAAGTTACCATTCCATCCTGCTCCAGCTCTTGGCTGGCTCTCAAACCTCTGTGATGGTCCCAGCAGCCTAGTTTATTTTTAGTGGCTCCCAGGTGCTGTGGGTGTGCCAAGACCTGTCAGTCCCCTCAAGGGGAGAACTGTTAGCACCTACATTCAGGCTGATTGGAAGCCAGACCCTCAGGCAGAGCTTTGAAAGTGTGCAAATACATATCGGCCTGGGGGACCACAGTGGCAGACCTGCTGACCACTAGAGCCAGGCCAAGCGGAGGTAGCTTCTGACATCAGGCAGCCGCAAAATCGAGACCCAGGTGTAAAACCTGGGACCCTCACATAAACCTGAGCCCCAAACGTAAAACCAGACTCAGACATAAAACCTGGGACCCTGAGGTAAACAAGGCGCAGACATAAACCCAGGGCCCAGAAGTAATCCTGCACCCCAGACACAAACCAAACCCAGATGCAAGTAGAGCTCCCACAAGAGGCACTGGCCCTGGAGCTTGAGGACGCCTGCCTCTGTCTCACGAGCATCCTGCAGCCCCCATGGCCAGATGTGGTCCCTCAGAGATGCTCACACCAGCAGGCAGCTCCCAACACCAAGGCCACACCGGGCACAGTGAATGTGCACCTGGTGCTCAGGTTGCTTAGGCTTGTGACTCTTGAGGACACACGTCTGGGTGGTTTCAAAGACAAATGTTTTGGGGGCTCTTCTCTCAGGTGCAGGTCTTAAAAGTTGGACTGCCATGTGGGTTCTAATCTTCCTCAGGTTGGGCTCCCTCAGGACAGGAGCAGTGCAGTAGGGCTCCTAACCAGCTGGGGGTGCCTCTCCTACCTGCTTCCATGAGGCCTCTCTGTCCCAAGCTGAGGGGCCCAGGAGCTGCAGGGCCAGGTGACAGGGTTTCTGAGGAGGTGTTCCCTGTGTAGCTGTGGATTGCGTGTATCCTGGGAGTAGGTGAGCTCAGAGTCCCAGGGCGTCACCATCACTCAGGACAACTGCACAGGAGTTGAGTGCAAGTCCCCAGGTCAGTGCCTGGTATCCACTCTGTGCAGCCCCAACCAACCATGTAGTGACAGGTGGGAGGATCAGAGTTCATGTCTCCACAACTACGACCTCTGGGGACAGCTGGCCCTTCGCTGGTCTGGTAGCTCACTCAGGTTTTGTGCTCTGATGTCACATAGTATGTTCTGGTCTATGTAGAGGGCTTCCTGAGTTCTGGAGTGACACATAATCCTGGTGAGAAAAGTCTTGACTAGTTGACTAAGACCAGAGTTTTATCAAATAAAACTGGGACATGATTATAACATCATAGTGTTATCAAGTGGAAACTATCTTGCAATAGAAAGTGATCTTATTATTAATCTTTTCTGAAGATGTTTAGATTATGGAAAGTGCATTTTTGACCTAGATTTCTTCTAGAAGTAACCTCTGTGCTTGCTTATTGGTGCTGGGGCAATGCCTGTGCAGTAAGGACCACCAGAAGTATAGCTGGTGGAGAGCAGGGGTTGGCTGCCTTTTCACAGCTGTGTCTGCAGCAGGAACACTGTCAATAATATTGGTGACTAGCTGGTCTGTATACTTACAGTGGGCCACCTCTGGACACACATCCCCCGCCCCCCCAACTGCCCTATGAAATGGACCCTATCCTTATCATGTGTTTAAAACCAATGAAGAAACAGAGGTGCCAAAGCCTTGAGTAATTTGCCCAAGCGCCCCCACTTAGGGAGAGATAAAGTGAGGTGTGAATCTTCACTCAGAGGCCTCACCTCTGGCCACTGTGACAAGGTCCCCTGGCTCAGCCTGCATGTCCTCCTGTGCTACAGTGACTCAGCCTTGGTGTGATTCACTTTTTATGGATCCTGTTTCATTTAGTTCATTTGAAGTGCTGCATAATGACCCCTTCTCTTTCACTGATGTGTATAATTTGGCAGTGTGTTTGGCATCTCTGAGAAGGTGATACCTGGAGGATTTGAAGGTGGCAAGGCAAGAATGAAGCAGTTTATCTTATCTCAGCTGCACTTCCTGTTCCTCTGGGACCTCTCTTTCTAGACTGGCTGGTTGGTGAGGGTGGAGCAAAAGCCTTATCTCTCAGTGCCCGGCCCCTTGTGCAGGCAAATTCACTCCCATCTTTATTTCATCATGAATTTTGGTGTGTTCCTATTTATCTAGGGAGGAGCTCTTAAACTAAAGTATTTGCCACAGATCTAATTGGGGGGGAAATATATTGACTTACCTGCTCAAAGTCAACTGATGTATTTGATATAGTTTTTGTAGGATTATTACAAAGCACAATGTGTATTAAAGTCACTCGATGAACTGACTAGCGCTGTTTAGTGTTTATGTGAAACATACCAACTATTAGAATAACTTTCTGTTTGAAAACTTTTTTGTTGCTTGGGGTACATTAAAATTTTTTTCCTGATTACAAGATATAATATATTCATTGTAGTAAATTTGGGAAATTCAGAAAGAAAGAAAAATAAAGAAAACAATTAATGAAGAGCCACCATCCACAAGAGGTGTCTGAATATTTTGTTGGATTTCTTCTTATGCCTATATGTCTCCGATACTTGGATGCAACTGAGGTGATTTTTTTCCCTTCACATTAGGTCATGGGGTAGCCTCATTTCATTTTAGCACTGTCAGGAAGCTATTCAGTGTAGTTTTAATGCATAGGAGCTGGATTTAATTAGTGAGGATAAGAGCAAAGAAGGCAATAAACACCTCTCACCATTCCATCATCTAGACATGAGGACTCTTTTTTATTTTATTACTTTAGTATTCTTTCTATGAATGTGCATTTATGTTCTTTTGTGGCATCATTTAGTATAAATCAATATATCATGGATAACTTTCCATACCAAATAATTATATCACATCCATTTATTTCTCCTAGAAGCATTTATTTTTAACAAAAGAATGAAAATATATTTTTGACATTTGATAAAACATCTAATGGCATAACACATTATTATTAAAGAAAAAACAGTCCCCTTAGGTTATCAGAGAAAATAAAAAAATAATATAAAATACTACCATTCTGAAATAGCCTCTTTGCTATATATACTTCCAGGTACATTTTTCCATATATTACACACATATAACTATTTTTTCTCACACAAATGGGACTATAACATATATTCTCCTGTTACCAGATGTTTCAAATATTTGATCATATATTAACAATGAAAATACTTAAAGTTAAATTTTTTGAGTATATCCATATTTATTTTTATTACAATCCTTCAAAGTGGAATTATTGAACCAAGAATTTACTGTTTTTAAGGTTTTCAATAGGAATGAGCCAATTAGTTTGTGCCAAGTTTGTATCAATTTGTTTTTCCACCAGTAGGATATGAGGCTGTTCACTCCCTTATACGCAGGACAACATCGGATATTGTAACTTATTTTTAATACTGGACAATTTGATAGGTGAAAACAGTATCTGATATTTCTTAGTTTTTTGAAAACCATAATTATTTTTTCTTTCTAAATTATTTGTTCATAGCCTCTGCCCATTATTCTACAGAGGTGTGTGTCTTTTTCTTTTCAAATTATATCAGTCATTTATATTCTAAGGATATTAACTCTCTGAGGCCGTGCATGTTGGAAACATTTCCTCCAGCTCTTCATTTGCCTTTTTAATTGTTTATGGGATCTTTAGGGTCTAGAAAATTTTAATTTTTATGCTGCTTATTATTTCTGATAACTTTTCAAATTAGCTTGAGGAGGTAAGTTGGTTTTGATCTTTCAGAAAAAGAAAAACTCATTGGCAAGTGGCATGTCCTCAGCTATAATTTATTATTTTGTTATGTTTTATTTATTTGTTTGAAAAATTTTAAGGCTGCTCTAACATTTTTAAATGAAAAATAATCAGATAAAATAATCACCTTTGTGTGTGCCTGGCAGTTTTTTTAGTCATAATTTCCACGTCAATAGATCAGTATTATTATTATGAATAAAATTAGTTTAAAGATTATTCTGACACTGGGTACATCAAGGCAGAAAGGATTCTTCTGGTTGTTGCCAATATGTGAGTGATTGCTGATGCAGGCTTGATTCCCCCACCTATTCTCATTGTAATGACTTCAGAACCAGGGGCCCTGCACTGAGTAGTAATCCCAGGAATTGATTTGAGCCAGAGGTGCAAGTTCTATGAGTGGCTCAAAATGAGGCCCTTCATTTCAGTTCAGTTTCTCTAAGCTCTTTTGTTTTGATGGTGTTTTAATACATTTGAATCTAAGCATTTTAGATTGTAAATAAAACTTGCCAAAAGCCCGACCACTCTCTATTGCCTGGTGCCATTAGTTCTTCCATAAATGTTACCTAGTTGGCCCCTTACTGCATTTAAGTTTGGTCTCCTAGTCTATACGGTAGATACTCAAAGAAGGTTTAAGCCAAAAAGACAGTGAATGGGTCAGAGTAGATCATTCGATAAGGAGGGGGCAGAAAGATGGGTAGGAACCCCTTTGCTAGAATGCATGGCTTGGGGCGGCTCCCCAATCGGTGAGTGAAGACTTCAGAAAAGGACATCTTTGAAAGGTGATGGCGGGGGCAGGGACTGGAAGAGGCAGGTGGGGCAGAGGTGGGCTGGAGTGTGGAGCGACAGTGGGGCAGCTCCTCCTATAGGGCACACGCATCCTCCGTGGTTTCCTACCAAGGCAGTTGTGGGTTTCACTGGCATCCCCAAGCTAGGGCAGGCAGGCCACCCGAGTCTTGTGTATTCTAAGCTATGTGACCAGGGTCAGTGTGTGTCTTTGTCATTTGCTTGAATCTGCTGCTCTAGCACCTTGGGGCCATGAATGCAAAGCCCCTGACATCTGACTGGCACTTGGAGTTATAAATTCCTGACAGGCCGGCATCACTTCAACTGAGTTCTATTTGTCAGTCGCAAGTAACCTGGAGTCAAGGTGAGGGGACAGAAACCCGCCTCATGCTGGCCAGAAGACAAAAAATTTTGGAGGCGCTTTTTATACTGCTCCTGTGGGCTGGCAAGGGGCAGGGTCCTGGCTGACACTGGCTTTGCAATGAGAGCTGCATAATCTGGATATTTACCAACAATTTCTGGAAAACCCTTTATTCTCCTGAGAAAAATACATACAGCGGGACCTTGGTTTTCAAGTGTAACCTGTTCCAGAAATGTTGGAAAACCGAGGGATCCACAGCCGACAGCTGGGCCTCAGGGTCTTGCCCTCAGCGGAAGCCACGAGGCATGTTTGACTTCCAAGGCATGTTCGAAAACCGAAGCATTTACTTTCAGGTTTATGGCGTTCATAAACCGAAATGTCCGTCAACGGAGACGTTCAGAAACCGAGGCACCACTGTATATTAATAGCAGTTATCTCATGAGGTTATTGTGAGGATTGAATGGGGTTACCTTACAAATGTGCTTAGTATAGCACCCGGCCCACAGCGCGCACTGAGTAAATCTCGGCTATCCTGAGGTTTCAGTGGAGACCAGTCATTTGGTAGGTTTTTATTAAGGATGCTATAGCTCTGCTATGGCTCCATGCTCATTCCCTCCCTCCCGTGCCTCGGGGCCAGGCTCTGTGAGCAGGATTTAGGTAAGACAAGCTGATGTGTGCAATTTCTCTTTCCTAAGCCAGATGTAGAAAACAGTAGTGATGCATACGCTTCTTTGACAAATACGTATTGGAGTGAAATGAATTACCTTGAGATTCCATATCATCCAGCTCTTAATGTTTTTAACTGTGGCATAAAATCCTTAGCATGTTGGCTGGGATAATTCTTGGTGCATGAAACTGAAAATGATAGATATTTTTTCTCTCCATAGGACATAAAATTGCTGTATGTTTTACAGATTCTCTTAGCTGAACCTCTTAGTAGCACAATCTAGGGGAGAAATTGTATTTCTAGTGTTAAAAAGTAGTAAAGAAAAACCCCAAACCTGACGTTCTAAGTGTACATTTCTGGAAGGCAAATGGATGGTCAAGTTTAGTGGATAGCAGGGTGGCTCATCATGACCTGGTCCTAGTGTAGTTGGTGAAGGCTGATATGCCAGAGATTCCAAATTGTTGACCATTAAAATTTCCTGTAATTTAAAAGATTATTTAACTAAAACTCCAGATTCCCGCTGGAAACATTAAATTAATTTCTAGATGATTATTTTTATGAAAAGGTTAATCTTTACATTTGACCTGGGTGCTTGGTAAGAGAAGAATGACAGTGATTCTTTAACTCATGAAAAATTAAAGAAACAAAGTTATATTGTGTAAGGGTAGTGATTCATTTTCTGTGTTTTATTTTGTAAAAAGTGCAATGCTCAGTGTCACTGCTCTTTGTTTATTCACTCTTCAGAAATACAAGATACAAAGTGTCTATAGGAAATCCCCACTCACTTTATTATTGAACAGTAGTTTCAAATAAAACTTTACAGTGCAGTTAGCTTATCTAGTGATGATCATGCTGTTTTTATTAATTGTATTATGATAATATCCAGCTTGTGAAATTTATGAGACCTTCTGCTCTACCGTCTGCTGGGCGATGAGGTGGTACCGCATGTGTAAGAGGTTGCTTTATAAATGACTATTCCAACATTTGGAAAAATATACGGACCAAGCACATCCCTTTATGTAGTGATATGGAGGTAATGCAGAATACAAAATATGTATTTTATCTTTCCTTGAGCTCATATCTTCCCTATAATTATGTATAATTTAACAAAAAGTGTAAGTAAATTAGATGAAGAAAATTCCAGTTTTACAGAGGATTTTTTGAGTAAATGACAGGTAAAACAAATTCCAGGATGGATACTAGATGTTACAAAAATGTAATTTCCTTTAATATTAATTTATAAATCAGATGTAATTCCAAATGAAATCTAAATAACTTTCAGAATCTCATTAATTCATTTAAAAATATACCTTAAAAATGACTGGGCAAGAAGAGCTGAATGAATCTGTGAATTCTGAAAAAGAAGAGTAATGAAGGGAATTTAACCTACCAGGATACACACACACACACACACACACACACACACATACACACAATGTTCTCTCAAAAGACTATTTAGACAAAAATGTAATATAATATATGTAATCATTGCAATATGTCTTAATATAATGCATAACCCCAAAATCAACTGCAAACACATATACTATCTTCTTACTTCAAAGAAATTTTAATAAATCTAACTCTGCATTTTTCCATGAATAAGCCTAATTTGTTATTAAATCTAATGCATACATTTAAATTTGGTGTAAAATAAGGTAAATTTTTTTCAGTTGTATGTGTAGTTGTGTGTGTAATTGTGTAAACACACCCTTGAGGATTTGAACTTAGCAATAAAGCATTTAAAATAACCACTAAATCTTTCCCAGATACAATGAGTCAGTGAGTCAGCTCGTAAATATTTGCTAAACTGGGTTACTAACTTTGTAATGTACAGTAAGTTCTAGAGGATATGTTGTAACCAGGAGCACCCTGTGTAATCATTTTGGCTTTTACACTCTTCTGGCTTCCTCAAAGTTGTTTGCATATACATACATAATGCAGTAATGGCTTGTAAGTGCTGTGAGATTATTTATCTGTAACAATTATTTTCTTATTTTGATATATGAAGGAGTTGGATATAGATTCCTTGACCAAAATCTCTAACATGAAAACCCAGGAAAGTTGAGTGTATATTGAATGTATTGAACTATATTTTAATATTACATAAGGCTCTTTTGAGTCCAAGCAGACATTAAAGGCTATAGGGACTGAGGCAGTGATTCATTAATTGGCCACCCTGGCAATCTGAAAGCACACCCAAATGTGCTTAATGCACTCCTGGGCTGGGGTTGAAGCAAAAGAAATATCTGGCTCATTATGGGTGGTAACTAGCTGAAACCATTTAAGTCAAATTTATTTTATTATTGAAGGGAACTTATGCTTTAGCAATTCTGCATTAAGACGTTGTAAATGGGAGTTATAAATCCAAGAACAATTTCACATGTGACATATATGCCATTGAATAATATAGGCTATAGCTATTAATTGACCTAAAGGGAGAAATTAGTGCTTATAATTTTTTTCACCTATCCACTCATTCACCTGTGCAGCAACCATTTCTAAAAGTTCAGTCTCTTCCAGTCGGTAAGAAGTACAGGTGACAACCTGGACTTTAATTGGCATCTGAAGTGGAAGGCAGTCTTGTGGAACTTAGACCTTAACCTGTGGGTCTGACCCTATCTCCAGGTGGATACTGTCAGATAGAGTTAAATTGTAACACCCGGTTAGTGCCTGCAGAGAATTGCAGAGTTACTTGGTGTGAGAAAAACACATATTGGAGTACAGAAATATTCTGCGAGTTTGGATAAACAGGGATTTTTCCTTTCAGCTATATTAAAAAAAATATGTCCCTCTACCACAAAGCCCAGCCCTTCCACATTTAGGTATTTACTAAAGAGAGATAAAAACATTGGCCACACAAAAGCTTACATATCTACATTCATAATGTCTTTATTCGCAGTAGCCAGAAAGTGGAAACAACCAATGCTCATCAATACAGGAACAGATAAGCAAAAGGTGCTATATCCATACAGTGGAATATAGGCACACTTCATTTTATTGTTCTTTACTTTATTGTGCTTCAAAGATATTGTGTTCATTACAAATTCAAAGTTTTTGGCAACCCTGTGTTGAACCAAGTCTATTGGTGTCATTTTCCCAACAGCATTTGCTCTCTTCTTGTGTATGTGTCACATTTTGGTAATTCTCACTATATTTCAAACATTATTATTATTATATTTGTTATGTTTATATGTGATCAGTGATCTTTGATGTTATTATTTTAATTGTTTTGGAGCACCAGAAATCATGCCCATATGATGGCGACCTTAATAAATGCTGTGTGTGTGCTAACTGTTCCACCAACAGGCCATTCCTTATCTTTCTCCTTCTCCTCAGGCCTCCCTATTCCCTGAGACACAACTATATTGAAATTAGGTCAATTAATAACCCTACAGTAGCTTCTAAGGATTCAAGTGAAAAGAAGAGTCACACATCTCTCACTTTAAATCAAAAGCTAAAATGATTAAGCTTAGTGAGGAGACATGTCCAAAGCTGAGACAGGCTGAAATCTAGGCTTGTTGTGCAAAACACTTAGTCAAGTTGTCAATGCAAAGGACAAGTTCTTGAAGGAAATTAAAAATGCTACTTCAGTGAACACAAAAAATAAGAAAGCGAAACAGCCTTATTGCTTATATAGAGAAAGTTTTAGTGGTCTATGTAGAAAATCAAATCAGCCACAACATTTCCTGAAGCCAGAGCCTAATTCAGGGCAAGGCCTTAGCTCTTTTTAATTTTATGAAGGCTGAGAGAGATGAGAAAAAAAAGTTTGAAGCTAGTAGAGGTTGTTTCATGAGGAAAGAAGCTGTGTTTTCATAAAGTAAAAGTGCAAGATGAAGCAGCAAGCTATCCAGAATATCTAGAGCTAGCTAAAATAATGCATGAAGGTGGCTACACCAAACAACAAATTTTCAATGTAGATGAAACAGCCTTATACTGACAGAAGATGCCAGTTGGACTTTCGTAGCTAGAGAGGAGTCAATGCCTGGCTTCAAAGCCTCAAAGGACAAACAGACTCTCTTGTTATAAGCTAATGCAGCAGGTGATGTTAAGTTGAACCCAGTGCTCATTTACCATTCTGAAAACCCTAGGGTCCTTAAGAATTATGCTAAATCTACTGTGCCTGTGGCCTATAAAAGGAACAACAAAGCCTGGATGACAGCATATCTATTTACAATATGGTTTACTGAATATTTTAGGCCCACTGTTCAGACCTACTGCTCAGAAAAAAAGATTCCTTTCAAAATATTATTGCTTATTGACATGCACCTGATCAATTAAGAGCTCTGATGGAGATGTACAATGAGATTAATGTTGTTTTCATGCCTCTTAACACAACATTCATTCTGAAGCCCATGAACCAAGGAGTAATTTCTACTTTCATGTCCTCTTATTTAAGAGATACATTTTGTAAGGCTATGGCTGCCATAAATGGTGATTCCTCTGATGGATCTTGGCAAAGTACATTGAAAACCTGGAAATGATTCACCATTCTAGGTGCCATTTAGAACATTCATGATTCACGAGAAGAGGTCAAGATATCAACATTAATAGGACTTTGGGAGAAGTTGAGTCCAACCCTTACTGATGACTTTGTTCAAGATTTCAGTGGAAGAAATAACTGCAGATGTGGTATGAACAGCAAGGAAGCTAAAATTAGAAGTGGAGACCGAAGATGTGACTGAAGTGCTGCAATCTAATGATAAAACTATAAGAGATGACGAGTTGCTTCTTACGGATGAACAAAGTAGTTTTTAGAGATGGAATCTACTCCTGGTGATGATGCTGTGCAGATTGTTGAAATGCCAAAAAGAATGTAGAATATTATATAAACCTAGTTATTAAAGGAGCAGCAGCATTTGAGAGGATTGACTCCAATTTTGACAGGAGTTCTACTGTGGGTAAAATGCCATCAAACAGCATTGCTTGCTACAGAGAAATCATTCATGAAAGGCAGAGTCAATTGATGTAGCAAACCTTATCATTGTCTTACTTTAAGAAAAAATGGCTAGCATTTTTTAGCAATTAAGTATTTTTAAATTAAGGTGCATATATTATTTTTATAGACATAATGATATTGAACACTTAATAGACTACAGTATAGTATAAACATAACTTTTATATGTATCGGGAAACCAAAAAGCTTGTGACTCACTTTATTGAAATATGTGCTTTACTGTGGTGCTCTGGAACCAAACCCACAGTATCTTTGACGTATACCAGCACTACTCAGCAGTAAAAAGGGATGCCTTACTGATGAATACAACTTAAACTTAGATAAATCTCAAAATCATTCTGAGTGAAAGAAGCTGGACACCGGAAGGTTCATAGTATTTGATTCCATTCCTATAAAATGCAAACTAGTTTACAGTGGTTTTTGTCTTCAGTCAGTGTGGAAGGAACAATAGATGGTTGGTGAGTTTGAAATCTTTTGAGGGTGATGAGATGTGCTGTATCTTAACACAGTGGTAGTTCAATGGGTAGAAATAGCTATTAAAAGTCATTGAAATGTATACTTTAAATGCCAAGAAATAACGTGTGAAAAGATGTTAACTCTCATTAGGAACCAGCGAAGTGCACATACAAATTAAAAGAAAATAGCTTTTCCCTCCAACCAGATTGGCAAGAATAACAAGTTTGACAGTACATGTCGTAGAGAAAGTCATTGGCCCCTGAAGGGGTGTGTATGAATGTTTATAGCTGCATTACTCATGATAGTAAAAATATAAAAATATGTGGGTCCAAATGTCCACTTCTAGGTGAAGGTAAAATAATCTGTGGTTTATTTAAACTGTAAATATATACATGAATGAAAATTAATAAAATACCTGTTTATGTATCAACACTGATGATTCTGAGACACATGATGTTAAGCAAAAAAGTAAATTACATAGAATAGAATTCCATTTATATAAATTTCAGTACTATCCAAATGAATCACTATTGCTTAGGGATACATAACACATTTGACAAAATTTTAGGTGCAATACTGCAATCATAAACACAAAATTTAAGATGGTGGTGGTTACTCTTGGGAATGTAAGTGATGAGGGTGAGAAGGGTCTTTCAAAATTCCTTGGTGATGTTTCTTGTTGACTGTGGGTGGAACACACTTGGGTATCCTTTTACCATTGTTTTTTAAACCATACATATATGAAGTATGTTATAAGGGATTTTTTTTTTAGCTTTTGAAAAAACACAGATATGAGATAGTGTTAACCACAAAATAAGTGATATAAAGTTTATCAATTTTAAAGTGGCATAAGAAAGTTTACTATGTCTAATTAGAAGAAAGAAATGAGACAAAATTTAATATTGAATATAGGACACATGAGTAAAATGATAAAGATAAATTTTAATATAATTATAACACATGTATTTGTGTCAAATTCAATAGAAATACAGGTTTACAGACTTGATAGAGAAAAAGATTTAGCAATATATGATCAATAATTGACATAAAAATATTCAAAAAGGTTGAAAATCACAGTATGGAAACAGATGCAGATACATGAGGCAAAAATAAAACAAATGATTATAAAAGAAGCAGCTATAAATGAAAGTACGGTTTAATTAAAAACAATCAAAAGAGATGAAGAAAAATGTAATATACTGGAAAAAATGAATTATAAGATACATTACTTCTGGAGAATATAACCTAAAAAGTTCAGAAAGCAACAATTCACAAAATTTTAAAGAAAATTGATTTTATTCAAATATTTTAACATATGTGTTGGGAAATTTCAACTCAAGCAAGCAAAATAAGTACAATATAAAGATAATAATACCTTAATATACAACAGTTTCCTAAGTTTCCTTGGTTCATGAGTGTATATGTGTGTATATATGTATGCACACTTACACACACATATATAACTTCGCATATAAAAAATAGAAATTCATACTTCAGCCCAAATGGAACAGTTACACAAAAAATTATATAGTCGACTACTCTGCATATATTAAAACATTTACAGGGGAAACATAACTGAACAGTTTAAGTTTAGATCTAATTAACAAATAAAGCTTTAAAGAAAACTTCTTTGCTTAAAAAGAAACTAAAATCTTATTACCAAAACAACCCTTGGATTACAAAAGGAAATCATAAGAACAGTGCTGAAAATTGAAGGTCAAAGAAAGCATTACATATGCAAATATGAGGGGCAGCATTAAGCAATACTCAGGTGGAAAGTTATACATTTAACTATAAATACCAAGAAGACTGAATACAAGCTGAATTTTCAACTCCAAAAGTCGGGGGAAAGATGAGCATTAGAATAAAATCAAATATGAAAGAAGAGAATTATAAAGACAGAATCAATAAAATAGAGAACTACAACAAAAGCTGAGTCTTTGAAAAGATTACTAATAATTAAATCTTCAATAAAACTAATGAAAAAGAGAGAGAAGCTAACAAAAGCCCAGAATGAGAAAAGGAAAATTACAGTCACAAAAGGTATTTAGTCAAGAATGCAAGAAAATGTCTAAAATTTCAACATCAAAAAATCTATCAAATAATTTCTCTCAAGAACTACAACATAAAGATTTCAGATAAAGAAAAAAGTAATTTAAGTTCAAAATGTGGATATCATTTTAAAAATTCTCAGAAAACTAGGGAATGGCCTTAATTCATACAATTAATATTTATTGAGCACCTATTAAGTTCTAGGCATTCTTTATGCATTGAAGTATAATTTGAGCATTAATTCTTTTATTTTCATGTCCTGTTAGTATTTATGTAGAAAGGTACATTCCTTAAAGGGAAGATAGTGTGTCCATTTATAACCATTATGTAAACATCTTTTGAACTGGAAAATTTTATAACTGCCTCCTTTAGTTCAGAAGCCTCTTTCTTACACATGGTAAGTTCCCCTTTTCCTACTTGCTCTTTTAGATATTAGAAAATATTAGCATAGCTAAGAATATTGCCTTAGAATCCTAAAATCAAAACCCAGGGTTATCAAATGAACTATAGAACTACAGACTTTAGATTTCAAAGGGAAGACAGTTTTTGTGTGCATGAGAGTGTATGTATATGTGCATGTGTTTGCGTGTGTGCATGCACATGTGTGTGTAGTGTGTTTGTAACTTGACCTTACTTTTCCTTGAAGAAGGACATGGGAGTCATTCCTAGATAGGTTTTTTAGGTTTCCTTGGTTTAGAAGTGGCTCAAATCTAATTTTTTTGCAGGTGCTAAATAAATTCAAGATGAAGTATAACAGATGGTCGCACCTCCCTGTTCTCATCTCAGTTAGTCAGCCTGATTAAAATGGCCATTCTTCCAAAACTTGTAGGCCTTATGCAAATGCATCAAATATTTCCACAAACCATATGTTCAATATCCTAAGTTAAGCATGAGTTGATTTGTGTGAAATGTTAGTATTGGCACCCACTCTCATAATGCACTCTCAGAGATCCTCAAAGGGATTCTAGTGAGGTATTTTTGTATGACATACACCTGTAAAATGTGGAAACTTTTATTCAAAGGATTAAAAACATTCAGCCAGTGGTGTATTTAAGAGGAAACCATCTGTACCCCAGAGTAGTTCATTGTGCACTTGATAAAAATTAAATGTTTATGTCATGTGTATCAAAACATCATTTTAGACTTAAGTAAAAATTTTAAAAGTCTCAATAACTTAAAAATATTTATAATTATTTTCCTTTGTTTATTTAATCTGAATTTAACCAAACCCCATTCTTTGCAGGGATCCACATTAAGGAAGCAGCTCAAGAATTTTGAATGAATGAGTTGTCCATTTACAGTTTCTGCTTATGTGGTTAACATCTACTTACGATGAATTGGGTAGACCAGTTATTCTGGTCTGTGTAGATGCAGTTGTGAAGGTGTAAGTGTGAAACCGCCTCTTCTCCCTTCCCTCCAGAACTACAAATCCATGTAGCATATCTCAGAGACACTTACCTGTGTGATCATTATGCACACACAGGAAGAATATTTCACAACTTGACAACTAGTTTCATCAGATTTGCCTGTTTTAATATTCTACCTAGTTTTAAATCTGAAGAGCCTTTGGGAGAACACCAAGAGCTAGGAATAAGTTCCAATTTGGAATGTGAATTCATTTAGCACCTGTGAATATAGTTTGAATCAATATTGTTAAAAATGTCCACTCTGATAAATCTATTTGGAACTACTTTAAAATATTTTTTGAGTAAATAAATGAATTTTTGCTTAGGACCCTTTAATGAGGCTGGTGGAAGGAACCAGTCTGTGGTTTCAGGCTACAAAAGGGCATCCTGGTCCACTACTCATTCTGAACAATTAATTGAGTGCTTGGGGTCTCAAGCTCCTTGCCAGTTTGGGGGATAATAAGGTCTCACATTAGGGAGAGTTTGTGAGGAGTAAACTAGAAAGCTAATCTGTGAAAAATCTCTCCCAACAAGTGCTTTAGGAGCTCAGTAAATTCCTCCTGTCTGTAGAAATATCCATAAAATACTTTAATAATTGACCATTTATAGAACATTTACACTGTATGTGGGAGATTTGAAAGTAGTACACATTTCTAGAGAGAAATATTGCCACTTATTTCATTGATTTAGATTTCTGAACACCTTTGCAAGATGTTGGTTAAAGTGGCTGCCACATTGTAAAAATTCTTAAATGAGATCTATGTTTTATGGGGATTCTTGATTATCAGGTTAATTGGGACTGTTAAATTCTCTCTTAATTGGTCTGAAATTAAATTACCAATGAATCCCTAGTCATAGCAAATGTTTAGTTATTCACACAAGCATAGGTCACAAGCTCAGTCCTCTCTTGGCACCCTGGCACATATCCCTTATTCGATGAAATTATAAATATGCTCCTACCTTAAATATCCAGGCTAATTACTGGTATTTCTTGACCATATGTGTGATTTCAAAATAAACATACATTTAGTTAAATACTTTATTAAAGTAATTTAAAAATGTTTTGCAAAGTACACTATTAACATAATGGAAATGTTGCATAATGTCCACTTTTATTAACTTGTCAAGTTCAAGTTTAGTGCCATTGTGATTACTTTACAGCAAGTCCACAAATAGCAAATTTTAAGCATCTTAGGAGTCAATGGTGGAAGTAGACTACTGAAAATCTGTGCTATCCTATTTATTAATTTTATTGTCTATCTTCCAATCCCTAAGTTCTTCAGTATGATTTTGACCAAGTAATTATCACCTGAATAGAGGAAATTCTTCTGGTATTTATATGTCTACTCATATTCCTGTTCCTGGCATAACATAGCTCCTATATCAGGCTGCAGCCTCTAGAGTTACTTGTTGTTTAAAGTTATAATCTGTTCTTTCTATTGGAGCTGAGCCTGATTGCTCAAACTATATGCACTCCCTTAGCATGTAACTGATGCCTTCAATGAGATTGGTTTGGTTTTTTCCTAGGGTCTTATGTCTGGAGGTGGAAACTTGCAAACTACTTAGGCTGCTGTAACAAAAATACCATAAACTGTGCAGCTTAATATGGCACACATTTTTTTCTCAGGGTCTGGAGGCTGGAATTCCAAGATTAGGGTGTTTGCATAGTAGGGTTCTGGTGAGAACCCTCTTCCAAATTGTGTAGACACCCATCTTCTTGTGTCCTCAATGGCTGAGACCAGAGAGAGGAAATAAGCTCTTTTGTAACTCTTATAAGAATGCTAATCCCATTCATAAGGCTTCACCTTCATGATCTCATCAATTCCTAATTGCCTCCCAAAGATAGCATCTCCTAATACCATTACATTGGTGGTTTTGACCTGAATTTTGGGAGACAAACATTCCACCCATAACAAATACCTTCCAAAGCACGGTGGCCATAAATTTGGTTAACCATCAAGCCATTATCCCTTTACACAATTCACAATCAATAGAGATCAACAATTTTAATCAGTCAATTTATACTGCTACACAGACATACCAAGCCCATTAGTTGAATAAAGTGTGAGCTAGAATAGGTGTGCATTCAGACTATCCTCAGTCATGCTATGGTGGCACATTGAATACCGAGGAAAGTATTTCTAGGGTACAAAATGTCCAAGTTGGAGATTTCAGGAATTAACTACGTTCTATGTAATATAAAAATGGTGTGATGAAACCAGCAAAAATGAAGGCAGTATGTGCAGATGATTTGTCCTCCAGCAAAGGCTGAGGCTCTCTTTAAGACCCCAAGGATACGCTCTAATGAATTAATCTAATGTTCAGTTTAGTTTGTTTTATATATATATATATTTTAATCCTCACTAGAGGATATTTTTTCCATCACTTTCCAGAGAGAGTGGGATGGGGGGAGAGGGGAGAGAAAGACTGAGAGAAACAGCGATGTGAAAGACACATTGATTGGTTGCCTCCCAGTTGCATACGGACAGGACCAGGATCGAGCCTGCAACCGAGGTACGTGCCCTTGACTGGAATTGAACCTGGGACCCTTTAGTCCGAGGGCCGACACTCTAACCACTGAGAAAAACTGCCTAGGGCTAGTTTGTTTATTTATTTATTTATTATTTATTTTTTTATTTTTTAAATATGTCTTTATTGATTTCAGAGAGAGGAAAGGAGAGGGAGAGAGAGAGAGAGAAACATCAATGATGAGAGAGTCATTGATCGAGCCCACAACCCGGGCTTGTGCCCTGACCGGGAATCAAACCCCGATCGCCTGGATCCTAGGTCGACGCTCAACCGCTGAGCCACGCCTGGCTGGGCAAGTTTGTTTATTTTTGACAGGTGAGGCTCACAGATAATGTTCCTTCTTTCTTGGGAGATCAGAGTTTCTCTCCTTAGCATATGAACAACCTACATCAACAGTTTACCTGGATGGATTCAGCCATCCCAAGAGGGCCGCATTGCGTCTGGCTTTGTCCCAGTTGGAACACTGCCTCATCCCACCATGCACCCTGTAAGTTTTCGGAATGATTTCCATGATTCTCTCAGTATGACCCAATCTCCCAAACTTTAAATGTTCCAAAATTAACTTTCCTGCTCAATCCCAATCTGTAACCCAATGACAGCGCTTGGCTACTTTCCCCAGTTGGGTGCTCTCGCCTCTACCTTTACTGTCACGGGACATGTGGACCCGTGCTTATGATAGAATTTGGGGCAACTGTCCAAACTTACAATGGCATCAATATATCTGTGCAGCCAACATGTGCATTATTTAGAAACCGCTGGATATGTAAGATGGAAAGATACACTGGGCTGTTCAAATTGGCGCGTGTCTGTCCTATGACACTTCCTCTGCTTCCTGGAATAGAATTTAACTCCTCTTCCAGAACGTCCTGAAGAATATGTGACTTGCATTTGGAGAGTCAGCCCGGGGCATTTCATAACTCTGCCCTAGTAATCGTGTGGTAACATGATTCACATATTTTGCAAGCTAGGAACTTGGAATGATAGACGGTATTAATAACACCTACCCGTGCTCGCTCTCTCATGACTGAATCAAGCAAAGGACTCCTCCCACCCTAGAATGTTAAATACAATAGCAGCTTAACGTGAAATAAATAAATGCAGTTCAGAGTAGGCTTTTACTAGATGGAATGAACCTTTGGCCAGTTTAGCTATAATTGGAAGTTAACCTTTTCCCCCAACAGATCCCGTAGGGGGAAATCCTCTTTGTAAATATGCCTCCTCTACTGAGCTGATCACAGGATTCCATGATACTCCAGTCATTTTTGTGTGTGTTTTTAATGACAAGAATAATAAATTGGTTTTGGGCATGAATAATCATTTTAATCTTTATTGCACTTCTCTCTTTCTCTCTCTCTCTTTTCCTTAAAACTCACTACATACATGCTTGGAACTCTGAATTTCAGATAAAATACCTCAACTTCTTCTGTTCCTGATTATAGACATTGGCCTGCTATCACTTATCCTGACCGGTGAGACTGGGCCCTCTGGTTCAGGTGTGTCCTCATTGAGGGCCACATCTGTCTGGCTTTGGATTTTTCTGCCTCTCTTGGGATTTATTATCTCATCCTTCTTATTTATTTTTATCACATCTTCCCCCACCCAGTGTGGCATCTTGATGTTTTCATTGAGGTTGCTTCTTGGGGGAGTCCTCACAGCTCTCATTTCCCACGTGAGCTTGCCCAGGTTGCAAGCCTCTGTCTGTCACCCTTTACTGTTTCCTGGGCATGATCGCATCTCAGAGGATAACCATATTAATTTCTAATTGCACCTCATAACACCTGCAAGGAAAAAATAAGAAACAAATGTGTGATGGACCTAACCCGTGGGGAGTTCTGGAATCCAAATCCAGCTGTTTCATTCTCTAGCAAAGGCCACTGCCATAAAAGGAAGGGGATATCTGAGATACACATGGCCTGTTGTGCCAACAACCTGATGTCAGGCTTGGATCCCTTCTTTGTAGCCCCTTAACTCCTATTGCCTGTGGTCCTTTCACACTCCACACACCCTGGACAGAGGCTGCTCCTGAGCAGAGGAGCCTGGTGGCTCAGTGTCCAGCTAATCTAAGCCCCACTGTCCTCCAGTGCAGCCTCCTCTCCTTTCCCTGCCACATCTGCCTTGTGGTCAGTCTGGCATTCAAACCTGAGGGTCAGCTTTTTTTTTTTTTTCTCTCATGACTCTGAGGACCAGAGTCATGACCCCAACCTCACTTTTCATGACTAGGTCCCACTTTTTCTGAGCATCATCTTCTCACCTGCAAACTGTACCCAACAACAACCATTTAATTGGTTGTTGCAAAAGCTGAAGGGGGTTCTTAGAGCAGCTATTGCACAGTGGCATCTACATCAGTGTAAGTGAACATCAGTTGACTTTCCTTCTTTCTGCCTCCTGGTGGTGCCTGCCCTCACTGCATGCTCCAGCTTCATGGGTCTGCACCACTTTAGGTTTCCAGTTATTCCACTGGATCATATTTCAGTCTCTGGATCTATCTCCTCACCTACTGAAGGACATCTTGGGTGCATCCAAGCTTTGGCAATTATGAATAAAGTTGTTGTAACTATCTCTTGCATTTAAAAAAATCTTTGCAGTCAAATGCAAGTGGCATTTGATTTTTTTTTTTTTTAATTCTCACCTGAGGATATGTTTTTTATTGATTTTAGAGAAAGAGGAAGTTGGGGGTACAGAAAAAGTGAGTGAGAGAGAGAGAAACATGGATATGAGAGAAACATGAATCAATTACCTCCCATACTAGCCCTGACTGATCCACCTGGCCAGAGCTAGGTGGCATTTAATTTTTGATGTCCCTCCCCACCTCCTATTCTGCCTGGGAATGCCAACGCTTGGGTTTTGAACATTATTAAAAGAAGTCTAATAAGAAAAGTTACTGGGGAAGGTGCCTGTTGAATGGGAGTGATTGTCCAGGAGGTCAGGGTTCTTCTTGGAGGCCCCTGGTTATAGTCGGACCCCATTGGAGACATGCTCACAGCACCGCTACCTTCTGTGTGTGGCACCGGCAGAAGTCTACAAATTGGGATGCCCCTAGGGTTGAGCGGAGGCCTGAAGGAGGTTGATTATAAACTGAGGGAGCAGAAGGATCATTTGTGGTGGCTGCACTCTGAAGGACTTGCTTGTAGGCATTCAGTGCACCAGTGCCATTTGAAGACTTTCTTTGTAGACCCCGCTACAGCTGGAGGGCCCATTGCTATCAGGAGGAGAGAAAGGGGCTTGACTGACCAGGATCGGAGGATTTTGGCAGGAGCACAGGGCCCATCTGGGATGTCTAGCCGTCTTTACAGGGAGCTCAAGAATGTGTACATGTATCTGAGCTTGCCTGGCCCTTTCCTCCTTGCTGCCTCTCTAACGGGGCGGGGTCCTTTCCCCAAACTTGGGCCACTTCCCTTTGTGCTCAGACCCCACTCCATTAGAGCTCTAGGAACACACGTCGGTACTCCATTTTCTTCCTTTCCCCAGTTTTGCTCTCCAAAGGGCTGCCTTCCATCACTATTTCAGCCTGAACAGACAGACCCTTTACTTGAGGGAACAAGCCCTCTCCCCCCACTTCCACCACCAGGTTCTCAGTCTCTCCCTCTGCAGCCACATTTCTTGAAAGATGGGTCTGTGCTCCATTCTCACTCTCCGCTCACGTTCATGTGGTAACACAGGCCGTCTTATTTCTGTCTCTGGTGTTAAATGGAAGGGATGCTCCTCTCTCCTGTCACCTCTGCTCTCAGTGGAGTCCAGTCTGCTGGGTCACTTTGCCCTGTTCCTCCCCTTTGCTGTCACCAATCGCTTGCTCTTCCCACTCATCTTGCTTCACCTGGTCTCTTATTCTGGCCCATGTTTCTCTGCACGGCCTTTAAATCTGAGCCTAACTGAAGGGTCTGTGCCAGGGCCTCTCTGCCTCCTTTCACCCCAGGTGATTTGATTCAACCTATGTCTTCAATTGCTATCCGTACATGTAGTTCACAAATGTATACATCTAGCCCCCTACCTCTTCTAAAGGCTTCAGAAAAGTGCCTCCAACTATCAAGTTGACAGTTCCATTCAGGGTTGTCAAGGTCACTCCACCTCAGCACATCCAGAACAAAACTGAGTTGTGTCACCCCTAAATCTGCCTTCCCTTGGGGTTCTCATTGCAGTTAGAAAGCTGATATTTGTCTAAGGGCACAAACAGAAATCTGGGCATCACCCCAACACTCGATGCCTCTTTCTCCTCCTCCCATGCAATCCATCACTAACTCACCTGTGACTTTCCTCTGTGCTGTACCCCATCCATCATCCTCTGTCTCCATTACCATGTACTTTCTGAGTTATACCACTGCTCATCTTCTATTTTCTTTTTTGCAATCATTTTTGACCCATGTAGCTATTCTACACTTGCCCCTGGAGTGGCCTTTTAAACATTCAGGTCTCATGTTTAAAATGCTTCAAGGGCTTTTCAAGGCTCTGTGGGTGAGACTAAAATCTGCACTGTGGCTGACAGGCCCTCTGTCATCTCATATTATCTCTGCTAAGACCCTCTCTCACCTCTTGGCTTGTCACCTTTTTTCTCTGTTCCTGGGGGATGTTCCTTTCTGCCCAGGGCTTCACACCCCAGTTGTCTCTGTATGAGACACTCCCCCAGCCTCCTCCCCCCCCCCCCCCCCCGGTCACTTAATCACCTCAGGTCAAACACTGCCCCCTTGGTGGCCCAGGCTAGTTCAGGTCTCTGTTACATTGTACACCCTTCCTTTCTGACACTGGTATCCATTGTAATTCTGTGCTTGGACATGATGTGATGGCCTTTTCTCCTTGATGATGGGGTCTGTAACTCTTTGTCCTCCGCAGTGACAATTATTCTTAACCTCTGACACAGAGCTTGGACCATAGCAGCTATTCCATTAGTATTTGTTGAATGAATAAACAAACAAACAAACAAATGAATGAATGAATGAATGAACACAAAAGAGAGCAATCTCATTCAATGGCGAGTTAAGGTCGACCAGGTTTTCATGGGATGGAAGAATGCTATATACTATTTCAAATGTCTTCATGTAGTAAGAACTATTTATTGAAAATGGTCATGTATCAGGGCCTTAGATGGGCATTTCCTCACAAGAAATACACCCCAGTTAAATCCTCAAGCTTTACAATCTTGGTATTTGATGCTTCCTATAGTGGTTCTAACATGACACTGATGCTTTTAGTTTTGAGGTTTGCCTGGTGTAACCTGGAGGCACTGGGAGAAAGTTTGCTACCCCTGACCTCCCCACATTCCCTGTCCTGGTGAAGGTGGAGTGAGGTCCCACAGTGTGGACTCTGGAAGAGAACCCCCTCTGCTTGCAGTGTGTCCTTCTTGAGAATCCATGTTTATGGCAAACAAAGCAAAGATCCAGGAGAGTGAGAGTCTGGGTGACTCTTGAATTCTCAGTGGTAACACTTTCTTCTGTATTTCTCCTTCCTTCCATCTTTGAGCACTATTACCTGACACCAAACTCTTTTTAGAGGTGAATTTAAGCCCAAATAGGGATTTCAAGGGCTAAGAGTAATCATGCTGAGAACTGGAAATTTGATGTTTTCAGGAGTTTTTGAAGATTATCTCTGCTACTTTGCTTTCTTGTGAGTCTTTGAAATCTCTCCAGGTTATATCTTGAGGAGGATGATTTGTAACTTTTTCATCCTTCCATCAGCTCCCCAGAGGGAAGAATAACTCTTAATGCTTCATGCTTTCGCACCCCCCTTCTTTAAGAGCAGGTGGTGAGCAAACATTCTGAGCTGTTCGTTCTGCGCTGTTTGGGATGCAATGTTGTCTAAATCTTTTTTAGACAATGATTAAGTTTCCTGAGCTAAGTGTTAACCAGACTGGGATTTGATGATACAGACACACCCAGGGTGCATGCATGCACACACACACACACACACACTTACACACTTGACAGCCAACCCATGGTAGTGTTACCTCTGTAAGCCTAGACCCCAAATTACAAGTGCTGTGAAAATACAGCTCATATTTTATCCTAAGTGTGTTCACATCTATTTGTGCAGAAAATAAGATATGTTGTTTTGCATTTACAAGTTGACATGTTGATTGCATTTTCAGATTTTAAGAAGAGCATTTACTAAGTACTCTTGCAGGTCATAGCCAGCTTCGCAGGCCTCTGGCCTATGTCTGCCTGTTTCTGATGCTCACTCAGCGTGGTCACTGCTGTTCTTAGATTGTGTTCATTGTCCACTTTGATTCTATGAAATACCAATGTTCTTTGTTTTTCACTTTCCTATGCTAAGAATAACTGTCTTCTTTTAAAAACATAAAGCCATAGATATATGCTCATTGTAGAAATAAGAAAAAATAATATAGGTTAAAAATTTATCAACAGCCCAGCCGGGCATGGCTCAGCAGTTGAGCATCAACCTAGGATCCAGGAGATCAGGGTTTGATTCCCGGTCAGGGCACATGCCCGGGTTGCAGGCTTGATCCCCAGTCGGGGACATGAAGGAGGCAGCCAATCAATGACTCTCATCATTGATGTTTCTATCTCTCTCCCTCCCTCTCCCTTCCTCTCTCTGAAATCAATAAAGATATATTTTTTAAAAATTATCAACAATTCATTATTGTATGCTTAATGGGTGTTCTAACACTTTTAAATATTTGCTCAACAAGAGTCATGTTGTCTTTTTTGTTGTTGCCAGTTTACTCAGGGTACAGTCATGTTTGTCATATTAATTATTTTCATTATCTGCATGAAGACAATTGCTTGGTTTCTTTAAAAGAGATGTAACTTTCACCTCTGAAGCTTCAGAGAAAAGCTATCAATCTTGAAAAGTTTGGTAATAACTATAAAGTGCCAGCATCATCTAAACGCTTTTAGATAATTGGTTGGTTCATTGTCTTGGTTTAATGACCTCTCATTGGCTCCTCTTCCTCCGAGGGAGTGTGGAAGGGAGGGTAGCAACACCTCAATCGCAGCGGATATTATACATAATACTACTTATACTTTATAACTAATAATAGTATCATTAATTGTGGTGATGCCACAATCTCAGTGGATATTATTAACTAATATTTACTTTTATATAACACTAATTATATTATAGAACTAACAATACTATTATTAATTATAGTAAAATTATTTTTGATAGTAATTATAATAATATCTCAGTGAATATTCTTAATTAATTAATATTTCTATTATTTAATACTATTATACTATGTGACTAATGACACTATTATTAATTGTAGTGATACCACAATCTCAGTGGATATTATTAATAGTCTATCTGAGGTGAAAGAAATGCATACATTCTGAAACTAACAATGCTTTAATTGAAAAATAAACATTCGAACAAATTTTAAACATAGAATGTATTCCCTGTGTTCTTAAAATAAAACTAACTAAATCTTGGTCTAAATGTCTCCCTACTGTCTTTTAGAAGCTGATTATATTTATATTTGATTCTCCCTTTACCTGTGAGTAGACATAAATGTGTGCTTCAATTGTGTCCTGAGCTGTTGAATTTAAAAAAAAGAATTCCACATTCAGGAAATTCTTTTCCTTAAAAGTGACATGGTATATATGCATTCTCTCTCTGAACATTTCAGACTCTGCTAACAGTCACTTACAAGCTCTGCTTCGTAATCCTCAAAAGTCTTCTGGTGAGACTCTTCTAAATATGGTTTGACTAAAAGCAGGATGCACAGTTTGTCTTTTTTTTTTTTTAAAGAAAGTAGCTGCAGGGAAAACCCAGAAGTATAAACCATGCATTGTCATTCAGACACACAGACCTTGTGGGAAGACAGCAGTCCCTCCCTCCCTCCCTCCCTCCCTCCCTCCCTCCCTCCCTCCCTCCCTCCCTCCCTCCTTCATTCCGCAGCAGATTTGACCATCTCGAAACTTTTTGCAGTCATATTTGTTTTGGGAGTTATTTTGGAATATATATTTTAGGTAGGGCCAATTTTCATTTTTGGAAACAACTCATAACTTTATCAGATCAGCAAAACCATTGCTTAGGTTAATCTTGTTTTCTGAGAAGGAAATCAAGATAAAACCGATCCTGTGTGTTCCTGGTGTGTTGTCCAGACTTCTATAATGAGCTCACAGAAAATCCAGTTGCCTTTCCTAGTTCTTAGATGAATTGCTCTTTCATTCATGGGGAGGGGGTGGGGGCAGAAAAGTGAAACAGCTCTATATTCTAAATGTAAATTCTTCCATGCTTTAAAATCTCACCACAGTTGGTGGTTGCATTTGGTGAAACTCCAAGTGAAGGAGATGATGTTTTTATACTGTTCTAAAGACACATCTACGCCCTGGGAAAAACAGCTGTGAAGACCAACAGCCCCTGAAATGGCCAGAGGTCTGGGTGGCCCCTGAGCAGCTTGTGTGTGCTTCTCCGTATACCCAGTTGCAGAGGCCACTGTATTTCTACTAAAATTAGTCACCCCTGAAAGGATCCCCACAGCTTCAGAGCATGTAGTTGCAATAGCACCTGTTCTTGACTTTGGATAGTTTGTGGTTGAAATGCCCATTCACCAGTTACTGCCTCAGAATCAGACTAAAGATGGCTAGTGCTAAATGCTATTAGAGGAAAAATTGCAAAGCTATTATTCTAAACTTCTCACAAACTTATTTTCCTTTACTGTAGTGAAAATATGCCTATAAATTCAGTTTCATTCATTCCTCTTATATTGTATATTCATCATATATTAGGTATTTCCTTTCTTACTGTAGTGTTTGTGTCCATAAACATGGTAGGGTTAGCTAATAAGCATATAATATAAACACAATAATCCTAACTAGTATTAACATTTTAGCATTGCTTTATCATCATAAGGAATGACAGAAGAAGTTTTTGGTTATTGAAATTTGTGGAGTTTTAGACATGTTGTTGATGAAGAATGATGTACAGGGACACGGTATTTTCACAAATAAGGTATAACAGCCAGACACTATCCCTGCTGCTGGTGCGGTACCTGAGGTCAGGAGACTTTTGGTCCCGTCTCTGCACTTCATGGAAGATCCAGCCTCCTGCAGAGCTGGTTGTAAGAACCTCTGCCTGAAAACTGACCTGCACATCCTGAGTAGGGGGAAACCCTGTCCAGGAAGCAGTGGACCTAACATCCCTGGGCCTTGCTCAAAGCTGGAAAGAGCGTGTGCTCCACCAGTCAGAACGGAAGGAGGGCACAAGGGACAGGGTCCCAGTTGATGTCCTCCAAAGAGTCTCACCTTAGTTGTGGGGCTAAAGTAGCCCTAGAGTAAAGGATGTTGTTGACCTTATCTACCAAAGCCCAAAAGCAATTTTGCCAAAATGAAATTAACCTGAAATGACTATGTGCCAGAACAGAGGCCCACACTATTTAAAGGAATACAAGAGAATCCACAGCTCTACAAAGTAAAGTTCTCAATGCTGAGCAGCCAATCAAAGCTTATCAGCAAGAACAGAAAAAGGAAAATAGGTCATTGTAGTAAAAAAATTAACCATAAAAACACCTAGAAATGAGAGAGATAATGAAAGTATCAGAAAAAAACCTTAAAACAGGTTTTATTAATCCTGAAAATTTGCCAAATAATGTAAAGAAAACCACACATATAATGAAGAAAGAGATGGAAGATGTGAAAAGATTCAGTTGGAATTTCCAAGTATGAAAAAAATGCAGCATTTAGAAGATAGTTGTCCAGATGGGAAGATCATACTTCTACATCTTTATAAGATTAGGGCCCCAAATCCTGCTTTTGATAAAACCACCACATTGGCTCAAGTTGGTCTCTAAAAATTCTATCGTCCTAGATCTAACCTTTGACCTTTTATTTATTTTTTCCTTCTCAAAAAGTATGGTCCAGCAAATCTAGACTGTTCGCTACTCTGTTCCTCAGCCTGATGAACAAGGATCACCAACACTACAGTGTCAGTCATTAAAGAATAACAATGATAAGTTAAAGCATGAAAATAAAATAAGACATGTTAATGCTCTCTTGGAGGGGGTGTCAAAATCAGGGAGTGAAACAGGAAAAGAAGCAGAGTGGTATTTATCAGAACATTCCCGGGTGATGAGTGGCTGCAAAAATGTTCAATAATATTCTATGGACAGTGACCCTTTCAATTTATTTCTTAATCACCTTTTCTCATTAAATATGCTTTTTGTGAGTGCCAGAAGTGCTAGGAAATTTGCTGAAGATTAGTTTAGTTTATTGGCTCACGGACTCAGATGGGAGGTTTATTTTGCTATAATATTTCCAGCTCCTTTTGAAAAATATTTCATTCATCCAACATATGACAACTTTGTTTGATAACCTATTTTGGGTTAAGTTAGTTTATTTCCGAGCTTTGTTAGTTTTCTCCAGCACAGGTCATTTATAGGGACCTCATATTCAGGCAGTGACTTGTTTCTTCTTATATCATTATTGCTAAATTCACACTATCGTCATCACCACAGACTCCCTTTGTCTAGGCTGTTCATGAAATGCTATTGTTTAAGGCTGACTATTTTTCTCCAAAGGAAAACACCAGAAAAATCAGTCATCACTTCATCCTTTCCCTTACCAAGGATTTCTCCTCACAGAATGAGGCTTGTCCCTGAGGCTCTTTGGAAATTGACAATTCACGAAGAATCAATGGGGAGCTGCATTTTTGATGGATGAACCATTTGAAAATTCTATGGCATTCTCCCCATGACCTTTTTTGAAGACAGATAAATAGCCTTCCAAAGGTTGCATTTTATTTTATGTTCAAAAAACCTAGCCAGTCAAGTTATATTAGAAACAGCAGAGTCATGTTGGGATCTTTCCCAGTGTAAAAAAAAGGTAAATAAAGGGAGAAAGGATAGTGCAGCTTAGAGACATTTTCAGAGAGGAAGAGAGATTTGCAAAGAGAGAAATCTCAGCACCAAGAAAAGACTCTGACCCAAAGGGTGCAAAGAATGTAAGGAAGTTCTCCATTTCCTGGAATATGACTTCTAAGACAGCATTTCCACCATTAGTCATTGTGTACTTAATAAATCTAATTTATCTATTGCCCTCACCCTTACATGTCTAATATTGTATGTACTTTTATCTATAGAGACATCTCTGATTTCATGGTCCATGCTGTATTACTAAGGAAAAAAGTTAAATACATCAAAACAACAGTACACCAACAGCATAAAACATGGCATTAAAAAATATCAAGATTTAAATTATATAAGTGCATTCTAAATGTGAGGGATGGTTATAGTTATAGCATGTGAGTCAGGAAGCACTTCATGGACGTTCTTACAGGGTTTGAATTTGGAAATGGAAAAAAGGATTGTGAAGATTTAAATAATGATATAAAAAAAGGCAGAAACTTCAGAATGAATGAAGCCACTGGTGGATAAAATGCCTTTTAAGAACCAGTAAAGAGCTGATGGAGGTACAGCTAACATCAAAGAGGGCATAGAGCTTTAAGGAATTATATTCCCAAATCCAGCCAATAGTCTGTCAGAATGAATATATTTTGAAATATTTAAAATATAATTTATTTAACTGATTTTTTTGTTTTGTAGTGCTGTGCTTTTTAGAGTCTAGGCAAGCCAGATAAAAGAGACTCATGTGGTCCCCTAGCACAGTGAAATTTCACACACTGATATGTCACATGTATTAATCCCTTTAACCGAAAGAGTAATAGATTGTTTTTACTGAGTGTTTACTATACTGTGTTATCCGCCGTACACTCAATGGCTTATTAATCCCATTAACAATCTTAGGGTGAATGAACTGCTATTTTGTCTATTTTGTAGTGTCAAACAGTGATGACAACAATGACTACAGAGTTTTTAAGGACTCTCCAGGGACAGTTTGATAACACAGCATCTCAGTTTCCTATTTTGAAAGATTTGTTATCACTGTTTTTGATGTCATTTATTGTTGTCTTAATAAATTCACCATCAGCAAATTAAAGATGAAGAAATAGAGAATTCTACTTTTCTGGTAAAAACAGTCTTCATGAAAACAAAATTACAACTTATTTACAAAAAATAATAGGAACTATGACAAAACTTAGTCACTTTTAAATGAATGACATTTGCTATGTCTAAAAAATTCTAAAACACTCTTCCCAGACAAGATAAAGCTAAAGGAGTACATCAGCGTCAAATCAACATTATAATAAATGTTGGAGGGGCTTCTTTAAGAAGAAGAAAAAAAGATAAAAATAGGAATAAAATGGCAGTAACTACATACTTATCAATAATTACTTTAAATGTAAGTGGATTAAATGCTTTATACAAAAGACATAAGGTGGCTGAATGGATAGGAAAACAATACCCAAGTGTCCATGGACAGATGATTGGAAAAAGAAGATGTAGTACATATACAGTGGAATATTACTTGGCCATAAAAAGAATGAAATTTTACCATTTGAGACAACATGGATGGACGTAGAGGGCATTATGCTCAATGAAATAAGTCAGACAGAAAGTCAAACTTCATATGATTTCACTTATATGTGGAATCTAAAAAAACAAAAGTAAACTCACAAATACAAAAAAACAACAACTGGTGGTTACCAGGTGGGAGGGCGTTGAGTGGCTAGGTGAGAAAGGTTAAGGGATTAAGAATTACAAATTGACAGGTACAAAATAGTCAGAAGCATGTAAAGTAGAGCCTTCAGGGGTGGGGGTGGGGGCGGGTCTAGACTTATGGGGGAATCACTTTGTAAGTTTTATCAATGTCTAACTTATACTGTATAACTGAAACTAATATAATATTGAATGTCAACTGTAATTGAAAAATAAAAAATTTTAATAACAAAAAATATATATATAATAAAAAAAAAAGATGTTGTCCCCAAAAGTAAAAAAAAATAAATAAAACATTCAAGTGGGAAAAAAAAATAGCAAGCTTCTCAAGAATGAAACCATACCCCAAACAACACATCTTCTGTAAGGTTCATAAGAATAAGAAATAATTTTCCGGTTGACAAACAAATGAAAATTGATGCTCTTCAGAGGAATGTCCCTGTGTTTGTGGTTAGTTAGTCAAATAGTATAAATGGGAAGAATTCTCTGACAATAGTATTCATTTTATTGATGTTTCCTTTGAGTCACTGACTGAAGTAAAAAACATTTTGGAAAATGGGAATCTTTCTTAGAATTTCAGATAGATTTTGCAAATTTTAAATCACTGCTGTTTCTGTCTTTATTATCATGAAATCCCCACTGAGTGCAGATTATGAACTTGGCACCAAGTAAAAAAAAGTTAAAATAAGATAAAAGTCATTGTGCTCAGGGTACTTTAACTAAAAAGCAAGTTTACAGTGGAAGATGGTTAGATATACATGATATATATGAAATATCATGAAAGAAGATTAATGCTTAGCTTGTACTGTGCCAGCATATTAAATTTTTCCTATGGTTAGCTTTTAACCTAACGTCTGAGAACCAGCACAGGATTTAGTGGATTATAGCCTCCTGCCATGTTGTCCAGGGCTCTTTAGGAAAAGAGTAAATTCTTTCACTATCTTCATGTAAAATATATCCCTCAAGAGACTAGCAGCTAAAAGTGGGAAAGATAAGTAGAAAATATAAGAAGAGCCACTCAGACCTTAACACAGAAAGACATTAGATGAAGGTTGTAGGTACAGAGCAACACAGTCACTGGGTGTTTTGTCTAACCATCTGGTCAATGTCTGTGTAAAGGAGAGGTCTCTGCAAAAGAGAATTAATTAGTCTGTCCCAAGTTCAAAGACCTTTTGTTTTTAATCAAGCTCATCTTTGGGAGTAATAGATTTATTGGGGGATAAGTCTCATTTCCCACCCTGAGTGTCTCAGAAAATTCCCACTTAATTCCCCAATCTTTTCTCACTCCTTGTATTGGCTCCCCAAGAAACTCCCCTGAATCCATCCTTTAATGCAGCTCTATTCTATAAAAAAATTCCATGTTTCAGGGCAACATTTTCTGAAACAGAATCCTTGGAATCCTAATTTTACAAAAGCTTAACATATTCTCTCTTTCCAACACACAAAGTAAATGGTTTGGGATAGTTGCATACCCTCTTCCTTCTTGGGTGTTCATAATGTATATTAATATGTTCAGGAGTCTGAGAAAACCTTCAGTAGAGATGTACTGTTTATCTTGATTTGATCCAGCTTTTTACAAAGTTAAATACCATGGAATCATTTTGGGGAGGCATATCTCAGCATGAGATCTATAGATTATGGTCTGGGAACTATGAATTAAATGACTACCATGTTAGCATCATTTATAAAGCCTCATGAGAAACATTCAAAAGTTCTAAAGACTAGGGAGACCATATTCAGAATTCAAAAAAAGGCATCAAAAAATTACTGGGAATAGGAAATATTCAGAACCCTTTTGTCATATATGGCCCCTTTCTCAGTCTTTAATATGCTTAGATAACGTGAACAACCAACACAGTACTGGAGGTTATGCTTGGGGAGAATTAATGCAAAGAACTGACCAGGTCTCTCGAGCTATTAGGGAGGTTACAAAACGGAAATAATGGAGAACCCAACAGGCTGAAGGAACGACCATGAGAAAAATTAATAAAATCTATAATCAGTTCAATGGCAATGAGGGTGGGTTTTTCTGTGGCAGGAGCTAAACTAGAAGACCTCCCTGGGGCTTTGCTCACCAAGGAAGCTTCTGATCAGCCAGAGCCAAGCGAAGATGATTTCAGTCCTACTTCACATAGTGTGAGTGACAGCTTGGTTCTTTTGAGTGAAATCTATTTGGGGAAGATGCTGAAAATCAAAGCACTTCAATTAAAAGTGAAAGTGCTGTGCTTCTCTTTGGGCTTAGTGAAAGGCCACCAAAAGGGTTGCCAGGTGCTGTTTCATGGGATGATGACTAACCATTTTGTGTCGCCAGGGAACAAAATATAGTTTTATCCTCATTGTGGTTGCATTTGCTTTTGAATGATAGGATACGCCAGGAGATTTCTGGGCGGAACTTAGGGGACAGTGAAAAGAAACCCATTAGCCCTCTGAGGACATGGAAAGTGCATCTTGTAATTCACTTTTAAGTGCTACTCAGGAATCATATAATCATCCTGTAAAAAAGCTCTTCCAATGAACATGGTAACATTTGTAGTTTTTTCAAAAATGAATATTTAGTGTACAATGATCTGTTTAAAATATCGATGGCATTTTATAGTTGCAGACCATGGCACCCTTTGGAACTCAAATGGGTGTCACTCTTTCTTTCCAAAGCTCTTCAGTGCTTGCATAGTGACATTTACTGAGCACTGACTACATGCCCTTTCAGTACATTCTTTATTTCTCCCTCATGACAAGCCTCTGAGGAGAGCATCACTATTATCATCGTCAAATCTTACAGGTCAGGCAGCTTGTCATGGCCGAGCCAAGCGCTGGCTCCACACCAAGAATTCTTCACAGCCAATTTATGCCTCTCTCCTCCTGTCTTGTAAAATACACCCTGAAAAAGAAATATATCACTCTTCTGTTTCTAGACACTGCCATATGTTTATTGTTTGCCTGTATTTTACACAAAGCATCTCCCCAACTGAATCCTAGAACCTTAACAGTAAATTTTAGCCAATGGCTAGTTTGTTTAATGGCATTGTCTGATGTCATTAAGAAGGCACATGAAACATTTGGAAAATCATTCATAATAAAAATAAGAAAAAGAGAAGAAAGACTATAGCAGTGTTTTATCATGGTCAATTGGGGACAGTTGCTTTTTTGACCATTTTCATTACAGTTTAGACTGTTAAAGAGATTACTGGAGTGTTTAATAGGCCAGTTTAAGACAAGGAAACATACTTAAAAGGAAGTAAAGAAAAAACTATTTGGTCCAGTTTAAGCAATATTCCTCTGCAAATTGGAGTCAACAATGGATAAACAACTCTACCAGAGATGAAAACAGCAAAGAGAAATCCACATTTTACTTCTAATCCAGAATCTGCTGGATTGAAACGATGACATAGAACTGCTTTGCCACGTGTTTTAAATACTTTAGTTTCTCTGGTTTTTCAAGGTGCTTTGCACACATACAATACTATTAAAGATTATTATCACTGAATGACTTATGATGAAAGTTTTCCAGTAGCTTGAAGGAGACAGTCTGTACAATGGTTAAGGCTGAAATATGGGGTGTGGCCTGGGGAGGCTCTTCCTGCCCAAACACTGTTAGACATTGTTGATATTCGAAATTCTCAATAACTTCACCCAGGGGAACAGTACCTGCTTCACAGGACTCCTCTGAACGTCAGAGAATGCACGTGAAGGACTATGCGCCTTAACGGATCCCTGTATTGTTCCTGTGAGAGCAGTGAGTGCTGCTAACCCCATGAGTGGAAGTACTAGTATTTTGAGTAAGATCACATGTTTCCAGGTGTTTGTTAGTTAAAAGGTCCAAGACAGTCCAATTCTTTATCACACAATCATTTTAACA
The DNA here is from genome assembly GCF_054644295.1 of Miniopterus natalensis. Taxonomy (NCBI): domain Eukaryota; kingdom Metazoa; phylum Chordata; class Mammalia; order Chiroptera; family Miniopteridae; genus Miniopterus; species Miniopterus natalensis. The sequence goes on from NC_142081.1 coordinate 132,280,892, forward strand.
TTGAGCCCATTAAATGACTAACTTAAAATGTTCGTTCTTAAAAATTCATGCATATTTAACACATTTGAGAAGTATAAAAAAAGGAGAAAAAATGCACACACCACCCACTCTCACATCACCTTTACTTGTCTGTATCTTCTAATGATGGGAAATTTCCTGACACTGTAGTTTTTAAAGCTTTTTTCTCTCTTCCCTAGTTACAGCTCCTTTACTATGATAAGTCATTTTGCTCTTTCCCACAGAGCCTTCCTCTTGGTGTGCTCTGCTCTGTTGAGTTGTCTTAGCCTGACACCTCCATGCTCACCTTGAGAAAGAATTTCAGGCAGCTGGCCAAATCACACACTGCTTGTCTATGTCAATATTTATGCTGCTGCTTCTCTGAGTCTACTCAAGTTTGTCTCTGTTGGAATTAGTAATTAAGTTCTTAAAGGGACATTTTGGTTTCATAAGATTGTTTTTTATATAAAACTATGCAACTTTTTTAACTTAGAAAAATACATAAACATTCTGAAAATATAAAAAATTCTTATTAGGAAAGGAAAAAGATAGGCTCAATTTTTGCCTCACTCAACATAAAAATTATTTTTATAGACCTTGCATATAATTTGACTGAATGACAATCATAATGCAGATTATTTAAAATTATTACTAATAATTAAATATTATTTTTAATGATAATTAAACTATTCTCCTCCTCCTGTAACGGCTGCTCTTTATTTGCATCTACTGTTTAGAGAATGCAGTGTCAGACAAGAGAAATGATGGCCCAGTGACTCCTCCCGTGTTCTTAAGTGTGATCTATGTGGGGAGTCATAACCTCAGATCATTGTTTACTGACCAACCTACCCTGACATACTATCCAATTATAATTCATTATCATTTCTAAATCTGTTTGATGAGTCCTCTTTAGACTTCTGTCTTCCACATGAAAAATGCATTTTTATTTCCCACTTAAGAGCTGTGTCTCAAGAGAAGTAACAATTTGATGAATTCGTCTCCTGGCTACGGACTGATCTGCATTCCGGGAGTCAAGGGAATTTGTACCACATGTCAGTTCTTATCACATGAAAACAATTCAGGTTTACAGAAAACCAAGCCACTTCTGTAATGAAATGTGAGATGTAGAAACCAAAAGAACGCTGTGTATGTCCAAACAAATGACTAAGGCCATGGGAATGAATCTCTTTATTAAGCTTCCTGAGTCTTTTTGTAGAAAACAGTTTTAATAGATTCTGGGTATTGTCAGTCAAATTTTTAGTTTTCTTAGCAGGGTGCTATTTTAGGTTCACCTTGATCCCAGAGTCATGGGTAACTAATCCCTGTTTTACTCTTAGCCAAACTTTCCTTAGGCATTAATGGTCTTTATAAGTAAATACTACAGTCCTATCCACTCTGAAATCCTTGTGTTATCCAACCTCACATATACTCAGATTAGTCTATCTTTTTGGAATAATTGAACTCCCAAAAGTACTAAATACATTGATTTCATGCCCATGAAGTTCATGTATGTGGAATCACAGTGTAAAAGTAAGCAGGTATAAAGATTCATGACTGCACCAACTCACAGAAGAGAGAAATACTCTGCCTGGATGACTATTTCTGATGTTTAAAAAAAGGCCCAGGAAAGCTAAACATAACAAAATGTGCTCATTTCTGAATTTCTGGCTATAGTTAGTGGGAGAAAGTAAAGGCTGTGAGGTTTGGCAAGAAGAATTCCAGGCTGGTTTTTCTTTGTGATAGATGATGGATGTAATGACTAAGCATCCTTTTTTGGATGCTCAGAGCCTCACAAATGACTTCCTGCTACTTCTTTTTATCATCACAGAAGCATAGGAGACAAATCAATTACTCAGGAGGGTTAACCCTTTTGAACAGGCCTCACAGGTGTATTGATGAGGCTTGAACCAGATTTATATTGGGGCAAACTAAACAAAAGGATTGTCAGTGGCTAATGGCCACTGGCATGTGGATCATAAAAATGTGATAAGGGAGGAGTCAGAACCAACACACATAAAATACACTCAAAACATGTTAAGGCATTTGGTTTTGAAGGATAGAATTATGTGACATAAGCAGTGTTTTGTTGCACACAGTGCACACCCAGTTTGGCTTCTGCCCTCAGAGCTCCACATAAACAGCTCTTCCAAAGGTCACTGGTTATCTCCACGTCAGCAAATCAAAGAGGCTTTTTGTCTTCATTCTTTTTTGAATCTCCAGCAGCATTTGATGCAATGGGCCACTTCCTCCTTTCTAAAGTACCTCCTTCCTATGGTCTGTACAACATCCTCCCTTTCTGGTTTTTCCAAAACTGTTCTGGTGATCTTCCTTAGATCTCTTTGAGGGGTTTTCTTTTTTTCTTTAAATATACCCTAAAAGTCGTCTTTTCACTAAGTTCATATCTGGGTTGGCGAGTTCAGTTACCATCTAATTGCTAATGCCTTCCCATTTCAATTTCTGCCTCAGACTCAAGTATCCAAATGTTTATTAGACATTTTCACTTGGATGTTTCAAAGCATCTTAAATCCCACATGTCACAGATGGGGCTCTGGATTTTTCCATCCCCCTTGCTCCTGCACCACCCACTGTGCCCAGTCCTGACCCTCTCTAAAGTCCTCAAGTTCAGTGAAGACTCCAGAATCTAGCTATCTTGACAGATGTTTGGGAAAACCTTAGCACTCATCATCAAGGCAGACCATGGGTGTCCCTCCAAGCTTCCCCCAGAAAGACTTGTGATCTATCAATAGGACAACTATATACTGGGAAATAGATACTTCCTGTATTTTCTAAAGATTATTGGATAATATCTCTGGTAGGATGCTAATCCCTGGAAACACTAATTATCAATGTGGTCTGTTGGCCAAAAGGGGGCTTAAGGTAGCAGGTAATGGATAGAATTGTAGCATGAGTCTGTTTCACAGGGGATTCAATTAGGCCATGGGCTTCTCTTGGGGGCTATCTTCAAAGTCTTGGAGGCTACAAATATATTTACTACCTGTCAGGATCTCATATGAATCTTCTTACCATTGGAATAAGGACTGTTATAGTAGGAAAGGCCCAAATGGAAGTTCCTGGAAATGCCTTCATCCTCAAAATAGTAAATCAAATTATCTGGGGTAGTAACAATTTGTCATGATGCAGAGGTAGGATTTCTATCACTCCTCCATCTAACTCATCTGTTTCCTTGGTAGAAAAGCCAGATGGATCTAGCAGAATGATTTGGATTATCAAAAGGTAATCAGCAGTGATGATAATCACAGCTGCTGTACCAGATGTGGTATCTTCCTTAGAATAAATTAACATAGTTTCTGGCCACTTATAAGAACTCTGCACCCATTGGTTGAGTAAACACTTTCTTTGCAATGCCAATCAATAAAGATAATACCACAGAGCTTACCTTCATCTGCCAGGGCAACCATAAACCTTGATTGCATACCAAAGGGCTGTGCCTAACCTACTGCTTTTGACATAAGTCTGGAGAAGTCTTGACTACCCATAGAACATTACACTGACCTGTTATATCAGTAACTTCATGGTGAATGAACTCTGGAGGTGACATTTACAAGCAGCCTGTTGCCAGCATGGGGGTAATCACTGTGGACATCCAGATGTCTATCAGGTTGGGGAAGCTCCTCAGAGTCCACCTGTCTTGAATGTAGGGTTGTCTCCTTTAAAGTAAGAGGCCAGCTGAGGGGCATAGACCTCAGGAGTCTTTCTGGATTTTGGTGCAGCATATATCATGTTGGCTTTGTTGTCCTAACCCCACTTAGCCCTCAATTCCTCAGCTTTGAAGAGAATTTGGAGCAAGAAAAGGCTCTGCACACACAAGAGGTATGGTGGGGACTCTCTGCCACTGAGGATCTTACTCCCGAGTAGACTCAATAGTATCTAGAAGTGCCTATGGATACTAGGGGGGCTTTTCAGAAGCTCTCACCAGCTCCAATAGAAGAATCACACACAGGCCTAGGAGTCTTGAGAAGATCATGCCTGCTCCTGAGGATAATATTCTGCATTTGAAAAGCTGCCCCTTGTTTCCTTCTAGACCTTGGTAGAGACTGAACTTCTAACCATGGGATATCAGCAATTATGAGACACAACCTGTTGAAATTTGGGTTTATAGAAGAAAGTATGGGCTCTGCTCACAGGTAAATTGTCACAGTATATCTACATCGGCTGTACCCCAACCCCCTCAGAGTGGTTCAGGAAGTTCATGCACCCAAACTCCAGGAGTCTGTGTCTGGTTGTCTGGCTCATGGAAGGGGAGAGGGCCTGATGTTCACATTTGATTCTTGGACAGTGGCTACTTGAAAGATTGGTTACCAGATCTGGGGATGGACTTTGTAGAATAATTACGGAGAATGAAGATATTGTATCTCATATAAATGCCACCCAGAGGATGTTCACTTTAGAGGAGGCCATCAACAATTGGTGTACAAAGTGACCTATGTGTAACCTCATTAGTCCTTTCCCACAGGTACCCCATGCTTGCCCAAGGCACCTTTCACAAGTGGCCCTGCCAACAGCGATGGAGCCTTATGTGAGACTAACAACAGAGGCTCCTTCGCACCAGGGCTAATCTGGCTTCACCACTCTGAGTGCTTGACCTGCCAACACAAGAGGCCAATGTTGAAACCTTGACATGGCACCATTTCTCAGAGAGGAGACTCAGCCACATATTTGATATGAATTATATGAAAACTGTTTCATCATGGAGGGCCAGTGATTTGTCCTTGCAGATATTCCAAATCTTTCTCTGCCAACCCTTCCTGTAAAACTTATGCCACAATCTTTATTTTTGTGGACTTACAGAAGACCTGACTCATTAACACATTATCAGAGACAATTGCCTCAAATGAAGGAACTCATTTTTTGACAAACAGGCTTTGGCAATGGATTTACTGGTCTTCCCATCACTTAGAAGCAGCTGGCATTATATTATGACATATATAGTAAGTATTATGAAGGCTTAGTCATGCCACCAATTAGGAGACAATACCCTGCAATGTTAGGCCACTGTCCTAGAAGTCATTGTACATGCCCTAAACCAGTAGCCAGTGTATGGTATTCTTTTCTCCAACAGCTAAATCCTATGGGTACAAGAGCCAAGGGATAGATTCAGGAATGTTATTTTACTGTCACATTTAATGACCTACTTACAGAAATTTGCTTCTCATCTCTGGATCTTGGAATTGCAGAATCTGAAGACCTATTGCCCAAGGGAGAAATGCTTCTGGGAGCATCACCTTGTTTTGTTGCGTTAGAAGCTAAGTATGCCCGTAGCCATTATGGACTTCTAATTTCATGGACCAGGGCACCCAGAAGGAGGTCACTGTGTGACTCAGTGTGATTAATCTCAATCACTGAGGGAAAATTGGGTTGATTTCTCACAGTGAAGGCTCAGAGATTATCTCTGAAACCTGGGAATTCATTGAGTTTCCACCTACTACTCCTTGTCCCTTCATAATGGTCAATGGGAAACAATAAGAATTTAACAAATGCAGGACCACTGAGTATTCACACCCTTCATTGGTAGGATTCAGTCAAAACCAACCCAATGAACAAGCAAACAAGTTTTGTGAGCCAATGTGCTGGCCTAGCACCTGTTTCGGTGAGAGAACGAAGAGGCTAGAATGGTGAATTTAGGCCTAGTAAATGAGGGGCCATAGCATCTGTGCTATATGTTTATCCTTTCTTCCCCCTCTGATGACTTTTTTCCCCCTGTTACTTTACATGAAGGTCTCTGGAGAGGGATAATATATATTTTGGTTCTTGGTGAAATTATGATTAAATTGACATCATTTTACGAGACGAGAGTGGTTGATGGGAAATGTGTTGGGTATTTTAGATGGAAATTTTTCCATCTAAAAGAAGGCAACTTGCCCTGCGGGGCGTGGCTCAGTGGTTGAGTGTCGACCTAGGATCCAGGCCATCGGTGTTCGATTCTCTGTCAGGGCACATGCCCGGGTTTGCAGGCTAGGCAGCCGATCAATGACTTTCTCATCATTGATGTTTCTATCTCTCTCTCTCCCTCTCCTTTCCTCTCTCTGAAATCAATAAAGATACATTTTTTAAAAAAATAATAAATAAATAAAAAAGACAATTTTTATGCTACATGTTAGAAAGGGCAGATTATGCTGGCAATTGTCATCATGTCTCTCCAAATCCACTTTCTGCTGCTTTCTGCCCTGTATGAGCTCTGAGAGCTCACCTCCGTGGATGGTGCTGTCTGGTCTTGGCCTCCTTGATGAATACAGTCAAAGAGGCATAGAAAGGAAGAGAGTGGGGTCCTTCTGCTCCATTCCTCTCTGCTGGGCCATGGCTTTGGCTGTGTTTGTGGACTTTTAGCCAAGCTTCTGGCAAAATCCACTTGAAGCCAACGGGTCATAACTACTGTTATTGGTGTGTGTTTTATAAAACACTTTCTATACTGTTGTAAATATTCTTTTCATTAACTTTGTCAATTAACCCTTGTTACTGTACCATCTGTGCCATCTGTTTTCTGCCAGGACACTGAGTGACACACTTCACTAACAGCTTTTAAGTCTGTGTACTTGACTCAATCTCTACTCCTGTCAATGAACTTGCACCACCATGGCAGAAAACCACAGCCTGGGTGGCTTAAACCACACACATTTAATTCTCACAGTTCTGGAGGCTGAAAGTCCAACATCAAGGTGATGGCAGATTCAGTTCCTGGTGAGAATCCTCTTTCTGGCTTGCATTTGGCCATCTTCTCTCTGTGTTCTCATATTGCAGAAAGTTAGAAAGCTCTGGTGTCACTTCCTCTTCTTATAAGGGCACTATTCATATCATGGGTCCCCACCCTTATGGCCTCATCTAAACTAATTGTCCCTCAAAGCTTACACCTCCAATGCCATCACATTGGGAGTTTGGCCTCAACATATGAATTTTGGGGGAACACATACATTCAGTCCACAACACTATTATTATCAACCTAACCTGACATTATCATCAGCTCTTAGTAGTGAGCTAAATGCACAGACTACTCCAGTCACCTCTTACTCTGAACGCATGCAGTACATGGTTTGTGTTTTGGAGTATCATTCTCTTCAGTAGCAGGGCCACATATTCTTGCAGTGCCTCACAGGAGAACTTGCAAAATATGAGAGATTCATGCAAGGCACAGAAATGAAACCTCCTACAGCCTGGGGACATGTTGCATCAAAGTCCATCTGACATACTGGATTTGAAAGTGGGTAACTGAAAGTTAGCTAACTTCCAACAACTTGGGAGTATTTAAGTAAACTATTAACATATTGCATAATAGTCACAGACAAAGGATGGTTACAATGGCTGTATAATAACATGAAATCGGATGAAAGATACACCCCTAAGTGGGATAGGTTATTAATTATATATGTAATACATGAAAAGTCACATACAGAAGAAAGGTTGGAAAGAAAAAATAAAAGCAAAACATGCTAATAGCTGTAGCATATTTAAACAAAAATAATTCACAATTTCTTTATATTTGAGGCAACTTAATGGAGCAGAAAGAGCAAGGGTTTTGAAATCTCATAGGTATGGGCTTGAATCTCTGCTTAGACCATCATTAGCTGTGTGATGTTAGGAATCATTGAGCTCTTCTGACCCTCTGTTTCCTTATATGTTTCTTCATCTTTATCCTAATTATTCCAAAAGGTACTGGGTGGATGCCTAAGAAAAAGTATGTGAAACACCTGCTGTTAGTTCTCTGGTTTCTTCTTATTGTATCACTTATATTTTATAAATATCTATTTATAAAGAAAAAATAGAGAAAAGGAAGGAAGGAATGAAGGAAGGTGTTTCCCTCAAATGAAGTAAATTATTGTCTTTTTGGGAGAGACTTGGAAAGTGGACACCTTTGAGCAATAATAAACACACAGATTCTCTTGAGTTGGAATGCCTGGCATCGACACTCACTAATTTATATATTTTAAATTTCCCCAGGAATTGGTTAGCAGTCAAATTTGGGCACTGCTAATTTAAAGTCCAGAAGTGCTGCTCTATTCTTACAAGAAGTTTTAAGGCAAATTCAGAAGTACGTCCTATAGATTAGCTGGAGTGCATAGGCTGGCTGTCTACTATTTCAAGTTAGCTCAAGTTTCTAAGAAACTTCTAAGAAACAAGGCCAGTCTTTTCCATATATTCATTTGTGAAAAGGCAGACAAAAGGTGAAGGAAGAATAAACAAAGAATGAATTAGGAATGCAGTAATACTTAATATATCATGTTTAAAAAACAAAACCAACAAAACAAATGAGTCAAGTTGGCGTCTTATCCTGGAAGGTGCCTCTTTTTCATTTTCTGTGCTCTGAGTATAGATAGGTAAGGATGTCATTGCACTAAGAAACCTATCAACCTGATGTTTCCTAATTGAGTTTTCTGATGTACGAGACTTCGGCTACCACAGGGTAAAATGTTAAATGAATTTGGGTGATGATATCTGACCCAAAGCCAGCATGTCCACCATCAGGAACTAATCTGCCAATCTATTCTGCATTTGGATAGAACATGCCTATTTTATAGAAGGAATAGTCAGTTTGGCAGTGAGCACTCCAGAATCATTGAAATAAGTGGGCAAGGGAATGAGTGGCCATTATCAGTTGTCTTCTGAGGGACTGCATTTGTCAGGCAGGATGGATGAAGCCGGGACGACAGCAAGACACTGCCTGTAGAAGAGAAGAAACCACACAGGTGTGCTGCAGCATAGCCCCAAGCACAGAGCAGGTGGAGTCACCTGTTATGTAGGAGGAAAATGCAGTGATTCCTAGAGATGGAGGTATAAATCCCCAGGGAGCCGGAGACAAGCCTTGTAAGCAACAGTGTTAGGGGATTTTAGGCCTCTGAATTTGCCCCCGCGAGTCCCTACCTGCTTGAAATCATCAGAGTCATTACAACACATGTGGAATGTTAGATACAATTTGATTAAATGAGAGATTGTATACAGCCCCCATTCTTCATAGTTAATGCATTTTATATTTCAATAAGCCTGTTAGATTGGAGAATATTATTAAAGGGAAAGATTTGACTCCTGATCCATCTAACTAAAATCATGGAAACATTTCTTTAGTCATTATGACTTTAATAATACAATAAGGACCTGAGAAATGTGATGAACTTCTTAAATATGTGCTAGGTCATCAGATTTCTGGTCACTCACATTTGCTATTGCAGCAGGTAAGCTGCCTGTACTCGATTATTTTAAGGATGGACACCATAAAAGTAAATTCAGTGGTTTGCAATAATAATAACCCCTTGAGAGATTTATCTACTTAAGCTTATTTTAGTCATAGCCTATAGGTTTCCATCACCTGTGGAAATCAGAGAGTATTCTGATCTATCAAGGCCTTTTTAGAGCTAAAATTTATGTTGTTCAGGAAGCTGTTTTTTAAGTGAGTCGAAGCCCCTTTCATCACCATTTGAGAGAATTATTGGTCTCTGACTTGTTTTGCAACTCTCTTGAAGACAAAAGTTGTTGTGGCATTTCTCATCACCCTTGCCCCTGGTGAATATTTATCTTCAGTTTTAAGAAAGCACTGAGACCTCTGTACAGTGTATTCTGGCCTCACCAAGATTTTCAAAGCAGCTTTAATCTTCCTCCCATTGGCAGGCTGCATGACTAAGAGTTAGACACCTTTTATTTCCATGCCCCTCATTTATTTGCTGTCTTCTAAACTGAAAATAAGCTTTATTAATTATGTAGAACATTACCCCAATGACATAAATACACAGGCTACTTGGACCAAAAATCTGACTTTGAGAAAAAGGGGAGTGGACATTAGCTAGAGTGAGTTGGTTTCATGCATCCATTAGGTTGGGTCTACCCAGAGCAGTGAAATGTCAAAGTATTTCTTTGAGTAATTTGGGAATGAGGAGTGGAGAGCATTGGGGCTGCTATTCTAATTGTCTAGAAAACCATCCTATGAAATCACCTCTTTATTTTTCCATTGTAGTCAAAATACTTGGGTTTGGAAGAAAAGTTGAGTATTGCTGATAAACTCTGAACATTACTGCATTTTCATCTTCGGTTACCAGATGGTGAAATACCTAGTTGACCCCACTGTTTTGCAACCACTTCTTTCTACTCTAGTGAAACCACATACAACACCTGTCTGCAGGGGGCAATACTACAGTCTTTACATTCTTCTATGAGCATGAGCACTTGTCTTTGTGGTCTCCCCTCTAAGAACCACAGGGAAGCAGCATGACGCTGGAACTAGGAGTTTTATGTTCTAATAGTAACTCTGTCACAATGTACTTTATGCTCCAAGCGAGTTACCTGACAGTTCTCCCTGGTAGGATAAGATGAGGGGGCATGTGAGCTCTGATCTGTGTTCGTACCTGACGTTCACCCTGTCTTCATGGAGCTGTTTACTAAGAAAAAGAAGCAGCACATATAAAGCCCTTTGGGTAACCCTTGGTGTGCAGTTAGCACTCCACAGTGTTTCCTTTTTCTTCTAAGACACAGGCTTAGGATTTCTATGTTACTATTCATTACAATCATAAGGCATGTCATTTAGCTAACTCACAGTATCCTGTGCCTTTCTGTGTGCAGGTACATTTGCTGTGCCCTGATAGTTCAGAGTCCAGTAGTGGGAGAGATATTTAGGCAAAAGATGGTACAGATAGGCAAAGAAGGAGGCTGACGCCCAGCAATTCACCTGATTCTACATCCCGCTTTATCTTCTGCCTATAAGGTATTATATTTCCTTAGAATTCATTTAAATCAGGTGTAGGAACAAACCCTGGCCTTGTTTGCAAATTATATGGCCTATTTATTTTTATTTTGCCTCATAGACTGCTCCCATCATATTGATATAACAGGCAGATGCTGAAACATTTGAAACAGGAGCATCTACCTGTGAGGTGTGGTTGTTCATTGCATGCCAAGGTTTGATGAATGAATGAATGAATGAATGAATGAATGAATGAATGCATGTGTTGTTGACCAACTTTTTAGTTCCTTTTTAAATGACAGTAAGACAGTTCAGAATTCTTATTTCCAGCAATGATTTTATTTAATTAAAACTAATTTTTAGGTGTCTATTTTCTGAATAAGAGAGTGACTTTGTTTCACATTGTTACAGTGTATCCATTTACTTTTTGGTCACCATAAACATAGGAATTTTCTGTGTGTAAATATTATCTTTAAGAGCTTAAAGGATTTCTAAAGAAAGGGTAATTTTATCATCTACTTTATAATTCTTGTATATGATTAAAGGCAGCATTAGGTAGAGGAAATGAAAATGTACTGCGGGGGCGGGAAATTGGATTCTAGCCATAGCTCCATCACCTATAAATTCCTTTAAATCCTAGCTTCTCTGGAGATAAAGTGGAAGAAAACCCCCCCTCCTGCTCAATAACCTCACCTAATTTTTATGAGAATCAAATTAAAAATATGTGCAAATACTTTGAAAACTATAAAGAACTGCCTAGCTATATAATTATTATCATTAGCAAAAAATAAATTTAAAAAAACCACTGCACAAGGGAGATTCATCAGTTGTATGCCGTAGGTACAGGATTTAGTTTTCTATACATAAATGTGACCCTGCCATTGAATATTATTATTATTTCTGTTATGAGACCGTGTTATAAAGCTGTAGTATATTTATATTTATTCCAGAAATTGAATTATGAGATAATTAACAGAACAAATATATTCCAAAGGCAACATTAATAAAAGAGACAGAATATTTTTAGAACAAATGAGCAACTCTTTACTAGAGTTCTGTTTATGTCTAACTAGTGACATGGTAACCACATGCCAAGGAGGAGTGATCTGCGCTCCATGCTGGGTCCTCAGTGTAGATGGCATCTGTTCCCACTTCTGGCTAATGGAAAGATGTCAACAAAATTGAATTCCAGTGGGCTTTGCTTTGGCTAGCTACAAACAAAAGCATTCAACCTAGACCATAATACTTGAGTGACCATCCATTCAGCAAATATTGGCTGTCAAGTGTATTCCAGATTGAATTTAGGAACTAGGCACTCAAAAATAACATACACACAGCCTTTTCCAGCCAGGAAAGCTGTCTACCAGGGGAAAGTGGATGAGTAACATGTAAACAAATGAGAACTACATGGTGCAGCAGACACCGTGTGGAGGGGGGTGTGGGAATGGTAAGGACAGTGTTGCTGGCGCAGTCTGAGTCCTGATAAAATTTGTCCAGGAAAGTGCAGCAAGTTACCTGGAAAGGAAGGAAGAGGAGGTCATTGTAGACTGAGGGAGCATCGGGGAGCTCATTCACAGAATGATACAAATTCAGAAGACTCAGTGGGACATGGGACCTGGGAGGAAAGCAGGAACAGGGTCACAGGGGAGGCTTTCTGTGCAATGTTAAGTAAGGGCTGGGAACTTTGTCCTACAGTAGATCCTACACTGTAGGGAAAACGGGGCCACCAATGGATGGATTTTGACCAGTGAGATTTAGTAGAAAATTAACTTCCACTGGAGTCTGACAAGTAAACTAAAATGACAAATGAGTAGAGCCAGGATCTGTTATTGTAGCCCCTGACATAAATGTATTATGAAGATAGTGAAGAGAGTGTGTATGGTCAAGGGTGAATTCACACAGGCTCCAGAGCCAGGTTGCTCCCTCTCAAAGCCTGACTCAGTTCCTCCACATGACTGTGTGTCATTCAAATGTACCATGCCTCAGTTTCTCCACCTCTAATATAGAGTTAATAGGTATTGGAATACCTCAATTAGTAAACACAAAGATTTTCTAAATAGTGTGTAAATAAGTAAATAAAAACACAAAGAGCAGTGGCTAAACACATAAGTGCTTGTTATGGATTCCCAAAATTTATGTGTTGAAGCCAAAATCCCCAGTGTGGCAATGTGTGGAGATGGGGCTTCTAAGGAGATAATTAAGGTTAAATGAGATCATAGGGTGAAGCTCTGATCCAGTTGCACCAGTGTCCTATGAAAAGAGGAACAGACCAGAGATCTTTTTCTCTACACATGTACACAGAGGAAAGATCAGGTCTGTAAGCCAGAAAGAGAGGCCTCACCAGAACCCAAACCTGGAAAGCACCTTTATCTTGGACTTCTAGCTTCCAACTGTGAGAAATAAATTTTTGTTCAACACCCAGCCTGTGGTATTTTTTTTTTACAGCAGTCCAAACAAACTAATACAAAGCTATGTTAAGTTATATCAGCTATTACTAAGGCAACCAAATCAGAAATGGAGAAAAGAGGCTGGAGATAACCTCAAAAACTCAATTTTCATATAAATGAAAAAAAAAAAAAAGAGAAACCTTGTTGGAAACTAGCCCACCTATTAATATTATGACCTTGGGAATGTCAACTGTGCCTTCCTCAATGATCCTTAAGCCTCTGTCAAATATCAGATTCTGTAACATCTTTATTCACTTATATATTATTTATAAAACTCATATATTAAATCCTTCATTTTCATCAAAGTAATTGGTGTTTATCATATCTGTAGCAAATCTCAAACACTAGCCAATTTAGCAGTAAATACCAGAAGCTAGAATAATTAAATAAGTGTTTTACGTGTAAACCTTACTTTTTATGGAAATCATTCCAGATGTCTTAATACCTACTTAAATAGTAAAATCCATCATATTTTCATAACTAAAATATTTTGAGATTATTGCTGATATAACTGGTCAGTCTCTCAGCCAACACTTTTTAGCACCCACTGTGAGCTGGTAGCCAATAAAATGTGCATCAAATTCTTGGGACTTTTATTCAATCCAGATAAAAGTTTATTCATTCCCAATTTTGTTCTCTTAAAAAAGTAAACTCTCCAATGGGCACCAACAATGACAACCTGGTTTTACACAGGTGCTGATGCATTGTTAGGATTCTCAACAAGCATCCTCTATGATGTTAGTGTGACACTGCTTGTGCAACAGGTATGTATACCTCCTTGAATAATTTCAAGCCAGAAGGAAATTGGGTTGGATATATATGACTTCCAGATACATCTCATAGCTCTATGGCAGTGTTCCAGAAAACCTTTCTAAGTACGGTGTATTCTCACTTGCTCCTTTCTCATCTCCCACCCAATCTGGATCTCTGTGAAGTAAGTTTGAGTTTTCTTGGCATGCCATCCTAGTATTGTGAGATGAATTGTAGAATAACAAAGAAATCCACATTTCCAATAATTGTGTCACAGACTCCATAAGTTCAAAATACCTTGGAGCCGTTGAGACCTCAGTGCTACCCTGAGGAGGAATGTCTTCTGTAGCAATACTACTTCTCACCAAGCCCTACCGGAACAACTCGGTGATGGCTTCACATGCTTCCAGAGGCCCACAGGACATCCACCCCCTCTTCTTGATAAAATCTTTTTCAAAATATTGAGGACTATATCTTCTGTGACATTTTCTTCCCCAAACCAAGGATTTCCAGATCCCTTTAGTAATTCTAGTATTTTTACATATTTTGTTACTAATATTTTTCTTAAATGTAGTCTCTTAATCAAGAATATCAGATGTAAATGATGGAAACCAAATTCAAGTAGATAAAAGTAAAGCCAAACAAAACCCAGGGTGGGAGTTACATTAATTCATGAAGCTACAGAATCCAAGGGTGAAATAGCCATGAGTAAATCTAAGTGTTTAGATGTCAATAAGAATTGATCAACCTTAGTATTTCCTTCTTCTGAGTAGATTGATTCTCAGGCAGGCTACCTCCAAGTAGTAAAATGATGGTGTCCTTGAGCTTCAGACAGGCATTTGGCAGCCTCAGGAGAGAGCTCACCCCTGAGAATTCCAGCAAAGGTCCTGAGATTTAGTTGAATTGCAATGGATTGGGTCATTTGCCCAAGAGAATGAGGGCTGGGTTGAATGCCTATTCTTGGAAATGAATTGGAATAAATTCCTTCCAAAGCACATGGAGTGGAAGTTAAGAAGGAGCAGTTCTAAGTGCTAAAGAAGGGCGGATGAATGTTAAAAAGGCAAAAGCAACAAATGTCCACCAAACACTGTATTGCAAATCTGATCTCATGTCTGGGTAGTCACCTTGACAAGTGTACAACAGGGAAGCATTAATGACACTCACCATGGTGGCAACTCCCTCAGAATTTGAACTCCACCAATCCCAATTACCTTGTAGTCATGAAAACTACTAACTTGACAAAGAACTAACCTCTTATATTCCTTTGGAAAGAATTGTATACAAGTGATGAATAATAAAACTGGTAAAAACGGAAGGGCCATGAAGGGGCTGCTGTCATCTGTGTCCCTGTGTAATATTTTTTATCCTAACTTAGAGGCTTTGAAAATATGAGTTTTATCACTTATTCGATTGTCTGGCATTCAACAATATCTTTAAACATATTTTATTTAAAAACATTTTAGATACTTGATAATAATATTTAATTATATTTTATCTACTTGTTTAGTTTTTAATGGTTCCCTTCTTTCTTGGGCCCTGTGTTCTTGTTTTCTTTCCCGTTACTTTGGAGGACATAATTATTTCTGAAGGTCTTATCCATGCAAGGTATTATGGGAAAGTTAACTTTCAGCCTATGTGTATTATTGTTGATTTTATTTTCAGGTAGCGTAGCCATGGACACAAAAAGAAAATGAAACATACCCAAATATCAACCTCTATTGGCAAAGAGAAAAGTTCATGGGAGGACAGTTAGTTCTGATCATGCAAATACTAGAGGCAAATTTGCGAACCTGAGCCATTGTGGGACATTTACCATACTTTAAAAGTTGGAAGATTCAAAGTTTGAAGTAACAGAGATTGAGGCTAAATTGAGTTTACCTGTCTATTATCTTAATGAAAGGATTTGCTGAATAAGGCAAAGAAAATTTAAGCCAGTGAAATATTTCAACTATTTTGAGAACAAACTGTTTTCTATCACACGATGCTATAGATGACCCATTTAGAAATAATTGAAAAGCTATGTAGGAATAACCTCTGTCTTTTCTTAAAATGTGAATAAGGAATCTCTTTGTCCCTAGGTTTCAAAATACATCTTTAGTTTGTTCTTACCTGGTGTATGAGGTGACAAAGTTCTTCATCCAAGCAGCTTCTGAAAATAGAATTTTCCTACTGATGGGGTTACTCCAGGCACACTCAGAGCAGAACGTCCCAAAGTTTATAGGGTGGCACTTGGTGAGCTTGTTAGATGGTGATTAATGGACCTGTTAGAGGTCCACAGTATTGATTATAAGTTACTCTAGTGCTAATAATGCCCAAGGAAACAGCACAGTATTGAAAATACTGTTCTCTGATCTTCCAGAGACTTTATTTTCTCTCTTTATCTTAACTTTCCCTCTCACTCCTATACTCCATTTGCTTCTTCTACCATCCCTAATAGCATTTAAGATAATACGGAGCAGAGTGAATATAGTATCCATTTTATGTATTGTATACATTTTATATCACCTGCTCTTATTTTAAACTTCAGTTTAATTTAATATTTAAGAGCAGTAAAAAAAAAACACACACACAACTGTATGTGTTTGTATCTTTGCTAATTTTTCTTTTGTGGGTTAGTATTTTCAGGATGAACAAGTTTCTTAAGATCACCATCATCCTTCCCTTAGACTGGTTCCATTTACTGTACTGTATATGTCTGAAAATAGTAACAATTTTATTTAAATAACTTATCATTCAGGCCTCAGATAAACTCAGGCTGGCCACCTTTATTAACCTCTAGCAGCATGATCAATTTTATGGCAGAGACAGAATACAATTTATCACATTATTAAAATCTCCCCTAAAATAATCTGAATCAGAACTCAATGACTAAAGAAAACACTAACTGAAACTAGAACAATTTTCAGATGTTCTTCAAAGCTATAAAATTCTTTCTTAGAAGGAAATCTTACCCATAATTATATAAGTTACACAGAGGGAGGAGTTAATGCTGATTGAAGTGGGGGTGCCCTGGACCCCACCAACTCTTTTTTCTACCCTACCTGTCCCTTTCCTCCATGCAGATCCCCAAATAATCCCCCAGACACCACCTTGGGACACCAGAGAGTCCTGGAAAACAGTTTATAAACAACTTCGTAGAGTTAGGTGGTTGGATGTTAAACACTGTGATATTGAGAAATGTCACCTGAGCCTAAACTTTGCCTTCAGATCATTCAAAGGATAGACTCACACAGAAATTTGAACCTGGGTGATACATGAAAAGTTCACTCCAGCTTCTAGTGAACAGTGCACCTTTGGGCTCAATTCCTGAGATTATGGTTGGCTACATTCTAGAGCCTTGAAACTGCACTTAAATAAGTACTTGAATTGACACTGGGCATGTATGACCAATGCCACATTCTAAGAGAAACATAGGCTTAATATTTCTCCTTATCTGGTCCTTCTGAATAACTTCCTCCTTCAAAGAGAGCATCTCTAGCTTCTCTTTTCCTTTTCTTTCTAAATTTTTGCTTAGTAGTATTTTTCCTTGATTCACCACTCACCCCAGCATACAGATACACACAGACACACACACACACACACACACCCCCACTAAGAGCTGTCCCAGCACAGACCAGCATAACAATTTCAGTCTACTGCTAAACACTGCAAACCATATGTAAGTAAAAAACGTAATAACTGAGGGGGTTCCATATCATCACCCTAAGCCTGCTTAGATGGCACCCATAATTATTAATTACTTGGCATGATGGTACAGCATCCTTTCTCATAATCTAGCAGGTTTGAATTTACACAAACTTTCCTCAAAGAATTTGCTTATATCTTCAGTGACAAACAAATATGAAATGGCAATCCAACAGTTGTCCAAAGAAAAACTGGTTAAAATCTTGTCAGCTTTCTGCTGTCAGATGAACCTCTGCCAAAAAGACTTCAAGTTTCAAGTTCCGGCAGGAAAAGTTGTTCTTGAATGCATATTTAACTGCATCCCACAGACCCCAAAGGAATACCAATTAATGTCTATGGGAGAGTGATTTGGGTCTGTAAGGTAGACATTTGGTACAGGCCTAGTGAATTATTTTGAGTTGTTGATGTCCTAAGGATCCACAAGACTTTCTCTTTGAAATCATGATATGATTTTAATACTGCAATGGGTGTTTCTTAAAAAGAAATGTAAAAAAGTTTTAAAAAAATTTCCTACTATATTGGAACATTCTTGTTAAGCAGTAAAAATCAGCCTATTTACAGATATTGGTTCCAATTGTATTATATTTCAATCTCTTTTGAATAGGTAGAATTAAGTGTCAGAAACTTTGCTCCCGATCTTTGCTTGGTACAATTGGGTCCAATATAGCTTTTTTTCCCCCTAAAGACTATTTTTTGAGAGCAATTTTAGGTTTATAGCAAAATTGAGAAGAATGTACAGAGATTTCCCATATACCGTCTGCTTCCACGCATGCACAACCTCCCCCATTATTAACATCACACACCAGGTGGTACATTTGTTACAATTGATGAACCTACATGGAGACATCATAATTACCAAAAATCCATAGTTTACATTAGGGATGCCTCTTGGTGTTGTACATTCTATGAGTTTAAACAAATGTATAATGATATGTATTCATCATTATAGTGTCATACAGGATAGTTTCACTGCCCTAAAATGCCTCTGTGCTCCACCTAGTCATCCCTCTCCCTGCCCACCTCCTGTCAATCACTGACCTTTTCACTATCTCAGTTTTGCCTTTTTCAGAATGTCATGTACTTGGAATCATACAGTATGTGACCTTTTCAGATTGACCTCTTTCACTTAGTAATATGCATATAAGTTTCCTCCATCTCTTTTCATGGCTTGATAGTTCACTCTTTTTAGTGTTGAATAATATTCCACTGTCTGGGTGGACCACAATTTATTTATCCATTCACCTGCTGAAGGACATCCTGGTTGCTTCCAAGATTTGGCAATTATGAATAAAGCTGCTATAAAAGTAGTGCGCAGATTTTTGTGTGGATATAATTTTTCAACTCCTTTGGGTAATGTCAAGGAGTGCAATTGCTGAAGAGCATAGTAATAGTATGTTTAGTTTAATATTAAATCACCAAACCGCCTTCCAGAGCAACTGCACCATTTTGCATTCCATGTGGTTTTCTTCATCTAAACCGAAACTAACACTTGCTCTCTGGGTTCTTGGACCCAAATGCTGCTCTCCACTCTGTCTGTGGCAGTGTCTCAGGCTGTGTGTTAATATGCAGACCATTATCCCTTTGCCCATGAGATAGGCCAGCAAGGATCGATATGTCTTTGTGTGCCCCGAGGACGTCTGCAGCCCCACCTTAGTCAGTCCCTGTGACAGTGCCTCATGCTGTAAGGTAGCTTCTCCTTTTGTTTTCCCGTGCCCCTTTTGCAAAAGAAAGGAGTGGAAAAGATTAAAATGCTTCATTGCTTGACTCCACTACCTGCAGAATGGCTGACACAGGCAGAATACAAAGCACAGCTGCCAGGTCACTGCCTCTCAGCAGGTAAGTATTGATGAGTCCTAACTTACAACCTGAAGCCTACAAGAAGGAAAAAGGAGAGGAGGAAAGCACCATTTATCTTGATCTGTTTCTTCATGGTTCTCTCCTCAACTCCATCACTATTATTATTCCTAATGTGATTAGCCCTCTGCACTTGGTTTAGATGTTCAGGGTAATAGCAATGGGGATGCGAGCTTGCTAAAGGCAGTGGCCTCAGCTGGCACCCCAATCTCTTAATTATACACCCAGCGTTTCTGAGACAAAAGCCCGTTTCACTGCAGAAGCAACGTGCTTGACATTTTACCATGGACAGGGTGCTCTTTATGTCTCCTTTGTGAGGCCAGGCCTCCTTAATTATAGTTTTCTTAAAACTTTCTGCATGTTAAGATCCTCCTTATGGAAAGGTTACAAGTGGCAACCACCTTGTGATTTTTCTCTTGAGAGTTATCATTCTGATTTAAAGTTTAGAGCAAATAAAATCAGGGTGACAACAATAAGTGGAGGCCTGTGGTGTCCAGCATCCCCTCCTCCACTTTCTGGTCCTTAATGGCAATTTCCATGGGGAGTGTTGGCACCTGCAGACTCATCAGTGGTCCAGGTAAAAGCACTTTTAGCCTGCTTGTTATATAACCTGACCAGATTTACTGTGTTTATCATAAAAAAAGTTTGAGGATGCTGCTATATTTCTGTTTTCTTTTAAAGTAAAGACAAGAAATGGATATGTGCCTTTAAAACAGTCTTTTTCCACATCCGAAGTGATTTTGATGTTGTGGGGCAGAGATCATCAGAAGTGAGGGGCTGCTTTCAGAGAACAGTCTCCAGGGACATTCATAGAAATTGTATTCACGATTAGAATTCTGGTTCAGGATATCGTTTTGTCAAAAGGCACCCAGGTTACCAGACAACCAAGTCCTTGGCATTATCATGGCTTCAAAATGTTAACATGGGCTGGAACATGTGACAGCAAAGTTGCCATTGATGATGACAGTGATACAGACTTTGGAACTAACTCAGAATTCTTGGCAAACAAATTGAAAGCTGTGTTCAAAGCCTGAGAGCTGTAATGCATTCACGGAAACCAGTAAGTGGTTTCTCAACTCTGCCTGTAGATAAATCCCTGAAGATTCCAGAATTTAGGCCTTGAAGCACTCACATTTCCAGTTAACCTCAGATAACAATTCTAGAAGGGTGGGCTGTGGCAGGAGGGCAGGGATTTATAACAAAATTTAGATTGCACTTTGGGTGTGAAAAATGGGGTATCCCATATGACTACAATTTATTCCTAAGTATGCACACATGGTTGGTAGTTAGAGATATTTTATGATGCTTGCACATTTGTCATCCCTGAACAGAGCTGAATCTGCAAGGCAAGGCACTGAATGGCCAATCATAAATTATTACTCACAGTCACTTACTTATTGTCTCGGTCCATTTGGGCAGCCATAACAGAACTCCACAGACTGGGTGGCTTATAAACAACAGACATTTATTTCTCACAGTCTGGAGGCTGAAAGTCCAAGATCAAGTACTGACTTCCTGCTTCCTGGTTCATAGACAGTGTCTCCTCCCTGTGTCCTCACATGGTGGTGGTGGGGGTGGGTAAGGGAGCTTTCTGGGGTCTCTTTTAATAAGGACACTAATCCCATCATGAGGGCTCTACCCTCATGTCCTCATCATCCTCCAAAGGCCTACCTTGTTATATCAACAAACTGGGGGTGAGGTATCAACATGGAAATTTGGGGGAACACAAACATGTAGTCCATAACACTAATACATTCACTAAAGAATAGATGTTAGTAGAAGTCATGTCTATTTTGAACCTTAGTTAGTGAGTGACATCTGGGTGAAAAGCTGTTCAGCACTGTGTGCCTGCCCTGGGCTGGGTTCCACGGAAGCCAACACTGAATGGTATTCTGAGTGCAGCGTGAGTGTTAAGTCTCAACACCTGTGAAGGGATGAGTGGGACAAACTGCCACATGTCCTGCATTGGGACAGAATGGCCAGCAGGGGCTGCCTGCAGACCATACTCCTTCTTAAAAGGGCAGTGGGGGGCCCATTTCTGTGTGCCTCACAATAAATAAGAACCAGTCAAGCAGAAGGTCAGGAGATGCTCAGCTGGGGACAGTCCACTTGCTGGGGCAGATGAGGAGTTTACTCAGGCAAGGCAGAAGACCGGGGAGAAGGGATTTGACATACCTATAAGGCAGGAGTAGGATTAGACTCAGAGCCTATTCCAGGCAGAGTACAGGACCTCAGCAAAAGATAGACGTATGGATTTCACTTAGGACACTTAGAAAAACCTAAGTATTCAGACAGGCTCACACATGCTTGCATGTTGGGGGTTGGGGGTGGAAGGGTTTGAGGACTTGACTAGCAGAGAGAGATGTCTGGAACCTGTTGTAGGTCATTGGGGGTTCTGGGAGGTTCTGCACAGCAGAGTCCATGAGTAAGTGTTACATTAGCAGATGGCAAAGGCAATGCTGGTAGTTAGAATGTAAAGGAAACACATGTGACTTGAAATCATACAGCACATGGATTTATGTTCTGTGACACCAGGGCATCCCTTAGCAGTTCTGAGTCTTCGTTCTTCCATCTGTAAATGACACTACTAGGACCTACCTGAGCTCATAGTTTCTCAACATCAAAGTGGCCTCCAAATGGGCACTTGTACGACAGGTGGATTGGTGCAGGCAGGGCTGTGCTGGCCTTACTGCAGAAAGCCAAGCGCACAGTAGGCACTCACTCATCTATGGAACATGAACCGCTACACTGAGAGGTGAAGAGGAAAGATTTTGAATTGTTAAGAAGTGAGATAGCCAAACCCTAGTCCAGGAGGGAATGGTAAAGTTGAAAGCGAGGAAGAGTGAAAGAAGGAAGAGTATACATGAAGTGACCCCCCCACAGGATAAAGGGGGTAGGTGGGAGCCATTGTAGTCACTCACCTTGACAAGGTTGTGACCACTCTAACTGCCTAAAACTAGGTGCTCTGAGCCAGTG
Source organism: Miniopterus natalensis (assembly GCF_054644295.1). Lineage (NCBI taxonomy): Eukaryota > Metazoa > Chordata > Mammalia > Chiroptera > Miniopteridae > Miniopterus > Miniopterus natalensis. The sequence continues at coordinate 132,303,278 of NC_142081.1, forward strand.
CACCTGTCCTGGTTCTGGCAAAATCCTCTGTTGTTTCTGCCTAACTAATCCTGCCATAATCTTGTCACAGAGCCTGGAGAATCAAAAGGATATTGGTCACATTGGCACAAATTAGGGTTCTGAGCAGTGAGCCAGGGCTTCATGGGCTGTAATAGTTTAGTTTCAGGTAGGTTGATTTTTGTGATACTTCTGGAAATTTAGGCTTGAATCTCTCAAGAGACTTGACACCTCTCTGCAGATTGAAGTCTGAAGACTCAATGGACTCACCATCCAGGTGTTCCTGCTTCCAAATGGTTACCATTCATCCTGGGCCAAATTTGACCTCTCCATGCCCAGTACCATTACGCTGGTTCAGAGCCTCAATGTTTTCCCCTGGACTTCTATAACTGATGCATATGTTTTTTCCCTGCCTCCAGTCTTACTCCCCTGCAGCCATTCTCCACTTCACTACCAAAGTGACTTCTCTACATCATGTGATGATGTGTCTCCCTGGTAAAAACCACCACAGGATTTTCATCGCTCTCTAACCGAATCTCCCACCACTGCCTTCCTCAAACCTGAAGTTTCTACCATGCTGACTCGCTCACCCTCTCCAGTGTCCCAGCTGGTATGGACCACAGCTCCCTGATGAGAGGGAATTTCCCCTTCTTCCCTGGGTAACTGCTCTTCACACCTTGGTCCTCAGTTAATTGTCACTTCCTCTAGGAAGCTTTCCTCCCCAACCCGTTAAGTCTCTCTCATGCAGGCTCATGTTTTTGGCAAAGCACTTTAGTACTGGCTGTACTAGTGCCTGGTTGCTGCTCTACCCCACCCAACACACAGGGCCAGGCAGGCAGCTTGGATCTACAGGTCACCAGGTGCAGGATGCCAGGGAGGGACAGAAACTTTGCAGACTGGAAAGAATCCACCCGTTTACACAGAGCCAAGTTAAAAAAAAATACACACACACACAAAAACAAAAAACTAAACTAAACTAAAACACAAAGACACAGTGGCATTAAAGAAGCCTTGTGGGTGGAATAGTTTGATCCATTGGTCACAAGCTTTGACCATGAACCAAGCAGGGGCTTTTGAAGGCAGATACTAGAGAAAGAAATGCGTGTTCTCAAATGAACAAGGAAACCAGCATGCACTATCAAAACATAAAAGCTAAAGGGATACAAAAAGGACATTATCCCAATTTTTAAAAATGCAAAAGAAGACTAGGAGACAAAGGGAAACTGGTATCTAGCAGCTTTGTAATTAGCAAAAAGGGAAGACATTCACACTGAAAAGTTGACCAAAATTGCTAAGGAAGTTTCAAAAAGGAGGAAATTTGAAGAGAAAACAAGTTAAAATGGCCTGCTAGGAAAGCATGGATTATTTGATATTTACGTATGTTATATATTTAATAAATTTTATATATTTTATATACATAATATTTTATACATTCATGTTTTTACCAATAAAAATAATGCATTCTCATTACAATAAGTTTAAACCAAGAAGCAAGAAGAAAAAAGTCACTGATTTCCTTCTCTCCAAGGGCACGGAGCACTTCAGAGCGTGGAGGGGGAAGCAGCCAGGCTGCCAGAGGACTGACAGCGCCCTGTGGGTGAGAGGAGGGAGGCGCAGCACACAGAGGTGGCTCTTACAAGAAATTCGATGGCAAGAAAGAAGAAACACATCAAGGCATTAGCTGTGGCTGGAAGTGGACATGGGGAATTAAAGAACATCTGAAGTGAACTTGTCAGAAGAAAGGGAGAGATGAAGGATGTCAGAGGGAGAGTCAAGGGTGCAAATAAGGAACGATGTTTGAGTTAATGCAGAATCAAGAACCTTAGCAAAATATTTTCTAGTCACTGATGTAATAATGATTCAGGCAATGATCATCATGGATGCTAAAACCATGGGTGAAAGGGTGACAGTGAAACAAAATATCAGCATCGTCTCAAACTGTCACCACCCTCCTTACTTGTAAATGACAGAGCAAAGGTCCCTTAGGATGCAGAACAGACAGCTGCCCGGCCACCATCCCTTGACTCTCCCGGCCACCGTCCATTATGTTACCAAGAGGACAACAAACTGGCATGTTCCTTTGGGTGGAGGAATTGAGAAGAAGATACTACAGACTATTATTCCTACAAACTTTTAACCTGGCCCGGGGGGACATGGCTCAGCGGTTGAGCATCGACCTAGGATCCAGGAGATCGCAGTTCAATTCCTGATCAGGGCACATGCCCGGTTTGCTGGTTGAATCCCCGGTAGGAGGCAGCCGATCAATGACTCTCTCATCATTGATGTTTCTATCTCTCCCTTCCTCTCTCTCTGAAATCAATAAAGATATATTTTTAAACAGAAAAAAGAAAAACATTTTACCTGAATCTGATCATGAGAAAATAGAAAAGTTCATTCTATCAGACATCCTACAAAACAACTGGCTTGTACAGAAAGAAAAAAAAAGAGTGTAGTCTACATTAAAGGAGACTAAAGAGACACAAAGGAGTGAGTGGGTGCTGGGTGGAGGGGAAAACAGCCCTCAAGGCAAAGGCTGGTGTAATTGGGAAATTGGAACATGAACCATATACTAGGTACTGTCACAGTGCTGGTGTTAAATTGTGGAAATACCTTGTGGTGAGGTAAGAGAATGCTATTACATGCTGGAATGAATATCTCAGCAGGAGAAAAATAAATATTTTATCTATATATATAGAGAGAAATCATGTGGGAAATGTTAGCTATTGGTCAACCTAATGAATGGGTTTTTGTTATGTTATTCCTTCAGTTTTTCCATAGGTTTGAAAATTTCAAAATAAAAAATTGAAAAAAATAAGAAATCTGGAAAAGGGGAAAGAAAATTTTTCTATGAGGGGAGAAGAAAGGGGAACCAGGTGGTAGATAAACTTGCATTAGTCCATCTATTATTTGCTAAGGGCTGCATTTTGTTTTTTACATAAGCTACCTCATTAAACCCTCCTAACACATTTCCAGGGTAGATGCTATTACTCTCACTTTACATATGAAGAAACAGAAACTTGACAATTATGTACTGCAGCCCATCCTGAGAGCTAGTAATAGCAGCGTGTAGGCTGAAATTTGGTTCCACCTGACTCAGCACCACACTCTTCTCTTGAATTGAAGCTGACCTCTGTTAGTTAGGGCTCAGTGACAAATAACACCCTGTTTGGTTTAAGCAGAGGGAGTTAAGCAGTAAGGAATTAGCTGATCTGCTGGATAGTTGGCAGGACAGAGGAGGAGACTTTAGGCTGAGCTTCTAGGAATGATTGCTAGAGTATCACCCACAGAACCTGCCTGCCAGGAGAGCTGCTATCTCAGCCATAATCAAGAGGACGAGGGACCTTAGCTCAGGGCCTCATGATCTTTGCTGAAATCCACACGAGCACTCAGATACCCTCAGCTTGAGTATGGCTCCTATTTCACATGTTTGCTGCAGAAACACCAGAAACAGCAGAAACTTGGACTATATGTCACAGCTTCTCTCCCACCTTCAGAATATCCTGTGGGCACATCTGTGGGAAGCAGGACCATGTGTGCATCTCTGAATGGGGTTTTGAAGTGCAATCTTCACCTTTCTAGCCTTGACTATTGAAGAAAATGTGCTGTGCGGAGGTGTAGAGGAATTGAGGCTATTGACCTGTGGGCCGCATTTCCCACTGTTTTTGCTTAAGTTACAGAGAAAATGGTGCAGTGAGGGAGGAGAGGTCTGAGGTCTTATAGAAGAGATTCAGTTGGTGTTCATTCAGAGAAACAGAAGCATGAACATATAAAATGTAAGCAAATATGTACATAAGTATTTGCTTATTTATGTTGGTGTTATAAGGTTTTTACCTTTCACCATGTGAGAGTTGGTCAAGCAATCTATAAGGTTTTCATGTCCCTGCCTGATAGTGGAGCTTGAAGGTCAGAGCTCAGGCATCAGGAAGGAAAGATGAAGGAAAAATGGAGAAGACAGGGGTAAGTGGAGAAGTGGAGAAGACCAAGTTGGAAACCACAAGGATGAGCCATAGCCACAAGGAAGAGTGAAATCCATGTCCATCCTCGTGCTTGCTATGGGCATTGCCAGTATTCTGTGAAAGCTGGAGCCTGTCGCCTGGAGCTGAACACACACCTGGCCTAAGAGTGAGAGGAACAGAGGAGAAACTGGGGAAAGTGGGGCTTCTCCATGCCATTAAGTTGAGCCTGCAAATCAGGGACAATGTATGGGAACTACAAATGGGCCACTGCTTCCCTCCCCTCTGAATCCCACACAGGAGTCTCCCAGGTGGCCCACCCTAACCAGGAACAGACAGGGAAGGGAAATCTAGGGAGTGTAGCTGAGACTGGACTAGGGGGCACTTCAGGCAGCCAACAGAGTTGACTGTGACCTACTCATGAAAAAAGGGGAGCATGGGTGAATAGCAGTTCAGGAATAACTAACCTGGAGCTGACTGGCAGCATCAGGGCCATTAGGACCCATCTCTGAGCTTTCTACTCAACCCTACTTAGTACATGGGGGTAGTTATTTTCAAGGCCACTCCATGGTCTGAAAAGGTTGTTAGAAAGCACTGACCCTCTTTTATATTCCTACGGGATGTAGGAGGAAGCGGGTAGGGTATACACAGTAGTGCCCATCCCAGTTGAATGGGACACCTTTAACAAATTTTCTAGAAGGTGCCCCCAGCTGACTTTCTCTTACACCTTTTGAGTCACTGTTACTTATGGTGACCACATACTTTAATTGTTTCAAATGGGACACTTTTGAAAAGAAAAGAAGATATTGTTGATAATTATGACAGTTCGTCAGGCTGAAAAAGATACTATTATAGGTGAACCAGAAACTATGGCTAACACCACCCCTTAGAAGGTGGGAAATGTAGTCTTAGAGTTGAGCGCTTTGTCACCCCAATACACCATGCGCTTTATGAGTAAAGGAGGAGGGGGACTAGCCATTGGATAGGCTACTGGCAGTCCTGCCACAAAGCCCACATCCAGCAGTGTGTTTCCTTGATGACCGAAAGTCAGCTACTTAATATATTTAATTTGTACTGTCTCTATTTTCCTGTTAAAGAAACAGCACAGTCGTTCCTTAACACTTTAGTCTGAGTTATTAGGGCAGAGCATTGTCTTCTGCTTGGTAGCAGGCATGAGGCTATTCTGAAAATGTGGGGTTTACAGGGATCAAAAAGACTGAGGAGTTTCCTCTGTTATGTACTCGTGGTGCGGGTAGAAGGAGACCTTGGCAAGGGATGTACTAAGGGAGGAAACGACTGGCAGTGTTACCTACTCATGTACTTACAAACCTCCCAGATGATGTTCTGGGGAGAAGGCTGAGGCTGCCAGTTTGGGACTAAGTTAATCTGACAGTTACAGCAGTACAGACATTTAGGATATTAGTCTAATAGGAGTGCCATGCAGAACATTGACAGTCATATTGGAAATAATGAATCAGTCTGCTGGATCTGTATCCAATTATAAATGATGATTTTCCACCTTGTCTTTCCTCCTTCTCATTAGGGTAAGTGAATGCCCTCCCGAGTGGACAGCTCAGTGTAAAAAGCGTGAAAGGCAGCATATAAAGTGCATCTTGGCCAAGGACAAGACTTAGAATGGTGGGGAATTCTCAGCTCCCAGGACTGGCAGCCCTGCTGAGAGCAGAGAGGAGACACTGTAAGAACTAAACTCTCAGTAGTCCAGCTCCTCACTCTAAGGGTATTTTTCTAACTAATTCAGTATTTAAATGACAGATTGAGGACAATCAGGCCCTACAGCTTCTGTGAGGTCAGTACAAAGCACCTAGCACCCAGCACCCATTGGACAAAACAATGAACCTGAATCTGACTGAGTCCTTAGCATGACTTACAGATTACGGGAGTACTAGGGAGGAGGGGCAATCAAGGTCACCACTAGTAAGCAGGCAGTCAAATAGAGTAAGGGGGGCTTCTCCAGACAGCTCACCTTGTTTCCTCCACACATCTATGCCATGAAAAGAAGGAAGGGAAGAGGAAGGGCACTGGTCTAAGTGAAAGAAACAAACCACGTCAGCCAGTCAACAGGTGGGCTTTATTGGACCTTAATTTGACAAAAAGCCCTTAAAAATATGTTTGAGACCATCCTTGAATTTGGAATATGGATTTTATGTTAGATATTACTAAGGAATTGTTCATTTTTGTTGGATTTGAAAACAACATTGTGTTTATATTAAAAAGTACTCTTTTAAGAGGCTCAAACTAAAGTATGTAAAATTAAATGATGATATCTGTGATTTGCTTAAAAATGCATCAGAAAAGAAAGAAGAAGAAAAAAAGGGGGTAGATTAAGCAAAGTATGGCCACATTTTGAGAAGTGCTGAATCTGGGTAAAGGTGTATGCAGATTCATTATACTATGTGTTCAAGTCCTGTATATTTCTGAAAGTTTTCATTAAAAAGTAAAAAATATAACTTTAATAAGAGCTACATGTCAATCATCTGGATTATGTGTGGTTTTAAAAAATATGTTTATATTGATTTTAGAGAGAGAAAGGGAGAGGGAGAGAAAAACATGGACTCTCTCTGTATACCCCCAACCGGGCATGGAACCCGCAATATGGGTATGTGCCCTGATCAGGAATCAAACCAGCAACCTTTAGGTGCATGGAATGACTCTCAACCAACTGAACCACACTGGCCAGGGCTAGATTATGTGCTTTATTAGCAATTTTGGAAGAACTATCTTGGTTACTGCTGGATTACTCTTACTGACTGTTTTTTATGGTCAGAATCACTGAGATGAACTTCCTGCAGGACTGTGGTAGGCAATTTTGTCATGAAGATATGCTTTCAAAAAAGCAAAATGACAGGGTTATACTATATTCTGAATGAGTATTTAAGTCCTAAGATTTTATATCTATGATTCAAGTACGGTTTGTCTTGCTGAACCAGGGCCAGTTCTGGCTATGTAGCTAGAGATACACCTTAAATTAAGGAGAGCTGAAAAGTCCACCGAAGAAATTGAGTGGTCAGAATGTGGGTGGCCTGACTCAATAAAATAATAGCATATCTATGTATATACTATATATATGTAAGTGCTTGTACAAACACACACGCACACACTCTAATGTTCTTACAGAAACTTGAGAGTTCCATCGGATGCTCAGTTAATGGATCACCTGGGCTTCTACCTACGCTTTTGCGAACACTAGCAGAAAATCACCCCTGCTCAGCTCTGTGGAGCTTTGGAGTCAGAACCCAGCAAGTTAAAATCTCTGTTCTGCTATGTCCTGGCCCAGTGGTCTGAATAATCTCTGACAAGCTAGGCCTCAGTTTTCTTCTCTGTAGTACAATTATGGTAATCCCACTGATTTGTCCTGTGAACAGTGGTGGTTTCACATACCTAACACACCCAAGGGAGTGCCTGCCCCAGGATGAGAATTCTCTACATCTAAGAGCTCTCAGACATGCCCCTCAATTTTAAAATCAATTTTATTGAGGTGTAGTTTGTGTAGTAAAATGCATCTATTGTCCCATCAAGATCTAGAACATTTCTACTGCCCCTCGAGGAGCCCTGTGCTCCTTTGTTCTTTCATCTTCAGTCTCACCTGGTTCCCAGCAACCACTTACCGGCAACCTGCCATTTTAGATGAGTTTACCCTTTTGTATCTGGCTTGTTTCACTTATTTAAGTGCATTGAGGTCCATCCATGTTATCAGGAGTTTGTTATTTATTTCCATCGCTGAAGAGTATCCCATTATATAGACATATATCACAATTTTTTTGTGCATTTACAAGTTGATGGATATTTGGGTGGTTTCTAGTTTGGGGTTGTTATGTCTGAGTAAGAATATGCTTAACTTAATATGATAAGTGTATGTCTCCTTTTATAGGAAATTCCTGAACTGTTTTCCATAGTGGCTGTACCATTTGTGTTCCAAATGTGGGAGAGGTTCAGCTGCCCACCCCCTCCCACCTGCATTTGTATCCTCAGGTTTTTTATTATTTGTTCGTTTGATAGATATTCTTATAAGTGAGCGGTATCCCATTGGGTTTGTCTAATGACTGATGGTGTTCAGCATATTTACCTGCTTCCTGCCACACCTGTGTCTTCTTGGTCTGAAGTATTTGATCAAATCTCTTGCCTTTTCTAAAAGTCATATATCTGTATTATAAATATTTTCTCCCAATCTGTGCTTGTGGTTTCATTGTCTTAATAATGCAAAGGTTTTAAGTTTTGATGAAATCCAACTTATCAGTTTTTAAATTTTATGGTTTATTCTCTTACATTCTACACATGCAGTCTTTGCCTATGATAGAGTCAGAACAAAGATTTTGAGTCAGATAGAGTCAGAACAAAGATTTTTCTCCTAGGTTTACTTTTTGAAGTTAATAACTTTAGATTTTATGTTTAGTCTTAGGGTTTATTTATGTATAATGTGAGATAAGAGTTGAGGTGTTTTTCATGTGATTATATAGTTGGACCAGCACAACTTGAAAATATCATCTTTCCCCATTAAATTAATTCAACACTTATGTCAAAAATCAGTAAGCTCTCCATTCTGTTTCATCATCCATTTATCATTCATTTCTATCTTTACATCAGTGTCACATTGTCTCGATTGTTATATCTTTATAGTAAGTCCAAAAATCAATCAGAGTAGGTCCTCCCACTTTGCTTTTTTTTTTTTTTTTTTCAAATCTGTTCTCTTTATAAATTTTAGATGAGGTGACTCCATTTCTACAAAAATTCCTGGTGGAAGTTTGATTAGAAATGTTTTGAATGTATAGATTAATTTGGGGGAGAATGAAAATCTTTAAAATATTGAGTTCTGTAATCCATGAACTTGGCATAGCTCTTCATTTATTTAAGTCCCCCTTAATTTTTCTAAGGAAATGTTTTATGGCTTTCAATGTGCAGTTCTTGTACATTTTTTGTTATATGTATTTTAAAACATTTCACTTTTTGATGTTATTGTTAATGCCATTAAAAAACCTTTATTTCAATTGTCTATTGCTAGTATATAGATATGCAAATAATTTTTGAATATTAACCTTCTGTCCTGTCACCTTGTAAAGTTATTTTTTAATTTGAGAACTTTTTAAAAGGACTTCTTAGAATTGTCTCTGTAAACAGTTATATCATCTGGAGTATAGGTTGTCATCACCAATGTGTTGTGTGACCACAACCAGACCATGTTGCCTTTCGGTGATAAAGGCAAACGTTTAAGAATTGAAATGGACTTTGGAGTGAATCTGTGTCTTTACCTGATAAATAATGATGATAACAGCAAGCAGGTATATAGCACTACCTGTTTGCTGAACATGATTCTTAGCACTCTACATGCTACCTGATTTATTTCTCACTTTGATTTTTTGAGACATTTCATATTTTTCTACTTTAGAGGTGAAAAAACAGGAGCACATAGAGATGAAGTTATTTGCCCCAAGTCACATTATTAGTATGTGATCAAGACAGGATTTGAACTTTACCTTGCAAAGATGTGTGACAGCTAATAAAGGACACAATGACTTAAGGGTTTGACAATACAGTAGTCTCTACTTATCCATGGGTTTTCTTTCAGTTACCCACAGTCAACTGGGGTCTGAAAATATTAAATTCCAGAAATAATTCATAAGTTATAAATTGCATGCCATTCTGAGTAGCATGATGAAATCCCCCTCTGTCCTGCCTGGTATGTGAATCATCCCTTTGTCCAGCACATCCATGCTGTATATGCTCCCCTCAAGTGGGTCACTTTGTAGCCGTTTCAGTTATCAGATTGTCTATAGGGGTATTACAGTGTTTGTGTTCAAGTAACCTTATTTTACGTAATAATGTCTCATTCATATCATTTCATCTCGCCATGTAGGCATTGCACCATCTCACATCATCAGAAGGATTTGTACAGTACAATAAGAAACTTTTGAGAGAGACCACATTTGTATAACTTTTATTATAGTATATTGTTATAATTGTTCTATTTTATTATTAGTTATTGTTGTTAATCTCTTACTATGCCTAATTTATCATAGGTATATATGATTAGGAAAAACAATGTATATAGGGTGTGGTACTATCCACAGTTTCAGGCATCCATTGGGGGTCTTAGAATGTATCCCCCACAGATAACGGGGCACTAATTCTATACACAAGTGAGTTATTTATAAAACACTAGGTTCTCAAGGTATATTTTAGCAATATTATATGTGTTTCTCTGATAGTGGTAAGAACCAGAAGGAGCAGATGGGAAACAGACCATACATACATCTAATATAGCTACACTAAAAAATACATGATTTCCGACTTTGGAGATGTTACAAGTATGTGCCTATCTATTTAATTCTACATTGACATCACTTTCTTCGACTCAGAAAATCAATACACTATTTTTCTAGGCTCTAGTTGGACAATGGCCTGTGACCTGAGAATCAGATTACTTGAAATCAATCCTGGCTTCCCTGCGGCTTATGCCGGACCTCTAAGCATGCTACATAAAGCCGCATAGAGCATGTCAGTTCCTTGCTGTCCTCGCCTTCAGAAGGCCTGTGCTGACTGTTTCCAGAATGCAGAACATGCTCAGGGGTGCAGGTCTGCAGAGCGCTTGCAAAGCACCCAGGCCCCTGTCCACACGTTATCTAAATGCTAAACAGTGCATCTCTCAGAGAAACTGAGAAAACCACATTCAACAGGCCTTACAAGATACAAATATGATTTTTTACTGTGTAAAAATATCCTTTCTTCCCTAATTTTCCTGATGTGTTCTAGAATTTCTCTTAGAGTAGACACATGGGCTAGCTCCTCTGACTCAGCCTTATCTGTCTGCCAGCCCTAGAATGGGGAAGAGGGTTACACAACACTCTAGCCAAATTCCAGCCCTCTGATCTGGAAGCCACTGACGAGAACAATATATCTGCTTTTATCTGATTTTCCAGTTCCCTGAATTCCAGAAAAACAGCTCGAGATCTAATTTGCTTGATCACTTCATGGAAACTAGAGTTGGAGAGGTGGCAGAGGTAGGGAAACAGTGGGAAAAACAGATAAGAAAAGAGAGAAAAATAATTTAAAACAGTCACTCAATAGCTTTGTCAGCCCAGTTGTTCTTATGTCCAAAGCCACCCTGAGTGTGGTCAAGAGTCGGGGAGAATTCAAGAACAGAGGAATCAAGTTCCCCTCTAACGTGATGTGCTGTAGACCTTAGGTGCTGCCTTGACCACTCATTTTTGGGGACACATAGACCATGCATGGATCTTCTATTGTGGCTTCTTGTCCAAGTTCTCAGTGTGAACAGCTCCCCCTGGCACAGTCAAATCTTGGAATCTCCAGCGTATCAAAGACAACAAAAGCTTTTATCTATCACATAAATTAGTAATCATTGCAATTTATCTCCCTTGACATCAAGGAAGCCAGAAAAATCAATTTGTCTCAGTCTCGTGTGGCTGCCACACGCTGTAATGTAGGTCGAATTTAGATTGGATGCCCGGAAACCACAAACATAGGACGAAATATATGGATTTGAGGGAAGGTGAATTTCTCCTGCGCTTACAGAGTCGGGGGGCCAGGTCTGAAGCCCAGGGAAGGAGTAAGGATGGCTGCGGGAGTGGCCTCCAAGGAGGGAACGATTGCACAGTCCCTCCCACTTAAGAGACATCACAACCTTGGTTAGAGGAACTTAAGTAGTTCCCCTAAGGAGGCACTTAAAATACAGGGCAACTGCCCCACTGCTGCTGCTCTGGCCTGGAAGATCCCAGCCCCTGAGCAGATGCACATGAGGCACTGGGAGTCCAGCTTAGTTTTCCCATTGTAATAGGTGAAAATTAAGAATTTTTACCCCCAAGAGGGAGCACCAGAATAGATGTAGTGTATCTTCCAGATGTTTTTGAGAGGAAGAACAGAAAGAGGAAGAATGTTTGATCCATTTCTCTTTTTTAAAAATAGCCAGCAGGCTAGTGCGGTTAAAAATAAACTTCAGCTGGATTTCCCTGGTGTCTTGCTGCCCAATCATGTCATTAGAAACAAGCCCTCATAATGAGGAGCTGAGGGACAGCGTCTGCTCCCTTTGACACAAAAGCCTTGCCAATAGACCATCTGGTTAGCAAATAAGGTCAGGGGACAATCCCCCCATCCCATGCATTGGGGACCATGCAGAGAGGAAACTCTCCTGCACCTACCTGCACATGTGCCCCTGAGCATGCCTCGGCCATCTGCACTCAGAAGCTTCCCAGACCCCTCCACCTGTACGTGCAGTTCCAGCCCATCTACAGGAAGCTTTGCAGATGTGGAGGCACTGCTGTTCTGGGGGCTCTGTGGCTGCTGACCTGTGTGCCATGTATGCTCAACAGCCCTGGGACATGTCCTCCTTGGGTGTCTTCTGAGCTGATAGGATGTGTGGGGCTGGGATGCTTTGACAGTGAATTCAGAGGAGACCAGGACTGGCCTGGGAAAATAAGCTCAGTCTGGGCAAATAAACTTGGTACTGAGTTTCCTTGCATTGACCCAGGCCCAGTTTGGGGGAGTTAGCCAGCCTGGGTTCAAATCCACCATCACCATTGAGCAGCTTGAAATCTTCCATGCCTCAGTTTCCTCATCATAGAATGTGTACCACCTGATAGAGGTAAAGAGTGAGATGATATCTGAAGTCTTCCCTAAGTATATTTCAGTTACTGTTGCTGAGGAACAAGTGCCTGGGACCCAGAACTTAGTTGCCTCTGGTCCTCAGTGTGTGGGTCTGGAGGTGCCTCCCTTCCTCACACACAAGCAACAGTTGATGCTGGCTGTTGGCAGGAAACTCAACTGGGTTCTTGGTAGCTGTTCTAGGCTGAAATGTGTCCCTGCTCCCCCAACTCATATGTTGAACTTCTAACTCCCAGGACCTAGGTATGTGATTATATTTTGGAGATAAATCTTTAAAGAGGAGGTTAAGTTAAAAGGAGGTCAAGTGAATGGGCCCTGATCCAATATGACTGGTGTGTTTATAAGATCAGGATATAGACACACACAGAGGGATGACCCTATGAAGACACAGGGAGAAGGCAAACTTTCGATTACCTCTATACCTTTGCAAATGGCCTCAGTTATTTACCTGAGAAAGTCCTCCTGTCCTTTAGGACAACTGAGGCGGGACCCCTAACTTTCTAACCTGCATTAACTCCCCCTGAATAAGCATTGCAATGAATTCCTTTTATTATAATCTGTCTCTTCTACTATACTGTGAGTTCACTGAGAAATGTAAACTAAATGAGTCACTCTTTGTAATGTATGTAGAATGGTGCCTGTAAGTGGTAAACACAATTTAATTGTTTAAAAATTAAATGCAAATAACTGTATAGTTTGTCTATATACCCTATCCTCATTGTCTAGCCCAGAGTGAGCAGTCAGTGAATAATTGCTAGGGAAATGAAGAAAGTTAGCAAAATATAGATGAATATGCCCCAAAAGAGAGGTCATCGCATGATTCATAAAGGCCTGATTTATAAAGTTTCAGTAAATGCCCTTCGATTACCTTCAGTACCTCCTACCCTCAACCCCCAACCCTGCAGCAGATTCCTGAGGAATGTACTGCAGAGTTTTTCAAAGAGCCTCTCTCTGTGATGTTAAGAGTCTGAGTTGTTCAGACGCACTTACCCACAGGTTCTACTTAGGCCTTGTTTTGTAGAAACCATCACTTAGGTCAGGTTTATAATGAAGGTTTCGAAAGTACTTAGAAACAATTTTTCTAAGCAGGTTAAGTAATACACCTATAATTCTGTTTACCCCAATCATTTGCTTATCTATTTTTGCAGCCCAGGCCTCATTTTGAAATGACCACAATTGGTGAATTAGTGGGGTCTGAAATAATAAGGTTTCTCAGTATCTTTAATTATATGTAAGGGTGGCAAGATAATTCTCTCATTTAGGGCCAAAGGAAATTAATTAAACATGAAAAAATGAGACACAGAGGTTAGATATAGAAAGGGATTTCCTGTCTGTAACTGGATTCTCACTCAAATCTGCATGGGGTGGGGGTGGGGGGATGAGGCTGGTCATGATTCCTGAAAGTCTTTGCAAATAAGTCCTATTTATATTTGTCTGGCCTTGTAGATTCTGTGTCCTGGAGGCAAAGGTTAAAAAAAAATCTCTTAAGGACACTGTTCAGGCCAACATGCTTCAGGTTTGGAGTTTTATTATAATCATTTTTTGAAGAGAGGAGCAGTGAGGTTGTATTGTAATCATCTTCTGCCAGAGAAAGGAATACAGCAGCAGGTTCATGTTTAAGTGTAATGACTAAAAATAAATATTCTAGGAACTATCAGGTGCTTTAATGTTACATTTGCCTAAAAAAAACCCCAAACTAGGCTTTCTTCCCCTTATAAAAATTCATTGCAGTGTGGGCTCACATTTTCTTCTCCATTCTCTCTTCTGTGAGTGCACCAGTCATTATGAAAACTCCGCTTTTCAAAGGCAGCAAGGCACCCTTAGCTCTTGCTCAGGAAGATATTCTTAACTTTGCCGGGCACCTGCAACTAGGGTACCACTTTGCTGGTGACTACTCCCGTCCACTCAGCCTGTGGCCCCATTCAGTGGCTCAGTTGGCCCCTAGTTGACTAGAGCATTGACTGTGGACATTTATGACAAAATCTGCCTTCATGTGGATCATGTGAAACCTAGAGCCTGAAATTGGCTATGGTGGGAGTTGTACATTGTGAAAATTGGCAAACTTCAAGTCAGGACCCCTCTACCCCACCAGATCCCGTTGTTAGACATTGAATGCCAAGCCATGGCCAACTCTACCTGCACAGTCATGTTCAATTAATATTTATCTCCAGAAGGCCAGGAAGCTAATCTATGAATTAAAGAATGTCCTCAACATGTAAACCACAGACCTATATGGGGGCCAGACCTTGAGATGTAGTGTCTTAGCACCTTTCTGTCCTCAACTGGCTTGATCTTCTGGACTGGTGCAGTCATGAGGTCAAGTCTGGCAAAAAAAAAGGAAAAAAGATTCGTACAGATTTTTAAAAACCAAATATCTTATTCTGCAATTAAATTAGCAGAAGCACCTATGTAGTTTAGGACTTGGTTTAAATCCTTTATTGGCTCTGAAGCTGATTTCCTTCTTAGAAAATGAGACATATTCTCATTGCTAGCTACAAAATCAAAATTTTTCACTCTTTTTCTCTAAATTTCTACTGTATTTTTTATTTTCTCTAAATTTCTACTGTATTTTTATTTCTACTGTATTTATTATTAAATAAAAATATTTTTTATTTAAATAGGAAATAAGAGAGGGGTAAATTCAACATCCACTTGTTCAGTGTGTACCACTGGCACGAGCATGCTGACCAGCTCATTTCTCACCCCTCTCAGGGGCCCTCCTCCACTGGCCTCCACCCTTCCACCCCCAGGTTGCAGGATTTACAGCTAGAGTATTCCTAGCAAGACATTTTTAAACTTAAGTATAAGAAAAAGTGCTAGTTCATTATAAAGCAGGTAAAGACCACTCCACCAATACTTTGTAAAACTATTACAGCACTATCTTAATTGATGAATTTTTCTGCCTGCAATACTTTGCTAAAAAACAAAACAGACAAAACCATGATCTGCCCCAATGCCAAAAAAAAAAGAAAAAAGAAAAAAAAGAAAGGGGGATTAATTTTAACCACTTTCAAGTGTTTAGAGAATAATATAATAATATGTTTCATATCTACTGTTTCCTTTTTGATTGGGCTGCAATCTCTGCTTTCTGTTTTCATTACACATTAAAACATCCATTATATCACCACTAGTTTATTTTATGGCTAATAGGATTTACAAACAAACTCAAACATGACATGAAAAAAGTTGGCTGGTGAGGCATATAAATAAATATGCTTTAATATCACACAGTTTATAAAATGAAACAAACCTCATTAATGTTCTGCTTTTGTATGAGGACATTCAATTCCTAGTTCAATCACATTTTTAATATCTCTTTCTTTCTCTCCCTCACTCTCCCTCTCTTTATATACACACACATATATGCATGTATATGTGTGTATGTGTCTGTATTTTTGATAACTTTCTTTGTTGCATTGAGTACACAGCATGTTAAGACCATAGTCTTTCAACCAATATCCTAATCATGCATAAACTTATCAGAGAAGAATCATATTATAAGAAATAGCAACAGGTTATAGGGGGAAAGGAGGGTTGTAAGTGAAAAAGAGCAAAGAATGAAATTACACGCTCGTGCCAGTGGTACACACTCAACAAGTGGATGTTGAATTTACCCCTCTCTTATTTCCTATTTAAATAGGAAATGACAGCAAATAAAAAATAGCAAAGAATGTAAGTTTCAAAGAGCAAAGAATGAAATTTGTCTGCCTGATTACTGGTTCATTTCATTTCCTTTTCCTTTCTGAACAATTTCCAGAAACCTTGGGATTTCAAAGTCATATTTTGTATTTGGAAACTCCGAATGATATAAATAATTCTCAGCAGGAAATAAAATGACTGATATACATAAATAGGAAAGAAATGTTCTTGGATTGATGTTTCCAAAACGTTTCCAAACCAGCTTCACATCCTGGCCTAAGAGCATCTAATCACAATTCCCATTGGCTGACTCAGGCCAGTTAGGGCAAAAACAGTGGCAGTTTCAGCCTCCCCTGCCATTGCCAAAACATACGCATGGTCACCGAGAATTTGGCAACATTAGCAGCAAAGGAAAATAATCTGAACATAATACGGGCTGCATAGATATGGGGAGAGGATTCTAGAGTGGACTATTTCACCATGAAATGGTCAGCAGGAAAAATGGAAACATAATGGTCAACAGTCATAAAAAAGAAAAAAGAAAACCTATGACAATTAGATTTGGGACTTTACTCAGTGGGACCCTTATGCCTCAGGGTAAAACATGACCGATTACATAGCAGAGAGGAGTACTGAATAAATAAGCAAAAATTAGTAACAAATAGGTATAAGAAAATATATACTCCACTTCCTTCATTTCCTCTTATATTTAAGGGTTACTCTTTATGGCAAAATACTATTCTTAACAAACGCTTCACTGGGAGACTTTGAAGAGAGAATGGGAAGGAGATTCTAGTTGGAAAGTGTGAGATAGAGATTCCTTTGCACGTCTTCCTGGCAAATATCATTGTGGCGGTAAAGGAGTAACTCAGAGGGAAATGGAACTCATTCTGCAGCTCTGTCCTCCCAGCAGAATTTGGATGGTGCTTGGGAAGGAGTCATATGCACTGCAAACAGTGTCTGGAGTGCAGTTTATTGTAGCAAATGTTATATATATACATTCCCTAAGGTCCGAACATTTATCCAAATAAAAACAACACATGATACCAAGGGCAGGTGGATCGCATGGGTAGAAAGTACCTATACATTTTAAAAGACTTTTCCTTCTTGTTTCTTCTAGGCTGTAGCAAGAAATAAAACGATGCTGATACCCACAAGTCACTCAACTAGGTTTGAAGTTAAAGTATTATTTTGAGGTACTCTTGGTCTCAGAACTTTTTTTAAAAATGTTTTAAATTTTATTTTTGTTTAAAATGTTACAGATTTCCCTTTTTCTGCCCAATGACCCATTCCACCCTGTCCCATCCCCCTTCCCAGTCCCTCTCCCCACCATTGCCTGTGTCCTTGGGTTGTGTGTATATGCATATAAATTCTTTGGTTACTCTCTCCCCCTCCTCCATCCCCCTGACATTCGTCAGTCTCCTCTATGCTTCCATGTCATTGAATCTATTCTGTTCATCAGTTTATTAAGTTCTTTAGATTCCACGTATAAGCGAGATCATGTGATGTTTGTCTTTCTCTGCCTGGACTATTTCACTTAGCATAATACTCTCCAGGTCCATCCATACTGTCCCAAGGGGTACAAGATTCTTCTTCTTTACAGCTGCGTAGTATTCCATGGTGTAAATGTCCCACAGCTTTTTTATCCGCTCATCTACTCATGGGCACTTGGGCTGTTTCCAGATCTTAGCTATTGTAAACTGTGCTGCTATGAACATAGGGGTACATATATTCTTTCTGATTAGCGTTTCAGGATTCTTAGGATACATTCCCAGGAGTGGTATCATTGGGTCAAAAGGCAGCTCCATTTTTAATTTTTTGAGGAACCTCCATACTGTTTTCCATAGTGGCTGCACCAGCCTGCATTCCCACCAGCAGTGTACTAGGGTTTCCCTTTCTCCACACCCTCGCCAGCGCATGTTGTTTGCTGATTTGTTGATGGCAGCCATTCTGACAGGTGTGAGATGATATCTTATCGTGGCTTAATTTGCATCTCTCTGATGGTTAGCGACGTTGAGCATTTTCTCATGTGTCTCTTGGCCATCTGTATGTCCTCTTTGGAGAAATGTCTATTCAGGTCCTTTGCCCATTTCTTAATTGGGTTGTTTGTCTTATCTGAGTCAGCTGCATGAATTCAAGTCAAGGAAGTCTAAGAGAGAAGTAACCTTTGTTGTACTTCAGGTCATGTATCCAAAGGGGAGTGACTCCTTTCTTCTAAGGGAACAGGAGGTCAGTGGTACTTACAAGCCATCCCCAGGTGGTGAATGGTGGCATTTAGAATAGATTAATGCAGATGGACCACATTTTATGACCTTAACGATGTCTTTGTATATAATTTAAAATTGTAATAGGAGAAAGTGCTTGATGTCAATAATACTATATGGTTAGAATGATGTGCTCCCACCCCCCACCAAAGTACTGAGTTTCCTTGTGAGAAAACATAAAAATGGAGGGGATAGGTATGTTAGGGCTCTCCAGAGAAACAGAACCAACAGGAGATAGATATCTATAACTATCTATCTGTAATACATACACCTGTATTTTGTATATGTATACCTGTATACATATATACATATATATTCACACATCTATGCTCTTATTAACCACATCAGAAATGCCCTGTTAAAGCAGACTGGAAGGGACAATTTGCACACGTGGAATCTGATGTGCCTGCAGGATACCCATTTGGCCATACCTTGGAGGAAGGTGAAAATACTACCTGGGTTTCGGGAAGGCCAGTATGGCGGACAGTGCACATGCCTCCCAGAGCTTTGGATGTAGCTAGGAATGTCTGGAAAAGCCTGGAAAAAGACAAGAGAAGGGAAGAGCCTCAAGAAATGCAGAGCTCTAAGGAAGAGGTTGCAGAGGACAGCTTTAAGAGGTGGAGGAAAAGCCAGAGAGGCCAGAGAGGAAGCCAGCAGAAGATGAAGAATCCAAGGCAAGGAGTAAAAGCACATCAAGAGGGTGAAGGGGGTTTACTGTTCAAAACATAATAAGAACTGTGAAGGGTGGTAGCCAGAGAGAGGGTGTGGAGCTGATGATGAGAACATCAGTGGTGACCTTCGGTGAAAGTAGACACAACAGAATGCTGGGGACTGAGGGCTGAGTGGAAGGCGAGGCAAGGGAGCAAGTAGGGCTCTGCCCTTTAAAACAGTTTGTAAAGAGTCAGGCATTACTTTAACAATAAAACAGAAATTTTTATATTTGTAAAATGGGGGTTATTATACCCACTTTGAAGGGCTTTTGTGAGGCTTAATCAAAGATAGTTTTTTACAAAACACATAATATAGTGCCCGGTATGTAGTTAGTTACACATTTCTATTTCTGTTTTTATTATTTTCTGGTTTTTCTCTATTTCTATTATTGTAAGTTATTAGTTAAATCAACAATAACAAAATTATGATGCTGTATAATGGGAAAATATGTGAGCAGAGGAAAAGATTGACATTACCAAAGAGCTAGGCTGGCTGTGCGGTGATGGCCCCCTAACGAGAGGGTTGAAAAAGTTTTAGTCACTGCAGTTTTTACAGCTCATACCACTTATGACACCAAATGTGTGGGTTTTTCACACCAAGCAAGGCTCCTGCTCTCTGTGTACCACCTGGGTGTCTGGTAATTCAATTTAATTTTAACCAGAGTTAGTGTCAGACTCTATGGGTTAAGGGCTTAGTCCGACAAGATTGCCCTCACTTCAGACACCAGTTCCTAGCATTGGGTCTCAGGGTACCCACACTTCTCTCTGACTTGGCTACAAACTGAGGTTCCCAAAATGTCCCTTCTCTCAAGATGGATAACTTGCTAGGAAATAGAACTCAGGAAAGCTCTTTGCTTACTATTGCTGGTTTATTATAAAGGATATAACTCAGGAACAGCCAAATGGAAGAGAAGCATAGGACAAGGTATAGAGGAAGGGATACAGAGCTTCCAGGCCCTTTTCCAGCTTGCCACCCTCCCAAGACCTCAGTGTTTGCACCAACCTGAAAGCTCTTTGAATCTCTTTGTTTGGGGGTTTTTATGGAGATTTCATTATGTAGGCATGATTGATTAAATCACTGACAAATGGTGATTGAACTCAATCTTCAGCCCCTCTCCCCTCCTTGTGGGGCTGAAATTTCCAACCCTCTCATCATGCGTTGGTCTTTCTGGCCACCAACCCCATCCTTGAAGTTATCCAGGGATTCCCACCTTGGAGTCATCTCATTGGCTTTCAAAAGATACACTTCAACCCAGAGAATCCAAAGGTTTTAGGAGCCATATGCCAGAAACTAAGACAAAGACCAAATATATAGGGTGTCCCAAAAAATGTATACACACATTTTGAATAATTAAAAAGGCAGTGTTTATTAACATACATTTCATTTTCAAAATTGAGCTACCAGCTGTTAAAATGTGTATACATTTTTGGGGGACAATCCTGTATATTTATTATAGTCAGTAGTCAATTTGGGAAGGGAAGAATGTGTGTATGTGTGTGTGTAAGGGCATCATTCATGGGTGAGACAGGTTTGAAAAAAACAAAATGGGGTAAGGCTAGTGTGCAAAATTTAGGGGAAAAAATAAGATAGAAAGTATGAAAAGGGACCCATTACTTTGACAAACTGGTCTTTTATTTAAACTTCAACCTCGGATTTAAGACCATTGATTTGGGGTTTTATAATAGTTAAGTGTATGATGTGTAATAACATTTGCTTTACACAAAATTTAAAAAATGGTCATATATAGAAATACACAAATTATTCATAAAGTGGTAAGTTGTAGCAAATAAAATAATCAGAGAAGAGACAGAAGCCTGAATGGCTGTAATAATGTACCTTAATTTCATTCTGGTGTTGTTTTTATAAAGATCCAGTGTTGACCCCATAAGAACCGTGGCTTACCTAGTTACACCTGAGGATTGCAATTCTGATATTGGCAGTGAGTGGCAGACCTGGCATCATGCAATATCCTCAGCAGATACTTAATGCATCTGTGTATGTGCATGTGTATCCTCTTGAGTGTGCCATGCATGCATGCTCGTATGTGTGCTCATGTATGCTCACGTGTATATGTGTGCATCTGTGTGGTGTGCATGAATGCATGTAAGTGTGTTTGTGTTTGAGTGCATGCTGGGGCTAGTTCCACAAGTAGGCTTTAATCTCAGAGATTGACTTCTCTGAATTACAATCGAAACTGACACCACCTCTTGGCTCTGAGTGTTCAAAGGATTACAAATTTTTTGAAAGACCTTCTCGGCACTTTCTCATGCCTTTCTTCTTGGCTAGGCGTAGCAGCAACTGAACTTGGATTTCTTTTTAATCACATTTGAAACAGGGTGATTAAGTAGGACACAGGCCTCAAGCTGGGAGAGTGCTCTCCCAGACCTTGTAGGTAATTGCTCTCCGCAGGATGTGCTATTTCAAGGGCAGCCTGAGATTTACTTAGATGCCTTCTTGTGTATGGGCAACTTGAAGGAACAGGTACATCTTTCCACACAGAAATCACTTAGTAAAATTATATTTGCTAAGGTTATTTTTATCTATGCCTTAGCTTCATGTCTGAATTAGGGGGTTCCCTAAAATAGTTCAGTCAGGGAGCTGCTTGTGTCTCAGTGAGAATTTTCTTGTCTTGTAGCAAAGTTCTTAGTGATTCATACCAAGATTATGTGACATCTCAATAATGTTTTATGTAAATATTTTACTGAGATATAGCATAACTTACAAAAAAGTGCATGTATCAGCAAACCTCTGTAATATGAATTCTTTCCATTCTCACCCTTACCGTTGACCTTTTGGGGAGTCTCAAAATGCCATTCGAAAAACTAATTTTTTTTTTTTACACAGCAGATTATTTTATGACTTTGTTCTTGCTTGAAAAATAGCCAGTAATTCAACCCTCACTTTGTAATATCATAACAGCACGTTTCCACGCTTAGGATGATAAGATCATAACTTCACTCAACTATCATTTGTCCTGTGCCCTATCAGTATTATAGGTGCATGAACATAGAGTGCTTGTCAGTGTAAAACAGAAGCTTTTAGAAACAATGGGAATGATTGCTCTTCCAACAAGATGAAAAGAACAGAGGTAGTTTGGAGAATGGCTGGCCAGCAGCTAGGATGAATGGGTTGGTATGGAGAATTGCTTGGTTTTATTTATTATTTATTTATTTATTAAATATATCTTTATTGACTTCAGAGAGAGGAAAGGAGAGGGAGAGAGAGAGCTAGAAACATCAATGAGGAGAGAGTCGTTACTGATCGGCTGCCTCTTGCACGCCCCTGATTGGGGGTCGAGCCTGCAATCCCCACATGTGCCCTGACCAGGAATTGAACGGTAATCTCCTGGATCCTAGATCGATGCTCAACCACTGAGCCACGCCCAGCTGGGCTTATTTATTTTTTTATCTTCATGGCCCACAAACTGTGCTTGTCTGATGCCCCAGAAGTGGGCTGTGAGCCCAGGCATGGAGGGAGCCTCAGCAGCTGTAATGGGGGCTTTTCCTTTCATGGAGGCCCTACCCTTGCACAGCTCACTTCTTCCCTTGAACCTTCTTCCAGGCGCCATGCTTCCTTTAGAGTCTGATGTTCTCCAACCTCCATGCTAACATGCCTGCACAGCCCATTCACAAAAAACCCTGGTGTTCAGGGTGTTCAAGGTGGATGTCTCCCCAGGTGATTCTGCTGATGGGAGCCAATGGCTCGAGAGCAGCCCAGCACTTTGAGTTATCAGGGACTGCAAAGAGGGTGGCCCTAAATATTCAGAAGTATCAAATAGCAGTAGAGGGTTAGTGGTTTTTATTGTTGTTGTTGTTGTTGTTGTTTTGGAAGGCAGTGTGACTAAGAGATTGGTAAAGCCATTCAATCGCTTGTCTGTGGCCAGTGTCTCAGCCAGACTCTCACACAAGGCCTTTGCTTCAGTGTGCCCACACAATAAATATTTTTGTTGTTGTGTGTGTTTTATTGATCCAAGAGGGAATTCAGAAAGAGCTCTATTTTGTGGGAGGAAGACAGTAGGAATAAAAAAAAATGACTTCGGTAAATTTAGGGAACGGAGTTTGTCTCTTAAGAGAGACAGGCAGACAGGTGGGAGAAGCTGGCAGCAGACCAGGGACTAGGAGTGAGGGAACCAGGAGCCCTGTGAGGGTTGGCCTTTCAGGGTAGACCCTGAGGGGAGGAGAGGCAGGGACTGCATCATGCGCAGGGGGCGCTCAGGCCTGTGGGCACCTGTTCACTGGCCTGTTGCTGGGCCTGCGTTCTGGAGGGTGTGCCCAGACAGGGAGGAGCTGGTCAGTGAAGACCTTGGCTTCGGTGGAAATGGGTTGCCCTGAGCCTGAAGCTGCAGAGCTTCTGGATCCCGCACATGTGTTCTCTCTCTAGCTGACCTTCATGGTCAGCCCCAGATGAGGCAGCTTTTGTGAAATGACCTGAGTGGCAACAGCTGAGGTGCCTCATGTTCATTCTCCTGTCCTGTCCTGTCCTGTCCTGTCCTGTCCTGTCCTGTCCTGTCCTGTCCTGTTCTGTCCTGTCCTGGCTGAGAGGCTCAGTAGGTTGACAGGGGAGCGGTCAGGGGCCAGCAATCTTTGAGGATCATGCCTGATTCTAGGGTTCCATTCACTTCTAACAAAGTTTGGGTCCCTAGACTCCCTCTCCATCTCTCTGTGCTATTGGACTTTTATAGCAGGCTAGAGCAAGGAGGCTTCTCCAGGTTTCTTTTTTTTTTTTTTTAATCAGCATTACATCTATGATACATACAATTTTTTCAGACAATAGACCAGTGTGACCAATTGCAATTTAGCTTTCAAGGTGTTAGTCTTATCTTCAGCTCTATCTCATAAAATTCCTGTGGATTTTTTATCATTAATAACATTATGTTTAATTGTGCTTATATACTTGCATGGTTTATAAACTTGTAAAACTTATTAAATGGTTGTAGGTCAACCCTTTTCCACCATTTCAACTCCAGCTCAAATCTTTCAAGTTTTCTAATTACTTATAAAAGTGAATAGAAAGCTATAAACGTGTCTCCTGTCATTAAGTAAAAGTTCTTATTTTATTCACTAAAGACTATAAGAGTACTTTTTCCCAGTTGCTATAGAACCTCACCAAACTTACACATGCATGCATGCATGTGGGTGCTCACAGAAACTTACACACACACACTTAACTTTATAACAGTAGAATCAGATTAAACCGAATTTCAAGAACAGTGTTAAATAGGCGAGAAATGACAGCATGTCCTCCTAAAGTCTACCTGTGGACAGGGAGAGATAAGAGACAAGGAAACAAATACCTAGACACTGGTCATTAACCTTGCTTGAATGTGAGCCACTGACGCAGTATGGAAACTCCCTCCCTTGCTTTCCCTTCCAAGCAGAAGGGGTATTAGAGCCTCTGCTTTCTCTCACTCCTAGGTCAAGATCAAGCAGCAATTACCAAACTTTTGTGCACACCTGAGTCGCCTGGGGAGCTTATTAAAATGCAGATTTATGATAGAGTATGTCTGGGATTGGGCCCAGGTGTTTGTCTTTCTAAATAAGCCCTTTTGGGATTCAGGTAGGTGTGACCCTCTGAATAGCCTTAAAAACCTGAGACCACACAGATTGTCTAGATTCCTGGCCCTCTTCTGATGCTGCACTGTGCACTGTCTTCATCCCAAGAAAAGGGAGAATGTTTCAGGTTAACTCCAGACTTTTCTCTTTCTGCACTTTTATTTCCATGGCCAATTATTTCCCCATCACATTAATTCTGAATTTCCTATTTTCCCAACCTTGTCTCCTATTTTTAACTGATGGACAAACCGATGAGCCACAGATGGGCTAAATGTTCTGACATTCCTTCCCTCACTGGATTTATTGATGTCTGGAAGCTTTGGCAATGAACACTGTTCTATGTGACTAGGTGTTTGTGACTTTGCTTCCTCTTGGCATCTACAGACACTTATTCTAATTATGAAGTAATGAAGAAGAAGCCTTCCTGGTTATTATTGAGAATTGTGTTTAACTCTAGAAGTAAGTACCCATAAACTATTGATAAAGAGAAGCAACTGTCCAGAATTAGGTTCTACTATACATGTTCTGTCATCAGTATCAAATTTATGTCTCAGTTTGTGGTTGTAAGGTAAGGGCAAAGATTTTTTTCTGTATCATTTCTGCCTTGAAATTAAGAAACTCTCTTGTTATAATCTGCTGCCAAGTCTTGCTTCATGGCTTGCATAGTTGATCAATATTTCCCAATTTCAGATTTTTGCATTTTTTAAATTCAGTTCTATGTGTTGAGCAGGAAATGGTCTTTGCAGATGCAAAGTATATAGCTATATGAATGAAAGATCTCTGTAGATTACCAGTTGGTCCTCTACAATATTTGTTTATATCTACAAAAAATGTGTGAGTTAGAAAGCAGCATGTCTGATTGTCATGGCACTGCCCCTCTTTCAGGTTCAAGCACTGCCTGGAGTCTGTCCTGTTTTCTGGGAATGTAGCATCCAGCACAGTGCCCATCAAGTAGTTGATATAACTGCATATTTATTATGTAACTAAGCCTTCATTATATTTATAATATAAATATAACCATCACACTTGGAGCAAAGAGAAAATCCTATTAGTGTCAGAGAGAAACAAACAGGTCAACAGAAACCAACCAAGATGAGAAATGGTCAGAGTTGTCAACCAAATCAGTGGAAGCTGGAAGATAGTAGAAAAATACTTTTAAAATCCTGAAGGAAAGTGACCTTGAACCTGGAATTCTATACCCAGCCCAACTAGGGATTACAAATGAGCATAGAATGAACATGTGTTCAAACGTGCACGTTCTCAGTATTTACATTCAAGAATCCTGTACTAGGAAATACTGAAGAATACACCCCTCCAAAAAATGCAATGTATAATCAAAACAGGGCTTCCAGTGTATCAGAGAATGTGGGGCTCTCTGAATGCCCGTGAAGGAGCTGAGGGTGGCCAGGCACAGAGCATGGCCAATGTGTACTGAGCACGCACATCAGAGGGTTTCTGGGGGCAACCTTCAACAAAGAAAAATGACAAGATGCCTGAAACATCTGAAATGATGGAGAGGAGACTTAGACAATGGGCAGAGTTCTTGGGGTTAAATTTATGGAGTTAAGTAATCAAAAAGAAGATTATTATTATAAACAGGTAGTGATATGTACAGGAAAGGAAAAGTCATCATACTGTGCTCCTTGCCTCACCTGTGAGTAATGTTTGCAGGACAAAACAACAGAAACAAAAAATGTTGGTAAAACCATGATTCACTGTAGCAGGAGGAAGGAGGACAGTTAGGGTGCTTTTAGATGTACAAACAGTGGGGTGAGAGGAAGCTAATTCCATTTTCCAGAGTGATAGTTTATAGATTCTGCCTAAATCTGAAATATCAAAGCATAGCAATATAATATATTTTAAAAAATACAAACATATAGTCAATAATACCATAAAAACTATGTATGGTGCCTGGTTTGTACTGGAAATTTCCAGGGTAAAACATTGCAAAGTACATGATTGTCTAACCACTTTGCTGTACATCTGAAACTAATATAGAATAATATCAAATGTAAACTGTAATTGAAAAACAAAAAGGAGAAAAATAGAAATAAATTCACAAAAGAGTCAGCCAAAACAACAACAACAAAAACTCACAAAAAAAACAAAGAAAGAAATTGGTTGCTTTAAGAAATAAGGGAGGTGATTGGGGTACTGCTATTTCCTAATAATCTTTGTGGAAACTTTTACATTTTGAGCCATTAGCAGGTATTTTACACACACACACACACACACACACACACACACACACACACACACACAAACACACTGTGAGGCAAAAGTAGTTTTACAGCTTATATGGAAAATAATACAATAATTAATAACTAATAATACAAGAATAAACTGTTTTGCATACTCACAACTGTAAACCTACTTGTGTTCCACCCCATATGTGTGTATATATATAAAATCCAACAAAGCAAGAACACATTTACATCAGGTAGACAACTTTCAAGACTGCAGGCAATCACAGAAGCCCCTTCAGTGAGTGACAGGTCAGTTTGTTTTCAGGGAGCCCCTACCCCTTTGCTGTTCCTGGTTACAGCCTCCAAAAGGGAACAGATTCCTTCAGGAAGTGGTGCATCAATGGTTAGGGGAAAGCCCGTCATCTCTGCAACTGGGCAAACATGATGTTTTCTTGCAGTCCTTTTGCTACCAGTATTTTGACCCCAGGGACATTTTGCCATGACCTAAGAAGATATCATAAAGCTTTCAGCTATTTTTATTCTAAGGAATGTCATCAACAAGCATCCTGCCTTCTCCCCAGGGCCTCTGCCCTTCCTCAAGCTCCCTGAGTCCCATCTAAGGATAACCGCAGGAAAAAAGTGAGAGAAAAAAGATCCAGTTGTCTCATTAATAACACATTCTATGTTGACATTAGTAATCGGCATTTGGATGGGCATCATTAAAAAGAGCTCTCTCAAAATGGCCCCACTAGGAAACAACTGTGTCCATCTGATCGTGCTATAAGAACTGGCCTGGAGAACAGTGCCGTTGGTCATTCTGGGAGACTAGGAAGCCTTAAAGCATGCACAGGGGCAAAGAATTGACAGGAAGCCTACCAGGAACACATTTGTAGTGCTTTTGGTGCCAAGATTTTGTTCTGCTTTGTCACTGGAGAAATGTTGGAAGCAGAATGGTATATGGGAAAGTTCATCTTTGGCAGCACATCAGTATCCAGCTCCCTTTGTGACTTGCTCTGTGACAAATTATCTGTTTCATTTTCTTGTGTACAATGCAGAAATAACGATTTTGTCATAGGATTGCTACAAAGGTAAGACAGAGCCACTGGTGTTAATTCCTGAGGCCCACATCTTATTCCTATTTAATGACTTGATCAGAAGATATCACTAGGCTCACAGGAGATTTGCAATGAGACTCTGTCAAATTAATAACACTCATTAATAACACAGAGCCAGATATCAGGAGGTAAGTACCAGAACCCGTCTCTTTCCCTTCTCCCTGCAATCACACCCTCTTCTTTTTGACCATAAAGAAGCTGAGAACCTTCACCACTAAATGACATAATTGAGTTAGTGGCAGAAATCTAATTTGGACTAAACTTGCCAGATTTACCAAATAAATGTACAGGATGCCCAGTTACACTTAAACTTCAGATAAACAAGAAAAAATTAATATTTGGGGTATCACACTAAAAAACTGTTGTCTGTCTGAAGTTCAGCTTTTACTGGGCAGCCTGTCTTTAATCTGGCAGTAATAATTTGGACAAATCCTCTATCTCAGAGTTCAGGACTCTTTCCCATTGATCATACTTGCTAGAGAAGGAGGGATGGGAAGTCAGAACAGCACGTTCTGGCTGGGAGAGCAGAGAGAGAGAGACCCAGATGTGGATATACACATGTGCTCAAGCATCCCTTTCCTGAGCCTTGCAGAGCTGCCGCTTGCTCATTGAAACCTTGTGGAAATATGACATAGCCCCACCAGATGGGAGAGATGTGCCTGGGTAGGAAAAGCATTTGACACACTCCTAAAAACATGCAGCCGATTGCTAATTCCTGTCCAGGTGGCAGTCTGCCTGTGGTTCTCTCAGGTGAAAGATAGAGCTCTCAGTGGAACCCACCTCGTCTGTCATGTTGGTTTTCCTTTTACACTGGGACCTGTCTTATCAGGTCTCTGCATTATATATCCAGTCCTTATGGATTATTTATGGAGTGTGCCGTAGGTTGTGTACATGGTATTTCACAGATGAGGTGACAACACCACACTTTCTCCTTACTGTTCACATCAGTGCATGTTCCATGGGGAATGCTGGCTGAGACTGTAGATGCTGTGGAGTGGCTTCGGAATGGGTCATTTGGGTAACCCTAATGCAGCCCAGGGGCAGGCCACATAAAAACCTCTTTGTTCTTCCCCACTGACACACGCTTTCCATGAAATCCAAACGAGCATAGTCATAGCAATGTGCCACAAGCTCTTTTCAGAATCTCCTATGGAATTAACGGAGTCAGGGCTAAAGCAGAGGGACGACTTCCTCTGCCTAGAGACATACCTCACCCCCTGTACCTGCCAGGGGAATGACTGTAAAACAGGGTCACGCTTGAACCACAGGCAAGAGAACAAGTTACTACAGGCGTAATCGAAACTTCCCTCCTGCCAGGAAAGATCAGCAGAAACTATGAATAGAAAAAAAAAAAAAAAGAAGAAGAAGAACTTAAAGGTAAATGGAACGGTTTCGCCTTGAAGAAAGGCTGATTGTTTTTACAAAAATCCCCACAGACCTGGCAGCAATTATCTAAGAAGTTATTACCCAGGATAAGGGAATGGAGATTTCAGATGAACAGGCAAATGACTAAAGTCATGTTTAATGCAAAGAAATAAGCAAACAGTAGAAATAATTAAAAGCTATTACAGTATGTGCCTGTTTGGCTGAGGCATATGTTATTAAAAAACAAGAGAGTCTATAGCCAGTTGCCTCTAAGAATCTGTCTTTGCCACAAACCATTTCCATGAGTAATGGTCTACAGTCGTATTTTACGTCCATAGGGTGCCTTTCATCGAACACATCAGGGTTTCCACACTCTGTCTCCCTCTTCAGCAGACATTCACTGTGGAAGTAACTCACATTTGGCCTTTTTGAAAGCAACCATCTTTGATTACCTGTTCCAGCCAGCTGTTAATGATCTACAGATGGGCCATAGGACACCAGGAACCCACAGCCTGCCACCCTGCTAACAGACACCTTACTTTGTTCCAGGCCCTGAGTGGATATGGAGGGTTGAAACAGTTACTGGCCTAATGGCAACCTGTTCTTAGTTTTTTCTTTTTCTATTTTTGAATTGGCTGAAGTTGAAGGCAGCATTATGAAGGGTGCCAGATTAAGTACCAACTGCCTGGAGGGTCAACCTATAAGAGATGAAAGTCAGTTCAGATTAGGTTTGATGGAAAATAACAAAAGCTTCAAATAGTGGTGGCTTCAGTAAGGTAGGGTTCATTTCTGTCTTATAGAGATGAACTTGAGGTGGTTGTTCCTGGGTTGACAAGAGGCTTGCATGAGTCTTCTCTCTTGTAGTCCTGCCAAACCTAACAAGTGGTTCCCACTCGTCAGGAAGACTGCTCCAGCTCCCTGCAGTTCTCATACCCACACTCCTCCAGCTGGGAGGAGGAGAAGAAGGAAGGGATGTCCACTCCATCTAGGGAAGTTACCAGAAGCTCTTCCACTCATCCCGTGGGGTGGGACTTCATCATTTGGTTACACCTGGCTAGAAGGAGGGTGGTGAATAGGGTCTTTATTCTGAATGGCTATGTGACTTATTGAAATCGGAAACTCTGTTTTTAGGAGTACAAATATTGAGAAGCAACTATATCTTCAACAAGACTCTTACCTTCCCCAAATCAATTGAGTCTAGACACCTATTAACTTGTTCTGTATGTGTCCATGATGATTACTCATTGAGGGTAGGGACCTGAGTATAACACAATCCCTAATGTGAAGTGACTCATCTGTTTTCCCTATAAGAGATGAAAAATATAAACTTTTAGAGCTTTAGATAATAACTCAAATATATACTTATAATAATTGATTAATGAATTTGATTACTAATATATATATTTAAAATCACATTAGGTAAAGTCATTTATTAACTTAAGAAATTTTATTTTCTACTTATATTTTGTAAGACATTATAATCAAACTGTTCAAAAGTACTTGACATCTATCTATCATGAGCTCAAATTTCTAACAGTATCTCTGAAGGTGACCTTTGAGTTATCAATGAAATTGCCATTGTGGGTTGTTATTGGAATCATTACCTCAATCAACCACCACGATTAACTTGATTATGTTTATTTAGGTTCTGTGTGGTTCAGATGATGAACCGACACGTGAATTCTTGACCTTGATAAGCAAATCAAGAGTCCCTGAAGATTAAAATATCAGTTTGTTCAAGTAGCCATGGACCATCATCACTCTAAAAAAAAGGGAAAAAAAAGGATAATGGTGGTCTCTTTCACCATTGTGTATAAGGAAACAGACCAGACCAGTGTGTTCTGCCCTCAGGCTTGTGCCAGAGGGATAGTAGAGCTTATCATAGCAATTGCTCTTGATGCAATCATCCTTGAAAAGGAGCATCAGCACTTAATGTTAAAATTCCTAATTTTATTATATTTGATATATTTTATTATACAAATAATTTAAAATTATTCATTGATTCCATCATATTGCATGGGCTGTTAGCTCCAGTGTATGATAAGGTCTCTGTTCACTTTTATACATGCACTGTTGAATCATGATTTAAGATTTTCTGCAGTGTGATTCTCTACTCTGCCTGGGTATCAAAATTTGTTGGATAAATCTATTTTTAGACTTGTGGGCCCCACCTAACACCTACTGAATGAGGATTTCTGGGACAGGACCCTAAAATCTCCATTTTTCCAGAGCTTCCGAGGACACTCTCAGGCAGCCAACCTGACATTATTCCTTAAACACTAGCTAAAACTTTTGAGAATATTCTACTCGAGGGTTGAAAGGTGGGGTCAGAATGCAAG
This sequence comes from Miniopterus natalensis, assembly GCF_054644295.1. Lineage (NCBI taxonomy): Eukaryota > Metazoa > Chordata > Mammalia > Chiroptera > Miniopteridae > Miniopterus > Miniopterus natalensis. The sequence continues at coordinate 132,335,030 of NC_142081.1, forward strand.
GCTCTTTGGCAAAAGTGGAAGAGCGGACACAAATAAATAAGATGAGATTTAGATGACCTATGACTTGGTTTGTTTTCTTTACAGAAAACATTTGAAGTGCTGCCTATAGCTTGAATGCTTCCCAATATCTTGATGGCAGTTCCTTTTTCTTTTCTATGCCCTCCCTCTTTCTTTCTTTCTTTCTTTCTTTCTTTCTTTCTTTCTTTCTTTCTTTCTTTCTTTCTTTCTTTCTTTCTTTTTTGCAGGGGAGGATTAAGTTAGTTCTTTAATTTCTTAAAATTTATTGATTTTTAAAGAGAAAGGAAGGGAGAGAGGGACAGACAGAGAAATTAGAGAAACATTGATTCGTTGTTCCACTTATTTATACAATAATTGGTTGATTCTTTTTTTCTCTCTAATATATCTTAATTGAATTCAGAGGAAGGGAGAGGGACAGAGGGAGACAAAAACATCAATGATGAGAGAGTAATTGATTTGCTGCCTCTTGCACGTCCCCTACCAAGGATCCAGCCCTCAACCCAGGCATGTGCCCTGACAGAGAATCAAACTACGATCTTCTGGATCACACGTTGATGCTCAATTGCTGAGCCATGCCCGCTGGGCCATTGGTTGATTCTTGTATATGCCCTTAGCAGGGATCAAACACACAACCTTGGTGTATTGGGACAGTGCTCTAACCAACTGAGCTACTAGGCCAGGGCCTGCCCTTCCACATTCTAATGCCTGTGTCGGTAAGTAGGCTGTTAGCTCGAGTGTATCATAACATCTCTGTTCACTTTTATACATGCACTGCTGAATCATTGGATCATGATTTAAGATGGAAATTTGTCAGAGAGTTCAACTGTTCATTTATAAATTGTACAAGTTATCAGGTAAATCAGTTTCTTCATATATCAAAATCTCAGAGAATATTCCCACCAACGCCCACTCTGTGCCTTACTTATTTGAATAATATCTCACAGTTCAAACATGAAAATGTTATTAATCAATATAATGGGAAATTTATGTAATTTGTCTAATTCCCAAATTACAAGTTATGTAGAATACTGTCCATAAATTCAGGAGGGAAATTTTTACTATTGGCTGGGTTACTCAATTTGCCACTCTATCTTCATGCTGTGATAAAATCTCATTTTATATCACTCACATTTGAGAGACTGTCAGAACAGGCAGGAGTGACACTGTGAGTTTGGTGAGTATAGAAACCTAGGAGACATCTAGTAAACCACTCTGAGGTGTATAGAATCTGACCTACTAACTAACTATAGACTTACTCAGACAGCTTCCTGTTTAGAGGAAAGAGGAAGATGTGAGACTCTATTTCCAAATCATTTTCTTTCTCCCTCAAAGCTCTCTGCTTCTTTGAAGTCCATGATCCCATTTCCCACTAGAATCTCTCTTTTTCTCTGAAGCCTGGCTCCTTACCTGGAAAGCCCTATTTCAGGTTAAGCCCAACCATCTCTTTTCTCCTTAGGTGCCCCCAAGCAGCTATTTGCTGATGGACAAAATCATCCAAAGGGTTCCATGTACATTTATAACAACAAATCAGTAGTGGGCATATCTAACCACCCAGCAGTCCTGGTGTGCCTTCCTATTGTTGGTCTGCATTATCTGTAAGATCTTACAAATCATATGGCCCTTCCTCAGGTGTCTCTCCCTTCCTGCCCATCCCCTCTCCCCACCCCATCACTCAATTATTTTGGAATGACTTATCTAATTTTGCCGTCTTCAATTTACCCACGGTCCTGTTCAGTCTCACCTGAATCCTCATCATCACTGAGACCTTCTCCCCATACCAAAGGGCCATTCCCTATCCTGTTCTCTCGCACCAACAATCACACAGCTGACCACTCTCTCACCACTTCCCCATCTCGAATCCCATGGAGCCAGGTTTCACTTCTCACAGACTCTTCTTCACCAGCCCCACAGCATAGTCTTGGGCCCTCCTCTGTTTCCCAGCTTCGCTTTTTTTCTAAATGATTTCATCCTAGTCTCTCTTTGAGAATGAGCTCTAAGTCTCTATCTTCAGCCTAGTTTCCCCATTTCTCTCTCAGAAATGATATTCCAGAACAGACCTCTTAGTTTCTATCTTCCCTCCCTAAAATCATCTCCATGGTTTTCTCCACCTTCACATCCTTTTTCAACCATCACATACACATCTTTAAGATGAAAATTAAAATTATATATTTAAAATAAAAGTGTTAGAGATTCTTAGAAAATTTGTGTGTATATCTAAGTTAGAATTAAAGAAAACTCACAAGACCATTATGCATGGTAATTGAAGTGGAAAAGATATAATGCAGACAATTTGTATCAATTAGGAGAGTAAAACGTTTGTAGTGGTAGCCCACATCCAAAAATAAAAGAAGTGATTACGTATGCCAGCTGGGCATTCTAAGTGGAGAAACCTTACCACAAGCGCCATTTAGGTTTCCAGAGGTGAGATTTTCATAAAGACAAGGACCTTGAGCTGAACCTTAATTGTGTTAATATGCTCAAATCATAAGAGAGCATTCAGCTTTCTAATGGAATATAATTAAGTTTCTTCCTAGAGACTTCATGATGTCACTGGGTCAATGCTTTTCTTTAATACTCTGGCTTCAAATAACTTTGACCCTTCTCATTATAAATGCAAGATAAAATAACAATGTGGGTTGCCTTTCATAGTACCATAAATCATATTCAAAGACAATAGGATAGTGGCAGAGGAAGGGAAGACTTAGAATTATATTATGAACACTTTGGCATAGAAGAGGTATGACAGTGATTGCTAGCCTTTGGGTTCCAAATGCCTGGTGACTATAGGGAATGTGTCTGTGGATGAAGGTGTGTATTGTATTATAAACAGGAGACCAAAAATCTATATGTGAGGTAAATTATCTCACAAATGTCTATTACTCTGCTCCTTTACATTTAAAAGTGCTACCAAGTTCATATAGCTGAATTGAGAAATGATGTATTTTTTCAAATGACAATTAGTAGAATAGTTGCAAAAAAAAGTAATTGTTTTCATGAGTTAGTTCATGAGACTTCTGAATGTCCCCCACAGATAAATGTGAATTCAAACCTCACGCATTAGAGCAGAAGAAATTTGAGATGAATCCAAGACATAAATGTAAAATATAAATAAATCAGTAAGAAGAGACCACTGGAAGATATTTTTAAAATAATTGTGGAATGAGGGAGGCTCTTTAATATGGCATAAAACCCAAAAGCTATAGAAAAAAAGATTATTGAATTGTGCTACGCAAAATAAAACCTATCAATATGTTAAAAACTACATAGTCAAAACAACACTAAAGAAACATTTGTGACCATATTCCAAAAGGCTCTTTTCATAAATATATAAAGAACATCTAAAATCACTAAAAAAGCCTGGCTGGCGTGACTCAGTGGTTGAGTGGTGACCCATGAACCAAGAGGTCTTCTGTTCAATCCCCGGTCAACGGCCTGGGTTGCAGGCTTGATCCCCAGTAAGAGGTGTGCAGGAGGAGGCAGCCAATCAATGTCTTTCTCATTGATGTTTCTATCTCTTTATCCCTCTCTCTAAAATCCATAAAATCATATTTTAAAACACATAAAATTGCTAAGAAAATGGAACCAACTCAACAGATAAAAGGGCAACTTTTGTGATGAGATAGTTTGAAGGTAGGAAGTACAAACAGATTCTAAATAAGTGAAAACATAGTCAAGCTCATTTATAATAATAGAACTGCAAATTAAAACTGCATGGAGACATTTTGTACCAATCATATTATCAGAGAACAACGGGTTTAATGCACATTTTGTTGGCAAACGTGTGAAGGCAATAGAAACTCTCAGACATCCCTAATTTAGAGCATAGATTGACATACCTATATCAAATGAAATTTAACAGTAGAGTCACAGTTACATGTATATACCATTTTACCTAGCATTTCCATTTTTAAGAATTTACCTACCATGTGTAATCCATACACATGAAACAGATTATCTAATAAGTTATTTATTGCAGCATTGTAGGTGATAAAAAAAGGCTGAAAATAATCTAACTGTCCATCACTAGGTAAGAACTTAAATATATTATGGAAATTCATACAGTGGAACACTATGAAGCTATAAAGACTGGTTAGACTCCTTTTGTAGAAATATGGAGTTATCTCTTATTTTATACTGTTAAGTGAAAAAAGCAATATGCAAGATAGCAAATATAGGGTGTACCAAAAAATGTGTACAAGCACTTGAATAATTATAAAGGTGGTGTTTATTAAAATACATTTTATTTTCAAAACTGAGCTGTCAGCTATTAAAATATGTATACATTTTTTGGGACACCTTATATATAGTATGTCACTCCTCCTGGTTCTGTTTCTCGGGGGAACCCTAACTGATCTAGCTATAGCACCTCATAATTCCTGCATTTCTAATTAGATTTTTTTTACAGATGAATAAAGCTAATTTTTAAGCACTTTAAAATATTTTTTTAAATGTCAAATATCAAAACATATAGAAAAAAAAATGCCCAAATCCTAAGTGTATATCTTAATGAATCATCTCAATGTGAGTACACCAGTATAACTTCTGGATGCAGACAGAGAACATAACCATGGAGATAAATGACCCCTTCTTGTCATTAGGCTCACTTTGCTCCCCAAAGGTGACCTTTATTCCAGATCTCTAACATCCTGATTTATTTATATCATCTTGCACTTTGTATACATAAAACCATGTGGTATGTGGACCATTCCTTCTGGCTTCTTGAGTAACTTGTGTTGCTGTGTGCATTTATAATGTGTTCATTTATTACTGTATATAGTTCTACCTGTCTGCTCTTGATGGACATTTGCATCATGTGCATTTTGGCGCTATTACGAGAAATGTTGCTATGCACATTCTTGAACCTGCCTTTTGGTGACATACGTGCACATTTCCGCCAAGTCATGGGACATGAGTATATTAGGACTTTGCAGATGGTGTCAATGAGTTTCCCAGAATACTTGCACTAAGTTACACTCTGAAAGGCAGAGTTCCAGCTGCTTCATGCTGTCCAACACCTATTATTGTTAGTGCCTTTAATGGAAGGCATTCTGGCACAAATGTAGATATATAATATTATAGGAAGCCTACTCACATGTGAATGACAGGTAAATGATAAATAATTTTTAGTATTAGGATATCTCCAATATTGCATGGGACATATATTAAAAATTGTTTGTTGTTTATCTGAAACTCAATGTCCTATATTTTCATTTGTGAACTCAGGCAATTCAACCTCAGTACATCTACAATGTCTTCAAACAGATTTTTGTTTAGTATATATGTTTTTCATATATTTAATTTATATTGTGTCTCATTGTTTTGAGTTGGGATTGCTAGAAAGAGAGTTTTTAACTCACCATTTTGACAGGAGTTTTTAACTTCCCCGAGAGTTCCCGACAGACTGGACATGACTCTTCTCACCTTTGTTTCCTTAGTGCCTGACACACTGAGAACCCAGGGTAAATACTGGTTAGATGGAAACAAACATTTGCTTTACACTAATATACACACCCATCTCTCATTGCCATTTACCTTGGTGTTATAACAATGACATGACTAATCTTGACAAGTGAGGGCCGTCAATTACCCTCTTAAATTCAACATAAGAATTCTGGGATGTCTTTGAGCAATATGCTTATTTTTTATTTTTTGTTTCTGAATGTCTCAAGACTTGCGATTGTGAAGTTCCTTTTTTTAAATATACTTTCTTCTGTTTTTTCACTGTGAACTATTTAGCTTTCTCTTTTTGCTTTATCTAGGAGCAAGTCTAGACCATCAGACCCACTTATCTAATAAAAGGAGAATTGGGCCCAGGTTAATAATCTCTGCATGGTACATGCTGGGTTTGGAATAAAAGGTTGGACAGCCCAGGCTATTTTATGCTCTAAAGTAATAATGGGTTGAGGACACTTTACTGCTATAAGAATGGAATGATCAGTAGCTTAATTGAGCTGAACATAAATGGCCCTATTTAAATCTCTTAAAATCTGCAGAGGACACAAATCTCTCCCTTGTTGAATGTTAAATTGAAACAAATTGTTGGAGACTTTTTTCTACGTTCCTTTAGCTTACTTTCCCTCCACTACCACATCAGAAAAAAAAAGAAAAAAAGCCTTATAATTTTTAAAAAGTCCTCTATACGTAAAATAATTAGCATGATGTAAAACTCAGAGTAGATTTTATTAATAAAATTTAGCTCTAAGAAACTTTGTGAAGGTCCCGAAATACCAAGTAATTTTAATTATAATTATATAACTCAGGTGGATGCTGTTTTTGTGTCTACAGTTCATTAATCTAGTTTTTCTTGTGCACATACCATTCCCAGGTTGCTGCAGTAACTTTTTCTTTAGGACACATTTCAAGCTGCCAGAGACTAATTAGGTAAGTCACTACTAGCATTTTAAAATCATTTCTCTCATTACTCTTCTCTCAGATCGCTGTGATCATCTTCATTTGTTTCTTTCATTCTTTCACAAGTTTTTAAGCTATTTTTTAATGCAAACCTAGTGTTTGAAGGAGTTCCTTGACCCTCAATGTGCCTGCCTTTCTTTCAATAGGTTTGGGACCATTTATAAAGACTTTTTGACAAATAAATAAGTACCATGTAAAATACACCAAAGGATCAAGCCTGGCTCCTAGAAATAACCATCCCACGTCTGTTACCTGAGCATGTAAAAGCATTGGTTTTTGCTCCTATGATTTTTCTGAACGTTTTTCCCCCTGAAAACTAGGGAATTGATTTGAGCATTAGTACCTTAATGACATTTCCCAAGGTAAGACTTCGATGGAGCTGAGCAGCTCCCGTGAGCTCTTGCCCTCTGCCCATTATCTCCATTAGTATAATGGGCACATTCAAACTGCACCTTTGTAGGAGTTTGGTGACATTTTCATCATGCCAGAAAGTGTCATTTGAAGTTGTAGTCTGAAAGCTCCTGACTTTTTGGGCCATGCCAGGACCTCCATGGAAGCTGTCCTTGTGCAAACTGTGTTTTCCTGTGCCCGGTGGTGAGCTCCTTTCCCTTCTGCGGCCCCTGTGATTGTACTTTGCACCCTCTTTATATCCTACAGCGAGTTCCCAATTCTAGGACCTTGTGGCACAGGAAATGGGCAAGCACATGAAAGAATCGAAGATTTATCCTTTAGGAATGTTATTAAAATTTACCTCATCTCTACTTGAACAGAAAATAGTAAAAGATGACTTAATCTTACCCTCAAATTAAATTTCTCTTGTACTCATTACTTAATGCTGCTGGTATCACTGTGAATTCTAAATTTTCACTTCATCCTATAGCACATGATGCTGCTGCCGATAGGTTCTCTGTATAGTAATTCTAGCAAAGAGGAAATTAAGCATGTTTTCAATGTATTCTTTGTTGAGTCTTCTAAAAGTGCAATTCATGTTGATGGAATGGTCTCTTGTAACCTTTTCCCCTGTCCCTCTATTTACAGCGAACACGGGTTTGCCAAGCCTGGGACAAGAGCTATGTCAAAAATCCAAGCAATGCTGCAGCGCTGAATTCCTGAACACAGATCCTTTCTCCTCAGCACTTGTTTCGTAACTGTCGTGTCCTTATGAATCGAAGGTTTATGTTTCTATTTTGGATCAATCTGTTTGACTCATTAGCATTCCCGGCCTTGCCCTACATAGCTGGAGCCACTTCCCTCTCTAGGTGTGAGAGCAACAGCTGTGGAAAATATTCACATGAAACCGGTGACCTTGTTAGCAAGGAATCTGTGAGCACATCTACCTCCATCAGAACTGTAATTTATAAAAATATAATTTGGCCACAGAGCTAGTTAGATGGGTTAACAATTATTTTTATTGTCTGAGCTGTTTTGTTTTCCCTGTTTGTTTTTCAGATTACCATAAAAAGAGCAAGGCATTTCACCGTGCTCATTAAGAGCCATGTAATGTCTAACCCAAGCAGAGATTTAAAAGAAAAATTAGAGTGTAAGAAGTGGTAATGGCAATAACTTTCTTTTATGAGTAAAATAAACAAAGATGAAAGAGCCATCTCCACTCTTGCTGTCTGGGGCCAAGCACCTCTCACCCCCACCTTCCTGATGTCTTCTGGCTGTTCCTCTGACTCCAGTTACCCAGCTTCTGGTTTATCCAGGTGCCTGGGACTAAATGAAAAGCCTTTTGGTTCAAACACAACTGATGCTGCCCCTTTCTGGCTCACAATAACAGTTTGTTTTGCCTTCTGAAAATAAGCTAACTCCTGTCCAGTGTGGAGCTTTCCTGCAGCCTGGTTCCCCATCTGGTTCCCCGCCCCTGTTTTGTGCAAGAGCTCCCCAGCTCCAACTAACTGAACCATTGCTGCAACCTACACCCACCTGCCTGGTCTCAGGCTCCACCATTGTGTTGCGTACACTTGGGGCACATCCTCCAGCCTTTCTCTCCTCCCACCAACAGTACCCCAAAGATTTCATCTTCCACCAAGAATGCCTCAGCACTCCCCCATATCTACCTGCCATGGTAATCACCCCTCCTTTGATCCTAGCTCTCCACAGCCCCTTCCCACACTCTACTGGGTCAGCTAACTCGTGTGCCAGGACCATAAGCAAGATCCTCAATACACATCCATGAGATTAAATTCTAAATTTCCTTTTGTTGGATAATGACTAACCAGAGACTGGAAAAAACTATCTGAACTACAGAATGTAATACATCTCTGTTTCTTAAGTGCATTGCTGCAGATGTGTGTTTGAGACTCAGCCACACAGCAGCATTTTCCCAAATCACACCAGCCATGGAACTCTTTCCAGATCATGTCATGGTCCCCACTGCCTCTGCTGCTCACTGCTCTGTATTGTTAAATGATCCACGAAGCTGGACTGACTTCTTTCTGTGAGTTAGGCATTTCCTCCTCCCCACTAGCAGAGTGCCCTGTAGACAGCAAGCCCCCTAATATTGCTGTTCTGTAATCCCACGTGTTGTCTAGGTTGGCACAGCCCCCTGTCTGCCTGTGTTGGCTTCTGCTCCCAGTTCACAGTGGCCTGGCCTGACTGGGCCTGCTCCTCTCCACCTGATGTGAGCTCCTGCCGGCTGCCTTCTCCTCCCTCCAAGGGTGCTTCCCTCACCCTCATGGGTTTCTTGGCTCTTCTTCCCTCCAGCACACCACGGCCACGGTGGCAGCTCCCGGACAGTGCACCCTGGACGCCCCACTGTCTCTCATCTATACTTTAGACCACCTGTTTTTAAATCTTTCTGCCCAGTTGTCTCAAAAAGTGTGTGTGTGAGGAATATTAACATAATTTCATTTATCCATTTTAAATATGTACAGATAGGTATTTGTGGGAAATAACTTTCTACTACTGGTTCGGTGCTTTTTTTCAAGTCATTTCAAATTAGCTCTCTTTCAAAGTTACAACCTGCTGGGTATGAATTTTAACAAGGATATATGATCAGGGTTGATTCTGAGAAAAATAGATTAGAAATCCTGAAGCTACATGTTCCTACGGGGAGTAAAATGGCACACTGGTCCTTTTCTTTTCTTTCTTTCTTTTTTTTTCTTTTTGGCTAGTTTCCTGCTGCTGACACCTCTATGGCAGCTTAGGAACTCATAAAGGTGATCTTCTCCCAGCCAGTTCCAAGTGCTTTGGGATTCATGGATTCCTGGCAGAGAGGGGGAACCTCATTTTATCCCTCTGATCCTCTGGCTCTGCTTGGAAGTCAGCGTTAGAGTAGCCATTGCCTTCATCACTCTCCCTTCTCATGGAGTATGTGTGTGTATGTACCTGCATGTGTGCACACATGCATGTGCATGCTTGTACATGTGTGTGTGCCCCTGTACGTGTAAGCACACACATGTGTATTCTGTATCAGTAAAGAAGAGAGGCCAGATTCTATGGTCTGACATGCGTAAAGCTTTGAGGTCAGTGTATGATACATAATAAGTATTTTTATCTTTATTTAAAAATTTTTTTGAAGTGAAATTTAGTCTTTTTAAGAAAATTATCTTTATTGTTGAAAGTATTACAGATGTCCCCTTTTTCCCCCAGTGATCCCCTCCACCCCACATCCACACCCCCAACCAGACCTTCCCCACACTATTGTCTGTATCCATGGGTTATGTTTTATGCATAGAAGTTTTTTGATTAATCTCTCCCTGCCTTCCCTCTGAGATTCCTCAATCTGTTTCATGGTTCTAAGTCTCTGGATCTATTTTGTTCCTCAGTTTATTTTGTTCATTAGATTCCACATATGAGTGAGATCATGTGACACTTATTTTTCTCCGACTGGCTCATTTAGCTTAGCATAATACTGTCCAGTTCTATCCATGTTGTCCCAAAGTGTACAAGATCTTTTTTACAGCTGCATAGTATTCCATGGTGTAAATTCCCACAGCTTTTTTATCCACTCATCTACTGATGGGCACTTGGGCTGTTTCCAGATCTTAGCTATTGTAAATTGTGCTGCTATGAACATAAGGGTGCATATATTCTTTCTGATTGGTGTTCTGGGTTTCTTAGGATATATTCCTAGAAGTGGATTCACTGGGTCAAATGGCAGTTCCATATTTAATTTTTTGAGGAACTTCCATACTATTTTCCATAGTGGCTGCATCAGTCTGCATTCCCTAGTAGTGTACTAGGGTTCCCCTTTCTCCACATCCTTGCCAGCACTGTCTGTTTGTTGATTTGTTGATAGTAGCCATTCTGACAGGTGTGAGGTGATATCTTGTTGTTTTAATTTGCATCTCTCTGATGATTAGCAACATTGAGCATTTTTTCATATGTCTCTTGGCCATCTATATGTCCACTTTAGAAAAGTGTCTACTTAGGTCCTTTGCCCATTTTTAATTGGATTGTTTGTCTTCTTTTGGTTAAGTTGTATGAGGCTGTTAACCTTTTGTTAAGAGTATAGATTTTGGATATTAACTCTTTGGTTCTATTAGCACTAGAAATTAGTATAAAGGAAACAAATATCTCTAAAATGACCTTTTGAATACAGTAGCCATGTTTAGTTTTCACTAATTTTGACCTCAAAATTTCAATCTAAGGAGCATTTCTCAAAGTGTATCTACCTGATGTTAATGAGTATTATAAAAACTAAGAAGATGTTTTAAAATAGGTTCAATATTCCATATAGGTTCCAATAGGTTTAAAAATGCTTGTGAAATACTGGGTTATACACAATTCAAATTAATTCTTTCCAGCTGGGCTTGACAGTGCTTTTAATCTGCTGAACTGCTCTTTGTGTGTCTCTCTATGGGGAGAGATCCTACATTATGGACCATAGCCTATATTTATTTGCTTACAGAACACTTTTCTAGGAACAGTTTTGTTTAAAAAAAAAAAAAAAAAAAGCCACCCTGGGAAATATGAGCTTGAAGTATCCAAAACTGCCAAGAGTTTGAATGGACTTGTAGAGAGGGATAGCATAGCTTCCCCCTCTCTGTACCCATGAAGCCCAGTGCCTTGTTATTTGTTCATCTGTGTGATAGCTCAGTTCTACTGTCAGTTTAAGTTGAGACTTTTTATAACTCCTTTCTCTGAAATTAAAAGCTTATTTTCCATAATATAAAGCTCTTTAGGAATTTATCGTCATCCCACAGGAGAAACTGTCTGGATGGCAACTTCTTTTGTTGTATAAGTTCATCAGAGACAAATGGACCCCTGAGCTGCATAACTCCTTCAGTTATGATTTTATGGAGAATTAAAATGGAATAGACAAATTTGCAATAAAGTCACCGCAATTTATGGTCACTTTTTTGGTAAGAATTGTTAAGAGATGATCATAAATTAAGGACGCTTCCTTCCAGTTGGGGCTCTTGTAAGTCAATGGGGGTCATTGTGCTCTTGGTGCAGAGAGCAGCCATTGTGATTCAAGGCCACCCTCACCTGATCTTCGCAACTCCTGGTAGCAAAATTAATTTACTTTTAAAATTCCTGTTGCCATAACAACTTGGTGCAGCTGTTCATGTGACTTAATGAGATTCCAGAAGAAAAACGGTTTTACAGAGAAGACAGAATAAATGGAGATCGACCGTCTTTAAGCACTTGTATTTAGACATTAGTTGAAGGCTGAAGGAAATGCTTGCTGTGTAAGAAGAGGCTCGGGCTTTTATTTTCTTTGCTCTTTAATGCCAAGGCAGCTGTTGTTTCTTCTCTCTCCTTCTCTCCTCCCTTTTCCAAGGTTTCCTCAGGAAGCTGTACACGATAATTGAGGGTTACGACAGGCTGAAATGAAACGGAGATTGTTTTGATTGCAAAAAATAAAGATTACATTACATCAAAATATTTCTTCTTTTGATGCAGCCCGCTAGTGTGGTTAAGACATGTTATATTTGGAAGAGAAAGTATGTCTGCACTGAATTTCACTTACATTGGTCTTGTATTGTTGTTATTTGAAACTATAAACTGTCCTAAAATATAGATCACCTGAAAACCTAGGGTTTAGTCAATCTCATATTGGGCACCCAAACTTCACTTCTCTTTCAAGCTTTATTACCCATTTCTCCAAAAAGAAATTAAAAAATGGATCTTTAAACATGACCAAAATACCACAGGAGTTTTCTTAAAAGCTGTAAAAAATGTAACATCAGCAATAGAGTTCTAAATCCTCTTGTGTCCCTGAGTCTGATGTGCTTATTTAATTCCTTAATGAATGGAAAGGTAACGCACATTCAATGTTGAAATTTTGAAAAAAAGAGGGGAAAAAGACAAAGAAAACAGAAATAATTCATAATCTCATCATCTGGAGTTAATCACATTCTATAATATGTCACAAGTTATTCTGAAATATAACCTGTCCTTTTAATTTAACAAATATTATTCCATAATATGCCTTGTAATGCTGGTCTAGATTGTATTGTATTATTATATAATAAATTTTTAGTCAATCTTCTTAGTTCAACATTTTGATTATATCCAATTTTTGCTTTTGTAAATAATTATGTAAAAGATATCAATATCCACATATTTTCAGTGCATCTCTGTTCCTATAGCTAATTTCCTAGAGATAGAATTTCTGAGTCAACACCCATGAGTATGTTAAGTCTTTTGATACGCGTGTCCAAGTTCCTTATATAAAGGCTGCCCCAAGTCATAATTTTACCTGCCAAATGGGAAAAGGCTGTTTCCCCTCCTACTCCCTACTAGCACCCTTCCTAGATATTTTTATTACAAATGTTCTCTTCCATACCTGTTAGAACAGCCAAAATCCATACTATTGACAATACCAAATGCTGGCCGAGACATGAAGCAACAGAGGATACAAAATGGTGTAGCCACTTTGGAAGATAGTTTGGTGGTTTTCTTACAAAACTAAACATACTCTTACCATACAATCTAGCATCTGCACTCCTTGGTACTTACCCAAAGGAGTTGAAAACTTCTGTCCACAGGAAATCCTGAACATAGACGTTTATAGCAGCTTTATTCATAATTGCCCAAACTGGGAAGCCACCAGGATGTCCTTCATAGTACCCAGCCACAGGGCCTTCCTTTGCTCAAAGTTTTATAAATAAAATAATACAATGATTAGAGGCCAGATATGTAAAGTGATTGAAAAAAATGAGGAAGATTTGCCTTTACATCCTGAGATGTCGGCTGAATGAGCATCTCCAATGGGGTGCCTAGGATATCAGTCCTACAGGATGCTAATAAGAGGTGCAAGAAAGAGTAAAGGAGGCTGTGTGCTCCTGTCTGTCGGCAGGTACGGGGTCTGAGTGATGCGAGCCAAGTTTTCCATCACAGGCGCTCTCCCCAGTCCTATGAGGATGTTGTCATGAATGCTTCCTGAGCAGGTTTGGTCACATAGAGTCTTTTCCTGGAGAATCTCATGGGGCTTAGTGTTCCACAGAAAAGTCTTTGGAAGAAGTGCAGACAGTAGATAAACCTAGGTTCCCTATTGGCCCTAGCATTCAGTCACCCAACAGCCAGACCTCCTTGAAATGTCACCATCTCCAGCGCACTCCTGCTTGGGGCCAAGATGGCAAATAGGCCTACAGACTCCAGGCAGGTGCCAGCCACGTTCAGCTAGTCTCTCCAGTTTCCCTACCTCAGTCCCACTGGCAAACACACATTGAGAAGACATTTGCAGCACTGTGGCATTATAAGGGCATTTTAAAACTTTACACAATTACATGTGGTTCTTTCTATTCATAGTTGTTATCCTTCAAACTCCATGGTTTGACCTGAGTTATGAGTCTGTTTATGTAATAATGGTCCACATTACAGCAGTGGCTTATTCTAATTATTTCTGTCATGATTGACTATTTTCCTATTAGTAACCACTCACCCAGGTGGTTAAAATGTTCCACATATCTTATATATTTAATATAGCCTGTGATTTCTCGACACATAGCTTTCAAGGTATCCAGGTACATGGAAATTAGTTAATGTTTACAGAACTGTCTCACCTCCAAACCCCATTTTCTTTTTAAAATATCTCATGTAGCTCGCTACATGTCAATAGAAGGAAACAGATTTTTTTCTGATATTCCTGTCCATAGAGTTTTATCTCTTCTATGTACAGATGGCAAACATTGGAGCCAAATACTTTCCCTCACGCTGTGTCTATTACAGGAGCCTGAAGGAAGGCCATGGTGAGGGGCAGGGGTGGTTCTACCGCTGGAGGAACGGGACTCAAAATAGAAATGAAAGTTAACTGTAGAGAAATAAAAACACATTTTTTTCTGCCCCTGAATTTTGTGGCTGATACTTGTGCTCTCTGTGCTGGGGGCCACCTGGGATCTCTCAGTTTCTGTGTGGGGCACATGCCTGCACTTGGCTGAAGGAAAGCCTAGCCTGGTATTAGGGCCGATATTCAGGTGCAGCTGAGGACACACACAAAAAGACCAGGGTACCACTATAAGTGAGTTTAAGAATTCTGCCGAGTGCTTTACATTTCTAGGAGACTTGAAGGATGTGCTGCAGAGGAATGAGAAGGAGGAATGAACGCCCACTTAGAGTTTGCACAAGAGAGTGATCTATGCTTCGGAGTCATTGTTATGAAGGGATTCCCTCGAGAGAAGAACATGGCTGCTGAGCCCACCAGGGCAGAGGGACCTGCAGTCAGCTGTCACCTTGATTTGTTAGTGCTCCCTGACCTGCCCTAGAAGGGGAGGCCCAGGCACTTACAAGGAACTTGGGCTTACGGGAAGACTATGGCAGCTCAGTGTGGAGAGGAGCAGAGGACATGGGGCTGAGGGCACAGAGCCCTCTTCCGTGCTATACAGAGAGAATCCAAATGTTTCCCAGGAGAATGCTACCCACAGAGAGTCCGCACACATGAGAAAGAAGTTTGGGGGTCTCTGAAGCTTAGGACCAGCAGATGCTTACAGATCTGGCCTCAGCTAAGAGCCTATCCTTTTTTGGATGACTCAGTCAAGACCCAGAGGTAGGGTGTCACTATAGCAGTGAGGAGGCCTCACTGGGTCTGGAAATCAAGGTAGTAACCCAACATATGTCATTATTGACTTCAAACACAGAAGATTTGGTTCACTCCTGAGTAATCTGTGACTAGGGGCTCTTGACGGGGACTGCAGTGCTCATGCAAAGGGCTAAGCTTCTGGGGAGAAGGAACATGAGCATGGTGTAGAAGGTGAGTTAGAGACATGTTTAACTCACCAACCAAGGCCTGGAGCTCCTGACAGAAATACCACCCTCATTGCCTTATGCCACTGGTGTGTTGGGGTTACCATCTCAGCCAGAGAACCCACTGTGGACTGAGGCCTGCTTCCCACCTTCTTAGAACATGGATGCTTGAGTGGACACAGATTCAGGAGACACAAAGATTTAGAGGGAGGAAGTGTGGCTCTAGTTAGGTTAGAACTGGGCATTCAGTGGTCACTGATTTCAGGGAAACAAGATCTTGGCTTCTGACTTTAAAAAGTCAAGATCTGGTCCTGAGCAGTCACAGTAGTCAGATATGGCCCCTGCACATGGCCCTAGATGTGAGCATGACCACAGTAAAACGGAACTTTCAGATCATACACAGTGGGACACCATTAGAAACTATCCAGAAGGGGCTACATGAGAGTGCCCTGGGACATCAATAAACCTGGATGCATGAGTGGCTTTGCAAATGATGCTTCTTTGTTGGTGCTTTAGTACAAGGATTCAGTGAGGCTTTCTTGCTTTGGGATCACAGTTGGAGCTGACTGTTACCTGAAGTCCTGGGATAAAGATGAGGTGCATCACCGAAGGTAATACCTGGGAGTGTCTTAGCAGCTTCTCAGTTCTCTTATAAAAGTCAGATTTCTTCACTGCAGCCTACTCATCTGTGTATTTATCTCTTAACTATTGCTAAGATTTAATAGAGTAAGAAAACATTATTTAAAAATCAAGATCTATGGCATTTGAATAAAAGACATTAATATTTGGTTATTAAGAGCTGGTTTCCCTTTAGTAGAGGAACTAAAAACTCTTTGTCCTGGGGAAAAAGAAAGGAGAGAAGGAAAGGAGAGAAGAGGGGATAGGAAACAAAAATTAATTTAGGTATTAGTTTGTGTTCCAGAGATAGGCCTTCACCCTGCCCCTTAGCCCCTCTTGGCTGCATCTCGGGTAGGGTCATCTAAGGAGATGGGGCTGAGTGATCTCAGATTACACAGTGATACCCTGCAACATGCAGGGAGCAGTCAGCTTTCCTTGGTGTCCAGAAGGGACAGGCACATATGTGTAAAGGAAAGACTGCACTTTTAATGATGAGGACAACAGCCTGTAGGAACCAGTGGCTGGAGACACAGTGGAATGTGGGCATTTCACAGGTTTTAGCACAGATAGAAAACCTTGTCCAAGGTCCAGATTCTTCCTTCCCCACCCCAAACTGTGGCTCTCCATGCCTCCCTGTAATGTGGACACAAACACATTTAAAATTGTCTGAGATCATCCTGAACTGGCCAAGATCAAGTTTCTGTTATTTGTTGGAAAGAAATTAAATTGGGGATCACATGTTTGTGTTTGAAAACCTGTACGTAGAAAAGTCTAGCTAAAGAGTAACTGCTTCGGGGCTCTTGGATCCCAAAGTGTTTAAGTGTATCTATAATGGATGCAATCACTTTCCTTAAAATCTGCTTAAGAATCACTTTCCTTCAAGTTATATGTTTGGTTGAGTGCTTTGGATTAGAAGAAATGGGAGCAGAAAGAGGACGGGAATTTTAAGTAGGGTTCTTGAATGTTTGGGTGGATTTTAAGAGCATCAATATACGGTGATTTATGATACCTAGAAGTTACCAAAATTATTGCTAGAATGGGATGATTGCCTCTTAATGTCATCCAGAGGCAGTACGGTCCTAAATGTGAAAAAAAAAGCAGGCAACTTGTCCTTGAGGCCCTGGCTTTTCTCCCACATTGTACTTTCCTTTCTCAGGCGCCCACTGGGATTGCACTGTCTTCCTCTGCTCCTTCCTCATGCCCTATGTTCAGTCGGAGGCAGATGACACAATGGAAAGCATTTGGACTTCTGGAACACACTATCATACATGCTAAATCTGGCTCTTTTTCCCCCTCTTATTGTTGTCATTTAATGATCTCATTTCCTACTGCAAACAAATCTATGAAGATATAAAAATATTTTTATGTAGTCATGTCTGTTATCCATCAGAAGATCTGATTTATTCAACTTATGGCAATAAGAAGTTAAAAACAAGTCCTGTACGTTAGAATTTAGTGTTTACTCTAGTTTTTTCCTCTTTGTAACTTGGGAATATTACATAGCAATTTGGCACTTTACATTTCAAAACAGATTGGAGTATATTTTGATTCATTAACATAAAACAGAGTTTTAGGAAAAGAGATGTATTATAAACTGTGATATGTCCTTTTTTATAATAAAACAAATGGCATTTTTAAGTTTGGAAAAAGACTTAAATGTGCTTTGTTGTTATGACTCCCCTCATACTGCACTTTACCAAAGGCAAATTTGTAATGTTTCCAATTTCTCAAGATAGTCATATGATCATAATACAGAGCATGAGAAAAACCCTGAGTAAATGATGTTTGCATCTCTATTGGACATTTCATGGTGATACTATTTGTTGCAATCTTGGTTAACATCTTAATGTTTCACTTATTGTTTTCCAAAGGTTTCCCTATAAAAAGACATAAAGCAGCTCAAGGTTAGCCCTCTTGATATTATAATCCCTGGTCAGTATGCAGGAAATACAGCTGCAGCCTCTGACTTATTGTCAGTGCTTATGAAAAATGACAGCGTTGGGCATAAAAATGCTTTTTTTCAGGATGAACTGGCAAAGAGCCATGTCCTGCTTATAAATCTGTTTTCACCTCTCCTTTATTGAATCATACTTCAGATCCAGAGGGAAGATATTGAGATGTAAGCATATGATAATTCTCTCTTTTTATTAAACTGGTGTCTTTGTCATCCACAGAGATAATAGAATTTTTAAAAATGTCCTCAGTTTGTACCAGATGCCAATCTGCTGGCTCATCTGAATGGAAAGTGTTCCTTCCCTTCTGGTACAATTCTGTCCTAAGGAGAGAGGTACAACATTTCCTTTTTAAGTCCCTAGCACTTGTCACCCATTCGCTCAGAAAGTATTTCAGAGTAGAATTCCCACATTCAGGAAGCCATCACCCCACTGTGAGGTCCTTATCTTTGCAATCTGGGTGCCCTGTGATGGGTTTTAAGAATCCCTTAGATCTTAGAGAAGGTGGATCTATATAATCAAACAGAAAATTTTTTTACTATATCTTCTCAACAGACCCTTAGTACACACTGTCAAAAAAAAAAAAAAAAAAAAAAGAAAAGAAAAAAAAGGAATACTAATACAACACGTCGTCATGGTAACAAAAATACTAAGCTCACTGGAAGGGAAAATGCTTGGAAAAATCAAAGGTTGAGTGTAATTTTAGGATGATTTGAGTGTGTGTGTGTGTGTATGCATATATATTTCCTCTTTTAAAAAATGATGGCCTTAAATTAATTGAAAATGAACCGTCTAAGTTTAATTAAAAAACAAATACCTTTATTCCAAATTTGTGATTTGTGTAACTTTTTAATTTTGTATGATTCTCTCTGTAATCTAGTTTTCTGGGAATTTATTATGCTTTTATCTTTGGCTTCCGAGTCACCCAAATGATTCCTATAATTTCACTGCTATTGGCAAGCAGCTGGTACTGACTTGGCTGTTCCTATTTGGTCTTCATTTTTATTAATGTTCTCTTGGTCTCTCATGCATTCCCTCACCTCAGCCACCTGAATTTAAATAATCTTTATCCTTAAAAAATTTAGCACTGAAGGCACACCAGCAGCCACACTCCCCCAAAGGCTCTTAGTTGGGGTACTGGCTTATTTAAGTAATTAATTTTGCCGTGTTGTATCTGTTCTTTCCCTCAAGTCCTACCTCATTTCTCTAAATATAGCACTAATGTACAATTGAACTAATCTTCCAGTACTTTGCTGAGGCTAAGTCAGATTTATCAGATGAGATGAAGTATGTAAACAAAATGAATTTACATACTTCCCTGTTGTGTATTTGACAATTTCTAAGGAGACAAGTGATCTAAGAATGCAGGTAAATTTTTACAAGACAAATTACTCCACAGTCATAGAAATCAGAAAACATCATATTCTCTAAAAGAATCAGATGGAGTGTAATGTAGAAACTCATAGAGTCTGATTTGGAGAAAATTCTTACAATCTTAATTTTAAACCCATTTCTGGTTATTAATGTGCTTTAACCTTTGAGGTTGATTTGTTTGCCTTGGTATGGAAAGATTGATCTGATATATTTTTTAAACTGAGGTTAAAATTTACATGCAGAGTAATGCATATATCTTTAATGTGTAATTCTGTGCATTTTGATAAATATATATGCCATTAACCAGTAACCCAATCAAGAGTCATCCCAGAAATCCATCCTGTGTTCCCTTTCACTGTTTCCACCCTCTATTGGCAAAAACCATTTTGATTTATATCAGAATTTGTTTTGTCTGTTCTTGAAGTTCCTATAAATGAGATCATACATTCCCCCTGTGGCCAGCTTCTTAGATCAGCATGTCTGTGACTCATCCATGTTGCTGCAGGTATCAGCAGTTCCTTCTTTTTACAGCCCATCAGAGTCCATGATATGGCTGCAAACAGCTCATCTGTTCCCCTGCTGATGAAAATTTGAATTTTTCTCAGTTTGGGACACTTGAGAATAAAAATTATACCAACTATCTTGTACAACTGTTTTTGTGGATATTTGTTTTTATTTTTCTTGAGTTAAATACCTAGAAATGAACTTCCAGGGTCATAAGGTAGGATTTGTTTTTAACTTTTTAAAAAGTGCCAGTTTTCTAGAATGGTTGTACCATTTTACATGCTCACCATTAGTGTAAGAAAGCTCCCACTCCACATGTCCTTGGTATTTGACATTGTGAGTCTCGTTTTTTTAGTGAGGCCTAACTCACAATGTTTTCATTGTGCATTTCTCTGATGGCTAATGATGTGGAATGCCTTTTTGTATTTACTAGATATTTGCCTTCAATTTTTCAGGACTTTTGCCTTTTTCTTTTTTAGAATTTTTATTACTGGAATGTAGAAATTTTGTATATATCCTGATTTTAAGTATTTTCACAGATACATGTACTGTGAAGTATTCTCCAAGTCTGTGTCTTTTTTTATTTTCTTAACTTTTGATGCATAAGAGACTTAATTCTGATGAAATTGTTTTATTGTGTATTTTTCCTTTTATAGCTAGTGTTTTTTGTGTTTTAAGAAACTATACCTAAGTTGTGAAGACACTCTCTTACATTTTCTCCCAGAAGCTTTATGTCTTTTTCTACAGTGTAAAGTTGCATCTGAGGTTCATCTTCCCCATGGTCGTATTGATACAGTTCTTCAACACTGTTTGTTGAAAGACTGTCCTTTCTACATCAAAATGTCCAGGTGCCTTTGTGAGCATCTATTTTTAGAATCGTTATTGTGTTACTCTAATCTACTTTCTCCTTATGCCAATACCACACTATGTTGATTAAGGTAACTTTGTAAGTCTTGAAATCAGGTATTTTGAGTCTTGCAAATTGGTTCTTCAAACAAATATATTTTAAATTTATAAGTTCCATAATTATTTTGGTATACAGAAATAGCATAGGAATAGATGCCTATATACGTTTATACACGATCCCCTCCCTTGTGGGCAATTCAAAAAACTGTAAGCAGTAGTTTATCCTTTAGGGATGTAAATTGTTATTGACAAGGGGGAAATCTCACACTTTTGATTTTATGCCCTGTGAAAATATGTTTGATTCTTTTAAATTAACCCATGAGTTATTGGCATTTTGAAGTGTGTTCATGGGAGGTAGGAACCTTCTTTCTTTTTTTTATATATATATCTTTATTGATTTCAGAGAGAGGAAAGGAGGGGGAGAGAGAGATAGAAACGTCAATGATGAGAGAGTCATTGATCAGCTGCAGCCCACAACTGGGCATGTGCCCTGACAGGGAATCGACGCTCAACCGCTGAGCCATGCCGGGCCAGGCAGGAACCTTCTTTCTTTAATATTACACAGTGTTTAAATTTTTAAAAACATGTTTCTTAAACATTACCAATTTATCATTGACAGGATTGATAGAAAGAGGAAGAAAAATTGTATTTGTGATTTTCTCATGAGGATCAATGTTTAGAGATTTATCTTCTCAGTACTAAGATATTGTTGGTTTGGGGGATGGTTATCATGTTCAAGGTCACTGGTTCAGTAGGTGGTACTGGTGGGATATGACTCTAACATTTCAAAGTCCACTCTTTTTTTTAAAGCCATATTACCTCTTTGATGATGATGATGATGATGACTTACCTTGAGTTGGTACATAGGACTTGAGAAAGAGGATGCTATTGCTACCGGTGCACAGGTCTATTTGTGGAGGCTGACGGGAGCTACGTGGGGGAACTCCGAAGTCCCTCAGGGAAGGTCTTCTCCACATTCACTGAGACAGGTGGATCTAAGTTGAGCACTGCTCACCAGAGAGTAGGCAGTCCACCCCTCTTCCAGTGTGGCCCACCTCTCACCTTCAGTGTCTTCAACAATGACCCCAGGTGTCTTTACCAATAAACCTGAGCAAGTTATTCCAGCTCTGTCAGCTTGCCACTCACATGTGAGGCATAAAGACCACTCTTTACATTTTGGAAAATGACCTGAATTTGGCTTTATACCCTCAGTTGAAGGATTTTCAAGGTGTGATCATGTAGATAGACACTGTGAGCCGTCAAATTGTGGGATACTGCAAGGCCACTGACTGGGTTAAATATTCCAAGTGAAAATCAAAGTAAGACCTTGATTGAACACCCAGAGAAATACCACATATGTCGAGTACTTAATGAGCCAACTTTCCCAAAAGCTACAGACACTAAGCCTTTCTCTCATCCCTGAAGCTCACATCCACCTTGATTCATAACATAAAAGCAGCCACATAGGAACGTCCTCATCTTTCCATGACAAGCCCACCAGCACACAAGCTCATGGCCTGTGTAAAAGGACAGAATGTTATTGCTGCCATGGGAGGCCACGCATTTCTGCTGCTGGAATAGATCTCAACTTCTCAGACCCTTCATTCCTACAATGGTCCCCTCCCTTTCCCTTGCCTCAGTTTCATCCTGCTTACATAAGAGCCATCTTGGGAAGTTTACAAGCTTCCTGTGACCTGTTTCATCTTAGTGCACAAGACTCTGGCCCTGTAGCTGTCCCCTCACTCTCCTCTGCCCTTCTGGGCAGAGCTCTTGAAAAAGTTTGCATACTGCATTTCCACTGTCCTTCCTCCTCTTGACTCTAATGTGTCAACCAAGGGCCCTGACCTCTCGCTTTCTCTTGGTCATGGTGCCAGTGGCTTCTAATTCCACCTGAATGCCCGTGTCATCTACATTCATACCTCTTTCCAAAGAATTATCTTGATTCTCACCTGAGATTATGAACTCCTTATATTCCCTTATATTTTTCTTATATTCCCCCACCCTTGCACATGTATATCCTCACTTTATCTACCTTTATTCTGTGCTTAAAATGAAAGGCCAGTATGTCTTTATTAAAATGAAAATAAATATGAGTAGACTCTTTAAAAAGATAAATTTCCCCTAGACATGTAGAATTGTCTTGAATATCATATAATAGCAATTTATGAAAAATGACTTAAGATATCAAAAGTCATTTGTCTTTTCCCATTTTTCCTAAATTCAGTAATGTCTTCCTTGAGTGTGAAGTGTTTGGGGCAACCAAACAGATCCAGCATTATTTACCCAGGGTTCTCTGAGGGGTGTTCTTATCTGATCAGCCCGCTCTAGACACCTAATCTCAGGTGCAGTTGTTTATTGGGTTTTTAACTGAGTTGTATTCCTGTCTTTAAAAATACATGAAGCTGCTTTTGCTATTAATTCATAGTTTTATGAGAACAACAGAAAGGATTGGTTGGGATTTACGAATCCCAAATTATGCGATGGACCGTAAATTGTTTGCTATTGTGTATTTATACATATTTAACAAGTAAACACTGTGTCTCACAGTAGCAATACCCATTTTTCACTGTGGAGCTGGCCACCACCAGGCTCAGATGTGGCTACAGGAAGTGTGTGCATCTTACCCTGTTGGTTCCTTATTTTTCGTCCTAACGAATGTGTCCTCTGCTCCTGTTTTGGGCCATTTTCACAGAATCATCCCTCTTTGTTTCATGGCCTTTATGGTGATTGCGGGCACTTGTCATTGCTTTTCTGTCTATGGGTCTTTATGCTCCAGACTTGAAATCAGAAATTAGAAGTGGGGGATGGGCTAAACATGCCTGAAAAAAAAATTTGTTTTGCCATACACCACACTTTATTTTAAAAATGTAACTTATTAACAGTTAAAAAACAAGACATTTCACCTAACATGAAAATGTCCAGTTTCTTTGGAACAACCAGGAAATCTAGGCCAGCATTTCCAGAGCAATAATAGACAGGTACTCAACATCTCTCCTCTTTCTAGAGGCATGGGGTCCAGAGTTGCCCCAGAGACCACAAACTATGATTCTAGTTTTCAGTTTCCTCCTGACATTTCTTGGCATTTGAATCTGTGAATTTTGGCTCCTGCAAAGTTTTTCATTCCAGCGTCTCCCATCCCATTTTGAGGCATGAATGATGGACGGGCACAGGACTGCTCCTGCTACCCCTCCAGCTCTGCTCCTACTGTCCTACAAAGTGCTTGGACTTAGAAAGGGTCACCTCCTTCAGTCTGTGCACCACATAACAGCTGCTTGTTTTGTCAGCCTTAGCTGAGCATGGCATCAAATTTCCCCAGAAAGAGAGGTTTATGCAGCCTGTCTTCGCTTTGGGCACTCGGGTTGAGTGCTCCTGCTTCCCTCCTGGCAGGAGTTATTCCTGTGCTACACCATCAATATCCCCTGGGCACAGCCACCCAGGGGTTAGTGCTGAGCCGGTTCATGTGTTGCGTGTGTCTGTGAGCCGGAACAAGGCACATATTTACCCCAAATGAAATTACATGGCAGTCTCTCTCATGCTCTCTCCAATTTGACTCCATAGGAGGTAAAGAAATGTAATATGTTTTTATTCAGATTACATTACTCATTATGGCTTCCTGCTATTCATTTCTATTTTATTTAGCCAGGTATATAAAAAAAGTGTATGCACCTAGTCTTGTTGATGAAAAATAACATTTTTAATTTTTCTTTTTGTGAAGAAAGGTTTGAATTTATTTTGGATGTGTCAGACGTGTCAACATTTTGAAGATATTTAAATATGCCTATTTAATTATGCATGGCCCGAAGGCCAGTTTTTATTAGGTTAAGCCACAGTGGCTGATTAAAGTCAGTAAGCACCATCCTTCAGGCTTTTGTAAGTTCTGGCAGATGTGAGAGGAGAATGCTTAAATTCCCTGATAGAAAAGAATTACAAGATATTTTAATGTTATCAGCAAACAGGCCTGTGACTATGTAATCCTCAGGCCTCCAAATCTCTATGAGAAAAGCATGCCCACGCTTGGTCATAAATCCCATTACTGTAATGATGTCAGTCTGCCTTTTCATTAATAACTCAGTAAAGAGCATGCTTCTTTTGTAAATATTCAAGGTGGGATTCACAGAATATCAGATTAATTCAACAGAAATGTTGTAAGAAGACCAAACAGCACACACTAATTCCCCTTCTCATATCAAAAAGGCAAACTCCCATCATGGGATTGGCTGTCTTCCTGTGCTTTCCCAGTGAATCCTGTTCTGGAGGGATCCTCTCAGCCAAGGGCATGAAATAGGACTAAAAAAAACCATGAAAAACCAAAAAACTATTCAGCACTAAGCATGTTCTCATCCCCTATTCCCTAGTTTGTAATTACTCAATAAATTCCAATGAGCTGTACTTTAAAAACAAAACTGTTTCTTCTCTGCTCTGAGACACATCCAGGTTTTACTCAGCACAGCAAGCGCACGGGTGTGACCCTGGACACCAGCAGGATCTGGGCCCCTCAGTAGAAGCTGGCAGGGTTTACAGAAATGTGTACTTTTTAAGTTTTACACAGCAGTTATATGACTCACTTTATGACTCACAATGACTATTTATGGAATGTTTACTGTTAGAAAAGTGCCTCATGCTCTCCCTACCCAAACTGTTGAAGACTTATGGAAACTAAGTATTCTTCTCAGCTTCCAGATGAGGAGGCTGGGGGTTAGTGAGGGCACATAGCTTGCTGCAGTCATACAATGAGCATGTTCTGGTCTCCAAGACCAGTGTTCTGGGTCACTATGCTCATCATAATAAGCTCAACCACAAACACCTAACGATGTCCAAGAACGAGCATTTGGGGATCCTACAAGAGTTATTACAATCACCACTGGAATCCCCATCATCAAAGTTCATCGCAGTGATCTAGTGGCGATCTTCTGCACTCCTCCCCTTCTGCCATGAACATGTATGTTCCCAAGCCAGAGCTGGAAAAGTCAGAAATAGATGTATCTAATAAAAGTATTGTGTCCTGAATAGTCCTGGGTGAGTTTTTGAAGTTATTTTCATTTTGCACCAGGGATTAAAAAATACATAAAATCCATAGGGAAGAGTTCATGTAAGAAGGGTCTCTGAGTTTGGAGGACTCTGCAATGAGATCTCTAACGGCCCCTGACCCCATAGAACCAGGTATTTCATCAAATTGCAAAACCCCAGGAGCTGTGCAAACATCAGGTTTTCCACACCCAGGTTCTGATGACAGGAACACTAGAACATTCCAGAAAGCAAAAATTAAACCCAGAGTAACATGTTCAAATAACTATGTTTTGCTGTTATTCCATATTTTTTTGCACAGAAGTGGAAGGCAGAGTCTGACGCTATTCATCGAGGCTCAGCACTGTGTTCAGAGGCAATCCTTTGGATTCTGTCTATTCATGTATGTTAGTATCTATTTGGGAATTCGATTGCAGTTTTTGTACTTGCACTGTCTTAAATTAAAGACCTTAAAGATCTGTCCATGGTCCAATATCACTCTCAGAGAGTGGCTCTTATGATTCCCAGGCAGACTCAGGTAAATTTTTTTTTATTGATTTATTGAACATTTATTAAACACTTGCAATGTGCCAAGTGGGTATCCTTCCAAAATTCTGACTGAAAGTTTGAAAATTTATAGCAAAAATCTTCAAATGTTCTTACTGCTTGCCTAGTGCTCTTCTAGGCTTATTCTAAGGAACTGTCAGAAATGCACCTTAAGATTGATTATGAAGATAAAAGCATTACTTAATTTAAATCCCCCCTCTCTCTTTCTCTCTCTCTCTCTCTCTCTCATATACATACACTCCCCAAACACACACACACAATTACTAAGCCATTTGATTGCTGCCACATTAAAGGCAAATAATTGATTAGTTAATAAATCAGTAGGCTTTTAACTAACAGGGTTGGTTGATAGTAGAGAATTTGTAATTACTGTGCTCTTTCCAGCCAGCTGAGAATGGAGCCATAATTATGATTCTCCCTAGAAAAGAAAGAAGTATTGACTCTCTTGAGGATTATTTTTATATGTTTCTTTCATTCTCATGAAAATGTGAATACTTTTCTCAATTAGTGCTTGCTTCTTTATTGACCATGTAACATCTCTGTTTCTAAGGAATCTCTAATTATTTCATTACACCCTACCTCTCATTAAGGAGCAACCCCAATGTCAATGAAATAAATGGCAATTATGTTTCAATACTGATGTATTTCTGATCTTACTTTGCCAATTTGGCAAAGATAATAAACACTTTTCATAATAGATTTTGGTAAAGATAAGTGATAGAAATCTCTTTATCACATTCAAGACATTTTAGTGTCTCATTTCAGTGAGGTAAAAGGTAAGATTAAGTAAAGAAAGAAAATGAGAATATTAATTTCAACCATTTTGCTCTTTTCGTGTTACTGGAAGAACAAAATACTGTTTTGCAAAATGTCAGTGCAAATCACATTTAATGAAATCCACTCTAACGTTGACATATCTTGGTTGAAATGTAGACAGACAATTATTCCACTGAATATCTCTTTGAAAAGCCAATTTTTACTTTTTTAACTGAAACATTTATTTCATGGGACAAAGATTGAAAAAATTAGCTTTACTCAGAGCACATGTAATGAACAATCAGTTTTTTGTAAAATATCTGGGCAAACACTGCTTTGAGACATCCTAAAGTACCTTCATGAGCAGCTTGTCATTTTAATCCTGTCCAAACGACTCCCCTACACATCAAAATACTTGGTGATGGGGTTAAGGTCTTGGCAACATGGTGACTATTGATTTTGTTCTTTGTAAGATGGGTCTTAATATTTGAGGGCATGAGATTTCTATTCTTTTTTTAGAGGCTCACTCTCCTGCTTGGATATGTTAGAACTCTCACCTCTCTTAAGGGTTGGATGAGAAGTGGGCATTAGCTCACAGCTTATTCAGTTGGCTGCAGCCACTGTGCACCTCATTCCAGCTCCATCTGGATTTACAAATGGGTGACTCAGCCAGGTAGCTCGGCCTTTCTGGCCCCTCATTTTCTCAACCTGAAATGGGAACAATATGAAAACGTGTAAAACAGGATTGGGATGGTGAAAGGACACAGCCTGTAGAAAAGACTCTAAAAGCGAAAATGCCCCAAATAGAAGGAGACAGTGCTATAAGGTGTTTCTTGTCTCTGTGCCTCAGTGTGGCTGTACGTATTTCCCCTGTATTTTACTATAGAACATCTCTCTTGTCAAAAGATGTGAAGGAGATTCTGCCTGTGTTGAGCATTGTTTATGAATAAATTGGGTGTCATGGAAACACCGAAGCTGAATTTTAATTTGCCCCTGACAAGCCCTCTTCTTTAGTTGGACTTCTGTGTGTCTCTAGTAACATGCCTGGCCGACTCAAAGAACCCTTTAGTATTTACAGAGATGACCGTTAGTGCTGACCTTAAAAGGCGGTTACTATCATTTGATGAGAAGGTGGGCATGGCTCAATGCCCAGAATGCTGAGACCAAGACTGCCAGCTAGCTATTCAGTAACTGCTTTTCCAAGGCAGGCTCCCCACTCAGGACACTGAAGCCATCACAGGATCTTAGGGGATGATTAAGAAGGTCCCTAAGACCCTGTAAGATGGGCACCACTGATACAGCTACATCCAAACTAATGTGGTTTCCTAAGGTATTTCTGGGGGAGGGCAAGCAATTGCCAGTAGCAGAGAAGGTGCCTCCCACAGGCAGTTCAAGAGGCAGTGTGGGCACTAGTGCATGGCCTTGATGAATTTCATGGCCGGCTACCTCTCCAGCCCTCAGAGTGTGTCACACCAGGACTCTGAAGTCTCGAAGAAAAGAAGGCTGCTCCTCAGAAGGTTCAAATGCCCAAGCTGTGGTCACATCTGTAGGTTCCCGGGGTTAGGAAGCGGACATTGTGGGTTTGGGCATCATTTTTCCCATCAAACAAACATTGTTTTTATTAAGTGAGTTTACTTTGACTGCACTATTGATACTTAAAATTAATTCTACCACATGGTTTTGTAATTCCCACGCTTTTCCCTTCCTTTTTAAAGGTTATGTCTCCTTTCCTCATTGGCATTGAATTGATTAAATTAATTCTCTTTTTCCTACCAGTTCTATTAATTCAGTAGTTACACTTCAATTTTTAACTTGTTTGCTTTTATTTTTTTCTAAAAGTCTGAAGTTAGTTTCTCCACCTCAACAAAACCATAGTGTGCTTTAGCTTTTCTCCAAATCTCCCTTGCCCCATCCCCATGTTGTTATTGTCTCAAATTTCTTTAGAGCTTGTTTTTCTAACATAGGTCCTTGTCATCATCATCATCATCATCACTTATTTCTCAATAAAAATACAAATCCACTATGTTTATTCATGATTAGTCTTGCTCATTATTGGTTTCTCCATCCTATTTCTCATTCTGCATTGTTTTTTTCCTTATGGAAGAATATATTTTATTATTTTTGTTCCATGAAGAACTGTAAGTAGTAAACTGTCTTATCCATGAATGTCTGAAAATATTTTGATTGCACTACGGAATTCCAAGTTTCCAGTTATTTTTCCTTCTTTCCTTGAGATATATGTGGCTTCTTCATCCTTTATTATTTATAAGAAATCAAAAGTCAAATATTGCAGCCTTTTTATTTTTTGGTAGGTAATCTTTCCTTTTTTCCATCATATGTTCTAAAACATAGCCTCTCGCCTTTGCAGGCTCTCAGAGAGGATTCCGGCACAGAGCTCACGGCTTCCGAAGTCTGAGCGATGGCTGGCTCTTTCTGTCTAGTTCTTGTCCATTTACATATCGTCCCCTCCCTTATTTTCTGCTTTCTTCAATTAAAAGCTTCTCAATCCATCTTTAACATTTTTATGTATTTTCCGTCTTTTCATCTCCCTGACCTGCATTCTGGGTTACAATCCCGGTTGTGTCCAGCCAACTATTCTTCACATCTATTGACTTTTTAAAACAAACACATTACAGCATTAATTTCAGAATTTGCACCTGATTTTTGTTCACCGTTGCCATTTCTTGGTATTGTTTCATGAATGTCTGTCATCACTCGAATGTTTTATAGATACTTGTGTGAATTTCTTTTTCCGACTACTCAATTCTCTCTTTTCTCCAGTTAACCTGCTAATTAATAAATTAATTCTGTTACTCTGTCCCTGTTCATGGCTGTGGAATGCACCCGCGTTACCCTCTCTGCTTGAAGGTGCTGTGTGAATATAGCCTCTCACACTAATGAGTCTCCTCCCCAGGCAGACGTGATGTTTCCACCCTACTGGGAATAGCTCAGGGCTGCTGCAAGCACAGGGGCTGCCCAGGTTCCGCATCCATTCAGCGCCTCTGCTCCACCTCCTCCAAAAGCACGTTTCTGAGACACAGCCTCAGGAGGCTGTGCACAGACATTTCAGCTTCTATCCCAGGCAAGGATTAAGGCCTCAACCGCCAGCTACTCTCCAGAAGTTCAATTCCAGCTCCTCACCAGACCTGGGCATTCTCTGGAAGAGCTGACCCCTGTCCTTACTGCCCAAGTATGGTTCCAGCTTACCTGAGCCATGAGCCGTGCAACATGCCCCTTTCTTTCTGCTTCACAGGCATTGTCCTCTCGTTTTTGAGTACAGTTCTCTTTCTAAGAATCACCTACCATTGTTGTATATTCAGCCTATAAATAGTATATATTTTATAATTACAAAAAAGTTATGAAAAGATGTTAAGGTATATTAAATTAGGTGAAAACCAAATAAAGTATTATGTTACAACAGTAATAAAAGCTAACATTTAGTAAGCAGTTGCTGTGTTGAGCTGTCCTTTAAGTACTTTATATAAATTAATTTATTCAACTCTTTTGTTGATCTCTTGAATTGTGCACTAGTATTATCTCCATTTTGCAAATGAGAAAATGGGGTGGAGAGTTGACATAGCCTGCTCAGGGATGCACAGTAAGAAAGTGACAGTTCATCTTCTTACCACAATATTGTACTGTTTCCTACTACTCACAGATGCATGCAGGGTAGAGACCAATAAGTGTAAAGAAATTCATTCTGGTAGTGGGAATGTAAGTTTATTTTATTGTTTTATTTTAGTTTCTATGAGTTTTTAAAATTTCTATAATAAATCTAAACAAATTTTATAATGTAGTGATAAAAGTTATTTTTCTTTTTCCCTAGTAACATTTTCACCATTAAATAGTATTTGTCAGAAATAAATTCAGCCAAGGGCCAAATTACCTGCAAGTTGAATGGGAGAACTGACAATGGGGGGATGGGCGTTGCTTAGAGATAAGAAGGAGGGCACAGGATTGGAGACCCACTTACATCCTTCACTGTCTAGAGCTGGTCCTAACTACAGGCTCAAATTCCTCCCAAGCCCCTTCTGTCTTACAGGCTTGGATCAGCACACCTCCCATTTATGGTTAACCAACCATCTTTCTGTGTATTTTAGCTCCAGAGCCAAGTTTCTATGGCAATGGATGCTATTTGAAATGTATAAAAAGGCCGCTCTGGGTGCTGTTTAAAATGTACAAAAGGCCACTCTGGATGCTATTTGAAATGTACAAAAAGGCCACTTGGTAGATGCAACATTTCTTATTCTTATGCTACATATATGCTCATTAAAATCTATCTAAAAGACCATAACCTCATACCTCTGCAGGGTGACATGAGAAGAAATGAGGAAGAAGTTGTGTGTACACAGACTATGAAGTAAAAAAGCCAAGAAAGAGTATCTAATGGTTAAAAGTAGAGGCTGGGGAAATGGTGAGTCCTTGGAGAGAGAGTGGCATATTAAAGATGACAAATCTGGGAAAGAACCTGGGTCCCTTGCAGCCAGTGCAGGGTGGAGAAGGACCATTCACACTTCACCTGCAAGTCTGCCCCTCTCCTGGTGTCCTCTCAGGGGAGAGCAAACAGAGGGGCCCTTCCAAGGAGCAGCGATGGGAAGAGCAGAGAGTGGGAACCAGGAGTCAAGGTGGTGGCACCTGGGAGCCGTGGAGGAGTGTTAATGATACCAAGCTGATACCACCATGGCTCAAGGTCAGGAGGAAATCAGCCCCTATGGCCTCCTGGGGTGTCTTGCACACCTTTCAGCCCACCTATGATTTACTACAGGATTTATGGAGCCAGGCAGGTCAAAGGAAAGGTGATGGGAGTCATTGCGGAAAGAGCACCAAACAGTGATTTGTCTGTGATCCTTCTGGAGCTTCCAGGGCTGATGCATTTTTGCTTATTTATACCTGGAGAACCTTGAACCAGGAGGGGATGGAAAAATTCTATCCACTAGGCCATGAGTTAGTGATAAATCATTGAATAAATTCGACCCCAGATTCATGGTGGTCTATAGTTACCATACAAAGTGTTACTTATGAGCCATATTTTATATGCATGGAACTACATATTTAAAACAAATCACAAGTTACATTTAACTGGTTTCCCTCTGAGTTTTGCAACTTCAAACAGCAATCTTTTTCTTTCCCTCCATGATCCCTTTCTGTTGCCCCCCCCCCCACAAGGCTATTTAACAAATACAAAAACAATTTACATCTGAAGTTAAACCTTCTGCTCTAAAATAGGCAATTAGCTCAGTTGGTTGGAGCTTTGTCTAGGGTGCAGGTTTGATCTGCGGTCAGGGCACATACAAGAAGCAACCAATGAATGCATAAGTAAGTGGGACAAGAAATTGATGTTTCTCTCTCTCTTTCTCCCTTCATCTCTCTCTCTAAAAATCAATCAATCAATCAATAGACAATTGTTATCAGAAATTAAAGTATCTCCAAAATAATAATGCTAGTTCCTTCCTCTTTTAAATTCTATTCATCAGGGAGAAAGCTAGTATGATTTTCCCAAGAAACTTGACAAAGAAAAGCATAATTTGTCCCTTTTTTCCTGAGAATTTTTTTGAACCCCTTTTCTTAATCAAAACATGTGGGAATTCAGTGTCATGATCTTGATTTACATCAAACTGACACAAACGCATGACTTTTATGGCAGGAATTTGTGGATTGCATGGGGTGACATGCCAAAAAGAGGAAGCAATGTTTCTGCTAAAAAACAACAGGCTTCAGTAACTCTCGTTGACAACTACCTGTCGAAGGGGAAAAGGGGAAATGAAATCATAAGCTTAGAAAAGTCACAAATTAATAAATCACAATATTAGCAACTCTCAGCATGTGAAGTGTAATTATGCTGCAACGTGGGCTGCCAGCAAGACATGCAAATTAAATATTTCAATTCATCGTCTTTCACAAGTTCCTATTGTTGTTTTCATAGGAGCTTTCCAATCTGTCAGGTTTATCTAAGAAGGCTCAGAAGTTGATTTTTAGGCTGCTATAAATGGTTTGTATAGTTGCCATAAACTCAGAAACATAACATGCTATATACTACAGTAGCAAGGGTTCTAATTAAGGTGTTCTGTGACTGAGTTTAAATAAATGTCAGTTTCTGTATCATCACTTTTTGCTTTCATTTTTTTTTTCCCCTAAGAAAAAGGGAGTGCATGTGACAATGCAATTATGTATATTTTCAAATATTGAAATAAAAATAGGGCTTAGCTGGATTTGACATATAGCACACAAATGAACTCAGAGGCAATTAAAAGAAATTTCAATGTTACTTATAAAAATGACTTGAACGGAAAATGGAAAGTGGGTTGTCTGGAGGCATTTGAGTCACTATTTTCATCTCTATAATTTCTTGGCATCGACACTGGAACTTTGCTAGATCATCGCCTGCGATGATAAATGGTGAGGCTATCTTGGGCTCCACAGAAGGCATTTTATATCCTAAAGTATGATAGAGACTTCAGTGGTGGGTTGTTTTTTGTTTTTTTTTTAAGGAGTTTATAGTCACTCCTGCTCCGAATCAGAGGATGTCAGCATTATAAATGTCTCCAGAAGTCGTGCCTTCTTTCTCTCTTCATAGTGTCGCAATTGGTGGTCAATCAGCCAGAGCATAAATATTTGCAGCGATTAGGATTTCTGAAGGGTTCAGCTCTTTATAGTGTTCTTATTTATACTGATTCAAACAAGCTTGCTTTTGTCTAGTGCTGACCTGTGGACTCATGGGAGCCGCACAACGGAGTCTAACTCACACTTCAGCCCATCACACGGAAAAGACACTCCCCTGGGCCCCATTAGAATAAGTTGGAAAACCAAGTCCACTGCAGGTGTGCCGGTGCTCCATTCTGGTTGTAAAGCTGCTTCTCACAGTCAAGGAGGACAAGAGGCGGCAGTGTGCACAATCCTGTTAGCCCTGCTGCTCGGCGAGCACTCCAGTTTGCTCTCCGTGCCCTGCGGGTTTCACAGGCTCCCCCGCCATGCTCAGCTAGTCTCCAGCCAAGTCTGAGTGTGGCCAGGTGCTTCCCTGCAGTCCCCTCTCTGTGTGAATCTTTCCCTCACTGACGGTTTTCAGAGTTGAATGTCTGAGTGATCTTTAGCTCAGAGACCACTTTGAATTAAAATAAAAATGAATGCAACTTCCTCTCTTTTATTCCTCCCTCTAGGAAGATAAACATCTCGCCACGTATTTAATTATGTGACTTCATCCTATAACTTTCCTTTGAAACAATGGAGAAGACAAATGTGCTGAGTGGCTTCCTGCATTCATTTTATAAAGAGGATGCCTATGCCCCTAGGTGGAGTGTGTAGAATAAAATTAACCACTGGCTGGGAATCAGGAAAATAAGTCTTTTGCTGTTAACTTTCTGAATGACCCTCGGCAGGTTCACAGAATTTCCCAAGCCTGGCTTCCCTTGTGGGTAAAGTGACAGGGATGGCATTTAATGGTGGCTCTTTTTCTTTCACTGATTCTACTCTGTTTTTCTGCTTACTGGGTATGGAGCAGCCTATTAGATGCTATGAGGCTGTAAAAACAGAAGAACAGACTGAGAGTTGGTTGCATTTACCACTTAACTGTTGGAAGGAAACACGCACACAACAAAAATATGACAGAGGGACAGCAGGGTGGGTCATGGACAAGTCCTGGGGAAGAGTGTCTGGAGTCAGTTGACAGTCATGCATTGGCTGTGGAGAAGTGCCGAGGACAGAAATGTGACCCAGACAGAGCAGGCTGAGGTGGCCGGAGGACAGAGATAAAAGCAGGATGAAAAATGATGGCATTTAGCTCCAGAGACCTGATGTGCTCTGCTGACAACCCATAATCCCTTACCATCATCGCGTTAACCTCAGTATGGAGCACCAACCTTCCTATAAATCATCAGAATTTGGAAACTGGTTCATACAAGCAGGGGCAATTTACAGAAACCTGTGAACTACGTGGTGGGCAGACCCCTGAACCGCACAGTGGCAGGACCTTGTAGGGCCAGCCCTGCAGAGAGCAGCGCAGCCTTCTCCAGCCTGCCCTCACTCATAGTTCTCCCGGAGACAGCAGGGAGCACTGCACACCTACCTAGGGCCAGGTGCTGTGGCCCAGGTGGCCTCAGTGTAAATGTCTCTGCTTTCCCTGTTTTAAACCTGTGCCCCCCCCCCCCATTTTGTGCAACTTCTTCAAAATGTCACCCTCTTCAGATAAATAAAAGTCTATTTGTAATGTGTTGAATGGAGTTCTGTAACTTAAGGTGTCCTACTGATGCCTGGACTTTGAAAGTTTGTGCTGTCCATCCTATGCCATTAGGCTTCCTTACTCATCAGATGGTCATCACTTTGTGGAGCTGCACAGGCCATCTTCCCTGCTGGCATATGACTGAAAAGCACTTGAAGATTAGTGTGTTTGACTTTGCATCATTTTATGTCTCCCCCCATTATACTGAAGGGGTTCAGAACAGATGTCCCCAAGATGTCCCACTTTGGCATGTGAATTACTTGGGGATGAAGGCAAGTGAGACCATGCAGACTCATGAGAAACTTTTAACTCTCCCTTATAGCATTTAAATTGAGACTTTGGCCTGGCTGGGTGTGGCTCAGCGGTTGAGTGTTGACCTAAGATCCAGGCAATAGGGGTTCGATTCCTGGTCAGGGCACATGCCCGATTGCGGGCCTGATCAATGACTCTCATCATTGATGTTTCTATCTCTCTCTCTCCCACTCCTTTCCTCTCTCTGTAATCAATAAAGATATATTTTAAAACAAAATTTAAATTGGGGCTTTGCCCATCATAAGAGTTATCACCAGAAATACCTTTTTATGACCTATCTATAGGGCAGGACAAAATTTAATCAGTTCTTATCATCCTGCAATGACCTTCCTTTCCTGCTAAGCCCCAACCAAGGCTCCTGGCCTCATCCTTCGCTCAGAATGTCATACACACTTCATTTGCCATTTCTGTCCCTGAATTTCTCATGTGTGGGGTCTCTGACCCTCTCACATATGTGGGACTTCAGGGCGTAAGCCTGCCATTAAATTTGGTTATTTTCTTTTTTTAATCTGTTTCATGTCTATTTGATTATCAGGCCAGCCAGAAGAACCTAGGAAGGGAGAGGAATGTTACTTCCTCCCCCATACCCCGAGTTCCTGCTTATCTCTGACGCCCCTCTGAGATAGCCACGCCTTGCCTTGGTTGTTCTTTGTCCTGTACTTCCCTGTGATTTGGCCCAACCTGATAAGCTTATCTTAAAGTTCCTTCTGAAACAACCATTCTTCTGGGGATTTGGGGGCACTTTCCCCCTGTACTCTTTCTGTAAAGTTCTAAAATAGCTCTATTATGAGAGATGGACAAACTACAGTCTCCCTAGCTCATTCCTATTTTTTTTCCTTTCTTCAAATGATAATTGAATGCTTGGTATACATAAAGGAATCTGAGATAGCTAGACACTATACAAAATAATTTTAAACATTGGACTCTATCTTCAATAAACAGAAGATCTCATATGATAGATAATGTACATAAATCTAACTTGGAAAGTGTTATGTGATAAATATGTTCTCAAGATTCCCAAAAAGATCATCAATTTTCTCTAACTACTGATCTCTTCTATTTTGAGTATTTTATGCAGGCTGAACTTCTAACTGACCTGTAATTTTTTTTTTTTTTATCAAACCTACTTTTAACTGAGAAAATTTTTTTCATTATTGAAGAACTTAAGATATCATTGAAGTGATAAAGTTAATTTAAAGAGGGAAGTTTCAAAATTATTTATATTCTTTAGGATAAATTTATAGCTTTCTGAGTGAATTTTAAAGAAAATTATACCAATTTATATGTATAAATTATTCTAAATTTAAAAGAATACTTTATTTCATTTCAACATTATTATGTAGGACAGCAAGGACATGAGGAATAATGGAAGCAGTGGGGTAGAGAGAGGGAGAGGGACACAGATGTCGAAATTAGGAAGTAGTAATATAATGATGCTCAGACAAAATATTTCATCTGTCATTTCTCTTGACAATGACTTTTGAATCTGATAATGCAGCATTTTTGCTCTTTAAAGTGGCAGTTATTTCTTCTACTCTTGAGAAAATTATTTGTTGAACTTTCACAGAATCATTCATTGGTGATTCAATCAAATTAAGACCTAAGACTGATATCCAAAGGTTAATGCCTACTCATTGCTGGCCCTGCTGGGAACTGTCTTGGGTTCATGGTGGCAGCAGATCTCTGCATTGGAAGTGCTTTTATAGAGTTAAAGACACTTCGAGGGGTAGAAGTTAAATAAGGGACATTATCTTCTCAGCGGGGTGCTATGACAACAGACATCTGTACCTGAATATTGTGTTCTCATGGAGGAGAGAAGCCAAATGCTTCTTGCAAGCATGCCTTTCCAAGGCGATTCAGACCTGCTGCAGGCAGAGAATGAGGAACGCACAGTTTTGGTGCCCCATGGCCAGCATCATCTCTGCAGTGTGCAGGCCCAATTCATTGATGGGGAGGCTGAGACCACCATTGAACCCAGCAGTGTCCTGGTTACAGTGAAGACGGACAGGAAGGGAAGATGGAGATCTGGGCCCTAAGTATCTTTCAAGCTAATTGGAAAAATATGACATACATGAAATAAATAATAATGCAAACTAGTTGGTGAGTAAGTGCCGATAGGCGTAGTAGAGAAGATAACAAGAAACTCAGGTAGGGCTCCCTGCCAGAGCTGAGATGAAAACCAGATGAAAGGAGAAGTTGGATATGGATGGTCCTTGGGGATTTGTCAGGATTTGGGTGGATTGAGGGAGCATAAAACAAGAAAAGCAGGTCTAGTAGCTCTGAGGATGAATGAACAAGGCCAGGAAGGAGCTCAGGTCTTTAGCAGGAAGTCAGATGCCTAGATAGAGGCCCAATCATGAAGGGCTTTGATGACTAAACCAAGGAATTTGGAACTTTGCTTTAAGAAGCTCTAAGAAATCATGCTTCAAAATTTTAGGGGGGATATTTTCTATTTATTTATTTGCCAATCTCACTGATGTTCATACCTTATCCGAAATTTGTAATCTGGAGAAACACAGTAGATGTGTTATTTAAGGAAAAAACAACAACAAACTGATCTGGCCTTCTATGAGAAAATAATGAGTGAGAGGGGAAACAAGATGCATTCAGACTGATTAGTACACCAGGCACACACCAAGGAGCACTGGCCTCCTGTTAGGGTCAGAATAGATACAGAGGAGAGCATTTTGAAAGATGAGATGTTAGGGCTTGGGGACTAACCTATAGCAGATAAAAGAGAGAGAAGAAACAGCTGGATTTAGAGGTCCGAGCTTAGAGAAATAGCTACTGTGGATGGGAAGATGATCTGAAAGAATCTTCAGGCCAGCAGATCCATCTTATCTTTAAATCTAGCCCAGCAGGGCCCAATAGGAATGCGTGAGCCAAATATGCAGTTTTAAATTTTCTAGTAGCCACATTAAAGAAATAAAAAGAAACCCAAATTTTTGTTAATAATATTTTATTTAACTCAATATATACAAAATGCTGTCATTTAACATGTAGTTAAACAACTATTAATGAGGTAGCTTACATTCCTTTGTTCATACAGAGTCCTTGAAATCCAGCATGCATTTCATACTAACAGTCAAGTGCTCAACAGCCCCCATGAGGCAGGTGGCCACCAACTTGGACAGAGAGGCTCTAGACTTAGATCTAATGGGTGAGAAATTTAATATCATCCCCAAATATACCAGCATTCTCCTATCTTAGGTGTTTAAAGGTCAAATTATAAAGATGGTGCTTGTGCACAAATGCTGCTACTACACTTGGGATCTTGATTCATGAAAAACCCTGAGAAGAATACATCCAAGAAAGCATTTCTAGAACACTCTTTGGAAGAAAACTTGACTATCATTTGCCAAACTCATGACTGTTCACTTGTCAAAATTGTTTTTGAGAGAAGATACATATTTGGAGAATTTCTTGAAGTATTAATCCTTTTGCCCACTCAGAGGTCATCAACTGAAGTCTTTTGACCTAAATGTGTCCTACAGCCTGTGGCTTGCAGCTAACTTGTGCTTGGACAACCCAGTATGTAAAACAAAACCTCAAACACAGTGGTGCATCTTTGTGCAAAACATGTTCTCTCCATGCTCCACACCCCACTGCCTATGTCCACAACCTCTCCATGTTTCTATGGCCTGCCATCTCTGAAGGCATTTTTGCTTTAGGTGTTCCAAATGTATGTCTGCAGAAAAGCCAGGCTGAAAGAGAACAACCCTCAGCCCCAGCACATCAGTTCACTGGTTGACCAACTTTCATGGAATTGCTTTTTGCCTTTGAACCATCAGCCTGTACTATTAAGCTCACTCTTAGGACATTGTTAGTGTCATTTAATACACTCTGTCCTGACTCCTCCTGGAGCCAGGGGAGAGATTGTCCCCCTTATTGGTATTGGAATAGCTGAGCTCCTCTAGAGTGGCCAATCAGGAGACTGAATTATTTCCTTTTCTATTTACATCTTGCAAAGGCAGCCAGGAAGCTGACAGCCAGATTTTTATCCCACTTCTGCTAATGAACAGATAAGGCATTAAGGCAGTGCTTTCTGTTAAACTCATTCTTGGCTATAGCTTATCTTTTCTAGACTCACTTTTCCATAGAAATTTCCTTAGGTAATTATTTTTATTTTATTTTGTTTTTTACTTCAATTTAAGGTGAAGATTGTACCATCTGTCTATCTATCATGTCTATCATATCTTTATCACCTATCATCTATTTATTTAGCTATCATCAACATAATTTTATCTATCTGTATATATGTATTTATCTCTATCATCTATATCTATCATCTATCCATCTATCATCTATCTATCAATTTATCATCTATCAATTATGCACCTAGCTATCATCTATCTCAATTCATCCATCCACATTTCTCCATGGCAGTACTTCCACTTCACTCCATTTATTTGTTTCACTGGCTGCTTCCATATTCTTCACTTACCGGATGCTGAGCCATAGCTGATTTGACTACTTGATCAGAGCTGGGCCTGTAAGTCTTTCCCAACAATTTTTTGGACTTGGGACTCAGACCAGCATCTCACCAACTGAATCATTGGTTGAATTTGTAATGATAATACTCAAGTAATACTAAGAGTAACGGGATGGTATGAGTAATAGTAACACTAGAATAGTAACACAAGCGGCCAACAGTCTTAGTAACAGTAACACTATAATGGTGATACAAAGGTAATACAGCAATAATCAAGATTTGTCCAGCAGCCATGCTTCCTGCCATGCAAAGAAAAAATCCAAAACACAGAAAAAAATAAGGGTAGGGGAAAAGTCCAAATAATATTCATCCAAGTTTGTTTGTTTCTAAAGCTTAGCTCAGTTGGTTGACATTTGGCTGTTCACTTTTGGCTTGGACTCTGTGAGATGCCCAATACCTTTTTCCAGTGCAAATCTTTTTATTAAAGAGAGCTATGGGTGGAGAAGGCTCTGACACTTGCAACTTAGGAGTGACAATTAACATGCTATTTTTAAAGACAACTTAGGAAACAAAAGGGCTACAAATAAATTTACAAATATAATTGGTTTGGAAAGTTTGTCAAGAGTAAAGCAGGAAAGAGCCCAAATCTGTCATTATTTGTACCAGCATGTGCTACAGCTGAACCATACCAATTGTGCAAATTAGTGGATGTAGTCAGTTCTGAAACATTAAGAATGGTGCCTAAGTGAGGTTTCACAGTTCATAAAGGATTTGCAGATTTATTATTTCATCTCATTTTCTCCAAAACTTGGTGACAAGGCAGGAAAAACAGGAATTAGTGCCCAATTTTGCAAATGGGGAGATGGAGAGATATTAAGGAAGTGCTAGAAAGTTGATGATTCAGAATCAACCCAAGTTTCCAGAACACGAGGCTCAGACACTTTCCCTTCAGAGTAACTGCCCAAGTCGAGTCCTCAGGCAAGAGGTAGTCAATGTTTTAAGAGAGAAAAAGAAAGCCAATTGACCAAGCAACTGAGAACTTAGGTCAGAGTCTGAAAGTTTTGCCAGGACTTCATTCCTACACCTGGAAAATGATTGATGAAATGGAAATAACTCTCTTAAGACCATAAAGTTCTTTTTAGCAGACGTGTTAGATCATCACTCAGAATACCTAGGACAAACTAGACATAAACTAGACACCATTAGCTGAAGATGGACATGCTAAAGATATTTAGAAAGAACTCAAAGATGAGGTTGCAATCGCCAGTCAAAATTTATATTTTGAAAGCCTAAATGTCTGGTATCCAGAGGAATAATGGGTTGCTAATATGACCACATTCCTGAAAAAAAAAAAAAAAAATAAGACTGAAGAAATTCTTATAACTACAAATTGATCAATTTAAGTTCCTTCCATGTGAAACTGATAAAAAAAAAAAAAATACAAGTTGGGCTAATTGAGGAGAAATATAAACCCTAATTAGTCATAAAAGGCAAAATGGTTTTTATAATGGAATATCTTGCATAACTAATCAAAAATTGGGGGGGAGCTTTGCATAAGTATGCAATCAAAGGAAAAGACATGATTTCCCTTCATCTCTATATAATCTTCTTTGACCTTCAAAAAAATCTTTCAGTGTTGTGTTCTCCACAGAACATACATCTTACTTTGTACACAGTGGGTGTTCAGTAAATATTTTCTTTTTCAATTAAAGCTTTATGGTAAATTATATTTTAAGATGATTTGTTGTAGGGTAGAGGA
Source organism: Miniopterus natalensis (assembly GCF_054644295.1). Lineage (NCBI taxonomy): Eukaryota > Metazoa > Chordata > Mammalia > Chiroptera > Miniopteridae > Miniopterus > Miniopterus natalensis. The sequence goes on from NC_142081.1 coordinate 132,376,990, forward strand.
GGTATTTTGTTATAGACTTAGTGCCAAGCACAGCAATTTGTGCAGAAGCGAAGGATGGAGGAGACAGAGAAAACCAAGCTCCTCTTTGGTCAATCTAGAAAGAGGAGAGTTTCTTAGGAGGCCACAAGTGCATCGGTAATTTAAATATATTTGATGAATTATCTGGTGTAAAAGACCTTCTTTCTAGTTCAGATTCTGTCACCAGCAGCCTGGGTAAAGTCAGTGAAGAAACTGAACCCACCAGGGCCTGAATGTCATCATTTGGAAATTAGCATTAGCAGGCTATGAGGTGGACCTCAATTCCTTGATGGCCCCAGATTTAAACAGCCCCAACATCCTATCAGTGGAAATAAGTCCCATTACCACCCAGTTCCTTCTCGCCTCTTGCTCACTTAAAAACTATTTTTAGATACTGCTTTTTCATAGCCCCCACCTGTCCACTCCAGAGCAGTAAGCACTGGGAACAGGAACCTGAGCTCAGGTGAGGGGTGGAAACTGCTGCTGTTTGAGTGCATCTGAACGTATCTCACCATGGATGGAACCAGAGTGGGATGGTGGGAAGAAGGCCCTCAACATGGAAAGGTGCATGTGCCAGTCGCCAAGACGCCTTTCATTAAGGGTACAGTGATAATTCTGAGGACTTGTTCTCCAAATTGCATGAAGAGCTTAGAGTATCTGTGAAAAACAAAGGGGGGTTATTAAACAAAGACTCTACAAAACATTAGGGCACAAGAAACTGTGACTGGAACCCTTCAAAATTATTACAACATGAAGGGGAAAGACTTTTCCCCCTCTCTTTGGTCAACTGTTGACAATGAATTTGACTTTTCAGCTCTGTAATATTTTGCAAAATAACTATCATCTAAAAGGAGATTCCTTTGTGCTTTTAAAGGTGATAGGTTTTGAGGTCCTTATGAAATATCTGTGCAAACAAGGAGGAATTTGGGTTATTGTTAGGAACATCCATGCAAAGACCTCAGGGCCAGATAAATACATGGTTTATATTAATGTTTATTTCCATTACTCACATTAACTCTCAAAGTCTAGAATTGTGTTCTTTGCATTAGTAGATACTCAGTTTTAAAATGAAATAGTATTTCTTCTAACTCTATGATTGAAAATGTATTTATACAGTATTTTAATCTGAGGGATAAAGCTATCAAGAGCTATGGCAAGCTACCAGAAGCTAATTTTTCTTGCAAGAATGAATAGGAAAATGGCCTATACCTTTGGGTGGGCAGGTGGAAGGAAGGTTCTTGGAAAAAGTCATCCAAATTGTAATCATAAAGTGATGTGAGTCGTCGGCTTGTACCTCTTGCCCTTGGGACATCAGTCTAATGTGCTCCTACTTCAAGGAGAAAACATTGACAGTTCTCAAAATGATGAAATTTGGTATTTAGAAACATGGACAACATAGTTTTTACTCTTCAAAAACACATATGGAATCTGTACACCGAATACTATGTGTATGCATGATTTCTCTTGATTATACATGAGTAGATAATTGACACATTGTTACAACATTAAAGCTACAGGGGAGCAAGAATCATGGTGAAGTGGATGGAAGGCCTTGGTGTAAGAACTCACTAAAAAGTTAGGCTCTTTTGTCTGAAAGAAGATGAAGTCTCAGGTGAAGATATGATCAAAGTTTACTAAGCTCATGAAAGGTATTGCTAACATTTGCATGGGTTTGTTAGCCAAATTTCAGAATATTTGAACAATAGGGTTGTCTTTGAAATGACAAGTAGTTTCAGGATAGATGAGAGAAAACACTTTTGAACATCACGAAGGAAATGCATGAACGTTTTATGAAGTTACAGGCTGAAAGGACTGTATAAACATTTTCAGGGGGCCTGATAGGTTCTGATAAGGTTTATGTAGGGGCACTTGAGGTATATACAAAACCTTTCATGGTAAAAGAGAATGACTATGTTCTTTATGACATTCTCTTAGTTTCACTTTCTGAATTATAATAAATATGGAGAAAAAAATCTCTTATTTTAAGATGTTTATAGTCATTAATGAATTTTCATGTATGCATTTAGTGTAAATATACTGACCTTGGACACCGACATAATCAGACCTCCTTTTTTTGCCTTGGAGTTGAGGGGTGGAGGCAACAAAACCCATATTTTAGCTTTATTTTTTATATTGTAACCCAATTACATGTGAATAACTCTTCCTTAACAATCCATTCTTTTCCCACATGGACTTTGCATCCTGACTTAGGTGGTTTCTGCAGAAATACTTTTCCTTCCTTCTTTACCATCTGTCAGAACTAAGCAAGCACTCACTGAGGCTCCATCCAGAGCCAGGAACATCTTGTGATCCCTCCTCCTCACAACCAGGGAAGGTGCACAAGTGAGCTTCACCTTTAGGCCACCTGGCTGTCTCACTGCCCTGTGCTCTGAAGGGCTCTGTGCTGGGCTGTGTAACACTCTCTTGTCACTGCCTTGACATTCTCAGTCATATTTGTACAGAGGCCCCTTGTTTTTATGTTACACTGGGCCCTGTGGATTATGTAGCTGGTCCTGGAGAATCGAGCTTTGATCCCAGTTTTGCAAATGAAGAGAGTGGTGTTCAGAACCTTAGGGCAAGTATCTCTATAGAGGGACAGAGCTAGGGAATGGTTGAGACAAGTTGTCAAATTCAGGTTTCTAACTCCACACCCTTCCTCCTCTGGTGATCACTCACCATCACGTTGTCCCTCTGAGAACTCAGCCCCTTGGTCTCTGTTTTTGCCCTGGAGACGGAGAGGACAGATTCTCCAGCTTCACAAGGAAAGCATGGCCACCTTGTGCTTTTCAGTTAAATAAAGAAGCATTTCCTCTTGATGACCTTGGACTGGCCCTGGGCTGATGGACCAGTGGTGATGGCTGAGCAGTGGGAGGGGCTTTAGGGGCAGACAAAGCTTATACACTTCCAAATTAAGGCAACTGCTCCTATGAAATGAGGCATTTTGGCACTCACTGCGGTGGAGATTTTTGTGTTGAAGGATGATTTCCTCTCTGGCTAGGCCCTTTCCCATTGTCCCCTCACCCCTGCCTCTGCCTGGGGTGAATTGGGGACCATGACCCAGCTGTGATATCACTGTTCAGGCAGCCACAGCTCATGGCCCTGTCATTAGGAGCAGAACAATGATGCCATTCTCAAGCTGGAAAGTCTCTTTTCAAAGCAAAATAAAATGTCTGAGGCCCCATTGCGTTTGTGTTTAGCTGAAATGTCTCCCTCCCTCAGCAGTCTCTGGTTTGGGGGTTTGTTCCAGTTCCTGCAGAGGTGTTGCCTGGTGTGGCTTGGGCACAGCTTACAGGATTATCTGTTGCCCGTTGATAAAGCACCAGGTGCTGCCCAAGGCTGTTGTGCTCTTAAGACTCTTGCCTTGAAAGTATCTGTCTGTGAGGCATCACTTATTTATCTACAGCTTCTGTTCATGTGGATGGAAAAAAAATTATTTTTAAAAAACAATTTTTTAGCTAAAGCAAAAGCACTGAAGCTAGATGAGAAGACATGGGTTATTGGTGCACCTGAAAGGTCTTTACAGTTAAGAGCCCTGGCAGAACTCACCAAAAGAAATTGTTTTGTCTAAAAAGAGGAGGGGGGAGCTTTCTTTAAAACTTCTTTGTTGGGCCATGTAGCATACATCATGGTGCAGGCATGACATTGAGTAGCTTTGCACAGCTATTCCCTGAAGTTTTCTCTGTTGATTGGCTCTGTTGCTGTTTTGTGTTTGGGAGGGGTAGGAGGAACAAGGGAGAGAGACATCATTACTTCATGGGCTTCTGACATAAACTAAGCTTAATGCTCTACTGTCACCATCTTGACTTTCTTAATAGTTTTGAACAAGGGACCCCCACATTTCCATTTTGCTCTGGAGCCCACAGATCAAAGAGCTGGCCACACAAGTCAGTGATTACCTACCAACTAAAGCCCCTCACTGATTCCTCGAAGTCTCCATGGCTATAGGGGATCTCTTTGTTCTTTGCTTAAAATGTGAAGATGTGTGTGTGTGTGTGTGTGTGTGTGTGTGTGTTTCTGTGTTTAAACAGGTACGTGTGAATCCAAGAAAAACTCACACAGTTGTATTTTGAATTAGAAGTAGGATTTTTTTTTTCCAGGAAAATAAAGTTTCTGAATCAATTTCACATCCACTCATAGGTGTATTTGTTCCCTCTTCTCCGATGTAATTTAATATCTGTCACCTTCATCTAGGATATGATGTCCTTGGATTATGCTTCAATTTAATCAATTAGCACATGAAACAGTGGGTGACTCCTATTGTTTAGATGTTTCATGTTGGAATTGGGGGTGTTTTGCTAATATTACTAATATCACATTTCTGACCTCTAGTACCCATAAGCAAAAGGCCCAATCTTCTGTAAATTGTAAGATGTGGTAAATTTACTTTAAAGGATTCCTTTTAAAAAATTAAAATCCTGTTGTATTAAGCCATTGACAATTCTGTTTTTGTTTCAGGAAATTGATTATTTTATTTGGCTTCCAATTATAATGGACACTATAGATGTTGGAATACATTTGACTCACTGAACGGCTACACATATAACCAGATGAAGGAAGAGGGCAGGGGAGGGAACAATCCTAACAGTTATATATCTAGAGAGCTGAGTGAATTAGAATTGTCTAAGGAAATTGGGAACTTGACCTCCTTTGTGTTTGTCCAGCAGTTCTAGGGTCTCATTTGCAGCTTCCTATAATAGGGGTTAGCAAACATTTTCCATAAAGGGCACAACAATAGATAGTTTAGGCTTTGAGGACCTTAATGTCTCTATTGCAACTTCTTAGCTCTTCATTTGTGGGGTAGAAGCAACCACAGGCAATATGTAAACAGATGCTCAAAGCTGTGTCCCAGTGAAGAAAAAAACACAGAAGGGGATTGGATCTGGTCCACTGGTGGCCCTGGTTTGCGGACCCCTGGCCCATACATGGTCTTTGTATATACTCAGACCTCACCCTTGCTACCAAGTTGATCCTATGTAGGTCAAACACAGGAAAGACATTATCTTCATTTTGCACCCTAGTATTAGGAAAGGATCTTTGAAAAGTCCATGCACAGAAGTAAATGACTAATAATGTTTATTAATCCATAATTCTTGCCGAGACATATGTCTGTATGTTGGGTGGTGGGTTAAGGGCTTAAGAAGGACGCAAGAAGGAGATATGCTCTAGTTTTACTTAAAGTAAATGAATGGAGTCAGCAAGTTGGGGGTTGAGGCTCCTGAGGTCTTTCCATAGCTAGTTCCCACAGCACAAAGACTATATATTAACCTTCCACCAAAGATATGATTACCTCCCAGGTGAATGGAAGGCACTCCCACAGTGGGATTCTCTGAAAAGGCCAAACCCATTAACTGGTGTATTAAGAAAACCAGATTCAGTGGGAGGCAATAAGAAAAAGAACTGCACTTTTCTCTTGCACTGTCTCTCTACTGGTGTTTCCACCCCCATGGGTGAGATTTCAGCCAGGTCCATAATTTCTCTGCTCACTTTCAGGGAAATAAATATAAGCTAATGGATTAGTCAGGGTTCTTCAGAGAAACAGGACCAATAGGGGAGGTAATATAGAGATGATAGAGAGATAGGTGATAGAGATAGATGATAAATGATGATTGATAGATGATATATAGATAGATGATAGATGATAGATAGATGATAGATGATAGATAATAGATGATAGATGATGATAGATGATAGATAGATAGATAGATAGATGATAGATAGATAGATAGATAGATGATAGATAGATGATAGATAGATGATAGATGATGATAGATAGATAGATAGATAGATAGATAGATAGATAGATAGATAGGTGATAGATAGATGATAGATGATAGATAGATAGATAGATAGATAGATAGATAGATAGATAGATGATAGATAGATAGATAGATAGATAGATAGATAGATAGATAGATAGATAGATAGAAAGAAAGATAGATAGATGATAGATAGATAGATAGATAGATAGATAGATAGATAGATAGATAGATAGATTGATAGATGATAGATGATAGATAGATAGATAGATAGGTAGATAGATAGATAGATAGATAGATAGATAGATAGATGATAGATAGATAGATGATAGATGATAGATAGATGATAGATAGATAGATAGATGATAGATGATAGATAGATAGATAGATAGATAGATAGATAGATAGATAGATTATAGATAGATAGATGATAGATAGATGATAGATGATAGATAGATAGATAGATAGATAGATAGATAGATAGATAGATAGATAGATGATAGATAGATAGATAGATGATAGATGATAGATGATGATAGATAGATAGATGATAGATAGATGATAGATGATAGATAGATAGATAGATAGATAGATAGATAGATAGATAGATGATAGATAGATAGATAGATAGATAGATAGATAGATAGATAGATAGAAAGATGATAGATAGATAGATAGATAGATAGATAGATAGATAGATAGATAGATAGATAGATAGATAGATGATAGAGATAGATAGATGATAGATAGATAGATAGATAGATGATAGATAGATAGATAGATAGATAGATAGATAGATAGATAGATAGATGATAGAGATAGATAGATGATAGATAGATAGATGATAGATAGATAGATAGATAGATAGATAGATAGATAGATAGATAGATGATAGATAGATGATAGATGATGATAGATAATAGATAGATATAGATAGATAGATGATAGATAGATGATAGATATAGATAGATAGATAGATAGATAGATAGATAGATAGATAGATAGATAGATAGATGATAGATAGATAGATGATAGATAGATAGATAGATGATAGATGATGATGATAGATAGATAGATAGATAGATAGATGATAGATAGATGATAGATGATAGATAGATAGATAGATAGATAGATAGATAGATAGATAGATAGATAGATATAGATAGATAGATAGATAGATAGATGATAGATAGATAGATGATAGATTAGATATAGATAGATAGATAGATAGATAGATAGATAGATAGATAGATAGATAGATAGATAGATGATAGAGATAGATAGATGATAGATAGATAGATGATAGATAGATAGATAGATGATAGAGATAGATAGATGATAGATAGATAGATAGATAGATAGATAGATAGATAGATAGATAGATAGATGATAGATAGATGATAGATAGATAGATAGATAGATAGATAGATAGATAGATAGATAGATAGATAGATAGATAGATGATAGATAATAGATAGATGATAGACATTATAAGAATGCTCACATAGTTATGAAGGCCAATTTTTTTATCTGCAAGCTGGAAAATGAAGAAAGGTGGTAGTGTTAGAGCTGGTAGACTTCAACTCTAGTCTAAAGTCTCAAGAACCAGGAGCACCAATGTCTGAGGGCAGGAAAAGATGGATGCTCAAGTAGAGAGAGAAAATTTGCCTTAATCTGGTTTTGGTTCCATTCAGTCCCTCAGTATATCAGATGCTGCCCACCCACATAGGTGAGGGTGGATCTTCTCTACCCAATCTATTTATTCTCATGCTCAATTTTTCCAGAAACACCCTCACAGATACACCCAGAAATCATGTCTTACCAGCTCTCTGGGCACCCTTAGCCCAGTCAAGGTGACACATAAAACCATCACAGCAGGGAACACTGTCTTAGGCAGTGTCTCCCAGGGCCCAGACGGGGTTGGGGGTACAACCGCTGGAAAGGGACACCTGGTATCTTCAGCCTTTATAGTGATTGTGGGCTCAGTCCCATTAAGACATTGAAACTGGGTGTTTCCCCAAACAGAGGAAGGAGGTGCAAAGGCTGTGTGGCCAGAGCAGAAGGAAAAGGCAGATGTCCCTTATTCTGTCTGTTCATGGATCCTCTCCGCCTTGTGCAATTTTACTCACAGGGCACAGGCCTAGAAATGGGGTATTTGGACCAAAGGTTTATATGCATTTCAAAATTTGATAATATTTCCAAATTACTCTCTTAAAAGTTTGTATTAGTTTGTAGTCCTGCCAATGCTGCATGAAAGTGCTTATTTCTTCACTCCCTCCAAACACTGGATATGTTTAGTTATTCAAGTGAAATGTTTATACAAGAAGCACTAAAGAGTCTCAAGAAATTCCTAGTTGAAATAGTCTAATTTTGCTCTGTCTGTGGTTTTATATACTTAACACCTGTGTTTTTTCTTAAAACAACAAAAAGTAACATTTTGAAATAGGAGTATAACTGTTGAGATGTTAATAAACTTACTTTAAATCTTTCAGAAGATTTTAAATTTATTCCATAGTATTTCATATGCATTAACAAACATCAAAATGTATCATTATATATGTATATATGTATATACAGGGTATCCCAAAAAATGTATACACACTTCAACAACTGATTCAATTACATTTTGAAAATGAAATGTATTTTAATAAACACTGCCTTTATAATTATTCAAAGTGTATATACATTTTTTGGTACACCTTGTGTGTGTGTCTGTATGTGTGTAAAACACTGAAATGTATATATATGTAAATAATTATACATACATACATAAAGAATAGCAAACTAATTTAAGAAGATTATTTTTTCCTGTGGTGAGATCACTTTACAGTTACTATGAAAATGTATTAATACATTATCTGGTTAATGTACTTCAACAAAGAAAAATGAACTCAGCAAGATATATATGTTAAGCAAGTCATTCTACACATTAAAATATATCCTGTAGCATTTTATTGGTACCTCTCTTAAGACATTACATTATACATTAGATCTACATTTCCAAAAGGTGTGTGTGTTCAAAATTGTAATCAAAATAACAATGATGATGAAGGTCATTGGTCTAAAAGTGTGAGAAAGCCTGGGTTTAGCAAAATTAAATAAATTTCCTTTCTACAAGGTGTCTACATGCCTTAATATGTAATCTCCAAATGGAAAAAATAATAGGGAGATTTTTCCCATTGATAAAATAGGTCTTTTTTATCATGCTACTGCATCTGTTTTGAGCTATATCTTAAAATTCCAGCGTTCTAATATTTTGAATCTTAGTGTCATCCAACCCATGTCCTATTGAGAACAATAGCTACATTGCTTTCCTGTGTATGTATAACTCCAAATTGGGGGTGTTCACTACTAACTGCAAAATTTCTTACTTGATGTAAACATTCTTCATAACACCAGACTGACTGGATATGCAAATAGGTTAATTAATTCCACTTAATTGGAATCCAGACAATTGACGTATTTCAACAGCTTCAAGTCTGAACTTGTTCTAATGCTTGTGTCATCTAGAACCAAATTCATATTTACATATTTATTAGTAATTTTAAAAGCCCCCTTTGACTGAGCAGTTATTATTTAAATATAATTCCAGCATCTTACATTTCAGTTCAGTCTTCTAAAATTTTGAAATGTTATTTCTCAAGGAGGCAAACAGCTTTTCTGCTCTCTGTGCTATAGGGTTTTTGGTGGAGAGAATGGAGATTGATTAATCACCTAATGTATTTGTGTTTTCTGCTTGCCCAAGTCATTGGGAGCTGCCTTTACATTTTGTCTGGGTCATACTCATTTGCATTTAAAGAAAAATAAGAGTTATTATGGACTCATAGTGCTTATTTAAACAACTTATAGGATTATATAAATATCTACAAATTCTAAGCTAGTTATAAATACTTTATGTTTATAATCCAATAAAACAAAAACTTACATACATTTATACATAAATATAAGATTTAAAACCAATAAAATTCAAGTTAACTTTATATAATTTGGCAGAGGTTTTATTATTAAGAAACTGCCATTTGAGATGTAAGTATGATATTCTACTTTTGGTACAGTCTTTTGACTTCAGCCATGGCCACTATAGTTGCTGTGTGATGCTTTAATTCTCCCACTGCTGTTCTATATTCAAACTTCTACAACACCTTAGTTCCTTAGTTGACACAGCATTGTAACGTCATTTTGATTTCACTTCCAGTAAACATTTATGCATTAATTGTACCTCTGCAGTTTCAGCATTAGGTTACAACAATTAAATTAATACTGTTTACACTTATTTGATTAAAATAAGCAAAAATGTATGCTCGGAACTCCAAAGGCAATCTTCAGTCATGAGGTGGTTTGAGATGACCATATAATATACTTATATTATCAATGAGATGAAATCTTAGCCTTCAAAATTCTCATTAGAACAATTTGCTAAGGCTATACACTAGTTTAAAAATTATTTCTGAACTAAGAGGTCTTTGCATTCTTTCCAAGCACAATTTTGCCAATACAAATTATAGAGTGTAAAATTACTAACTTAAAGTAAGATGAGCGATTCAGTTAATCAGAGCACATTACTCCTTGGCCATCATGGTTAACTAGGGTGCATTTCTGGGTTTTTCAATATAAATACAATGCTCCTTGTGTCTGTCAATAAATAATAATTTTATAGCGTTTTCCATTAAATTTTTTTTTAAACAGAAGGTTTTTAAACATGTTTTGTTTTTCATCTATAACAACAGAACAATTCTGTCAGCCTCAAGGTTGTCTGTAGGTCATATAAAAATGCAATAATATCACGTATGCAAAGCACTAGGTAAGGCACCTGATACAATCAGTAGCCTAGTACAGCTGCTTCTCTTCTTGTGCCATCAAGACATTGGCCATTTTCACAACTAGGTTCCTTTTCTCTGTGTCAGTCCCATTCCACTGCTTTTATTCTATGAACTTGTGACAATAACCAGATTCTTTCTTAGAGATTCTCCCATTATTCAAAGGGGCAGAGAGCGCTGGGACTCAGGAACTCTATGTGGCCCCTGTGCTGAAGAGTGAGTCCTTGAGAGTCAACTAATTTCTCTAATGGCTCACATGTCTCTCTCCTTAGAGATCACTAGGACTGCTTCTTGTTATCAACGCGCATCAGAACTCGAAAGAGCTCGGAACAGGAGAGGTTGTAGATGACCATAAAGCATCGTTCTTCATGTCTTCTTGAGTTTTCCTCCAGAGCTTCAACATGACAGAAAGGAATAAAACACCTAGAATGACCCTCAAACATGTAGAGTAATGAGAGTATGATCAGGGTCAACCTTCTCTAGACTCCCAAACTAGTTTGAAGAATGTGAAGCTGAAATCATCAGTGGGTAGGGTAAGCTTTACAGCCTCAGAAGTCCACAGTCCAAAGTCAACAGCTTAGCTAACAGGCAACACTGAAGAGACGAGGCAGTGAAGCCTTTCACTAGAACTGGAAGATAAACGAAACGTGGAAGGAAGAAACAGGTGGAGGGGTCAGGGAAAAAAGTTAGATTTCTGAATAGATCTTGGTTTATAGACTTGATTTCACAACTTACTTTTATATGAAGCAGAATTAAACCAAAATTTAGAAAGCAATCCCCAAGTATTGAAAATAAAAAGAAAATAAATGATTCTATGTAGCAAAGTGATAGCTAACCTATAAATAACTTCAATATATGATTTAACTGCACAAAACTAGTGTGATATATACTTTGGACTAAAGAACACAGAGAAATCTTAAACTCTTTTTAGTAATCATAACATCAGTGATAATATTGGTATTGTTCTTTTTAAACTATTATATATTTATAGATAGTTAGAATCAATAATCTTAATGTCTTTAGAAACAAAGAATTTTAGGACAAGTGGGGGAAAGGGTGGTATAGATAAAACAGTTTTAAAGCTAAACAAAACCTCTGTAATATAAATTTAAATTAAACATATCACCATGTATTTGATGTATTTTCTCTTTAAAAAAAGAAAAAGAAAAAAAAAGGCATTTCTTATCTATATCCACTGAAAAATCCTGGAAATACTATCTCACCCAGAAATAGTCAGTACTGCTAGCACCCTTATTGTGATCACTAAATACCATTTCCCATTAAAAGCAGCCAGTGTTCCTTGGAGAAAATGCTGCTTCAAGGTCTGGGCAGAAAATGTACAGCTGATCCCAGAACAGCTTCTTGTTCCAGACACTCAGAATGTTTCCTGGACTACTAGAGTCATGACAAAATGAATCAGAAGCCAACTTAAAAAAGATTCTCACGGGCCACATCACAACAATTTAAGCATCAAAAAAATAATAATTGCAATTGATTGCAGCACATCAAATTGCCAGAATCCATTAGATCATCCTGATACTAAAACTAAAAACAGAACAGAAACAAAAAATAGAAAGAAAAATACGTTCACTACTTTTTTTTTTTTCTTTTCAGAATAAACTATTATTCTGAAAACTAGTAAATATAGGGGGCAAAACAGGCATTTATTCCCCTTTGAGTTGTGTTTCTAGGTTAAAAAAAAAAGTTGTTAAGAAAAGTTTTTTATAGAAGATATTTGGGCAGCAAAAGAAAAAATTATAGAGCTAGCTTATCATGATTTTACCATCTCCCATGACGCAAAAATCAAGGTAGTAGTCATCAGTGCTGCCAAAACCATCAGGTGAAGTTCTGATAGAGAACCTTATAAGGATGTGCTAGGGCCTCAACCATCACAGCACCAAAAAGAAACAGTCGAGTCCTGGGTGTATGATGTGATAAAATGTGTGTACACATCACACACAGACTTTTCTGTTCACCAAACGAATATCAATCTGATTAAGTCTCTGTATCAGTGCTATTCAATATAACGAAAGCCAGATGGAAATTTTACATTTTCTAATAAATACATAGAAAGCTAAAAAGAAATAGGTGAGAGTTCATTTCAACATTGTATATTATTTAACTTGTAACCAAAATGTAATTTTGTAAGGTTAACAATGTGAAACAGCAAACAAAAACTGATGAGATTTTAGAATCTTTTTTTTCCATACTAAGCCTTTGAATTCCTGTTTTCAAAGACTCAGTATTTTACACTTGCAGGATATCTTACTTGCGTGGCTAAATCTTCATTGGAAAAACAATCTGTATTTAGCTTTTATAAAATTTGCAGTTAAAAAAGTAGACTTGTATACCAAAGCTGTTCCAATCATACTTGAAAGCTTCTGAACAACTGAACAGAGTGTCAGTTTTTAAATTTACATTAATTTAAATTAATTGAATTACATTAAAGTAAAAATTGATTTCCTTCAGTCACAGAAGCCACATTTTAAGTGCTCAACACCCACATGAGCTGGTGGCAACTCCACTGGACAGCACAGATGGGATCTTTGTGCCAGACTACGGGCACACACAGGGACCAGAGGAGGCATCCTGGGTATGCAATCTCCACCATCCAGGATGGGGGAAATGATACAGGATAAGGAATTTGGTGAATTGCAAGTTAAAAAAAATAAAAGACGAATGTGCAGATTAAAAGATTTAAGACACTTGTCAACCTGATGCAATATTTAGAATGTGTTGGAATCTGATTTAAAGAAGCCAACTAGATATAAACATATGCCTAAGCACATACACATGTATACATGTATACTTACAATAAGGTAATTTGAAGTATATATTTACGTAATAAGTGTTTAATAGAATTGTTACTAATTGTTGTTATTCTTGATCATGGTACTGTGGTTTTATTTTAAGAGAGAGAGGGCCTATTTGGCAAAGACGCAGACTGAAGTGTTTACAAATGAAGTCTGAGATTGTCTTCAAAATAATCCTAGAGACAGAAAAAATTGATTGGGTAGGATTTTTTAAAAAATACATTTTTATTGATTTCAGAGAGAGGAAGGGAGAGAGAGAGAGACAGAAACATCAATGATGAGAGTCACTGTTTGGCTGCCTTCTGCATGCCCACTGCTGGGGATGGAGCCCGAAACCTGGGCATGTGCCCTGACAGGGAAGTGAACCCTGACTGCCTGGTTCATAGGTAGGTGCTCAACCACTGAGCCATGCTGGCTGGGCTGTGTGGGATCTTTAGGTGAAACAGTTGACCCTGTGTTCCTAATGGTTGAAACTTGGTGATGGGAACTTGAGGGTCTTACTCTTAAATTCACAGCATGTCGGACAATATGAAGAACTTCCTTCAAGTATATTAATGGTATGTGATGATATTTTTTAAAAAGTTCTTCTGAAATCTTAAATTTAGCTTAAAATATTGCAGAACAAATATTGAGTTGGGGAGTGGAGGAAGAAGGGACACACTGGGACATCCCTAAGCCTGATACAAGAGGCAGTAACCACCGTCACTCCCCTTTCTTCAGCCCCCAGTATCAAGGCCATCACTAGCCTCCCCAAATAGACTCAGGACTAAGAGACTGCTCAGACCTCAGAAGCAGAGTCTTGGGGAGAAACAGTATGGCCTCTGGCTTCTTTCACTAGGGGTTAAGGCTCAGTGCTTCATTTTCTGGTTTGGTTTGGTTTTCCAAAAATCTAAGCTGCCTTTCTCAGACTCTGGCCTGCAAGTATCCATGGTTGAGCCCTGCTGAATAGTCCTGAAGCTGGAATAAGAAAAATGGTTTGAAAATGTTAAGCTCTTTATTTTAATCCCCCAATAAAAGGCAAGCCTGGATTTGTTTATTGTTATTACATGTGAGGATCATTAAATCCCAGTGGATTAATGCTGATTACCGCCTGGATTCTTTCAGAAATCATGGCCTGAACTATAACTTCACCTGCCATCAATTTGAATTACTGCCACTTGGTGTCAGTGCTAGAGGATCCATGAAGATTTATAAAGAAAAAAAGCCTTGTCATCTGCTCCCAAATGGACTAAGTTAATTAAATTTCTGGAAGCAAAGCTATGACACTTTTTTATATATTGCAATTTTTTATGGGCCAGCAGCTGACATTGATTAGAACAGAAAATATGCACTTTTTCCACTGGGCACTGCAGATGTTTTCCAACAAGCAGGTATTCACAATTTAACTATCTTAGTTGCCAGAGTGAGATACCAAAGGCTATTTCTTATAACAGCATGTGTAGCTCCCAGCATGGGGCAGGACACAAAACTTAAGCTAGAAGTTGACGTAAGTGCACTGTGTGAAGGCTTTATAGTTTGGGTCTGAGATGTTTTAATACAGACAAATGAAGAACTACAGCTACCACTGTGTAGTAAAAGTCTCCCAGGCACAGATTCTCTAAGTCCCTAGCACAAGCCTTTCCTCCTCCGGCTCAGAGGTCAGTCTTTTCTTCCTGGTATGTTTGGGGCTGTCCCTCTGCAGGGGAAAGCTAGCGGGGAGATCTGTCCTGGCTCCAGTGTGGCCCTGGGCAAAAGGAAAAAGAGGGACATGTATATATTTGCATTTAATATCACCTTTCTGTGTCCAGAAATTCTCCCTCTGGAAGACAATAAGTTGAAAGGGAACTGAACTCGTTTCCAGTCCTTTTGCTGTGGTTCTACCACTCTTGTAAGGCGGCAAGTCACTTTAGTTCCAGAGTCTGAGACCTCATCACAAGATGGACACGCTACTCAAATGTACCGGTTTTGGAAGCAGTTGAATTACATAGATGTTCCCCACCTCAGATAGTGCTTTCCCCTGTTTCTCCCTTCAAGTCTTGTTCTGAGTCTCTGTGAGTTACAGGGTCTCATCTGTGAAGCTAATTCAAAATAGGACACCAATAGTTGACAATAGGCTTCTGTGTGTTTTGACAAGCTTCTCCTTCTAATATTACTCTGTTACCCTAATGGTGGATATTTTGGGTAGACATCATAATAGGCCAAGGAGGGGAAAAATTGAAGGGGGGGGGTCTTTCCAAAGTTCCCTCAGCTGTGCTATTTTGGGTGAAGTTCACACGTCACTTTAGATCAGGCCCTGTGTGCTAAAAGTAGACAGAAGACTCTGGTAGAAGAACTTGTTTATAAAATGTGGTTTCCCTTTCTGCTCTCATCACTTTGAAGCTGCCCTGATCGAGGATGAGCATGACTTGGATTGAACCAGACCACGCATCCTTTGTATAAGATTTCCCCTCCCACTGTGATGGCTCAGTTATGGGGGTACCACCCTACAGAGCCAAGGGAATAGGGGATGGAGATACCAGCCAGGGGTGAGTCATGCAAGAAAGGATCCAGGACTGGAGCACAGAGGCAGTGAACACCTGGCACCTGGGGAGCCACGTTGCACTATTCCCTCATGAGGCCATGAGTTCCCAGTGTTTAGGTTTCTCCTCATTGCCACACAAAGGGTCTTCCCTAATTTGTTACCCAAGCAGCCAACCAAACCCCATCCATGGTACAGTGCAGAGGGGAAAAAACAACTGGGACTTTGTGGATCAATGGCACTTTCTCTTCTCAGCTTTTGTGCAGCATCTGCAGACACCAGGCATTGCAACACCAGCAAACCTACTTCATTCTGTTTTCCTGAGTTACCCTGAATTTGCCTCATTTGTTCAGGACCTGTGATCTTTTCAAGTGAGGAGAATGGGAGGCATAGCGTCCATCCCTGTGTTACAATCTCAAGTCTCCTTTGTATGTCACACACATGAAATAAACAGGAATGTATAATGCCCAGGGTCATCCATAATTGGAAAAGGCTGACACATAAAGAGTTAAATTTATCAGCAAATTCACTGGAAGAGCAGTCAGCCTGGTTTGGGTGGAATGCCAGAGCACCTCTGTGTATGGTTGGCCTTTGTCATCTCAGCCACATAGGGGACTTCTGTGTTGTGTTGACACCTACCTCACATTGGCTCCCTGTTCAGGCTGGGCAAAAGTGTGCCGCACTGTGCATTGTATACACTTTCCCAGTCTGCAAAATTCCCTCAACAAAGTGAAAGCCACTTGCCCCCCCACATTATACGAAGAATAAGGAAGGGGAGAGAGTAATTCTTCCATTTTAGAGAAACCACATTTACTCACAATAGGTCCTAGGACACCCAAAAGAAGGAAGACTCAAAAGCGGAAGGTTCTTGGAGATGCTGCTGACAATGGCACGTGAAGCTGCATTAATGTTACTACCTAGGCCTTTGTGGCTACAATGGCAAGATTCTACTTGGCATTACAAGGAAATACAAGCATGTCTCACTTATGTGACATATATGGCTACATTTTCCAAAATTAAGAAGTTAGCCCATCTGGGAATAAATGTGAAGACACTATGAATGCTATTTGCATAGCTTTTTCCTGGAATTGCCATCTTTTCAAGGTTGTGTAATCAGAAATGATGAGACATTTTAGTATGCCCATGGCACCCTGACAGCCAGAGCTCCTGGGTATAATTATAAATTGGAAGATAAGAGCCAGCTCCCATGTCCAGCCGTGAATGCAAAGTAGCATAGCCACACAGGTTCACGTCCTGAAGAAGAAAGCTTGGAAATTAAGAAATCACTAAGCAAACAACAACTTGTATTCCTACTCAGGCTTCCTTTACAATGGAGCGAACCTTCCCTTTTTACAGCATCTTTCTCTATGATCCAGGTTGACTAGGGAAGCCCTAAAACTCCCAGGCCCTCAGATTGCTCCTAGAGCAACACTAGCTCCTCTTACTGATCCACCCATCATTCATTAGCATTTGAACCAATTCACAGTTTGTAAGACACACACATGATTTTATCTGATCCTAATAAAATCTGTAAGGTAAAAGATTTAGTATTATTCCATTTTGTAGGTGAGGGAAACTCATTCTGAAAAGTTAAGCCGTTGTTCATACAGCTGTCAAGTTCTTGTGGCTCGAAAACCAGCAGCCAGAACCTGAAATTAGAACTTTAAAACCAAAATCCCATGTGGTTTTTTACATCAGCGGCATTCCAGCTCTGGGTAGACACACAGCAGGATGTAGAAGATGGGCAGGAAAGGATTCCAGGGAGCCAGGGCTTGAGTGTGTTCAGGTTAGAAGACATGCTTTGTATTAGAAATAGATTCAGTTACATCTCCTAATACTGGCGATGAACTCCATCATTCATTCATTCATTCACTCATTCATTCATTCTTGCTGGCCAAGGAAGTGACTCACAAACAGCGTGTTCTGCCTTGAAAAGTCACCTGTTCTGGAACAGCTCCTGCACCCCTAAGCACATCTTCCTCTATTTTCCCTCTGCTCACTTTAGTTTCTCTTGCCCCCAATTTTTTACTCAACATTTCACCAAATTCCACTAACTTCCCCATACAATCCCTTATTCTAGGCATGCATATTCTGACTTTGACTTCTGCTGCTTGGTGCGGTGGTCAGCCACCAACCTTGAGTGCAGCTCACCTGCGGGCAGGCAGGCCCTTGCACTCTGGCCCTCCTGCCTCGCGTGGAGGAATTGCACAGGCGTTGCCAGTGCACTCCAGCACAGAAGAATATTTTCAGCCACACTCAATGTCTCTGGAATCATTTAACCCTGAGTTTCTGTTCTCATTTCCCCAACAAAGAGATTCTCCCACAGCTGGATGGGAAAATCCCATGTTAAGAAATAGGAAATAGTATTAATTCAGTTTTCTGTCAAGTTAAAAAGGCTTAAAGAGATCATACCCCATGAAAAAATCTGCTTCAAGTCACAAAAGGCAGGGGAAGCAAAGTCAAGCTCATGCTTATATAAGAATACATTTTTTTCTCTATTTATACAATAGCCTAGATTTGGAAGCAGCCCAAGTGCCCATCACTAGATGAGTGTGAAACAAGTAGTGGAACATTTACACAATAGAATACTATTCAGCGGTAAAAAAAGGAAAGAACTCTTACCTTTCACAAAAGCATGCATGGACCTGGAGATAATTACACTAAGTGAAATAAGCCAGTCAGAGAAAGACAAATACCATATGATCTCACTTATATGCGGAATCTAATAAACAAAATAAACTAACAAAATAAAAAGAGACTCATAGATACAGAGAACAAACTTGATGGATGCCAGAGGGGAGAGTTGTTAGGGAACTGGGTTCAAAAGGTGAAAGGATTAAGCAAAAAACAACAACAAAAAAGCCTCATAGACAACAGTAGGGTGATTACCAGAAGGAAAAGAGGGGGGGTGGAGGGAGGTAGAAGAGGGTGAATGGGGGATAAATGGTGATGGAGGGAGACATGACTTGGGGTGGTAAACACACAATACAATATACAGATAATGGATTGTAGAATTGTGCACCTGAACCCTATATAATTTTATTAACCAATGTCACCCCAAAAATTCAATACAAATTTAAAAAATTAAAATTAAAAAAAGGCATCTCATGTCTCATTATAAACCACCACCAAAAAAAAAGGGATTAGCAGTGAGCTGTTAGGGATCTTCATTTTTCAGAGAGTGTTTAGGGTAGACCAGGCAGCTTTAAAAACCATCTATCTAGTGTTCTTTAAAATACTCAGTCACAATCAGTGTGTGCTTAACCATGAGGCCCCCATCGGCTGCTCTCTTTGCCGCTGAGCCTCCAAGGCTGACATTCTGACTTCATATCATTTTTCTAGGATGACCTTTCCCCTCTCTCTTTTTTAAAGAAAAAAATTTAAAAAGCCTTTAAAAATGGTAGGTTCATAAACAATTATTTAGAGACAAGATAGTTAGGTAATTGATTTTGTTATCTTTTTTGTGCACATTTCTATAGTGTACTTATTCAGGTCAGAGAAAATAAATGTGACTGCTTTGCACAACAGGGGACCCAGTTCATTTTTGAATGTGAGCTTTAACATTCTAAAGTACAAGCTAAGTCACTACATGGATTGATAAATTATAGATAGAAAAGTATTCTCAGTTTTCCTCCTTTTGGATTTCTTTGCTTTCTATAACCACAGATCTCTCTTCTTTGAAATTCTATCTGCCGTTGATATCTAAATGCTATTATTGTTACCTGGTTATTAATACGTATGGTGACAGTGGTAATAATGAAAATTATGTTTTCCTGTCTTTCTCTGTCACGGCTTTCCCATTCAGCTGCCTCTTCTAGCCGTCTCCCAGAAGAATGAGGACCTGATGCTGTCCTCCTTCCACCCTCCAGAGAGTTTAGCTACTGCCTTTATTTTGGTGACTTATTCCCATGTCTTTATTTCCAGCCTTGACTAAGATATTTGTGAGGGTCAGGAGAAAGCCAGTCAGTGAAAGGATATGATGAGAAAAAAGAGAAGAGGGAAAGTGAGAATTTCCCCCAAGGAAGAAGGTCTGCAGGTCTTCGTAGAAGCCTTCAGAATGGAGAAGCACAGTAGGAAGTGAAGATGCGAAGGTGTTGGACCCCCCATGTCTTGTTGTAAGGCAGCGCTGCCCAGTGTGAAATCCACCGACAGGGGTTTATCTCTGAAATGTTTGTAACTGGCCCTTGATGAGATACGTACAGAAATTAAGAATAAGTGTTTAGAAGCCTTTAACTATTTGAGAGGGCAACTTTAAGTCTGTTGAATCTAATGAAAATTTGGAATTTAAAAAAAAGAGAAAAATATTTCAAGGGGAACAAAACAGAAAATACACTGTGCTGATGACAACAGGGGGGAAATGCCATTATAAATTTATAATTATAGTATATTCTTGTCTCTTTTAATTAATTCTGAAGTTTTATGGCAAAATAAATGTCTAAATCATGGGGACTATTACAATGAGGCATAGATAAAATGATTATAAAATAAGGAAATATTGCCCAGCGGGCATGGCTCAACAGTTGAGCATAGACCTAAGACCCAGGAGATCCTGGTTTGATTCCTGGTCAGGGCACATGCCCGGGTTTCGGGCTCGATCCCCAGCAGGGGGCGTGCAGGAGGCAGCTGATAAATGACTCATCATTGATATCTCGCTCTCCCTCTTCCTTCCTTTCTCTGAAATCAATAAACACATATTTTTTAAAAAACAAAAGAAATATTTATTTCTAAGATGAAGTTTCTTCCAAGTAGTCAATTTACCAACAAAGTTGAGTTGTTTGT
Source organism: Miniopterus natalensis (assembly GCF_054644295.1). Classification (NCBI taxonomy): domain Eukaryota; kingdom Metazoa; phylum Chordata; class Mammalia; order Chiroptera; family Miniopteridae; genus Miniopterus; species Miniopterus natalensis. Next base: position 132,397,670 of record NC_142081.1, read on the forward strand.
GTGGCGGAGAAACAGGAGGGCAGTGAGTGAGCATAAAAGAGAACTGTTGACAGGAAGGTGAAATACAGCAGATTTGTTTTGGCAAAATCTGTCTGTCTGGAACTTTGGAGAGCATCTGAATCCAGAAAGCCTGGCCAGCAAAAGAGCCTCTTTTTTACTAACCCTGAAGTCCAATAGCATCGACACAGTCAAATGGTATCAATGGACGAGTCTTAATGCACGCAGTTTCATAGCTTCTTACCTAAAATGGAAAATGTGCCTCAGTAAGAGCAAATTTCAATTATGTTTATCTCGAATGAAGCTGAAAGGTAGGAACATTACCATTCTGTGCACAAACGTTGCATCTTTTTCAGGTTTCCATGAGCGTTTGCATTTTCCCTGAGCTGCAATATGGCTGGGTTCTCTCCTCCTGCTCCTGGTAATCCCCATGCCTGGCACCATAATTCAGTGAAATGTGAACCAGCAAACAGAAACAAATCAGCAGATAGCAGACTCTCCACTTGGAAAGCCCATGTCGTCAACAGGGACATGCACTTAACAGCTGAGCTGATGCAGATGGTAGAGAAAGTGGCTCAGGATGTGGGTGGGTTTGTGCACTGCACAAGGGTGCCATGAAGAGGGTGAGGGGGGTGGTAATGACCCACAGGGTACAGGACTCCAGAGGTGTCACCATGTAATTCACACAAGCCCCCACAGGCTATCTGTGACTGGGTGGGGAGATGATCATATTTCTGGGGTCAGTTGTTGGAGTAGGGGCTTGTGGGGGCCAGCACAAGGAGGTACATCCCTGATGGGGAGGAGAGAGACACAATGAAAATTTGCAGTCCTTTGAAGTGTTGGCCTCTAGCCTGTTGAAGAGTTCACAGCTCATGTCAGATCACAGCAAATGCTGATTCAGCCAGTCAGGGGCCAGCCTGAGCCTCTGCATTTCCTTTCTCACCATCTCTCAGGGGAGGCTGATACTGCTGGCTCAGGGGCGCATGGAGGAGCCAGGCTCTAGACATGGCAGGGTTCTCAGCATTCTTTGTGGCCACACACGGCTTGTACCAGGCGGGCAGAACAGACAGGTAAACAGGTGAACTCCGTTAATCAGTGGCCCCAAATGGACTCAGCCAGGCCTCAGCAGTCCCCATCCATGGATCCTTGTCCCTGAGGTTGGCCAATGCTGAATCAGGAGCCCAGGTCACAGGTGAAGGTTTCTCCCTGGAAAGTTCTGATTTAGTCAGGATAGGGAACCCTCAGCTGAGGTCTCTACAGTCAGTCCAGCCAGCATAACCTAAGTTGGTTGGTTTCTTTCCTGTTGACCCTTCATCTTCTGTCCTTCAAGTGATTCCATAGTATTGAAGAGCATTTCATTCTTTCTTCATTTCTTTCTTTGATTGGTGGAAGATACTTGTGCGGATTCCTCAGTTTTGACATTTGGGGAAAGGTCTTATTTCAGATTCCACACTCAGTCTCTTTAATTCCTCTGTGACAATACAATCGGATGGCTCTAATAATGACTGTGATGATAAATAAAAACAAGAGTGAAACGTGGTGAAGTACAGCATACCAGAGTTTACCAAGTGCTTTTTTTCCTGCTTTCTATTTTAATAGCGGTAATACTCTAGGAGGATTTAGCGTTTGTCCTATTCCACATTCCAGGACAATGTCCAAACCAAACATGGCATTTTCTGAGAATCTTGCACTTCTCATCCCAGGGACCAAATAAGTAGGCTGACATTTTAAAATATGTTTAGGCCCAGGCTGGTGTAGTTGCACAATAAATGAGAATGCAGCATGCAGGGTTTTAGCAACACAGAAGCTTCGTAGCTACAGACACAAGGAGGCAGAGATGCGCCCAGAGCAGGACTTATCTTTCCTCGGTGATTTGAAAGTTACTTTGGTGTTTCTGAGGAGGCCAACTGATCATAGGGAGGGAGGGGGTCCTCTCCCCACTGGGGCTCAGCGAAGTGGCCTTGGGTGGACTTGGTGTCTGAATCAGAATTAGTTGACAGGGCTCACTCAGCTCCCCTTCAATACATCCTAAAAGTGCCTCCTGGCTGCTTCTCTGCGGGTCCCCCAGTGCCTGTATCTGCAGCCCCATTCTGATAAAGTTCATGTGGTTCTCTGCTAAAGTCCACTTGAAGGGAGCCAATTGCAGACTGACCCTAGGATGTCATAAAAGTCTTGGTTGCTGGGTATTTGCCAAGGGTGATTTAGGAGCAGGACGAATGACCACCTGAGTCTCAGTAATGACTCAGTATGCCTTCGATAGAATTGCATCACCAAGTTATATGAAGTTTGAAAATTTTTTCTTGTAAGTGTCACTTGAAAGTCATTCTTGTCATAATAAGCCAGGTTATAAACATCTCAGGTATTTTAAGATTGTGTAAAGATCCTATGACTATTTAAAAAGCTAGTGTGCAATTGTTATCTGGTACTTGTCTCCAAATCAAACTAAACCAAATCTCATGGTGAAAAAAGAAAACTTGCCCATTCCTGGTCTTCCAAGCAGGGTACTAAGCAACCTGCTATCTGGGAGGAGCTCTGACTTAGCGGTGAGTGTGGCAAGGAAACTGACCATTGATGCAGCCTGTGTTTGGGACCTACCATGAGCACAGAAAGGTAACTGTAAGAAGAGAGGAGCAGGACAGACAGAAGTCTCAGGGTGTGTGGGAACCACCCAGCTCCCAGGGCCCTGACAGAAGATGAATGAAGAAGACAGAGTGCAGGGGGTTGGCCGTGCGGACAGAGCCAGATCCTGCAAGGCCTGGAGTCACCCTAAGGAGTCGGCTTCTTATCCTAAATGCTGTGGGAGAGTTCCGAAGGCCTGGAATTGGGTGTGGGAGGTGAAAACCTATGTTGGCCATGGTGGGGGAACCCAGGAAGCAGGAAGGGCACGTGAAGAAATAGCACAGCACAGCACAGGCTCAGACACTAGGCTGTGAGCCTGGGCGGGGCGGTGACCACCCAGGACAGAACATACAGGTCCAGACTTGAGGACAGAAAGGACAAGGACCTAGGATGGACATGATGTGACGACAGGAACCCAACATATATCCAGATGAGAGAGGTGACTGCCTGGGAGACAGGACAAAGGTCAGGAAAGCATTCGTCAGAGCCCTATGGTTAGATGGCATTTCAGGATGGAATGGTCGGTAAGTCCAACACTGTTTAGAGGTCAAAGTAAAGATGAAATCTTTTTGATTTAGCAACCTGGTTGGTGGAGGTCATTTCTCAAGGAGGTTGGAGCTGTGAGATGAGGAAGAAATGGAGAATGGATGGAAACATGATCTAAGCCTTATGGGCGTATCGGAGGTGGATTTGTGGTTCATGTGTGCTTGACTGTCAATCTGGGCACAAGTGGTGTCTTTTGTGCCATAGCCTCTTCAGTCAGTGCTCTCTGTATGCCCCAAAAGTAATTGTGTGTCAAAGGCTCTTTGTAAGGACTAGATGGTGTGGCTGGATAGGAATCAACTTCTTATCATGTATACCTATATGATAATACCCACTAGTCATGTGACTAGCTTAAATTTAAACTAAAATAAAACCCCTAAAATTAAAGTAAGTAAAATTCAGTTGTTCACTTGCACTAGCTGTTTTTCAAATTATCTATGGTTGCTTATGGCCTGTGGCTTCTGTATAGGACAGTGCAGGTTATAGGACAGGACACTTCTGCAGGACAGTGCTGGGCTGGAAGTAGGAGGCAACCCAACAGTAATTAGACAAAGTTTAGAGAATAGAGCACAACTACTCTGAGGCAGAAGCCAGGAATTCTGCAAGATACATGAAGCATCAGGTGGAAATCTGGTCGCCATAGGTACTCAGAATTAGAAAATCAAAAGAAAGGGTGGGCCCCTGAGCAGTGGTTTCACTGCCTTTGAGGCTTTGGTGGAGGTCTCCCTGACAGTCCAGGAAGGTTCCCTTTGCTCAAAGACCACCTCGTTTTTCACCAGGTCCTAGTAGCCTTCAGCCAGTTTTTCTCGTCTATTGTCAGATGGCAGAACCATAGCCTCATAAGCCATCTAGTGACTCACAGAGGAAACACAGGTTTCCAAGGCAGATTAAAGGAAAAAACAACAACAAAAAACTGTGAGTGATGGGCACTTGGGCTATTTCCAGATCTTAGCTATTGTAAATTGTGCTGCTATGAACATAAGAGTGCACATATTCATTCTGATTAGTGTTTCAGGATCCTTAGGATATGGAATACTATGCAGCTGTAAAGAAGAAGGATCTCATACCCTTTGGGACAGCATGGATGGACCTGGAGACTATTATGCTAAGTGAAGTAAGCCAAGCAGAGAAAGACAAGTACCAGATGATCTCACTTATATGTGGAATGTAATAAAAATAAACTGATGAACAAAATAGATTCAGTGACATGGAAGCATGGAACAAACTGACCGATCTCAGAGGGAAGGCAGGGGTGGGGAGAGATAAACCAAAGAATTTATATGCATATATATGCATAACCCACGGACACAGACAATAGTGTGGTGAAGGCCTGGGGCAGGGCGTGGGTGTGGGGTAGAAGGGGTCAATGGGGATAAAGGGGAACATCTGTAATACATTTAACAAATAAAGATTAAAAACAAACTGTGAGTGTGTAAGGAGGGAGAGCCAGCCCTGCTAGATCTACAGGAAACGCAATTCTGAGGTCCTGGCAGAAGAGTAAATATTTTAATCATTGGAAAAGATTAGCTTTCCCAGAAGCAAATGCTAATAGTGGGTGACAAAGAGAGATAATTAATTCAATAAATGATGTTTAAAAATGTGTAGACTTAGTTGGGAGAAAAATCAATTAAGATCCTTAATTCATACCATGTATAGAAATAAATTGAAGAAGAATTAAATGGAAGATGTAGCAAGCTGAAACACTAAAAATAACAATTTTTTAAAATCGAGAAATATTTTCTCAAGAGAAGAAGACTTTCTGAGAAGACAATCAATGGAAGTAATTATAAGAAAGATATTGACAAATTTAATTTCTAACATCACAAAAGCACCAGCTTTATCCGATGGTCACTAATTTTTGTGAGTGCTGGTCCTGGTTGGTCATACAGCCCATCATGACCCAGCCCCACACGCCCACTGCTGACCCACTGTGCTCACATCCGACACAGAGCCCATGTGCCATTCTGGGCTTTCATAGGCTTGGAAGAAGTAAAAAGCCTCAGTAAGTAAAAAGCAAAAACAAACAAGCAAAAAAGTCATTGTAAAATAACTAAAAGTTATATAAGAAAGAAGGGAAACTACATATCACAAGGATTACAGGCAAATTATTTCCTACATTAAAATTGCCAAGTGTTACTTAGAGGACAAGAAATGCAGAGACTGGGAAGCAAAGGAAAAACCCCTTAACCTCTCTAGTAATGAAAAGAAATTCAAATTCTTAAAACATCATTTTTTGCCTAACAAATTAGCAACGAGTTTTTTCTTTCTTTCTTGTTCTTCCTTTTAATAAAACTCCCATTTTCGTTAGAAGTCCTCATAGACAGACAAATTCATTCACTCCTGGCTGAAGTCTAAAGTGGTATAGGATTCCCAGAAAACGTTTCTCAATTTATAACAACAGACTTTAAATCATTTGTGTCCCTTGAAAGGGTAATTCCTTTCCTAGGAATATATTCTGATATGTGATATGACATGTATAAAGAATTGTGTGCAATGATGTTCACCCTACTTTTGCAGAACTGTGAACATCAGAATTGGTCAAGACTCAGAATGACTAAATATCCCTGGCATATTATAAAGATAAAATAATATGCAGTCACTAAAAATTATAGTTTTAAAGAATTTTAAGTTACTTGGAAGTGCTAAGTACACAAAGCAGGATATCCTGTTGAGTACGCAGGCTGCTAACCATGGTATAAATGTTAGTTGACTTTACAAACAATTGTGGTTGTCTAGTCACATTGCCATAGCAACAAATACTAGAGAGTCCCCACCCCCAAAATAACAACAGTAGTTACTGCTAAGTTTCGCAAACATAAATAAGCTTGATTTCCTCCTATATATTTTGTCCTATTTTCCAACTGTTTTCAAAGGACTGTTTATCATTTCCACCAAAAATGTCAATACACATTTTTAAAAAGAGATTTCAGTGATGAAGTCATTTGTGCCTATAGAAGTCTCCCCCTCTGTCTCATTTCTGCCTTTCTCTAAGGGGTCTAAGGATGTCTCATTTTGCCCAATGTGAGAGAACACAGAGTTCTGTAGTCTTCCCTAAGATAGGAAGTGAGACATAGATTCTGGTCTTTGGCAGGAGAGACAACCCTCAGAGAGGAGTCTCTTTTTGGGTGTCTATAAGAAGACCCTCAGAGACAAGTGGTCCCTGTGGGGTATCTGTCAAGATTATTTTTTACTTTTTAAAATTAAACTGTAGTTGACTTACAATATTATATGAGTTTCAGGTGTACAACATAGTTATTCAACATTTACATACCCTATGAAGTAATCACCTTGATAAATCTAGTAACGATCTGTTACTGGACAAAGTTATTGCGACATTATTAACTATATTCCCTATGCTATAGGTTACATCCCAGTGATGTATTTATTTTATAACTGAAAGTTTGTACCTTCTATTCTCCTTCACCTTTTTTTCCCAACCCCTTCTCCCTCCCTCTGGTAACCATCAGATATTTCTCTGTATCTGTGAGCCTGTTTTATTTTGTTGATTTGTTTTGTTTATTAGATCCCCCAAATAAGCGAAATTATATGGTATTTATCCCTGTCTGTCTGATTTATTTACCTTAGCATAATACCCTCCAGGCCCATCCATGTTGTCTCAAATGACAAGATTTCATTCTTGTTTTTGGTTGAGTAGTACCCCATTGTATATCTGTGCCACATCTTCTTTATGCACTCATCTATGGATGGACACTTAGGCTGCGTCCATATCTTGGCTATTGTGAATAATATTGTAGTGAACATAAGGGAGCACATATCTTTTTGAAATTACTGCTTTTGTTTTCTTCAGGTGGATACCCAGAAGTGGAACTGCTGGGTCACATGGTAATTCTATTTTTAGTTTTTTTAGGAACTTCCATGTTGTTTTCTTTAATGTCTGCACAAATTTGCCATCCCAACAGTGCACTAAGGTTCCCTCTTCTCCATATTCTTATCAACACCTGTTATGTGTTGTCGTTTTGATGATAGCCAATCTGACAAGGTGTAAAGTGATATCGCATCCTGGTTTTGATTTGCATTTCCCTAATGATTAGTGGTGTTGAGCATCTTTTCATGTGCCTGCTAGCCATCTGCATGTCCTCTTTGAAAAAAGATCCATTCAGGTCCTTTGCCCATTTTTAATGAGATTATGTGTTTGTTTTTTTATGTTGAGTTGTATGAGTTCTTTATGTATTTTGGATATGGACTTCTTATCAGATGTATCATTTGCAAGTATCCTCTCCCTTCAGTAAGTTGTCTTTTTGTTTTATTGATGGTTTCCTTTGCTGTGCAAAAACTTTTGAGTTTGATGTAGTCCCACTTGTTTATTTTTGCTTGTGTTATACTTACCTGAGGATACATATCCAAAAAATATTTCTTAGCCTGATGTTAAAAAATTTACTGCCTACTTTTTTTCTAGGATTTTTATGGTTTCTGGTCTTACATTTAAGCTTTTAATCTATTTTGAGTTTATTTTTGTATATGACCTAAGAAAGTGATTCAGTTTTATTTTTTTGCACTTATCTATCCAGTTTTGTCAACACTGCTTATTGGAGACTGTCTTTTCCCCATTGTATATTCTTGCCTCTTTTTTATAGATTAATTTACCATGTATGTGTGGGTTTATTTCTGGGTTCTCTATTCTGTGTGTCTATGTGTCTGTTATTATGCCAGTACCATGCTGTTTTGATTACTAGAACTTTGTAGTATTGTTTGATATCAGATAGTATTATACATCCAAATTTGTTTCTCAAGATCACTTTGGCCCTGTTGAATTTCGAACAGAGGCAGAGGTCAGTTAGAAAAGATGAGTATAATTAATTCAACACATTAAGCCATTCAACAAACCTTCATTATGTGCCTTTTGTACATTTTAAGTATTGCATCAGATGTCAGGTCCATACAGCTATTTCATACTTACTCATTCAAGAGAAGCCAGAGCACAGATTAAGGTCTCAGAAAACTTAGAGAATGACAATGTGCCAAAATTAGAATGGTTAGTGTTTGAATCCCAAATGTTCAGTGAGAATCTCGTATGTGCCCAGCCCTGTGCTGGAAACTATGCGAGAAGAACCAACAACCAGCCATCAGACTGCTCCTCACCTAGTAAGCCAGCATGTGAAGCACAACACAAAATGTTTAAGTAACAGTGAAGGACTGCACATGGCTTAGAAGGGCATTTCCTAAATTCTTACCTGAATACTACTCCCTGGAGATTTGGAAAGGAAATATAGACATGGTCGTACACTGTTATGAGCTGATTTAAGTTCCCTCCCAAAATCACGTGTTGTATCCTAGCACCCAAAACCTCAGAATGTGGCTATATTTGGAGATAGAATCTTTAAGGAGATGGTTAAGGTAAAATGAGGTCACTATTATTATTAGTTAGGTGGGCCCTAATCCCATATGAGAGGTGTCTTTTTAAGAAGGGGAGATTAGGACACAGACATGCACAAATGGAAGATGATTTGAAGAAACAGAGAGAAGATAGATATCTACAAACCGCAGAGAGAGACCCCTGGAGAAACCAGCTCTGCTCACACCTTGACCTCAGACTTCCAGCTTCCAGGACTGTGAGAAAGTAGATTTCTGTTGTTTAAGAAACCCAGACCGTGGCACTTTGCTATGGTCTCCCTAGGAAAGCAATCCATCCTGTTTCAAGTCAGCATGTCATTTAGCACTGCTCTCAGAATGAAGGTTTAACTTTCCTACTGCACAGACTCTGTCTCCTTCCCTCCCGGCAGACACTACCAACAAGACAGCTCTGACATCTGACCTAACCCTTGACTGTGATTTTTATGTCTAATTTGCTTATGGTGGAATGAGTGTTATCAGGGCCTAGCATGTATTTTCTGGGTCAAAACCAGAAGGACTGATGCATCGCAGTTCCACTTTCCATCTCTGTCATTGGACATTTCAGATTCCACACCAAGGACTTTAGGAAACAGAGCCCAGGATAGAGCAATACCATCTCTTTATGGCTGGTGAGCCCTGGGTCAGTGACCTCTTGACCAGCTCTCTCAATTAAAGTTGGGCTGTTTTCTCAGAAACAGACCCACTATGTGTCGGGTGTCTTGAGCACCCTCCAACACAAGTTTGGAAAGCTGTGTTGAAGAAGAGAGCAGAGAACATAGAGCTTTCCCTCAGATTATTAAAGGATCTGTGACACTGAAAACTGCCAGGAAGCTTTGTGTGTATCTTTGAGTGTGAAACATTTCAGCTCTACTGTCTACTGTTTTCTGTTTTCCCCACTTCAACCCCACCTCCTGGGGCAAGCTTGGAAAGTGGAGCTGGAAGAAGTGAATTGCATTGCATATGTGCCTCGTTTAGGATTTCCAATGAAATGAAAGTGTCATAAGAAATGGTCAGTGTGGTTTAAGCCTTTGGTCAGCTAACATCCGTATCAGCATTTGACGCAAAGCTTTTTCTAAGAAGGGAGCTTGGGGCCTTCCGCATGCTCTTCCTCTGCTGAAATCTCCCCTTTGATCAGCAAGTGTGACTCATTGATTCCAGCTCTGACACAGAAGCCGCAAATGAGAGCCAACTAACAAGAAGCAGAGTGACTACTTTCTCTAAGTATATTCCAGAAAGTTCTGGCAAGTTTGGAAAAATTGTGGTGCCATTTGGTCAAAATAGTAGAACATAGCTCTGACTGAAACAGAAAAAAGCAAACAAGGGAGGCAGAGGGTAGACAGGTTGCAGTGGAACCTGGGTCACAAATAGTTTCCTGGAGCCAGGTTCCCTGCACAATTATAAAGTCTCTGCAGCTTTTTCTTAAGAACTCACAGCAGCCTTTGATAGAAATGGGGCCCTGATCTGACCTCCTCATTGACTGAAAACACAGGTGCAGGAACCCAGGTTCTGCAAAATCCAGTGCTGGACACTTAGTGTGTTGGGGTCACAGGAAGAGGGGATGGGCATTCTATGTAATGCAGAGAGTGAGACTGACTCAGAGTCTTTTCATTAACTGGTCATGTCTCGAGGGTTTTATAATTCAAGTATAATTTGGTTGCTAAAAAGAAAACATCCCATTTTATTATATTTTTCCTCCAAACCCAAGCCTGTTTATTTTTTCTAAAGAGAAAATAATGCTAAAAATGATACCATTTCTCTTATGATACAGTGTTGTTTAGTCAGAATCCACTTCTGTGACCATCCAGTGATCTAATCAACAAACAGTTATTGAACAGCTAGAAGAACACACATTCACAAAACATTGTATCTTTGATGTAGAGCAGTAATAAATGTGAAAATCAATGTCCTTGTTCTGGCATCGTCATATGATCATCATCATAATAACACAATCGTGTACGTGTCCTTCTTTGTGGCTTATCCTCCAAGGTGATGGAATCGCTTACTCAGTCTGAACTAAGCTTTAGAGGAGCTAAAAGACCACTCGGGTTATAGACCTCAGAATCAGGGAAGGATGCCCATTCATTGTGTGCAGCATCCCATGAACACACACATGACAGCAACGAACAGCCAACCACAAACACATCAATACATAACCCTTATGCAGAAGCTGCGGCCACCACTGCACTTGGCGTTGGCAGTCCCTGAGCTCTGTCTTCCTTCTACACTAGCTAGGTGGTCTTGGGAAACCAGCCACCCTGCACATGCCTCAGTTTCCTCATCTCTAATGGGGTGAATAATAATATATCTTAGGGGTGTTGAAAGGATTCCATAAGTCAATATATGTAAAGGGCCATATTGTGCGTGATAGCCAGTAAACCCTAAATTAGAAGGAACACACAGAAATAGAGTTTACTGCGGCCTTGGGGACAAGTAGTCAAAAACAGAGGATATTGGTGTGGAAGACAACCTGGATGTATATGGACTACGAGGAAATAATAGATCATTGCATAAACAGTGCTGTCTTTGGGATGCTGTTTCTGGAAATCAAACAAGTGTCTGGTAAGTTCCGTGCCTAGCACAATGCTAGGTTTTGTGAGGATACAAGATCATTATAATCCTTACCTTAGTGTGGCCCAAGAGGACTGAGCTATTCTATAACAGAATAGCTTTGCCTCAGAGTAACCCACCTATCTGGTGGGAGGAACAAATCTATCTTAGGTGGCATGATACAAATACAGTAGAAATGATAACAAATGTTTGTGGTAGTCATAGAAGTCTTCTTGCAAGAGGTAAATTTTTAATGAGGTCTTGGAATACAGGTAAAATATTGTGGAAGAAATTGATTTGAACAGGTGTAAGATCAGAAATTAGAACACTGGATCTAGGCAGTGCTGGGACTTAAATTACAGAAATGTCTGAGAAGTGGCAATCCCAAAATTGAAGACCTAGTTAAATAACCCAGCATTGGAAATAAAAAGCTCAAAATATTGTACTGAGTTGACATAGAAGCATTATTTTTAAAGAATTTTAAATTTTGCCCAAGTTTTTTATCCCTAAATGCCACTGTATTACTGAGACAGATTTTATGCTTTTCTTTTTAACTAATAGTGTGATATTTTTAAACCAAGAAAATTCAGTCTTGAGGCTTCAAATTGCCAATTTGAAATGATCTTGGTAGCAGCTCAGAACAGCATATTAAGTCACACAAATGCAATTACACATAGGTTAAGGTTAGGAATTCCAAACTTAAAATACTGCTATTGTTTTTATTGTTATTGCTCCATTGTTGTGGAACATGTCTTATATTTCATTTCCTTTGTGGGAATGCCTCTGGTTCAAAAGATTTCTGTGTTTTCAGCAAAAGTCATTTCATTTATTCTTACAACTCTCTCTGGAGGGTCCTGCGAGAACAAAAACATCTGCATTATCCTAACAGCTGATTATAAAGCTCTATTTTTAATATACTTTAATTTTTAGAGCAGTTTTAGGCTCACAGCAAAATTGAGGGGAAGGTAACAGATTTCCCATATGCCCCCCACATGCACAGCCTCCCCAATTATCAACATCCTAAATCAGATGATACATTTGTTGCAATTGATGAACCTATACTGACAAATCCTCATCACCCAGAGTCCATAGTCCACATTAGGGTTCACTGTTGGTGTCAGACAGCCTATGGGTTTGGACAAATGTATAATGCCATGTAAAGATCTATTTTTAACCTTATGTACTTCATGTCTCTGAATCAAGTCATCTTCACTATACTATTTAACCGTTGTCTGCAGAAGCTTTTGTTATATAAAGAAAGAGAAAGGAAAAATGGGGAAATAATAGTTTCTTACTCCCAGGGCTACAATGGGGATTGAAAGGCAACACATGAATGGCATTTGGAACTAGGCCCTGCATGTGGTATGAAGGCTACAAATGCTAGTGGTTATTGTGAAGGGGAGTTAGGAGAACAGAGCAACACTTTTTGATTCATATTTTCATTTGAGAAAAATGTCATGAGGGATTATAGCAGAAGCTGTATCAAAGGCCTAAGATTAAAAATAAATAAATAGATGAATGCCTAAGAACTTCATTGCTTATTGGGGTAAAAAGACACATAAACGGGCCATTATAATGTAAGGTGCAAGACAGTTAATAAAATATCTTCAAAGTGTCCTAGATGTACAGAACAAGAATCATTTTTAACTCACATGAACATAAATCTGTGTCTCTGCAAAGGGATGAGTGTTTGATCGTGTTCCATATGCTGAATTCAGTATCAGAAGCATCTAAATAGAAATTGTCTTAGTCTGTTCAGGCTGCTGTAACAGAACACCACAGTTTGGGGGTCCTATGAACAACACACATTGATTTCTCACAGTCTGGAGGCTGGAAGTCCAAGGCGAAGGCCCCAGCAGATTCAGTGTCTGATGAGACCAACTTCCAGGTTCATAGATGGTGTCTTCTTACTGTGTCCTCACATGGAAGAAGGGGCGAGGGAGCTCCTTCACCTGATTAGAGTGACCTAATCACCTCCCAAGGCCTCACCTCTTAACATCATTCTACTGGGCATTAGGTTTCAATGTATAAATTGGAGGGTGGGGGGGCACAAATGTTCAGTCCATAGCAGAAAGTACAAACTAAGAGGCAAGGGTGGTCTGTGGGCTATGGTGGGTTTCTGAAGCAGAGATAAGATGCAGAGACACCTGGAACTGGATCTGACAACCTCATGGGAGAAGGTGGCCTGGTTGACCTGGAGTTTGCTCACAATCAGGTGAAGCTTCTGTGGCAGCACATGGATAGGTCTGTGTGAGGTCTGCATGAAGGTGGCACACACCCTGTGGGAGGGGGTGAAGGTCCAGCAAACCCTGACATCCTGGGTGCCACAGATCCACAGCCCACCTGAAATGTCACTGTCCTTCAGTTAAAAGTAGTATTAGTAGACCCATCTATTACTAGATTTGAGCTCTCGCCTAACCTTGCTCTGACCCACAGGATGGTGCTATTCTCGGGGACTGGATGCAAGTACAGTGCCTGAGAGCTAAGACGGCATCACCTAGGAGCCCAGAACACCTGTTAGATGGGAAAACACATCTTATCTGGGAAATCCACCCCTTTCAATTCCCAAATGCAAAGATATAAAAAGAATAGTGGAAGACCAAATAAGGTGCAGGCTGCAGGCCCACTGAGAGGGTCCAAGGCTTCTACAGGCTGAGATTATACCGGGGGCGGGGGATGGCCTGTGTGTGCTGCCTGGGCCAGTACCTGGGCTAGTACCTGTGCGTGGTGGTGAGGGATGCAGGGCTCTGTCAAAGGCTATAAAGAACCTCACAGATCAGATATTCTAAAGGAAGCCATGGGCTGTCCCAAGTTATTTGCACTTTGGACACTACTGCTTGGAACAGTGACCATCTTTAGAGCGGTCACCAGTGGCTATTTAATATTTTGTCATGGACCAAGCTTCTAGGATCTAACTTGTCATGGTGCCATGTTCTAAACAAGAACTTTCCAACATTTTTCATATATAAGTAGACATAGGAAAGGTTAGCAATTATATAGCCCATGGGATAACTGGGAACTACTGCTCCCAGCCAGAGGTTCAAAGATTGGAGGGATCAACACTTGAACACACTTGCGACCCTCTTGCCAAACCAGCTCTCCGGGTTGTGTGGTTTCCATCTCTACAGCTGACCCACAGAAAGCTCTGACTTTCTTCCTTATACTCTTTTAGTTTTAATTTATCTCATCACGTTTTCTTTTAAGCAGTTTTACAACACTTCTTAGATCATTTTTGAAAGAACTATTATGAAAATGTTTAAAATTAAGTAGCCCCAAACTAAAATTCACATGTAAATATGAAAAGATGTCTGCAAAATGTGTGCCGAGGAAATGGGGGGAGGATTAACTGCTCTCCCCTCCAGTTCCCTCATTTCTGGGTCACCCGCCGATTCCGCTCAGACGCGTCTGCTCAGGGGTCGCCCCACTCTTTGCCCTGTTAGTGAAGACACGCGCCACACAAGCCGTGCTCTGCCTCCAGTGGGAACTGGAACCGCCGACGGCCCCATGCTGATGAGTAGGCAGCCAGCCCTGGAGCTGGGGACTTGCTGGTGCAGTGCCTGTCTCCTTGGTGTCAAAGACAAGGACAGAGGGCAGCATCAACTGTCATAGGAAACCCCTGGGGACCAGCGACAGTGGTCAGGCAGGCAAAAGCTTTGCTGGTGTGATTTTCAGTGGCACCTGAGCATGTCGTCTAATGAGAAGGGACTATGGAACTAGGCAGGAGTTATGACAAAATCATTTTCTGTGTTTTGTCCCAGGTCATGTTGCAGTTGAGGACCATTTTTACATCTGGGCTGTTTACATTTGGGCAGTTCAGTGAACTAAATAGTCTTAGGTTCAAATCCTAGTGGCTCAGAGTCTCACCTTTCCCAAACCTCAAGCAATTAAGATTCCTACCACAGGCTCCTGCAGAAGTTAACTTGGTTTCTAATATCTTAGAAGTAACATTTTTAGTGTGTGTGTGGTTTTTTTTGATGAGTCCATTATTTTAGGAATTCTGCTCCACCATAGTGTGAAGTAGGTTTTGCTCCTTATTAGGCTTGAAGTCTTTTTATTTCTTAGAGTGAAGCACAAATGTGGAAGTTTTTTTCTTTCTTTGTGAATTATTTTCTCTGACTAAATAATGGAAATAAGAAAAGTCCAGCATTAGTCCAACTGACTAGGAAATTTGTGGGTCTTCATTTCCCCTCTTGTGGGTAATTTCACTCCTAAATTCATTGGACACCCAGCAGGGCCAGGCTAGTGATGGGTGAGGAGATGCCAGGAAGCACAAAATACAAGGCCTGCTACAGGTTCATGAGGAATATGAAGCCCAAATAATTTTAATTTTTTTCAGTAAATTGTCCAATTAGAGTCCTACTATGATGCATTCATCAAAATTGTTAGTACTGGATAGACTTAGCTCTTCCCTTTATTTTATGACTGTCTGAATGTGTGAAGCTCTGAGTGAAGCATGATAGATATGAGAAGGGAACTTATCAAGAGAATCAGAGAGAGTGGCGAACTCAGACATGTGTGTGCACACATGCATGTACAAAGAAGCTAGCAGCATGAACAAGAGAGAACCATCTCCAGAAACAACAAAGGTAGTGTTATCACTGTCTATTATGTAATGAATGAATGAGTCTTCAAACTTAAAAAGTAAGTATGTATTTTGTGATTTTAAAAAATCTATAAGGCTGCATATTAAGGTTTCAAAACATCCCATCACAATAAACATGACCTTTGGGTCTAGGTGACTACTACATAGATTTTTACACTTATCTGAGCCTTTGCAAAGGGAACCAAACTCTGCAAAGTATGAACCACGTCTAATTGGGCCACTTTATTTGGAGAAACTGAATGTGGGGGACTGAACATTCACTGTAGAAAACATGTCAATGTATATATTTTGAGAGTTCCATAGGAGTGGCCATCGGTGCTCTTCCATCCTTGACCAATAATTTACATGTATCTTTTAAGTCTTTTACACCTTTCCGTCTGGAGCATGGTACACCGTCAGTGGAAGCTGGCCAACACCACCACCCAGGACTTCCCCAGAACTAGAGATTGGGCCTTTCCCAATAAAACACATTGCTTTTTCACCTCTCTCATTCTCACTCACTGTTTGGGGATGTGCCCTTCCCTCTGCTTCCATTATAAGATCTGTTTATAGGTAGAGAAGGTTTTCCTCTCTGCACCCACCTTCAGGAATGAGGGGGGAAGCCTTGGAGAACAGAGAAAGAGAGAGATGGATCAGAGCCCTGTCAAAATGAGTCAAGGAGCCCAAAGGAAATACATGCTCTCAGAAATGTCTCCAAGAAGACCAGCTTGAACAAGACAGGAATGTAAATGAAGTTGTAGGCAGGAAGCTTTTGGGAATGCATGAGTCAATTGCCTAAAATGTAGATGATGAGAAGATATGGGTCAGTTGAGGAAGCTCATTTGGAAGGTAACCAACCCCCTTTGCATATAATGGGTACTATCCCAGCTTCAAAGCCCTGGCAAGGAAGACTGTAGCTGCCATATTGAACAGGGTTGTGGATGGGCAGGCTGTGAGAAGCACGTAGGTATCCCATAGACCTGTCACTCAGGGGGTTCCTAGAATGTCTGCTTCCATGGTCTCCTCTGGGACCTGGTCAGATCTCAACAAGACAAAAGACAATATGTTGACAGAGAAGGGAGAGATGTCATCAACTGCATGATGTAGACACAGCTACAGACCACCCCATTCATACTCATTCAGGTCTCATAGGAAGAATGGACAACATGATTTTCAGGGTACTGGATAACTGACTCACTGTTGTACTATATGAAGATTCCCCTTCTGTGCTCAGATCACACAAATAAGCAGATCAATGTTTTGTATGGAATTAGATCATGGGGACATTTTCCTATACAACATTTGAACTTCTGTGAGAAGTAATGAACAAAAAGCAGCACTTCCCATACTGAAATTCTATACCTCTAGATGCAAGTAATCTGCACAACTTTGACACTGCCAATAAATTGTCACTATTACTGAAACATTAATAGTATTATGAGTATTCTTAAAAAAGCATGCATCAATTTATTCCAGTATCCAAGATTTGCTTAGGCCTTCACCAGATCAATTGTGTCACTTTCCAAGAGGAGTAAATATTAAGAGTGGACGGTTCATACAGCCACGGCAAAGATTAGACAGAATAGCTTACCAATGTACATCAAAGATTTATCTACCAAAAGCTTCTACAGAAGAAGTCGTTTTTCCCCCTACAGTGGCACTTGTTATGCACACATAAACAATCAAAGTTAAACTGAGAAAATATGGATGCACACAGCACTGGTACAGATTGGGGGGGAAATTACTACTTTATGGTTTCATAATCCTGACATGTGATGGACCTGAGGATATTTGAGAAAACAATTGTCCAAATGAAAAGTGAATTGCTTTAGAAAAGATGTGAGATGCACACACATTCACATGTTATCCCTGTCCCTGGAAAGCCGATCCTTCCCTCATTAAAAAGATATAATTAAGTGGAGAGAACCAGGGCGGCCACCCTGAGGGCAACAGAGAAAAATGGACTACAGGTACTATTTACACAGTTGGAACAGTAGCTGTCTGCTCTCCCATCTGAGTTCAAAAGACAGAGTGAGAGAGGTCTGCAGTAATAGAATTTAACAAAACCAAAATGCTTGAGGGTGAAGTTGCCTCCAACAAGACTAAATGCTGTGACCAGGTCATCAGAAGATATGACAAGCTGCAGCTGTCTTCCACCTGGTTCACAATTCTGGGTCACTGTGTTTGCACTGGAGATTCTTATAAGTGAATGAATATAAACTTTCTGTGTGCAAGAATGTGTCTTCAGTTGCAGGAATCATTGGATCTTGTGTATCCTAGGTGCTCAGTAGCAACTATCAACCAACCAGTGTCTATTCAGGAACCAGCTTTCATGGTGAAGGGTCCAGAAACCATTTTGTGCAACTGATAGTGTTGAGGAGGCCAGAGGATGTATCACATGGAAATGAACAGAGGCAGAGTAGAACCTAGTAACTCTCTTTACATATTTTAAGGGATTCCAGGTGGAAGAGAAGGCTAGCGGATACTTTAAATCACCAAAGGAAAGATCTAGAAGCAAGGGCAGGAAGCTACTTGAAAGCAGGTGATCACTCAATAGAAGAGAGACCTTTTAGCCATCAAAGTGACCCCAACATTTTGGGAGCAGGGAGCTTTATGTCTCTTTTTATCTCCAAACTGAAAATGAGTAATTCTGTGTAACATCTTCTCAGATGCTGTCCCAAGCAACAGGATTTGCTTGCAAAATTATTAAAGAATTGTGTTTGCATGACACATAAATATTTGATAAATGCACCAAAATCTAGTCAAATAAGTAAAGTAATTTGACTGTTGTAACCTAGCCTGAACATTAAGTGAATCCAGTTGACTTTATACTAATCTATACTATCAGATAATTAAGAAAAGATTGGTATGTCTCTTGAGTTGCAACTATAAAACCTGAAGAGTTTATCATGGAATTAATAGATACTAGCACTTCTGCTTTCTGATGCAAGGCTCTGCCATCCAGACAGCATACTCCACTTCCTTGTTGACTGACCATCTAGTTGTGTACGGTGGACTAAAGTGTCAGTGTGGCTTGTTGGGATGGGACTCAGACTTACCACATTCTCTCTTGTGAGGGCAAGTGGTGATGGAAGTCATGGTGTAGTGGCAACATCTGGCCTCACACTGGACTTGACACAAGAATACTTTGGAGTCAGGTAGCAGACTAGAGAGTGTGCGGCCACTATGATTTCTGTTTTGAGAGAAGCCTGATAAAATTACTACACTATACTAAACCAGATACTCCTAGTTTTAAAACAATCCTGTTAGCAACAAGAGGTTCTTAAAACTAAAAGCTGATGACCTCTTGGACAAATACTGATTTATCTAATTGTTTGTTCAGTCAGCTTTCATAAGGGAGGAGCTCCAACACTGAGCCCTAGTCATAAATAATATAAGGCAACCAAGCAAATGAAACTGTCCCTAACAAAAACTAGGCTCCACAGCAGTCACATATCCCAGCAGTGCAGCTACGTTTGATGTAAACACAAAGTAGGTAGTGAAGACTTTTGTTGTGTTCATGAACATTTGCAGATCTATCTTAGGACTTTGCGGAGATTTTCTGTCTGAACCAGAGGGTGCTGAATGTGGGAGGGAGCCAGGGAGGGAGGCTATGGAAAGCCTTCATGTTGATGGGGACTTATGACACAAGATTAGAGAGCCAGGTCACCCAAAGAAAGGAGGAGCAGGGGCAAGCCCTCAGAACACCCAGGAACACACAGAAGTCTAGATGCTGCCTGACCTCCTTATGGCCAGAGAACATGGGTCCATATTGACTTTCATGAAAAACTTGAAACAGATCTGAGAAGGGTAGCTCATGTTGCTGATGCTTTTAATCTCTTAACTGGAGCAGTTGGTTATTTTTATCCCACTGTTATCTTGGAATCTACAGGGAGAAGCAAGTTAGAAAACCTCTCAGAGATGATAACATTGCAGGAGGAAATATGTGGGAAGATTAGTGAGTAAAGTGATGAACTTGAAACCTGGCTAAGGAATATTTTTTTACTCTTTCCATTGATTTGGGGATGTTTCTGCTACTCTGTTCTTATCCCATTCACTTTCCTTATGAGGACAAACTGGTAATATGATGGCCACATGCCATTAGTTTTGAGGCATTGCTTAGAAATTGCCACCATTTAAAATTTCTGTAAACTAATTTCTATAACTGCTGCATGAATTATTAGTAGATGAGATGCTGATTACTTGTATTTATGGCCTGGGTTCTGCTTAAATGTGCTGTTGGCTCTGGCTCTCCTTGGAGACAAGTTGCTAGTCTGTCAGTCACACAGGTTCATTTGAGTCTTATACCTGCCTACAAATAGATAGAATAACCTAATTCAAAACATCTACTGGATCACAAAATGTGAAGAAATCATTTGTATTTAGAACAAAAGAAATATTGCATGCAAAAACTACAACAAAAAATACAAATTAAGGGAAACATACATTTTGCTGGCCCATTTGGACAATAGACTTGCACATGCGAGAAAACAGCACACCTAAGGAAAAAGAAAAAGCCAGCAGAAAAATTCAGGGATACAGTATTTTCAGGTGAAAAAAAACAACAACAAAGAAAAACAGATTTTAAGTGTGAGATTGCATTTGGATTTAAAAGATTCCAGAAGTCAGAAATAATAGGGCATAACTTTTTAACTATGGGAAAACCACACCCCAGAAAACCTAATGTGAGGTAGTAGATCTGGATCTTAATAATTCTAAAGGGGAAATCATAGGGTACCCCACAGGTGTGGCAGCACCCCAGAACTGCTCACATGTATACGCCTTGTCACACTCGTCACACTTCACTAGAGAGGTTTTCCTAGAATATGTGTTTTTTTAAATCATCTCGCTTCATTGTAGTGAACTTGGGCTGTAGGAATGAAAGATGAAGTTAGTATAATGTCGTAGTAAGAGAGAAGTAAACCAATGGCCTTGGAAGAGCTGCTAAGTGTGTCAAAGTTAATTTATTTTGCATTTACTTGGAGCCACCGTATACCTCTATGTTATGGTAAAAATGGTCTGAGAAGGGAAATTAAATCATTTATTTTATTGTTTCCATTTATACTTTATGACCCCAATTGCTTAGATGGGTTTGAAGTCCTAATGGTCCTGGCTGAGTTGACCAGCTGGGAACTAAATTATTAAATAATCCTTTGAAAATTAAAAGAAGTTTTTTATTTCTCCCTTTCCTATGACTTGCTCCTTTTGAGTGTTTTTCATGACATTTCAGATTTTGATCTAAATAACAGCAATAACGATCTTTGGTTTCCCAAAATATTATCAACCAACAGTTAATTCATGTGACATTATGCTGGACTCAGATGACAGAAGCCACACATGTAACATTTAACAGGCACCCACACCATCAAACAAGGAAACTGCCTGTCTACTAGGGAGCCCTAGAGTCACTGGGAAACTTATCAGTGCAAGGAGAAAATTAATAATAATCATAAACTTACGAATTTTTTTGTGGACTCGGAGGACCACCTCATTTTGAGAAAACTTATAGTTGGTAGGAGATGAGGAAATGGACACCACTTAGAAGTGTCTTTGAAGATAAATGTTAGGCACTGATACTCAATGTGCACATCAGTTAACAAGAACTGGGTAGAGAGAGAAAAACACACAAATATATTTGAGACTGGGTAGAGCAAAGTTTGATCTCAAAGGCCAAAAGCAAGCTTTGACAAGGATTCAGAAGTCACCATGGAGCAAGACATCCTTCTTCTTGGATTTTGAAGCCTTCATCTTACTCCAGGAAAATTGTAAGTTTCTTAGAAATGAGCTCTACTGGAGCTCTGCACGGAAAAACATCTTCACCACAAGTAAGTCCATTGGAAAAGCAACTCAGTTTCTCGAGTATGTGGAGCCATTGATGCAAAATGTGTCTGACTCATCTTTGGAAGGGAAGTTTTATTTAGCCTCGAAGCTGGCATGATATTTTTAGAAACAGCAAAGTTCATAGAATTTTTAAAATGCTGAATGTCTTTAGCAGATGACATTTTTAAAGGATGCACAGAAGTGACCATACCACCTGGGCTAGAAGCATTATTAACTCCTGGTCCTGCTAAAGCTCCAAGCTCCAGGCCACCTTGGCTTAAATCTAGGGTGGGCTCAGCCAATGCAAGGGAGGGCCTGGGGCTGGGTGTGTAAATACCCCTGAGGCAGCCCCCTTCTGAATTCTTTCAGATTCTCAAGTAAACACTTGGTTCCTTTGGAGAACACTGAGTCAGAATTTCAGAACTGGAGAGAACCTTACTGAACCACCCCGTCCTTCAATCTCAACTTGATCCTGAGGAAACTAAGGCATGGAATTCAGTAAGCTCACCCCAGTCAGCCCAGAGCATTGGCGGGCTTGCACCTGGATCTCTCCACACCTCCCTCACTTTCCCCCACAACAATCTGCCTCTCGTTTTTCATCAGATGAAGTAAAGTAACACAGAGAGCTGCCAGGAGGGGAAAGCTCTCACTATTTTACAAGAATAATACATTTTTGGCTGAAGCTGGTTGTAGTTTTCTGAGAAGCATGCTGCCTGGTCATCTGTATCTTCCCTGTCTGAGTAATAGTTTTTCCATGGGCTGGATGCAAAGAAGTGTCACCCTTCCTAGGAAAAACCACAGGTGGCTAAACATGCACCGAGCCTCAGCCTTCTGGGAACACTCCTGCCCTCCCAGTCATCCTCTGGATAATTTATCTTTGCCTCTCTACTGTCTGTGACTCATGATCCCATTGGCAGGTGTGCCCTTTACTTACCATATTATATGACAAGTGACTCCAGTCCACTGCAGCCAGGAGAGGGTAGGTAGGACAAAACCAAACAAAGCCCAAGTGCAGAAAATTCATCTTTCTCTCCTTTAAAAATAAAACCCTATTTTAACTTGATCTCTCTTGTCAGTGTTTCACTCACTATGAATTGGCCTTTAAGAAGATGGTTCTTATAAGGTACATAAAAAATAAACAAACCTACAAACCAGAACCTGGAAGCCAGCAGGTCACAAAACCACATTAAAGATGGACTCTAAAGCCATTTCTCAGCCAGATGGCTTGAAATTGCTATTTTAGCTTCTTCCCCCTTTCCCCCTACTTTTTCTTATTTAATTGTAATCACTTCCCACACTTTGTTTTTACACAGTAAGATATGAACATATCACTGTATTTTGGATCTGTTTAGTTATCAGAGGCACTAGGTATCTGTATATTCTAGTGAGATTTTTGGAACACTCCAAAGAGAATGCTTCATAATCGCAGAACTGTGCCCTCCCTCAGACTAAGATGTTAGTGTCCTAACATTCAACACTCTTCAACCCGCAGCCCATCCAGCCTACAAAACCTATAAAAACCAGAGTTAGAATGCAGTTTGCTTGAGTTAAGGGCTCGTTTTGAGTTCTTGGTCCCTTTGGGTTGTTGTAACACATGGGTGCTTATGGCACCAAGACAAAGACTGGGCTCTAAGACAATTCCTCCTGGAGATCAGGGTGCCTGGTGTCGCATGTTCCAGATGTGCACTTATGAACCTTGAAGACTGTAAGTCTTTCCCATGTGGGGAAAGGATTCTCTGAACTCCAATAGACAAATACTTACTGAGATGGGAAGTGGGCAGGGAGAGGACAGGAAGCAATGGGCAGTCCGTGTGCCTCCTCCACCCTCAGTGTTTGGTGTGGAAACAAGCATTGAAGGGACATCACTAAGAAAGTGGCCTTGAGTGAAAGCCCATCTTCTCTGATGATTCATAGACATGGCACAATTTTTTAAAAGGAGGACATGGGAAGATTACACACCATGTTTTTATTACACACAAAATACTGCTGTTTGATATGGTTCTTTCAATTTTAGATGATTAAAACAAATATTACTGAAAAGAGGGAAAATGCCTCCAGAAGACAGTGCTTCAAAGTCAATTTGTCAATGGAAGTATGACAAATTGCTATCTACAGATCACAGACCAACATTCCCTTTCTTTTTATCTGTTTCCCTGGGGCACTGAAATATGATTATTTGCTGTACAGTATCACCTCATGACATGATATTTGACAGAAAAGATGTTTTAGCAATGATCAATCTATACACAGTGTCTATATAGCCTGTGTAAGTACAGTGTCCAAAAGTTTTGTGCTTGAGGAAATGAGTCTTTTGCAGTAAACACTATTTATAAGACATCTCATCATATAGGCATCCAAAGTATCTAATATAAACACTGTTCAGTCACAAAGAAAATCACACACAATGAGTTTCAATTTATTTAGAAGGCAACTACATGAATGGTGTCATATTCTTTTTATTTATATGGTTTCATTGAAAATGTGATGCCCAGAAGAGGAGAATATCTATTCTCTTCCAGAGACATTTTAATAAGAAAATGAAGGAGTAATTCATGTTAAACATAATAACCTTATTGGGTGAACCTGACTGAATTATAAGCAAGCTCATTTTGATTGGATTTAAATGTTTTCTCCATCACTTCCCCACCTGTGTAAGACTAAACTTTTGAGTTTGTCTCTCCTGCTAGAGTAGAATGAACAAAATTTTGCAACCAGTTGACTCAACCCCCTCATTTACAGTTGGCCCCATTCTGAGCGTTGCCTCCCAAGAACACAGGACTGGTTAGTGCTAAGTAGGGCTCACGTTCAGCATCAGGGCCCCTTCTCACTGGTAGGGGTTTCATCATCCTCATTAGTACCCCCGCCTCTGTTGTTTACTAGCTATGTGACCTTGGGCCTCAGCTTCCTCACCAAGATGTAAGAGTTCAGTTCATCTCTGAGGCCTCCTCCAGCTCTGAGATATAGCTTTTCTAAGACTCACAGAGATCCTTATGATGGGCAAAAGTCTTGCTGAATGGGAGTATCTTATTCAACCAAAAATTACAAAATCGACTGTGGAATTTCTCCTTTTTATCCATTTGTCCATCAATTACTTAACCTTTGTTTTTTTTGTTTTTCTCAGTGACTGGATATTGTATTATCTTTCATTCCTCTTCTATCCAAAGGCACCTGTGCCATGCGCAGCCTAAGCAGCCACCCTTGAAGTCCTGCATCTTTACTGGGTAGACTCAGTTCCTGGGTAGTTTAGAAAGTCCTCTTTGTCTACTCCCACCATAACTGTTATCTCTTATGAAATCACACTGATGCACAGATGTTTTGGCATTCAGTAAAACCATCGATCTTTTGCGATGTTAAACTTTCTCGTACTTAGCTACCGGTATGGTGTGTGTCTGCATGCTCTTTCCTTACTCTTCCAGTGTAGGCTTCGAGACAGGGTGTGGTGGTCTTATCTACCATGTAGCATCACCTCAAGGCTCCATAGAACTCAAACATTGGTTAAATAAATGGTAAAGTGGTAGATGCAGAAGTTTGAAATGGAGGGTGAAACAATGATGTTAGAGATGGCCGAGGAAGGTGAGCCTTTCAGTGAAAGAGGCCTCCTTGGGCTTGGCATTGGTTGCCATGGTACATTTTCCGTGATCCAGAGTCTGGTTTTCAGCCACACTGACCCAGAAATTGATCTAGAACAATGAATTACACAACACATTACAGATTTCTAGCTCCAAATACATCTCAGAAAGGGAAACACAATTAGATGACTTAAAGGGACATGTTAGGAACTGCAAGTTATGGCTACATTTGTTGAGAGCCCGGTGATACAATAAGGTTTTGCAGAAATTGTTTCCACAAAAGAGTTTCACACAAGATAATGTTTGTGATGAGAGATCTGGCACAACTGGATCTCCAGGAGCAACTCTCAGGCTTTCTTGATTACGCCTTCTCACTGGCTCTCTCACCAAAGCTATCAATGGAAGACATTAGTCATCTTAATGAAGGTGGAAATAGTACTTATGACAGTGAAGTATGGGCGAGGTGTTTTTATATGCATTATCTCATTTGGTCCTCTTAACAAGGTAGTATTTTCTTCATTGTAGAAATGGGATAACCTTCTCAAAATTACACAGTTCGTAAGTGGGTTAATACGGATTAATGAATGCAGGATTTTCAGAGCTCCAGATGTAGTCAGAGTGGGTCAACCAAAGATCATTAACAGAAATAGTGCAGTAATTATATCAACTTAAAATGCAAATAGAAACTGGGGATGAGAACCACCTATTAACTTCTTTAAAGGAAAATAATGCCTGCCCTTGAGATAAGAACAGGTAACTCAAAAAGAAAATTCTAAAGCAAGCTCTCAAAAATGTTATTGCGGGTTCACTCCTTCAAACACAGTAGAGTTGGAGAGAGTTTAACGTGAATTCCTTCTATTATGTGCCCAGTCCAGTTTCAAACCCCATCCCCAGCCCTTAACTAGAGACTAGGTAGAGAAGCCAGCCCTGGCATGGATGGCACTGAGGGAACAAATCACATCAGACAAACTTGGTTTCTTTTCCTGATAGAATTATAAGATTGGGGAAAATGGGAAACACAGAAGGTTCCCTATGTATTTATTTTAGAAAAATAATCCCTTATAAAGAAATTCAAAGTGGCTTGGAAGCAACAACAGTCATCTCTGTTGAAAAGCAGTTATGTTGTAGTAAATAAGGGGGAATAATGAAAAATCCTCAGTAAAGACGAAAGGGTTAAACTCCAAATACCTAACACTCACTGAAAGACAGGAAGGTGGAAGGCACTGTTGATTTTTTGGAACAATGATTTTAAATATAATGGAAAGCAGATAAATTCTAGGAGTAACCTTAAAAGACAGAATCAGAAATAATTCACCGAATGCCTTCAAATCCAAAGGTTCTGGAAGGCAGGTCCCTGCCAGATAAGAAGCACACTGAAAATGTAGGAGCACAGCAGATTACTGATTCTACTTGCTAGTTTCTAGACAGTGGTCCTGCTGCCTCTTTTGAGAAGAGCATCCCAGACAGGTGTCAGGCCACCCTTCCATGAGCCCCTGGGCTGGACATGCATCTGCAACATCTCCACCCCATCTCTATGGACCCATCTGGCCATGCATGGTAGACATTCAGGGTTGTTTTTATTTTTATTGTTTTATCACTGGTTTTATTTCTTCCCTGTCCATTCAATTCTAGTTTTCTCTTTCTAAGAGCAAAAATGTATTGGAAGATTTTATTTAAAGAATAAAAATCATTGTTCTTGGAAAATGGAACAAATGAAAAGAGACATGTCAATAAAAGTACCATTATCTTTTTTTAATGGGTTAAGAATTTTTGTGAGGCAAAATTATTCAAATGAGTCATTTGTAAAAATGCCTACTTTTTTTGTTCTTTAAATATACTCACAGTATTCAGGTCCTCCAGAGAGACAGAGCCAATAGGAGATTAGATTGTGTATCTATCATCTGTCTATCTGTAGCTAAAAGCAATATATTCCATTTGTTCTGTTTGGATGTTATATATATTATGTATATATACATATATATACACATACAGAGACACACACATTTATATACAGTTGATCCCTAAACAACTGGGGGGTCAGGAGTGCCAATCCCCCACCCCCTTGCAGTTGAGAATCTACATATAACTTTGGACTCCCCAATTGTCCTTTGGTAACCTTGAGGATTTGATTCTAGAACCCTGCGTACTGTTTTCCACCTGAGATTGGTTGAATCTATGGATGTAAAACCAGGGGATATGGAGGGCATAGTGTATATATATATATTTTTTTTAATCTGCATATAAGTGGGACTTCACAGTTCAAACCTGTATTGTTCAAGTACCAAATGTACATATATATGTGTGTATACACACACACATACACACACACTTATGGAGAGAGACAAACAGACAGACATAGACAAACTTACTGCAAGGGATTGGCTCACACAATTATGGAGGCTGAGAAGTCCCATGATCTGTTTGCAAGCTGGATACCAGGAAAGTCAGTGGTGTAATTCCGTCCAAGTGTGAAGTCTTGCGAACCAGGGAAGTTGATGGTGTAAGTCCCAGTTGGAGGTCAGGAGACGATGAGATGGGCTGTCCCAGTTTAAGCCGTGAGACAGGAAATAAAAGGGAAAATTCTTCCTTCCTCTACTTTTTGCTCTTGGATGATGACCACCCACAGTGGGGAGAGCCATCTACTTTACTGAGCCCATTGATTCAAATGCTCATCTCATCCAGAAACACGCCAATAGACACACCAGGGATAATGTTTAATCTGGGCACTCCACGGACAGTCAAGATGACACATAAAATTAACCACAACAACTACTCTTAAAACCTGTCTTCATCTTTGGAAACCTATGGCAAAAGATTTAACACCAAAAACCTTGTAACCCCTCCTCTCAAATATATTAAAGTAGAAGATAGAGTGGTAGACATTTAAATCTGGAAGAATTCCCATGATCATGGGCTGGGTAATAGAACTTTCTCTGCCATTTATTCTGGTCAGATGCAGCAAGTTTTCTGCCTTAGAATCTCATGTCAAAGGGGCCTTACAAAAATGACCACCATGTTTCCTGGGTCACTAGCTAGTTTGACACCTGGCTCATAGGAAACAAAAGTCTCATGGAAGTGCAGAGGCAGGTAGGGGTCAGGAGGTGTGGGCAGTTCTGTTCCCTGAGGTCATCCAAGAATTAGGTCCCTTCTTCCTCTTCAGCCCACCTTCTCCAGGGTGTGTTTCTGGTCTGCAGCGTGGAATCCAGAACCAGCACCAAGCCCTGGCCCCAGTCTGTAAGAGGAGGGAGCACAGGACAGTGGAAACCATGCAGATGTTCAATCGCTCCGTCTGAAAAGCAGTCTGGAGGTCAGACCCAGCTGTACCGTCTGAACCTGGGGGGTGGGGTGAAGTAGGAGGCAGGCCCATTACTTAGAGGGGAAGAGAGGAAAGGTGCAGGGCGAGGAATAGAGCCTCTTTCACAGTCCCCACCCGCATGCAAGAGCGGAAGAGCGTGAGATAAACATGATGGGGATGAAACCTGTCAGGAGCAGGGATGAAATGACCACCCAAAATTACTCTGTGTTTCATTTTCAGAAAAAATACAGGAAACTTATTGAAAATAGAAGGCAGCAGTAAAATGGGCCTCCGCACCACAGATCCTTCTTCCTCAGTGTTGGCGAAATGAGTCCCTCACTTTCTGTCTCCACTTGAGGACACCACCTGACACTTGTCAATACCCATTAAACACGTGCCAATGGCCTCCAACTGGTCTCCCTGACTCTTGGCTCCCCCATGTCTAATCTCACACAGCACCCATTCTTCTTCTTTCTCAATGCCCCCACTGGGTGCAACAAGAAGCTGTGAAAGTCTTCAGGTTTCCTATCAAAGCCCAGAGCCCCATCCCAGCTCCTGGTCCCCCACAACCTGGCCCCATGCTGGCCAGTTGTGATATTTGCCTCATTGCTCTCACGGACTTCAGGCAGACATGCCCACAAACACGCCTTTGAATGCTAGGCTCCTAATCTTTTCATTCTTCGTGAAAAAAAGAATGCTTTTCATTTTAATGCTTCTATACTTTGTATTTGAAGTCCTTTTCTTGTTAATGACCACATGGTAGGTATTTCCTTTAATTGAAAAAAGAACAACAAAGCTTTTGCCATCACCACCCTGCAACTCATGCCTGTTGGCTCCTTATTAGAGGATCACACAATGTGCAAACAGCTGTTTTCAGGGAGCGTTTTACTTTCAGCTCCTGAAGCTAAGGAAGAATAATGACAAATCACCGTGAGGTGTCCCAGCCGGCAGAACTAGCTGCTTTCCAAAATAATCACTCTTAGTGGGGTCCCAGACAATATATATGTATATTTATGGAAGGAAATCAGTCAAGAACATTCCTTTTTGACCAGTTGGTGAGACAGACTGAACATAATGGCTTTGGTCCTAAAAGTAGCTCCCCACGCCTTTCATCTCAATTAGCTACTGCACTAGGCCAGGCAAAGACAACAAAAGCTCCTTTCGGGAGGCCAGGTCTAAGGGCAGAAGGTAAATTGGTAATTGGATGCCTCTTGGTGGCAGAGGCCTCACGGATAGAGAATGGGGAGCCAGCTGGTGGCAGCTGAGCAGCAGACAAGAGCAGTGTTTGTTCTGCAGTGCTTCCTTCTGCCTGAACTGCGAGCAGTATTTTATTATAGATGGCCAGTGCTCAAAATGCACCTTTGATCTTTCTCTCCCACTCTCCACAGAGCGCTTTGTTCCTTCCCTCCTAACATCTTATTAATATTTTCTCTTAAGAAGGACAGAGATGTGAATGTATGTTATATGTGGGTGAATCAGGTCAACGTGCCACCTCTTCTGCACACTTTTCTCCTGAAATCTCATCTGATCTTGTGGAATAAAGGCTCTGGTTCCAGGTTTACAGACTTCTAGCCAACTATGAATTAGTGGCAAGATATTTTTTTCTAAGTAGTAATGGTAATAATAAAAAAGAGCTATTCAGTTGTTGTGTTAGACACATTAAATCTGTGATAACCCGTACCAGCTGGACAGGTACAGGTTTCAAGAGTGGTAAAAATACATCATGAGTAAAGATTGAGAAACAGTTTAACCTCATAAGTGCCAAGTCCCCAGTAGGGTCCAAGAACTCCCCTTTCCTCTTGCAGGAAGAACCTCAGGACAGGGTGAAACTCCAATTCTATTCTGTTGGCATTTATGAACCTGAATTGAATTGAGAAGCTGTGAGGAGGGTCAGGTTTCCACAGGACATTTCCTACAATTGTGAGAGACAAATAAGGCAAGCAGCCTGTCAAGGGACAATCATCCAGTTTTTGTTTGTTTTTTAACCAGTGAAGGGTATTATAACAATGGCACCTTGAAGTGCTGTTAAAAATCAAGTCTGTGGCTCTTTGCTCACTATGTGGACAAGTTTAGCAAAATTCTTGGACACGAATATAGGACATGTTTTAT
Organism: Miniopterus natalensis; assembly: GCF_054644295.1. Lineage (NCBI taxonomy): Eukaryota > Metazoa > Chordata > Mammalia > Chiroptera > Miniopteridae > Miniopterus > Miniopterus natalensis. The sequence goes on from NC_142081.1 coordinate 132,428,103, forward strand.
CTAAGCTTTTAAATTTACCTTTATTAGTAGCTGCTTAGAATATAGGACATTAGAAAGCTGTGCATTTGTTTTATTTTGTTTTATTATTATTCAGGGATATCATAGCATTTTAATCAGTTGAACCAGTTTCTAAATCCAGGTCTGGTAAAGCAAAACCACCTCTAAAGTTAATTAATGTTTAACAGTTGTTCAGGCTGCTCCCTCTGCCTGAGTAACTGCACCCACCCTGCCTGGGTAAAGGGTTCTGTCCTGCAGGAATCCCTCAGCTGGCATCTCCTCCATGGACATTCCACCCATCTCCCTTCCTTGCTCCTCCCACCGCCTTCCCTCTTCAGCAACCCTAAACTTCAAGCATTGCACGGAACACGTCCCATCTTGTGTCAAAATATGTATGTCTGTCTCCTCCAAGATCTGTGTCTTCCTCAGTCATCTTTATGTTCTTAGCACCTGGCACGGCAGTGTAGAGACACTCCACACACGCCCAAGTCAGTGTGTGAACGGGACAGGGAGCTGTGCATGAAGCATCCTATTTGTTTAGCTGGGGAAGTTGTGGATGAAGAAATCTCCCCTTAACTGTGTGTCAGCTCTGGAGACTGCAGCTCATGGTTTGGGAATCATGGATCAGAATGTGTCTATAAAAAACAGGAGACAATATATTAACTCTCTTAAGAAGGACCAGGATGTGAATGTATGTTACATGTGGGTGAATCAGGTCAACATGCCACCTCTTCTGCAAACTTTTCTTCTGAAATCTCATCTTATCTTGTGGAATAGAGTCTCTGGCCCCAGGTTTACAGACTTCTAGCCAACTATGAATTAGCGGCAAAGTGTTTTTTTCTAAGTAGTAATGGTAATAGTAAAAGGAGAACTATTCAGTTGTGTTCGGCACATTAAGTCTGTGATATGCTCTCAGCCTAAGAAGAATTTTGTATAAATAGGCAAGTATTTCAGATAAGTGTAGTTTTAGAGCCACTCCATGCTGTTTGTCCCAAAGTAGAATAATAATTCAATTTGTATTCTTTATTAAATATGTGAGAGGATCATGCTAATGCAGTTGTACTGTAGCTTCTTGCACTGATTGATTTGTTTTCTGTCACTGGTTTAGGCTTCCTCTTGGTTCACCTTTTCTAGTTCCTGGCATTCTAAGTCTCACAGCCCTCAGGCTCAGCCTGAGTCAGATGCAGGCGCCCCGGGCAGCTCAGCGCTGACCTAGAGTGGTTTTCTTTCCCTGTTCATGTCCTGTAAAATGCTACTACCCCTGGCTGCCATCGACCTACTCAAAATCTCTTCTAATCTCTTAGTTGGTCAAAAGTCACTTATAAAAAAGAATCGCTTCTTGTTTATAAACTTCAGCATTCAGTACATCTATGTTACAGAAGAATGTGGGCAATCAGGACCCACATTAGAGGCTATTGACAATCTGGCTTCAATGGCCCTGTAATTTTCCCTATTGCTGATATAACAAATGCTTCATGGGTTAAAGCAACGCAAATTTATTACCCTACAGTTCAGAGTAGGAAATGGGTCTCATTGAGCTAAAATCAAGATGTCAGCAAGGTGCTTTCCTCTCTGGAGATTCCAGGTGAGAAACCCTTTGCCAGCTTTGTGAAATCATCCGCATCTCTGGGCTCATGGCCCATTCCTCCATCTTCAAAGCCAGCAGCAATTCCAGGCTAAGTCCCTCTCACGCTGGCATCCCTCTGTTTCTTCCTCTTCAACCTCCCACTTCCAATTATAAGAACCTTGTGATTACTTTGGGCTCCCTGGGATAATCCCGGATGATTGCCCCATCTAATCCACTATTTTAGTCCCTGAAAATTTAATTTTGTTAATGTGCAAGGAACCTGAAAACTCATGAATTTTTATATATTAAAAAGGAGACTATAAGAGCTAGAATATGTTGAATTGTGGCCTTAAGACAGTGTCTGGAAAGATTTCCTTTGCACCTCTGTGGTTTTCTACTCACGTTCTAGAATGTACCTCTGCTGGTCTCAGTCAACATATAAAGAAGAGCATGGAAAAACCACAGTGCACATCGGGCTTCTTGTCACACTCATTGCTAAAGCAAGCTCTTGAAAAGTACTCTTAACATATCCCATAAATGCTGATTGGCATTCTAAGCTCCCCTGTGCATAATAAGAATTTTTTTACAATCTCAAAATATGATGAGTGAAGGGGATTTTGAAGATTATGTGGTCTAATCCACTAATTTCACAGATGAGAAAACAGAGGCTTAGGGAGATTAAAATGATATGCATAAGTTTAGGTAGCCATTTGTGGCCAGGCAAGGACCAGATTTCAGTTCTCGTTCAGCCCTGTATGTTGTTTCTCTGCCTACGTTTATGAAGGAGAAAACACAAGTCCTAGTAATCTTCTGTACAAGGTTTCCCTGTGATACAGTAGTCCAATTGTTAGGGATTGTTATTGTCATATTTCCTAAAAACTCCTAAAAATACACACACACACACACACACACACACACACAGAAACACATCTTGGCAATTCTCCTCTGTTGTATATTCAGAAATGGGTGTTAAGTGTAGAAGGCACATTCCCCAAGGTCAGCCCTAGAGCAGGGCTAGATGTGGGCCTCTCAAGCCCTCTCCCCACCAAAGCAGAGCCTTCTAATTTGGGCGCATGGGGCCTGGCGATGGGTCAAAGTTCCGCCTGCATGTGATCCCTCCAGCTCTCAGACAGCCGGCCAGCTGAGCCCCGGCCTGCGTCAGGCTGCACGCTTTCCATCACAACCAGACAGCAGCGTGATGCACGAGTGTTGTGCTCTCCCGCCTTGCCGGCCAGAATGTGAGTTCCACTAGTATTGAGGTTATGTTGTGTGTACTGTGCAGAATGTTTCAAAATCATTACCTCATCCAGCCCTTACAGCCATCTGTAATGTTGTCACCATTATTTGTATCTTGTTGGGCTTAGAGAAAGAAGGGACTTTCTTAAAGAACACACCTAGTAAATGACTGACCCCAGATCCAACAGAGAGGACATGGAAAGAATAGGAAAAGCAGGCCCAACTTACACCTGTGAATTGTTGGATGAAACAAGACGTATATACATCCCTACTATGAGCAGCAAATCAGAGATGATCCTACTTTAAAGACCTTGTGCTTAAACTCACTCATATTCAAACACTGATATTCGGAGAGGGCTTAAGGACTTGCCCCTTGTCACATAATCTCTCTAAGATTCAAAAGGAAGATATAGGGCCAAATTATCCATGATGTCTCTTAGACTAAAATATTATCTAATAAGCCTTCATCTTCAAAGGCCTATCTGGGGGGAAAAGTAACAACCTCGGCACATAATACAATTCTTCAGCAATCTCCAGTCCACCTGCGCCAATAGCCTTAGTGAAATATGTCTCTCCCTCCACCATGCTCGAGTACCATGAAATGGCACATTCCTGTTTTAAAGCGGGTTGCTTGCACATAGCAGCAATATCAAGAATTTGAAAAACTGTAACATGGAACTAGTAGTAACTTGCTAGCAGAATTTATTCACTGGGGTAATCCAGCTGACAGAGGTTATAGAGTCATGCAAATTTTAAATGTCATTTCAAAGCCAACCAGGGGCAGAATAACCACTGATCTGTGTTTATGATAATGACATTTAAAAGTCTAAAAATTATAGGGTTGTTTACAGAGATGAGCTGTTATAAAATAATTGCATCCAACTTTGCATAAACATAAAAGAAAGCCAATATTTTTGTGGATGGTTGAAAGAAAAGGGTTCCTTAAAAGAATGGAGAAAAGAAGACTCAGTTTCAGACAAAAAACTTCAAAGGCTATCGGGAAATTTGTGGACTTTAAAAAGAGAACCTCACTCAAAGATTTCTCTAAAATTTCCTAAACTTAATAGCCTTATTTTCTTGAGACATCTAATTTAGATGATATATCAAACCCTATAATAAGCCTCCCACAAAGAAATAATGGTAGACTGTATGCACTATAGATGTTTGGTGTTCATTCCACTTAAATACGATTGTAAATCTTCTACTAACTGTCAGGATGCCAGTGTTCTATAGCAACAGCAAACAAAAGGTCACAATAATATTTTCCAAGACAATTTCTGGTCCTCAGGGGGGATTCGTTATTATGCTTAGAGTCTATGCTACCTGAGAAATAATGGGTAATGATCCGAGTTCACCTTGAGCAGGTCTCTGTTCTGTAAGTCACTGATAGCTTGCACTCAGTGGTAACTACTGTGCCTGTAAGATGCAGGAAGCCACCATGTAAGCGCGACACTGCCTTAGTGAATGTGTGGACAGGCTCTGAGTCTCTTGCTCTCTGATCTGTTGGACAACCATTAGTTCCAGAGGCAGTATTTGGGGGAGATTTTTTAAAGCTATGTTTTTGGGATTAGCAAAACCCAAGTCTGACACCCAGGTCAGCCATCAACTTAGCCATCTCTGGCGCATTAAGTGGGGAGTAACCACACTCACTTTTAGAGCTGCTGTGGGGTTACAGGTGCTAACAATTCCGAAGCCTCCAGCCCAATGCCTGGACTACTATAAATGATCAATAAGTGTAGCTATTCCTATTATTGCTACATGCCTATCTTAATTATCTCAGTGATTTGTCTATGTTACATTTTTGGCATATGTGCACAGATGGTAGAAAGCATTTTAAAATACAAAATATGAATGTATTATTTTTATAATTTTTATAATTTACCCCAGGCTCATGTAACTTGAAGCAGACATTATTTCATGGGTTTTGAAGTTGAGTGAGATTTATTACTAAGTTTTAATATATCACGGGAATAATAAATATTATTATACCATTGGTAAATATACATATATGTTTACATATGTATATACATAGATAAGTTTAATCATTTTAAAGATTTTACCAAAATGTATTAATGTTGGATTTTTCAACTATATTATATAAACAAAGCTAGAGTATCAAAATGTATTTTAGCAAATCTGGGGCTTATGATAAAACTTTCTTTTATAGGCTAAAGTCATGTCACTCACACTAGTTTAACTAAAGAACCTGCAAATTCAATAGCGATTTCAGTCCCTTCTAGGTTAAGGAATCCCCTTAAATCAATATTCCGTCTTCTCTATGAAACCTGTTTTAAAAAAGCAGAACAAGGAATTAGTTTCTCTGTCTAATGTTAGCACATGTAAAACATTCAATTACTGGGGGGATGAGAAGGGTCACAGCGGAACTTTGGGCTTCCTGTGCTCTCTCTGGCACTGCAGAAGTCAGTCTTTATTCAACAACTATTAGGACTCTTATAAAACATTTTCTTTTCTAAAAAAATCCATAATATATTTCTATAATATCTTGTGTATTTTGAATTCATAAAAACATCATAAGAAATCTATGCATGTCATAAAAATATGCATGTTCATGCCATTTAGATCTTTACAAAACAGTCCTTCACCCCCTCACTTCTCCCTTCAGAATTACTGACTCCCTGCTCAGGGCAAGTGTCAGAGATCTCAAGGGTTTGGGCAATTGAATTCTTTTGTCTACAATTTCTTCTTGACTACATACAAGAGAAAATTGATGTTAATGAATGCCAAAGGAAAATTTTATTTTCTAAGTGATCTGACACATCAAAAAAACTGACTTGTAAAAAATACATTTTTAAATGTATTATTTACAATTCTGAAGCATAAAAAAATGTACAATGTGTACATATGCATGCACTGCTTCCTTCTTTTCTTTGAGACGTGGCATTATCTTTTCACCATGTTTGCCTTGCTAGCTAGCCAATGCTCTCTTTTGTTTTATCATTCAAGGCCTAGCCCTGATTTCTGACATCACATGACAGGGTTGCTATGGAAACAGTGGCTTTGTGTGTCCCTGAAGGAACAAAGGGTGATTTTCATTTGAGGACCTCAGAGAAGGCTTGGTTCCCTGTTGGTAAATATTGTGGTAACCAGCATATTAAATGTTATCGGCAAAATTCCCCTCATATTTTACATGTTCTCTTTCTAGCAACCACTTCTTACTGTTCATGTTATTAAAACAGCCCGGCTATGAGGACACAGGACGGGACACAAACAAAGCCTTCGCAAGGTTGGGAATGACCACCAGTCAAAGCAAGAGCAGGATTCTGAATCATGGCTTTTGTCTTCTGAGTCCTAAGTCACAGCTGTTCCCAGGAGATAGCAGATTATGCTGGCATTTTTTTGTTTGTTTAATCTTGATACCCATATGACAAATTTTTAAAGTAGATGAAAAGTCAATCAGATAGCCCTCCAGCTTTCCTAACTCCTGCCCAGAGCCATTTAGGTAAATTCAGTTACCTGGTTTATGTGTATAGACAGCTTTCGTGGAAAATCCAGAAAAATTCAAAATCTCTAATGAAAAAAAATACATTGTTGTGATTGAAATTACAGTTATTACATCAAACAAGTTCTCTTATGCAATTTTTCACAAATATACCATATTTATTTAGTGTATTCCTTTTACTCATTCATCCTTAAAATAGTTTGTTTTTCTTACATGCAACATTCATGTTGTAAAGTGTACAGATCATAAGTGTATATAGTCCATTATATTTTTTTGAATTAGCACACACATATAGCTACCATCCAGATCAAATTATAAAGCATTACCAACACCCAGTACCTTCAAATCAGAGCCTTTCGAAAGCTAACCACTGTTCTGACAGCTCCCATTATAAATTCATTTTGCCAGTTTTTGTACTTTATATAAATGGAATCATACAGTATCATACAGAGTGTATGCTCTTTTGTGATGAACTGCGGTATGTCTGGTGGGTATTCATACACAGTTTGTTCCTTTTTCACTATCTGAATTCCATTGTATGAATACAACCCAAATTATTTAGCATGATACTGTTAATAGGCATTTGAGCTGTTTCTGGTTTGGGGTTGTTGTGAACAAAGCTACTACAAGCATTCCCGTAAATATCTTTTTGTGGAAACCTCCATTCTTTTTTTCTGGGGCAACACCGCTAAATTTACTTATTTATTTTAATTGTTTATCTGTATATTCTAATGAATATTCTACCTGCACAGTCATGCTATCTATGAAAAATGACAGTTTGTGTTCTTTCTTCCCAGTTCTCAGGACTCTTCTTTCTTTTGCTTGCCCTATAGCACTGGATAAGAGTCTCAGCGTACTATTGACTAGAAACTATTGTGGTTGACGCCCATTCTGAAGCAGAAAGCTTTTAAAGTTTTGTGATTACGTATAAATTTCTGTAGGATTTTTAAGGAGCCCTTTATTAAATAAAGAAAATCTCCCTCCACTCACAGCTTGCTTTACCATGAATGGGTTCTGAAAATATCAATTGAGAATCTCCTGTAATTTTTCTCAATTACGTTGTTTGAATTTTCAGTCTTAAACATGCATTCATAGAGTAAACCCAACACGATTGTGATGTGTTATTTTTTATACATCATTTTGCTTTGCTAATATTTTGTCTAGATTTCTGTACCTATGTTTACAAGAATGATTTGCCTGTAATTTTTCTATCTTATGACATCCTCGTGAAGCTTTGGTATTGAAGTTATTATGCTGGCATCATAGAAAGAGAAAGAGTCTGGAAGTGTTCCCTCTTCTTCTATTTGCTGGTTGAGTTTATGTAAGGTTAGGGTGAGTTCTTCCTTAGATATTTTTAGTGATTCAATACTGCAGTCCCTGGGGACTTGAGTTTTTTACTGGGAATGCTTTAGATTCCAGATTCAATTCTACTCGTAGAAATAAGATTGTAAAGATTTTCTATTTCTTGTTTTTGTTCTGAAAAATTGTGTTTTTAAGGAATTTTGTTTCTTTCATCTTAAATTTCAAATTGATTTGCAAAACATTGTTCATAATATCCTGTTTCCTAATCTCCAGAAGCTATGACTATGTTACCTTTCATGGCAAAAGGAGCTTTTCAGATGTGATGAAGCTAAGGATCTTCATATGGAAAGATTATTCTGGATAATGTCATGAATCCAGCATAATCACAAGCATCCTTTTAAGTGAAAGAAGGAGGCAGGAGGGTTTGAGTCAGAGAGGGAGCTGAGAAGACAGAAGCAGAGGCCAGAGTGCTGCCATCTCTGCAAAGGGCAGAACCCAAGGAATGTGGGCGCGCCTGGAAGCTGGAAATGGCAAGGAAGCGGGTTCTCCTCTAGGGCCCCAGGAGGATCATGTGCCTGGCAACACCTTAATTTTAGCTCCATAGAAACATTTCAGACTTGTGATCTCCTGGACTGTCAGATAATAAATCTGTGTTGTTTTTAACCATCAAGTTTGTCTCAATTTGTTACATCACCAAAGGACCCTGACACAGCCTGCTATTATTTTTCACATCTTTAAGATCTGTCATAATGTCTCCTCCTTTTCATTTGTAATATTATGCATTCAGGCTCTTTTCCTCTTTCTTATTGATCAGTCTCACTAAGTTTTTGACTGTTTTATCAGTTGATTCAAATAACCAAATTTTGGATTGTTTAATTTTCTCTACTGCTTACTTTATATTTCTTTGATGACTGTTCTGATAGCTATTAACTCCTCACTTCTCATCTTTCTAATTTTAGTCAGATTTTCTTTTCTTGTCTTCTAAAACAGATTATTTAGATCTCTGATTTTCAGCTCAGGTATACATCCAACAGAAACAGAGACACGCAAGCACCAAATGATACATATAAGAATGTTCATAGTCGTCCTGGTACAATAGCCCCAGACAGGAAATAACCTAAATGCTCATGAGTGGCCTTGCATATTAAACTAAGTATTCAATTTATGTACTAAACTAAAAAGCCTGACTTTTATCCTGAAAGACAGTGGGGTAGGGCATGCGAAGCATTGACAGGTTTTGAGCCCTTAAATGACATTCTCAGGAGGTGTTTTTGAAAGTTCCTCTCTGGCACAGCTTGGAGATGGCCTGGAGGAGCCAGACTGGGTGGCTCTCAGCCAAAAGGAGGCTGAGTAGTAACCTAGGAGACTGGTGCACTGGCACCAGAGGGGCGAGAATGAAAGGTGCACACAGTCATGTTGATACTGATGAGACAAAGTCTGTGGTTCAAGGTTGAATATGAGGCGAGTCATGGCCACAGTCAGGGTTGACTCTGAGGCCCGAGCATCTGTTGTGTCCATCTTTCTTCAATTTCCTCCACCTTTCACGTCACTACACACCCTTGAGAGTTCCCCTCATGGACCCTTCTGGCTTGGTGACAGGGACAGCAAGCTCTCTTCACTTCCCTCTGCTTCCTTGGTGCATCCTTCTGTCTCTCCGGTGGCTTCTTCTCAGCTTGAGCTCCACCTGTTGACTTTTCAGAGGATAATTCTGTTCCCTCTTTGTTCTTTGTCTGCACTCTCTTCCTAAGTGCACTTATCTCCATCACTTTAAGGATCACACATGTGCTAATGACTTACAAACCTGTATGTCTAGTTCCACCCTCTCCTCTCAGCTCCAAGCCCTCCCCATCCCCTCAAACACCCCATTTCTGACCACTTGTCCTAAAAATCACACCTGCCCAATGTGGGGAAACCAGCCTTTGAGCCCCCATATTGACGTCATTCCTTATCTTTCACAGCCACTTTATCTCAGGAAACCAGATGACCATCTATCTCGTTACTTAAGCCAAACCTGGGTTCATTCTCTCCTTTGTTTAAAGGCTTCATGTTATGCCAGGAAAAAAGGAAAAATAAATAAAAAGAAGTCCCTACCAAGGTCTGACAAACCTTGAAAGGCCTGACCACACTCATTTACATCTCAAACCTCATGTCCTGCCACCCTCCATTTATTCGGTGAGCACTGCGGGCCCCTCTCTGCTCCCTAAATAAGCCACACTCTGTCCTGGTTTGGGCATTGGTGCAGACTCCCTCTGCCAGGAAAGCTCTTCCCCCCTTTCTTATCCCTGAGCCCTCTGCTTAGATGCCCCTCCTCCAGAAAGCTCTCCAGGAATGCCCGTCTCCTCTGCCCTTTGTCTCTACCTCGGCACCAAGGCGGCTTTCTCCCTGACTCACTGCACGTTGTAGGGACAGACTCACTGCATGTTGTAGGAACACTGGCATCTTCCACTTCCCAGAACATGGGTTACATCCCTGGCTGGGATGCACACAGGGACCGCATCCTTTGTCCACACCCAGAGTGAGACTGTGTCGAGTGCATCTGGGAACAAATGCTCGGAGTGCTCTCTGTACCAAGTCAGGAGACAACATTAAGGGTGATTATTTCTGGGTTTGAGGATGGAGAAATTTTTGTTTTCCTTATTATACTTGACTACACTAGCCAACTTGAACTGTATCGATCACATTACTTTTATAATCAGAAAAACAAGACTAAACCAACAATTAAAAAAGACACAGAAGGAGCATTTGTGATGTGGAGTATCATTGGAAACTCACTTTTAAATGAGAGTGCTTGGAGGGGTTCACCTTTGTCTCATTGGAAAGCCTGAATAACCCAGGGCCCAAACACTCTATAGTTAAGAGTTTTACTCTCTGGGTTTTATAAACAATGATATTGTTACATCGGTACATTTAGTGCACGTGGACAAAAATGACAAGAGGATCAGCACTTCTAGCTTCTTTTTAAATCTTGGGTCTAAATTAAGGGTTTTCATCTGTACTAGTTGATCTTTTTTTTCTTTCTGGATTTTTAGAAAGAGAAGGTTTGTGTTTTGTTTTGTGTTTTTAGCATATGTCCCACAAGATTTCAAACTGATTTAAAGGGCATGGGGTTGGATGCAGTTGCCTTTCTGCCCAGAGGGTGTAAACTCTTTCTTAGGCAAACTCCCCAGTGACTTCCCAGAATAGCAGAGTAAATGTGGCTGAGCATGTTTTCAGTCTAAACAGATCCATTTATGTGGGTTCATAAATGAGTCACATCTATACTGTTATTCTATTTAGAGCAATTGGCAAGGTATTAAAGGGCCATTCTATTGACAATTACCCTATATATTCAGGGGAAATTTTTCTTGGCATTGTAGTAGCCCTAATAACAAAATAAAAATTTATTGGACATTGACCTAGTGGGAAGGACACCTTTGCAAGTTTGTTTTCAGTGTTCTCATATCACAGGTAAGGAAATTGAGACCTTGAGATTGAGTTATTTGCTGGTCTCAGGGTCTGTATGTGGAACCCCACTGGCTGTTCTTTCTCTTATCATATCTATGAGGATCTCTCCTCCTTCCTCCATTTCCCCTGCCTCAGCCTGATTGTTTCCCTCAGGCTTCAGCCCCTAAAGTAGGAAAAAAATAAAACTAAAGCCAAAACAGTGTGATGACTCATTTTCCAACCAAGCTTAATTTGACTTCAATATTACACAGCATATATGGCTAATTTTTAGACTTCTAACTTTGCCCCAGTGGAATAGCATGATAAAGTCACTTTCTTGAGGAAATAATCACTGCCCACAACAGACGAGAAACCACTTTCCCTGCTCGGATTGCCCATGCGGAGCTCTGTGGGGCTGCCCTGGGAGCAGAGGACCACATTCCCCCTCACCGCTTCCTCCACCTGGAAAAACCACATGAGTCAGAGTCATGAGTGTGGTTTCATCCACAGCCTTCTTTCTCATGGATCGAAAATGTGCTTTTACTGGAAAACACCCTGATAAATCTTGGGAGTTAACTACTTACAATGTATTTTTATTCCACAAAACAGAACAGGATGGCAATGAGTCAATCAAAGCCAAGCGAGAACAATGCAGTCCATCAGGATTTCATAAACTCTCTGTGATAGCCACACACTTGTAATAAGAAAAAAAATATTTCATACTCGATATAGTTCGTTAAAAAATCTTGGGCCAACAATGAGGAGGAAAAAGCAGCAGGGCTGTGGAAAACACAGAACCATGGGCCAGCCAGCTAGATGTTTTGTTCATTGTTACACAGGAGACAATCCACGGTGGCTGCTCTGGCTCCCTGAAAATGGTGTATGATTCATTTCTCAGCGCTAACAGCAACAGTGACAACAGTTTTCATTCATTATTTTATCATCCATGCTTTGAGATAGGAGTTGGATTCCTGGAAGTTCTGAGCTTTCAAGTCGATTATTTCATGAGGCAGAGAATTTACACTATGGCCTCTTTTAATTATCTCTTCCTTGACTGAAAGGTTCAGAAAGGTAATCTATTCCTAGGCAAGACAATGGACCTTCAAGTTGACCAGAAAGATTAGCCTCCTCATATAAACAAACAAGCAAGGAGTTGAAAACTGTAATAACAGGCTTGAAGAGAGAAGTGTCCAAGGGTGGAGGTACCAGAGAGATGCTGTGACCTCAGGCAAGTCACTTACCTTCTCCAAGCTCTAATTTACTCACTTGAAAATGAGGATAATGATACCTGTCTTGACATCGTCATTGTTCTAAGACCTAATGAGATGTTTTATGTGAAAGCACTTTGAAAATTCTATATCACAACCAACTGTAAGATACTAAACTCCACTGCAGTAACTTCCCTTCGTGGAATTTGGTATAGAAATTAGCTATTCCAAAATAAACCAATTTAGAAAAATTAGAACTTTGAAATCTACAAATGCAGAGTCTGTATTCTGTTCCCAGTCTCTGAGTAGAAATACTTGAAATTTATTAATGTAGAGTTTGTTTGCTTTATAGTCCTAGAAACAATGTTTGATTTTCAAAACAACAGGGGTAACACTCTGGCTGTAACATGATCACGTGTTTCCAGGAAAGCTTACACTGTTAAAGGTTCTTTTATAAACTATTCTTTTAGTGGGAAAAGTGGGGGATGGAGGTTAGATCGTATCAGACTTACAATTGCAAAGTTGTTTTCTGTCAGAGGGCACTCTACAGTCAGCTGATTCGATGGTTGTCTATGTATAAATTTAAGCCTAACCATCACTGAGCAAATCCCACATTGGGTTACATGTAAGCTTTAAGAGGAGCAGCCTTTCCGTTCCTCTCACCACTGTTTCAGTCATTTATGTGGCGCTCCTTACGCATTCTAAATAATGTCGTCAGTCACTGTTATGATGTTTAATGCACAGAGCTACTCAAAGTGTCTATTGCCCTGGTGATGCCAATGAAGAAAAACCAAGTCTGGCTTCTAGTACAAATTCTTTTCCCAGAATAATGTACCTCTTTATATCCCATTGAAATAATATAACCTCTTGCTGTAGAATTAATGGCTGTAATGAACTTTTATTCCAATTTTTCAAATGAAATTAAGCTCCTGAAAACACATTTCCCCGTTAGGTTGAGTAATAATAATAGTAATAAGGATAATAACAGTAATAGCAGCTCCCATGCATTGAGTACTTATTGTAAAGCTTCAATATCATTTCAATGTCATTTGGTGTTGACATGCTTTATGGTGAGAGTGTACCACATAACCTGGTTCACTACAGCCTCCATCTCTCGGGCTACTAAATGGTAGCTCTGAACCCAGGATCAAAATGATGATAATCACACCTCTCCCTTTTTAGTGCTTAACATGTGCCAGACTTGCTAAGTGCTTTGCATACAGTTATCTTATTTAATCTGCACAACAGAAACTGACAGGCACTGTCAAACTCGTTGTATAGATAAGGAAACTGAGCTTTAGAAGGGTGAAGTAACTTCTCTAGAAAATTACAGCTGCAGATTTGTCAGATAGTAATTTTAACCTAAATAGATATGACTTCAAGGTTTGAAGTCTTAAGCGTGGCTTCATTTGACTTGAACAGGAGTCATTACAAATAATTTTGAGTGTCCCAACAGAGCAGGATTTTCTATTTCTATTAAATATAAACCATCTTACAAAGTAAGGTATAAATGATAAGGCAGGCCTAGGGCCACACTCAATTTGTCGTCACATAATCTGCTTCCATGGAATGTCCATGAATCAGTAGAACTGTCCAAGCTGCTTGAACTCAATTGAGGTTATAGGGAAGAGCTTATGGAGAACCTGTGTCTTCTTTTATCAAAAGGATGGTTAGGGCAACTGGAATTGGATCCACAGATTTGGAGTCTCAAAAACAAAGCTACCTTCCAGCCCTTTGATTTTTTTAATTTTTATTTTGAATTTGCATCTTGATTCAAAAACACTTTTCTTTTTTTTTAAAATCCTCACCAAGGACATTTTTTCCATTGCTTTTCAGAGAGAGTGGAAGGGAGAAAGAGAGAGAGGGAGAAACATTGATGTGTGAGAGACATATCATTTGGTTGCCTTCCACACACACCTTGACAGGGGCTGGGGATCTACCCTACAACCCAGGTACATACCCTTGGCCAGAATTGAACCTGGGACGCTTCAGTCTGAGGGCCTATGCTCTAACCACTGAGCCAAACTGGCCAGGGAGGAAAACACTTCTGAATGAACTAAAGCTCCCCCAACCTCCCCTGGCTTGCTGAATCCGGAGGATTAATGAAGCTATTCTCTCTGCAGCAGCCAGGAAAAAAAGTGATTAATCCACTGCTCTAAAACCAACATGGAATTGTCAATGTCACATAACTCTGTAGAGTGGATCAACTCATTTGGTTAAATAGAGGTATGTCTGGCAACTTATTAATCCTCAGATATTTATTGGGAAGCCACACTGCTTAAAAGTTGATGATTATGGAGATTATTTAAGTCTTGTTTGTTTTTTTGTGCCCACATGAACAATTGCTATTGACACTTTTTAAAAGTTCCAGACTGAATTGTTACAGTCCTACTCCTATACATATGTGTGGGTCATAAACAATGTGCCCTGATTTATGATAGAATGATGTTTTTTATACATAACATCTCAGGTCTCACAATACCTCTAAAAATGTAGGTACTAATATTTTCCCCAATCAATAGGTGAAGAATTTGAGGCTTGGGCATGTAACTTGCTTAGAGCTACAAGGTGGATTCTTAATGAGGTGAAAGAACTTCAAAACTCTATATTTTGTAGTGCAGACTTCTGAGCTTGGGTTGCTCATTTATTAGTGTTGTAGGATATACAGACCCATAATTATCTTTTAAGATAAATGTTTGTGCTGTTTGTAGCTCTCTGTTGCCCACCTCCATGTAAAGTGAGAGATGGTTTCCATTCAGGTTGGAGTCTGGGACAGTCCGTAAATTCCTTAAGTGGATATCAGTGGTATCTCAACCTCATATGCTTACACAACATTGTTGACACCTAACCCTAAAGTATTTGTTCTTTCAAATTATTTCAAAAGCCTGATTCTGAGAAATAATATTTCATAAGGATAGCCCCAAAGATATGCCGCTCACACATTCTTCTAGTCTAGATTTGATCACTCTATGAAATCAGACCAATTGCAGACTGTGAACTTGGACCTTACCCATTGGCCCTGGGTGGACCCGCTTTACTAACTATCATTGATATTATGTATACTTAATGTATCAAGGGCTGCTCTAAGCATTTAGTATTTGTGTGCTGTTCAGAAAGGTTCTCACCACATCACTCAGTATTTTCCAGGGGAAATGCACCTTGATTTCTTTTCTTATTGTTATACATCTTTATTTTTTTCCTACCTGAGTTTCTTGTCTTGCCCAACTCAGCAATTGACATTTTATATTTTATTTCAAGTAGAATTGGCCATCAACACAATTTAGTCCTAATCAACCAACAAACTGAGTCACTATAAAGTTCTCATCACTTTTCCTCTTACCCCAAGGCTGGGGACATCGTTTGCTGGGCTTGGTGTAAAGTGAGGGTGTGGAGCTGGTTGGGAACAAAAAGTAGTCAGCCTCCCCTTCTCAAGGGTCTTCCACCATGACCCACAGAGAGTGCTAGATCACAGGGGCAAACCTGTGGAAGGACTCTCCAGGGGTTGGGGATCTCCTGGGGAAAGGGTCATACTGGGGCCAAGATCATCCTAAAGATGGGCCCTCCAGGGGATGGGGTCCTCCTGTGGGTGGGATCCACCTGGATAAGGAACCCTCCTGGACTTGGGATCCTACTGGATGTGGGGCCCTACTGGGCATAAGACCCGATGTTACTATGAAGCCATCCTTATCCCAGACCCCTCCCAGCTCTCCCAGCACTTTTTCTCATTTGCTTCTACTTTCATCCAATCTGAAATTCATGACAAAATACTTCAATCCCATACTGACTAAGCCACAATCCAGTGCTGTCCCTCCCATTGTCAGCTTGGGAATGACCATTGATTTCCAGTTGTCCAAGGCAGGGGAAGAGTAAATACCTTATAGCTTCTGGCACCTTGCTCCTTTCCTCCAAAGTCTCAGAATTTGATATGAAAGGTGTCATTGGCATTTCTGCACAATCTTTCAGCATCCTGAGATTGTAACTCAAAAAAGTTGGTCATGCGCTCACTATCTCCTCCCTTATCTGGGCTTCAATTTCCTCACCCTGAATGAGTTTTACCCTTTTTAGATTGAAGGTTATTTCTTTGATAAAAAAAAAAAAGGCAAGTCAAACAGGAGGTGAATAGCTTAGCTTTCTGTCATCTGTTCTCTGCCAGTCATCTCTTAACGTCACACCGTATGCCTGCAGTATGACTTTCAATCTTCTTTCTGCCCAAAGCACAGCTAATAAAGCCACCTCTCCCTTCCTGGAGAACAGCTGTAAGCCCTGGCCTTCCCTGGGCTCAGCACTCTTGATTCCATTCTTAAGGTCCAGTCATTGTGCCAGCCATTGACCTTGGTCTTGTGCCAACTTTTCACCCTTGTCATCATCAATGCCACATGTCACTGAGTTCTTTGAGACACCATTTTAGTCCCTGTAGGTAACTCCCTCATCTATCTTCATCAAAACCTTTCATGGTCATATTGTTCAACGTCTCAACTCAACATTTACTGCAGACCCTAGAGGCAGTACAGCTCAGATGTAGGAGTGGGTGCTATGGACTGAATGTTTGTGTGTCCCCCAAATTCCCATGTTACAACCCTAACCTACAATGTGAGTATTAGGAGATGAGGCCCTAGGGAGGTCATGAGGCTAGGAGGGTGGAGCCTTCATGATGGGATTAGTGTCCTTATAAAAGAGGCCCCAGAGAGCTCACTTTCCTTTTGCCATGTGAGGACACAACTGATTTACTGTCTGTAAATCAGAAATTGAGCTCTCACAGCTCCTTGTTCTTGGACTTCCAGCCTCCAGACTCTGAGAAATGAATGTCTGGTGTTTAAGCCACAGTGTAGTGTTCATTTCTAGCAGACTGAATAGACTAAGAGTGGACACTGGATAGATACCTGACTCTGGCTCCCATCTCTGCCACCAATCAGCCATGTGACCCTTGAAAATTACTTCTCTGCACCTCAATCTTCATTTTTAAATTGGGGCTAGTAAGAGCACCTAACTCGTGGACTTACAGTGAGGATTAAATAAACAAATAAGTGAAATTCTTGAATACAGCCTGGCACAAAATATTGGCTCAATAAATGCCAGCTTTTACCATTAGTTTGGAGGCCACATACCCTTAGTCACAGGCCTCATCAGTCCCAATTGCCTCAAATTTGCCAGATTTATGCGGTTCTTGCCTGGCCTTATAGGCCTCTGGGCTATGACAGCCTCCCTTAAGTCATGATTGAGTATGCAAGCCTGTCACCCTGAGCCCTGCCAAAACTGAGTTTCCAGCTCACAGAACAAACCCATCCACATTTGAACCCAGAATTTCCCCATCATAGTCACACTAACAAGGAAAACGGGGTCCACCTTTGCTATAACATGCATGAGGGTGGAGAGCTGCAGCTGGCAGCAAGGCCTGTGTTTCCCTCTTTCCAGGCAAATCTCCTCTCTGCAACTTGCAGCAGCTGCAATGATAACAATGTCAGGGCAGAACCCAGAAGATTCTAGCAGGACAGGGGAGGCAAACCTGGGAGAAGATCTGGTCTGTCAGCAAAAGAGCCAGCAAAGCAGCAGACGCCTCCTGTCACCCGCTTCCTCTGCCCTGCGGGTCCTGTTTGATGCATTTCCATCCTGTTCCTTTCACAGGATGGAAAAGGTTTCCTCTATCATGTCCTTGCAAAGGTATCCTTTTGAGAGGGCAAATTCCCCTTTCTCCCTCCCTTCCAACACCTCACACTTCACACCTGACAATATATCTGTTTAAAAATATGTGGAGCCCGGCCAGGCATGCCTCAGTGGTTGAGCATCGACCTAGGGTCCAGGATCGCTGTTCCATCCCCAGTCAAGGGTGGGCAGGAGGCAGCTGATCAATGACTCTCTCAGCACTGATGTTTCTATCTCTCTCTCCCTCTCCCTTCCTCTCTCTGAAATCAATAAAGATACATTTTTTAAAAAAATTAAAAATAAAAATATGTGGGGGTTTTTCTTTCTGAGTAACTTAGGATAAACTGGTCAGCCTAGGAAGTTGGGTGTCACGAATAAACAGCTCTGGGCACTAACATGGGGAGCAGTGCCACCAGTTTAAATACAGAGTCAGAAAAAGATAAAAAGAAGAACCTGGACCCCCAGTCTGCAGCCTGTCTCACAATCCCCACCAAGCAAGAAACCCCCTGGGAAAAGCCACTGTTGCCATGGAGACCGGAGCCCTGGCGCTCTGCATCAGCTCATGACTCTTTTCCAGGCCACAGGTTTAAACTTGTGAGGCTTGGCTGGCACTGCCCTGGGTCCCAGACAGCAGGGCTTTGGTTTTGCTTTGTTTTCTGCCTTCTTTTTTACAAACTCCTAGGACCTTAAATGTATACTTAATGAAACACGAGCAACACAAGCCCCCACCTGGATAAACACGCTGTGGGCAGACAGTACAACCTTGAGCAGGTGTAAAGCAGCGGGCCATCCGCTCACAGATTTAACTGCTCAAGGGCGAGTCCAGCCTTCCCTTGTGGCTACTGGAGGCTCTTTTTCCCAGACGGATAGAACTTGCAGGCCATGGATGCTGTGATATTTCCTAGAAAAGTCCAGTTACAGAGACACCTGTGATCAATTATTTCTGCTGATCTAGAGCTGAAAAAAAAGGCCCCAAGTGCCTCATTGAGCCGTAATGAGACGGTGCAGTGGGAAACTGCGCCCAGGCTGTAGGCTAAGCCGGGGACACGCTGCTCAGAGCCAAGCGGGAGCAAGTGCCTCCAGCTGCTCCTGCTCTCATGCACCATCCAGTGCAACCCTGTTTTTAAAAGACTACTTTTAGAGCAGTTTTAGGTTCACAGCAAAATTGCTGTGGAGGTACAGAGATTCCCATATGCCCTCTACACATATACAGCCTCCCCCATCGTCACCAATCCCCACCAAAACGGTACATTTGTTACAACTGGTGAACCTGTACTGACAGGTCATCATCCCCCGAAGTCCATAGTTCACATTAGCGTCCCTCTTGGTGCTGTACATTTGGTGGATTTGCACAAATGCATAATGGCATGTATCCATAATTTAGATACAATAAAGAGTATTTTCACTGCCCTAAAAATGCTCTGTGCTCTGCCTGTTCATCTTTTTTCTCCTCCCAACCCCTGATCATTTTACTGTCTCCACAGTTTTGCCTTTTCCAGGATGTCACAGAGTTGGAATCATACAGTATGTAGCCTTTTCAGATCGGCTTCTTTCACTCATTGATACACATTTAAGGTTCCTCCATGTCTTTTGAGGGCTCAATGGCTCATTTCTTTGTAATGCTGAATAATAGTCCATTGTCTGGATGGACCACAGTTTATTTATTCACTTATTGAAGGGCATCTTGGTATTTTCCAAGTTCTGGCAATTATAAATGAACTGTTATAAATATCTGTGGTCAGGTTTTTATGTGGACATAAATAGTCAACTTATTTGAGTAGATACCAAGGAGCTTGATTCCTGGATCTTAGGATAAGAGCATGTTTAGTCTTGTAAGAAATTGCCAAGCTGTCTTTCAAAGTGGCTGCACTCTTTTGTGTTCCCACCAGCAGTGAATGAGAGTTCTTATTGCTCCACATATACTTGTTTGTTGGTTGGTTGTTTGGTTTTTACCATTTGCCCATCCTCTTTCCTCAAACAAAATATATGTGGATGGAAGTCATTTTAATCAGAATCATCCAAAGAGCTATGAAACTTTAAGCTCATTTGCTGTGATCTGATAATCTCAGTCAGAAAACTCACTCACCTAGGAAGGAAAATGTATTTCTTGCTAGAAATAAAAACATAAGGCATTTTGAATATCAACATCGTTCTGCACTTTAATCAAATAACTCAATCTATTACTTACAATTTCTGTATTTATAACATTCTCAAATACCTACTTGATAGCAATATAATCAGGGCATTTTAAATAATAAGGTGTCTTTTTGTTGATGAGACAACTCTGCTAAATATTATCCTGAGAGAAATGTGGTATATGATAGCTTATTGGAAGCAATGCTTTTTTAAGAATCTGATTTGAAACTGTTCCTATCTTTGCTTGGACAACTATCCACTGAGGTCAATAATCCAATGCTAACCTGATGAGGAGTTATGAATGCAGCGTTAAGAATCTCACACACAGTCCACTCCTGAACCTATTTTATAATGACAGCTGCTGTGATCCTATAAAGACCTAAGCTGCCCTGTTAAAGTAAAGGCAGTAAAACTGGGGCAGATGGGGCAGAAGTGTCACTACAATGGCCCCAGCTTCACATGACAGGACTCTCTTGGGTTATACACAGACAGTTGCACTTTTGCCAGTGAAAATCCTCAGAGTGTGCAATGAGTAGAAATGGACAAATGTAAATGGCCTGACAGAAGCACCGCTCTGGTTTGTAAGTAAACAGAACAGCAGCTTTCCGTTGGCTACATTTAGATAACACCAGGTAAGAATTTTAAATTACTCTTTAGCTGCATTGCAGCCTAACTGGAACATACCCGGTAGCTTTTTAAGTGTCTCCATTTTGGCCGTAAGTGTTCAAACCAGGGGGGTTGGAGCCCAAGGTGTCCTGAGCTGTTTCCAGGACTGAGAGAAAGGCCAGCTCTCTGTGTGCCTCCTCCAATCTGTGTGACAAGGAGTCAAAGGGAGGACGATAATGGCACACCACGTCCTGGTTGTCGCCTTGTGGCATGAACATAGACCAAGCACATGAAGATGATCACGTGATGACATTGTGCTAGGCAGGAGACTTCTAGACCTGGTCTCTAAGTTTAAGAGGGGAGGGCACAAAAATCCACTTACATGAAAATTTGAAAAATAAAATAGGCATGAGAGGGTACAGAAATAGATTATTTGGGACTGATAATAATAGGAGGAACTCAAAGAATTAGGAGGCATGAAAACATTTCCAAAGTTCCCACGTGGTCAGGTACTTCCAGAATCTGGACACTGACCAGGAGGCCCCACCCTGGGGTGCCCACCAGGGACATTCCTCAGAGAAGCAGGTCCTGGCCACAGGGCCCCTGATAGCCATGGCTCCAGACAGAGAAGATAATCCATGCTAGAAACTTCTTAACCAGTATCTGTGATGTCACAATTTCCTGCAGGTTCCAGCAAACAAAACCTCCCACCAGCATCTCCAGGGTATCTCTGAGGAGGTGACTCCAAGAAGCTGTGGACTTCCTTTTCTGAACTTACTATTTTTCTTTCCTATTTAAGTAAACTTACAAACTTTTTAAGGAATAGAGCATGATAATTTTAATTAATGCAGGCTAGTTGTTGTTGTTTTTTTGAAAACGGAAGCCTTTTCACACACATTAGATTGTCTATCTCAAACTCTCCCGATGTTCCTCACATTCTTCCTAATTTCAGAGGGACAGGATTTTTATTTCCTTTAAGTAGTTCTATATAAAAGATAACTAAGAAGGAAGTCATGTCTCAATTAACCGTTTGACCAAGATTTCAAAAGTGGTTAAATGAAGTAAAAGTAAGGGTTTCTTTCGGTGGTGAGGGCGGGAATACAGAGAGAAACTGCACACTCCTTCCAGGCACTTTATGCAAGTAATTCCACTTTTTTCTTTGTGCTAACAGTGATCTACTTAGGGGGCCTACCCTACCTCTTTCTATTCTACCGCTGGCCCTGGTTACAGCAATGCACACTTTTCAGACACTACTAAAATACTCAATTATAATCTTAACATTATCTTTACACACGCATTCTTTCGTTCCCTGTAAGTTAAAAACATTTTTCTATTTAAATCGTGTTTATAGCTCCTAACCTACAGCATCTTCCTAAATTGCTCTTGATTTCTTACCAAATGGCATTTTAAAGGTCTGAGTAGAGCCCAAAAGACAACAGCGAAGGGAAACTGCCGAATGGAAGTGGGAATATCAGTCTGGGAATGAAGCCGGTCATGGTAAAGGTAGGTCCCAAGAAACCACAGAAATGGGAAATAACAGGTTCTTCAGCACAAAATAGACTTGTGAGAAACTAGATGCTACAGACTTCATAAAATCCCAAAATAAAACATGGGGAAGATCTTATGCGCATACCACAATGCATAAAATCTTGACATTCGTGAAAAAATACTCAAAATATACACGGGGCGGTTGGAGCTTGCCTTCAGTATTTAGTTCTTTAAGTTATTTCAAACAGTTGGCCGTGTGTGTGGAGTCACGTGGACTGGGTGTTGAGAGGAAGAGAAGCAGCAGAAATAGAACTGCTCCCCCTGAAGAATGCATGTCCCAGAAGGTGGCTTTTGAGCAGCGAGGGAGCAGTGGGCGGTTGTGTGGAAGAGCCTCATTTCTCAGATGCAGAAATGGAGGCCACAACAGAGGGATTTGGCCAAAGGACCCCCTTCCTGGAGGCAAAGACTCAGGACTTCTATGACACAGCTCTCTGGGGCAGGGAGAGGCTGCTATCTGCAGTGATCACAAATGATTGTTTATTATCCTGGAGTTTGGGGGAGGCCCCTGTGAAGATTACATTCCAAAGGCTTGATCACTGGAAATGCTGGGGTTGAAACTATAATTAGCAGTTTGCATAAACTCATGGCCTGGAGCAATTCCTGAAAACAACAGTCCCCTCCTTGTTGTTTTCCTGCATGAAGAAGGCTTCCCAGGCTAAGGCTTGGGCATAAGCTTACTCACCAGCCTCTGAATGGCAATCGCCTTTTAAAAATAAGCACACAGCATTTTGTTCCTCTGTCCTTGATTACAGAATATCCAGAATAACCTAGGGCACCTGCAGAGGATATAAGTGAGGTGACGCTAATTCAGTCAGTGTCCATCGCACATGGACAGTGGTGATAGTACGATTGGAACTCACTTTATTTGAAACCAGAAGGTGGAAGAAACCAGAGCTGGGGGTGAGGGGTAAACTTCAAACAGTCTGGAGCTTGGAATCAGAAAATACAGAATTGGAAATACTTAATTGATTTATATTCTAATAAACCCTCAGAACCTTTCGTGATAGAGCATGGAGAAGAAAAGGTGAAGAAAGGTACGGACTGGGACAGCCAGAAGGATTTTTTTCTTGGTGGCCCCAAAAGACAAAGTGGAACATCAGAATTTGTCCATGACACACAGTCTTACAGCTCCCTTCCTACCTCCAAAGTCGCTGGTGCCTCAAACTTGAAGAGGTTCTGTGTGTCGAACAGAGCAGCCCAGTGAGAAGAAGACAGGTTTTTAGGAAAGATCTGGATGGAGGGGTTAAATGGGGAGAATCTCCCCTTCTCCTACACAGGTGTTAGCCAGAAGGTGATTCCCAGGTGAGATTCTCCTAGGCAGGGGCTCCTCCCCAGGCCTATCACAGTTCCCAGCTCCTAGGTGCTCCAGAGCTTTCCATGGACTTCTCTTCTCTGACTGAGGGACCTCCCAGACATGGCCTAGCGATAGCATGTCCTTTATTATAACTCCTTTTTCCAAATCCTATGCTGACACACCCAGCATTCAAACTGACTTCCTGAGCACCCCTACATTCAGAAAAGAGACTTCCAATTCTTTACATTAATGTAACATCTACTAATAATTGTTTGCTTAAGAACCCATTTGCCTCCTAATTTCCAATCTCATAAGCAAGGAATATCTAGCTCACCAGTCCTAAATGACCTGCAAAAGCTTCTGAGCTGCTAGATTAACCTCAACTTTCATCTTCAGTCAACTCGCCATGGGACACTCTTGAATGACACCAGTGGATCTACAGCAGAGTTAATTGCACGTAAATTTACTACATAAGTACAGCACAATTAAGGAAGGCACATGAGTATTTCCTGAGCTAGTGCTAACTCAGGTGTTTATCCAATGGCACAAGAAAGCCAAAGTCCATTATAAGCACATTCATTGCAATATTATGTGATTGCTGTAAAAGGGGATCCTAAAATACCCAGCGACTTAGGCTTGAAGGAAGCATAACCCACTGAACATTTTCCCCCTCTTGACTGTGGCATGTAATAAATGACCTCAAATTCTACACTCTGTATTTTAGTAAGATTTCTCCTACATCAGTTTTATTTAACCATGCATGATCATTCATGGCAGGTTTTTCAGGTTCTTCGGGGCAATGGTCTAATTACAAGCCCAGTGCAAAAACAGGGCAGGTTACAACAGGTTAGAAATTATACAAGTAAGACGCGCGCACATTTTTCTGACTGAGGTGTGATAGTAACCAAGCATCAGCTGACCACAAGAGCAGCACTCTTCCACGTTTCAGGGCCACCACAACGTGACTCCACATTCCTTTACCAACAGTCATCTCATGCTCTGCCTGACAATGCGAACTTTGAAGCTTAAATGGACAATGCTGGCTCTTATATTCCATTCATCACTGTCTGGGTTGTGCTGCTGGAAGACAGGGGGCCTCCTCAGTGAACATGGGCAGATGGCCCATCACATTCTCCTTTGTAGTCTTCTGGGGGTGACAAAGTCATCCTTGATGCTCTCGCCTGTCAGATTCCTCAGAAGAATGGCTGAAATAGGTCTTCTCCAGGGAACAGGAAGGCAAAGAGTAGACACAGCTGCACCAGACCTCCATGGAATTCCCACCGTTCCCACCTTCAGCCCACTTCCCAATAAATTTTCTAACATATTTATCCAAATCCATTAACTAAAAACTAAACCAACTATCCCAAGTAAATTATCCAATATGAGTGGTGTCCCATCAGAAGAGGAGATCAGGGCACAGACACAGAGGGAGGACCATGTGAGGACACAGGGAGAAGACAGCCATCTGCACACCTAGGAGAGAGGCCTCAAGAAAAATCAGCCCTGCCCACACCTTGATCTCAGACTTCCAGCCTCTGGGACTGTGAGACAATAAATGTCTGTTGTTAAAGCCGCCCAGCCTGTGGTATTTGTTATGGCGGCCTGAGCAATTTAACAGAAGTACCTAAGGTGTACCAGGCATTGTTAGAAATTATGGAGGTACATTGGTGAATAAGGCAATGAGAGCTCTCTCACCCCTTCCTCCACATGAGTACACAAAGAGAAGATGCCCACTATGAACCAGGAAGAAAGGCTTCACAAGGTACCAAATCTGCTGACGTCTTGACCTTGGACTCCCAGCCCCCAGAACTGTGAGAAATAAATGTCTATTGTTTAAGTCACCCAGTCTAGAGTATCTTGTTATGGCAGCTTGAATGGACTAAGACACCCTCTCCTGTGTATTTATTTTACAATTCACAAAATTGTGAGTGAGATCTTAAAAACGAAGTCACATTCTACTTGATGAGTAATTTCAGTGCTTTTGTCATTATGACTTGTGAAAGGTGGTAATCAGGTAGTCCTTTTGGGAAGCCAGATGGTTCCATTGAGTTGCCATTTTGACGAAACCATAATTCCCATGTTCCTTCTGGTTATACTGTGGACTAGAATAGTGGTTCTCAAGTTGGTTTCACTGTGAAGGCCCCCCAAGCGGGAGCTTTGGTGATGCTGATACTTAGGTCCTTCCTTCAGACACCTCAACTTGACTGGTCTGGAGTGAGGCTGAGGCACAGGAATGTTTAATATTCCCCAAGGATTTCCAACGTGCAGCCAAGGCTGAAAACTGCTCTGGAGCACTCTAATGAACCCATCGGCTTCCAGCAGATTCTGAGAGGGTGCTTTGCCCATCTCCTCAGAAACCCAAGGTGTGGCCGTTGTTAACTAATGACTGAGTGAAAATCCCATCCAATTCAACAACTGTTTCCTTAGAGCCTGTGCTAATGGACACTTCTGGGTGTGACCCAGAACTCAAGGCCTTTACAGTTTCTTTTCTGGGGGAAGAAGGAGTGTAGGCGGGTGACATGAAAAGGGGTTTAAGCATATGCAGTAAGCACTCAACAGTTTGGATGGCATCTCCAGGATGAGATTTATTTGGGGGAGATACTTGCTCTGCATCCACAGGCTCACCTCCGCTTTGATAGATGGCACTTGTTCTGTGAAGTTGCTGTCATTGTCAGTACTTCACACTGGAAAACGAAGGCCCAGGGACTTTTCCAGAGTTACATGGCCATGGTAGCAGAGCTAGGCTTGACCTTGGGTCCAAGTTACTTCAAGACCTTGCCCTTCCAGTAGGATATGTTGGTAATCATAGTAGGTTCTAGAAGAGTTCAAAAGAGAAAGTCACATGTGCAAACAACTGGCCTGCTGCATCGGCTCCTTTCTTTCTAACTACTTACCCATAAGCCTTCTTAGAAATATGTTCCAGTCCCAGAGATGGCAGGCTGGAGGCAGCGGTCATCTCCCACCTTCCTGGGTGGATCTTGATCCAATTGCACTCCTAATGTAACTAGCAAACACCCAACAAGGCATTCAAGAATCTTCTCAATGAGACTTTGTCCCCTGCTCCAACCTCCACACCTAATCTTGAATGACCTGCCCCTCAAGTCTAGTTCTTCAAGTTTAAAGTTGTGCTGGACCCATTCAAGGCCTTGCCTGTGTGTCCCAGGTCCATGCAGATGGTTCCAGTTCCACTCCAGCTACTTTCTCATGAGACAACAGTCCTATTCATAATTATAGAACTGAGCACTTTTCTGGCCTTTTGGTGGCTCTTCACTGCACTCTTTCCATAAAGTCCAAATACTCAACAATTCATGTGTACCACCAAAATGACATACCCTAATCTCTCTTTTCTGGTCTTTATAGGTTAGCCATTCATCTTCTTTCTGGGGGAACTTGCTCACTTTCAGCTTTGACTTATGACACTCTTTTCTGTCCCTGAACTTTCAAAGTTTCAGTGAAATATTAGCTGATTAAGCCCTCTACTTTATTTAACCACCTTTTAATTCCTACTCTCCCATTTCCTGGGTGGAGCTTTCTCAGGTTACCAGAAAGGACACGGTGCCTTATACAAACACACAGTCCCCATAATTATCCCACAAATTCATCCACTGTGCATCTGGTCTTAAACAGATTGATGATGGCATACAGGTAACAAAAATAGGTTTACAGTTGTTCATATGGAAAAATAATACAATAATAAATAAATCATACAAGAATAAACTCTGCTTTGCATTCTTATAACTGTAAACCTACTTTTGCCCACACCTGTATAATAGTTTATCAATGTGTGTCCTTGTTACTATGTTCAACAGGCAATATGACCTTTGTATCAGCATGTCTTAGATTCTGAGTTTAGACACAAGGTTACTCCCCCACTCTTCACAAGGATTCCTAAACTTTGTACAGAATTGCAATATCAGTCATAGGTCCCACTGGAATTCCACTCAGATCATTCAACTGAGAGGCCTTTAAACTTTAGACTCCATCACAAAAATTCTGATTAAACCTTATACCTCTCTCTGTACCAAGCTTTAGAAATATTATTGTATAAAATAGTTGGTTACACATAAATGAGATTTCCCTTGTGCTATATACCATGTAATTTACTCATATATTACATTTATTGTTGTCTCTGCCTCCATCACCACTGCTCCCTCATTCTGCTTGACACAATGTAAGCTATGGGACGGTGCAGAGTTTGACTCCTTTGTGTAATGATGTATCCCAAAGAACTAGAATAGCACCTGCCTCACTGAATGTCAGCAAGAGATATTTGTTGCACAAGTGAAAGGATTCTAGTGTTTATTCCACATGAGACGTCCAAAATGCAATTGGTACCACAGTGAGAAAGACACAGCCCGATTTTTCAAATGTGTGCAGTCTAAGGTAGTGGGAAAAAGAAGATTTGATTCTAAACTGTCCCCTAGTTCCTGCAATAAGAGAGAGGGTGAAGTAGGAAAGTCAAAGGGAAGAGGAAAAGAAAGGTATGTAGGCATTAGGGGTACTCTGGAAACCCCAGTGCATGAGCTGCTTGCTGGCCATTCCTCAGCACCAGTTCCTGGAGACCTATTGTTCTCACCTATTCGGTGTTGGTGGCAATGCTCACTGTTGATCTTAGTTCCCTCTCTCCACAGCTCCTGAACACCCCATCCTACTCATATTTCCTCTCTCTGAATCCTTGTCGCCTCCTTCACTTTTATTTACCCAGCAAACTCCTATTCATTCTTCAAAACCCTTCCTGATATGAGAGTCTCCATGCTGCCTGCTCATATAAGACCTTTCCTATGACTTGTCTTGCCTATAAAATAAAATTTTCCTTAATTCAGCTAATCTCTATCTCTAAATCTCCCTGATTCTACAAAATAAGAAAGAGTACCTATTCCAGGTTGGTGTAAAATACTCCCCTCAGACAGTAGCTCACATCAAGGTGAGAGACCTGTGTTGTGGGAACAGGGAGGAGCTCTCTGAAAAGGTGTCCTGAAGGACACTCCATTCTCACAGCTCTCCCTGTGCTCCTGTATAGCTGCTGTCGCTGCATGCCCAACAGCTTGGGAGGAAAATGAAAATAAAGAAGTACTATTTTTTACCAAAAAAATGTATAAAATGTATATGTCAGAGGTACCTGAGAAGGACTGTCCCTTCTGGTTAGCATAAGAATTCATAGGAGAAAGTTGCATTCATCCTAACAGTGGACGTAGACAGGCAGTCACCAAAATCAGGATTTTAAAACCATCTAGAGAATCGAGGATGCAGAAATCAGAAGCCCTTCCCCGAGGGTAAGATACTGGCTGGTTTCATGCCTGCACAGTAGGAAGAAGAAAGGGGAGCAACCTAGAGGTGAAGGAGGAGCCACCAGCCCGTGTCTCTGGCATTGGTGACCAGAGTGGGCTGGCCTGATGGGCCAGAATCCCAGGGGGCCCAGCCCCACCCGTGGCTCCGGCCCCAGCCCTCCACACGGCAGTGAGAAGGAGCACACTACCCAAGCCTGCAGCAACCCAGGCCCCTCCAACGCATGTGTCCAGCACGGGAAAGCCAGTGGGAAGGATGCCAAAAATGGTTTGGGGAATTTGCTGGAAAGGGGCACCGGGGAGCTTTTCTATGTCCTATATGTGGTTTGGTGTGATGGCTACACAGAAGGTAGTTATACCGCATTTTGTCACCTATTACTTACGCTTCAATAAAAATGAAGTGTTTGGGCGTCCTGACAGTTGGATGTTGAACATCTATAAAAGTACAAGTCAATTTTTGAAATTACTTAATAATAATTCATTAACTGCTCACTTGTTTGTATTCTTATAAAAATGGCATAACGATTAGGGTTTTGATGGGAAATTTTTATTTTCCAGATGTGCTATTAAACTTTCACTTCCATATTAACGTGTTGATTTCACCCTCTGACACAATTTAAAAATCCATCATTTTATTTCTCTTTTCACTTGTAACTTTGTCTCAGTAGCCTGTACTTAAAGTTAACTTAACTAACCTCCCATAAATATGAGCCTGGTAGAGGAGAGTGTGAATCCTCATAGAGCCCTCAGGCAAGTCACCCAGTAAAATGCAAAGATGTGTTTGTATGCAAACTGTAGCTGTATAACTTTGAGTCACTAAGAAATTCAGTGCTTTAATGAGAAACAAGCCAGTTCAGAAAGCAAGCTGTAAGTTGTTGGAAGAAGAGTGAATAAACATATTAAGCAACGTGACAATGAAATGGAACATGGAGATTCCTAAGCCATAAGACACTGAATTTAAATTTCACGTGGGAAGGAATCCACCAGAGATTTTTTTTTTTTTTTTTAATTCAGTATGTCGTTTTAATTAAATCACAACTCTGAATTAGACATAAATCAGCCAGACCCATTTGGGTTTCATTTTTAGCACAAAGATCCTATCATCTTTAGCATTTCAT
This sequence comes from Miniopterus natalensis, assembly GCF_054644295.1. Lineage (NCBI taxonomy): Eukaryota > Metazoa > Chordata > Mammalia > Chiroptera > Miniopteridae > Miniopterus > Miniopterus natalensis. The sequence continues at coordinate 132,457,923 of NC_142081.1, forward strand.
TCAATGCTAATTAAATATGGATTTATGACTCTTGGTACCTTGAAACAGAGGAGGATCGTCCAGAACTCCCTGAGCCACTGAGAAGGGAGTTATTTTGGGGATAGCAACTGAATGTCAGACATTTGCCACAGCATGCTGCTCCTGAAAGCTAAACGTATCTTCTGGATATGTAAACAAGCCTCATAAAACTCTCATTGTTTCCATCCCTGGTAACAGTGTAAATTCACCACAAACTGAGTGTCTCTGTTTGCCGCCAACACTATTTCAACACAACGTGCCTGCTCTCGCTTCCAGAACCTTCTCTCCAGCCAAGCCAATGTGCATAGGATTTCCTTATTCAGACGGTCCCGTTCCCCCGACTCCCCCTCCCAAGTCCCCAGAAAAAATTTGCTGTTGAGGATTTTCAGTTCTGGCTGTTGGTTAGTCAGTATATTTTAGCAGAGTTTATTGGATGCCTTGAAAACCAAAATGCCAGCTTCATCTCCTAATAACGATAATGTTTTCTCCGAAGGTGCTCTGCTGAGTTTAGCTCACAATTTAACACTTTCAGGCTGGAGAGAAGAAATATAGCAAATAAAAACAACAACTTACTTCTTTAAGCCATTTACTGAGCAGAAAAGCACTCTCCTGGAAGTAATGGGTCCAGGATATAAAAAGAAAAGTACTGTTTTCAATAACTAATGGAAACTAAGAACAGAAAACCATTTTTTTGAGAAAGGGTTTTGGTGTGCGTGTTGGCGTACGTCTTGGGCGGGGGGGGGGGGGTGACAGCTTTGACACATTTGGAAGGATTGTCCGTGTGAAAACAGGCAGCGAGCCCAGCTTCCGGCTTCCGCATGCTTCCTTACAGTTCTTGAGACACTCCAGGATGCCTATAAGTAAAACAGTTTTGGATTTTTAAAAACTGATTAAGAGCATAATCAAAAAACTTTTGATCAAAAAGAGAGACTTGGTTGAGAATCCATTTGAATAGGGGAAATCGCATTATGGGGCGAGGGATGCAATGTGACAGATAGTGAGATCAGATGATCTGCTTGGAAGAATATATGGACCCTGGTTTGGTCAGTGGGTGGCATTTAGTGGCGAGGCATCCTGAGCCAGGATCAGGTTGTTTGTCACTTGGTTCTGAGATACAAGGTTACCAAAAGGCATGTATTAACTGTTCTATAGTTTTGACTTCACACATACACACACACTCACTCTCTCTCACACACACACATGCACACACACACAATTTTTTTTTAAAATGGTTTTTTTGTTGGTTAATAAAAAATAAAAGTATTGATTCCCTTTTGAAACTTAACGTAGATCCTGGTGTCCCCGTTCTGGTTCTGGGGCTGTGGCACAGGAGCCCCTCTCTGGGCTTCACTCTCCAGTAGGTATGAGCTCACCCGGAACAAGTCCTTGTATAGAGTTGGGACATAAATCCTGGTGACGGGGTGTCTAGTTTGGCTTTTGACACCACCACGCCATCATAGCACCACTCCCCAGCGCAGATCCAGCGCAGCACCAAGAGTGACCTTCAGCATCCACTCTCCATGAAGAAGTTATGGTGAAATGCATGCAGTGCTTGGCTGGGGGCACGTTAGTCACACTTGTTGTTCTTGAAGCTAAAATCGGCCACCCTGAGGAGGGATTGCTGTCTTGCCTGTGTTCACAGAAAGGCAAATAGGAAAGCACAGGTCTCTGACAGCACAGGGCCAGCAACCTATTTACGCCACAGTGTGGACCACGATGGGTCATTGGGCCAGCATCCATTTTCAAGGTGGTATCTCGGGCTGTGTGAAGGGAAGATCTTTGATTTTTTTCTTTCGGAGCTAGAGACAAAGCACTTTTTTACCTTGGGTTCACGCTGTCGAAAAAACCTGTTTGTCTTTTTCTCTCAATAACTGAGGTGTTAGTATTCCTCTCCCTCCTCCGCCCACATCATGCTTGGAGCCAAATTCTTCAAATAGAGAAAGCTCTGCCAAGTGGGAGAGTTGGAGGCAGGATATGAATGTCGGTCATGGAACGTGTCATAGAATTCTCTCTGTTGGGTCTGTTTCTGTTGAACACAGGGAACAATGTTTAGGAATGGAAACAGGGACCCTCTACTCCCACCTCTTCTGGACCGGAGTGGGAAAAACTGGCTCAGCAAGTGTCTGAAATATTAGACTCGATGTGGTTTGTCCTGCCCTGTACTCTGCGGAACTTTTTTGGCTGTTCGCAATAGCATGATGAGTCATGCATTTCACAAGCATTTTTTGAAAAGGGGAAACACCTCCCAGCTTGAAATGTGACTCTCCTATGAAAAGAGACAGTGTCCAAACACCAAACAACTCATCTACTCACAGTGTTCCCTGGCCTTTCCTCACTGATTCTATTTTGATGACTAGTTTGAACGGTTAGAAGCCTGAAATCCAATCCTGTTATAAATCAAAAAGCCAAATTCTCTTTAGGCTTGTGTTTGAGCAAACAAATTAACACCTCCTCTAATCTAAGGATCAGGTCACAGGCCAAAAGAAATACAACCTGCTTTGCGGATTTAGAGAAAAAGGTGCTGAACCTGAGTTAAAAAAAAAAAAGACAAAAAACTAGCTTGGTCTGTACCTTGTGATATGATGACATAGAGATGGATGGAATGCAGCTCCCTCCCCATAAATTGTCATTTTTAGCAACAGATTCTTAATACAGTCATCTTTCCATTAGTATCTCCATTGTGGTCTGAGTCTTGAGGCCCTAAAGCCGTGGGCAGGTCCTATCTCTAGAACTTCCCCCCTCACAGTGAAAAAGCCCTCAGGTTGGAGGTGCTCATGTTCTGCTTGGGCTTTCCTGCCTGACCCTAAACCAGTGTCTGCATCCTGTTCTTGGATCTGACTGAGGTTGAGGACTTTCTCCCAGGAGACAAAAGAGCCAGATTCGGTCAGATGTGGTACGGGCTCTTTTGGGTTAGATGACTCAGCCCGTTTTTGTGGATTTCCCAAGATGCTTTCTGAAACTCTGTTGAAAATATCCTGTGTGATCTTGTAGCAAATTAAACAAAAGACAAACCACCAAGTGCCTGCCTGTTTGAATAGCGTAACCACAAAAACTGTGATTCACGGCGACCCGTTGTGGAGGAAGAGAACTGGGGCTCCTCAATTAAATTCTAACGTTCACACGCCCCTGCTCACCACATTCCTCTCCGGGGTTTAAATGAAAGATCGAGGGAGGGTTGGCTACATTTTTAATTGCCCTCAGGATCGTTACACTAAATATTTGTAAAGGTTTTAGGAAGCCTGCCCTGCCTCAGCTGGCCGCACCAGGATGTACCCTTTGGCCATTTTTTTCTTTGAAATGCATTGGGGGATAGAGGATACATGCTTATTTGTTGTTGTTTTTTTAATTTGGTTTTCATTTTAAGAGCTAAATAATCACTTCAGACACATCCTCTTTGACGCTGAAGCCGACGGTTCTCACGTTTTGTTCAAGTCCATACCCTTCCAGCGGGCACCCGCCCGCGTTTCTCTGCTGACTCACTCGGAGCAGCCCAGCGAGCAGCGGCACATGTTCTGCTCCAGCCCATCGCTGGCCGGCTCTCCCCGGCATTCTTCATGCAAATGGAATTTTAAACACACCCACTGTTCCTAGCTTCTTGTTGGTGTTGATGTTGTCGCTGGGTGTTTTCCTCTGGGCTGGAGAGGAGGGGCGCTCTGTGCTCTCACCACCTCCAGGGAAGGACCATCACAAAGGAGCATGTATTTCCAAGAGGCTCGGCCCTGCCCGGCCCAGTTCTGTAGCTGATCCAAACAGAAGACACAAACAAACACTCTCGTTCACACAGGACTTCCTTTTCTGAACAATGGCTCCCTCCCACTGGGAAGATGATTCCCCATGTCTGGGAAGTGTCCTGTCCCCAGGTGGGTTTGGAAATGAGCACTGTCTTGCCAAGGAAGCACAGGGACAGGACTCTCTGCTCATCCTCATGAAGACTGCATGGCTGCTGCTAGTATCCCTCCTTATGGAATGGGAGTTTCTGACTTAGAAGGAATGCGCAGACGGGGCAGACTTTACCACACACTGAGCGGAGGCGGGGCACCCTGTGTTTTGCCAAAAACCATCTAGAATTTCCTGTTTTCCAAGCCTTAGATGTAACTTTACCTTTTTGGGTCAAGCTGTCTCTGTTCCTGGGATTCTGGGACTTTCTATTCCTGATTCCTCTAAGGATCCCTGAAAGATATTCAATGAGCTTCTGACAAAAAGTTCAAAAGTGCTTTTTAAACACAGTTCTTTGTGAGCCAGACTCAGTGGATCTGAAACCATATGCATTTAATTTCCACTTACGTATTTGTCAACTTATCGTAACAGTGAAAACAAATCTCAAACAAGGGTATAAAGAGTTTCATTTTATCCTTAAACAGAAAGAAAGAATTTCAGACACTTAATAGTTTGTGAACAATTAAAATGTTACACTAAATACCTTATATTTAAAAGGACTTAAGTCAATAAGTCAATAGAAACTGAAATATTGTAATTTTCATTTCATATCATCTTTAGCCATGTATGAATGTTAGAATATATACTATGCATACATATTCTATAATACTTCAATAAGCATAGAGGGGAAAATAGCAAACAGTTATTTTTATGTTTTAGAAAATAAAGCGTCTAATAGTTCCCCAAAGATGTATATATAGTTAATTATCTGAATAGAGAAACGAAGGCAAAGACAAACTCTCAATGATATAAAACTGGATTCTGGAGAAACTTCCAAAGAAGTCAGTCTCAGGTCTACAGTCTGCTTACTCCTTCCTGCAAATCTCCAACCAACCTAATACTAATTTTAGTAGAAATATAGCCTTACTAGCAAGACCATCTAGTTTTACATTTTCCTCCATCACACTCAGTCTAAAATAGAAACACTGTACACTTTCCCTGAAAAAATCTCTCTCCTAATTACTCTGGGAAAGGCGCAGACTTGTCACCTATGGTTAGAGCAACACAGCCCTCGGAGAGCCCGTAGTAATCTTCTGCCCGCCAGCCTGCTTGAAAGTGGGAGATGCAAACACTCTGTGACAATACCATTAGCTGCGGTGACACAGAAGTCTGCCATTTGCATTCTATCATTCTCATCTCCTGCACGGGACCCTAGTGAAAGCTATAATCGACTTTTACAGAGACCCTATTTATACACATTCATAGCGTTCCTGTGGAGTTTCTATTCCTGAAGTTTGCTTCATGCTGAAGTTGGATTTTTACAAGCAACATTGAAAAAGGCTTCCTGCCTTAAATCTCAGCTTGCTGCTGCACGCTCTGTCTTATAAGTATCCATTTGCTTTATATCTGTGTGGCCAGGAAAAAGTCTGTCTTAAGAAACTGTTATTAAAAATGCGTATCAGCCCCGCCTGCATGGTTCAGCAGTTGAGCATAGACCTGTGATCCAGGAGACCAAGGTTCAATTCCCGGTCAGGGCACATGCCCGGGTTGCGGGCTCAATCCCCGGTCGGGGGCATGCAGGAGGCAGCCGATCAATGACTCTCTCATCATTGATGTTTCTATCTCTCTCTCTCTCCCTCTTCCTTTCTCTCTCTGAAGTCAATAAAAAAATATATATATATATTTTAAATGCATATCAACTATAAGACTATAATATTTGTCACTTCACTTTGCTGATGACAGAAAGTTAGAATTTAAAAAGGAAATCTGTTAACTTCTGATGTGTTCCATACTAGTCAGATATACAAACCAATCCGGGTAAACTCCAGAGCTCAACTGTCGGTCTGTCTCCAGGCTGCTTAGAGAAGGTGGTGGAGTGAAGCTGATGGCAAGGCCAGCACGGAGAAGGGAGGGTGATGGATGGGAAGGAAGGACAGACAGTAGAGTGAATGAGCAGTTAAGCAGCCACCTACAAATAAGGTTCTCTTTCCAGGAGACACAGAAATTCATATGTGAAGTTTCTGTGCATCACACTTTCCTTCTTGATGAAACCTTGATAACCTTAACAAGGTTTGCCTTAACAAAGCCTAGAGAGGTGTCGAAAGAAACCCACGAGCTAATGGTTATGAAAGCACTTTTTGAAAACGCTGTATAAATACAATGCTGTCACCATCTATGTGTGAGATTGGGGAGGGAACAACCGGTTTCAAATACCAGGTTGATTTAACCTTCAATTAGAACTTCATGCCACAGATACTAATAATTTCTGGTCATTAAATACACACACACACACACACAGAACTAAAAGATAATTTTCAGGAAAAGGTAAAATCATCTGAAGGGGACCGAAAGTTTTGCCTTTGGCATATTGAACTTAAGCTGGTTATTAAGAAACATAAGAATCAGAAAAATCCTTTGGCCCTCCCCTTTTTTCCTGCCCAAGAGATTTGGATAGAAAAATACTCTCCAGAAAGGAAAGCTCAACATATTCGCCTCAGCCTAATTTGCATTGCGTATGGTAGATCGGAATGTGCAAGCAGGTGCCTGGTAACCAGACGACCCCGTCTGTCCCACTGAAGGCAAAATTTGCCTGCCATGTATGTTCTGTTCATCCTCAACAACCATAAATTGCCCATTCTCACTTCTGAAATCCAAGACCTCGTTCCCAACTTTTTCTCCTTTGCCCAAAATTATATATGCCCAATGTTATGGCACCATCTTTGGAATTTTCATGCTTATGTGAATTTCCCACACACGTATTAAAATTTGATATTCTCCTGTAAATCTGTCTCTGTTTATTTATTAGCCCAGCTAGAAGAACTTAGAAGGTGGGAGAAAAAGTGTTGTTTTTTAACCTCCACCCATCACTCTATACAGATGTATTTATTTATTTTTTTAATCCTTACCTGAGGATATGTTTTCCATTGTTTTTCAGAGAAAGTGGAAGAGAGAGAGAGAAACATGGATGTGAGAGAGACACATCAACTGGTTGCTCCCCCAAACCACTAGCCCCGACCAAGGTGGGGGATCAAACCTGCAACCGAGGTGCGCACCCTTGGCCGGGATTAAACCCAGGACCCTTCAGTCCACAGGCCAACACTCTAACCACTGAGCCAAATTGGCTAGGGCTATCCAGATTTAAAATAGATACATGTTAAAACTTTTATTTAACTCACATGATACGAGGGAACCAGGCAGATCTGACAACCCATCTAAAGGAAGTCAAAACAGTGTAAATGTATGTGGAATAAAGTTGAGATCAATAGCAAATGGGGACAAAACTGGAGGGGAAGGGATGGGAAAAAGAAGTCAGTTAAATCACTCCCAGATAGAACAGAATTTACATATTGATCAATTTCCTATAATTTACAAGGAAATGCAAAAACAACTGAAAGACAATGCACAGTTAGAATCTAACAATCTTGACGGGTACTCTAGACGATGTATAGTTACCATTGAAACAGGTATCTTTTTCTACACAGACAGAATATAGATTCTTTAGGCCAGGGATCAGCAAAGTAAGGTACATGGACAAAAAAAAAAAAAAGGCCCAGGGCCTGTTTTGGTAAATAAGGTTTTATTGAAAGACAGCTACTCCCGTTCATTTATGTCCTCTCTGTGGCTGCTTTATGTGTCAAAGCACAGTAGTTTCTACAGAGACCATGTGTCTCACAAAGGCTGAAATACTTACTACTAGACCCTTTATAGAAAAAAGTGTGTTGACCCCTGCTTTATATCAATACATAAAGTTCTAAACCATATTGAACTAATTATGCACTTACTTCTTAGTTAAGGAGTATGCAGGCAGTAAAATTTTCCTTTGCAGTGGACATTTGTCTCCAGAAAGGCAAACATTTGTATCATTCTCTGTAATACTACGTAAACCCAGCTGTCACCAACCCCTTTTATTAGTTGGGGTTTTGTTAAATGTTTTGTTCTTAACAAATTGGCAGACAAAGATAAGGCTGTCTGAGGTCTACGGACATTCAGCCAAGTGTGGGATTTCTACTCTGAATGGCCATAGTTAGGTAATCCATTAATCCTAAAATGGCATAAATTATGTCCTTAAATGTATGGAAGGTATTTGAGCCACTAAACCTATCTGTTATCTTCATCTCCCTGTATTCTTCATTTTAATCAACTTTATGTTTTGCTCTACGACAAAAAAGAGGACTCTAAAATCTCTACAGTGCCTGTCCGGACGTGGCTCAGCGGCTGAGCGTCGACCTGGGATCCAGGTGATTGGGGTTCGATTCCCGGTCAGGGCACATGCCCGGGTTGCCGGCTCGATCAATGACTCTCTCATCATTGATGTTTCTATCTCTCTCTCTCCCTCTCCTTTCCTCTCTCTGAAATCAATAAAGATATATTTAAAAATAAAATAAAATAAAATCTCTACAGTAAATTGTCACCTAGATTACCAAGGACAGAGTGGAGGCTTTTGAGGAAGTCAAGAGACAATCTCGCCTTCCTGCAAGCTCTCTCCTAACCAATACAACGTACTTGTAGAAATGAGAGTAGGCTAGTTGCTGTCACAGGTAGTGTCCAAAATATATAAAACAGCTTAAGCACAAGAAAGTAACGTAACAGAATTAAGTCAGTGAATGAGTAAATGGATGTTCAACTTCCTCAAAAGACTCAGCCTTCTTCCCGTTAGCTTCCAAGTCTCCACGTGGCCATGGTCGTGTTTGCTAGCCAAAAGGAAAAAGAACATGGAAGGTGCTCATGAAGTCTTTATGAGCCAGGTCCGTAGGTGCTCATATCCCTTCTGCTCACATTCTTTCCTAAAACTCTCCAGTGTGGATGCCTCTAACTGCAAGATGGGCTAGAAAATATGATCTCGGCCAAGAACAACATCATATTCTGGTGGACAATTATCCCACTTCTACCACAGTGCCCACCATACAGGCAGGTGTCCTGGCTCCCAAAACCATTTCCATGTTACCCCATAAAGCTTGAGAGTCTCCAGTTCTACCATGAGCAATGCTGATTTTAAAATATAAACAAGCCTGAAGAGGAGAGATCATAATAAGAAAATCATTCTCATTATGGTACAAATGCCTTATTTTAGTTTCCAGTTTTGATGTGACACCATAGATTTACAGGGGAAGAAAAAAGTGCTGGGAGGCAATTCTTCATGGATCCCTTGAGTTCCTGCACATCCTGTGAGACAATATGTCCCACTGGTTCTGTTTTTCTGGACTGATCAGCACTAATGCATATGCTGGTATCTCCTGGACCTGTTCATGTGCCTCATAAGAACCGGAATTTTAAGGAACCCACACAGGAAAAATGATGATATTCAGGCAGCTGTAATTTCTGTGAGTAATAAATCGTCCTTTACCTTTGACCTAAGAATGTCACACCTTCTGCCAGCAACCATGAAGCTGTAGCAGGCTAACATTATAGCTTTCAATTTGGGTAAAATCACAGACCCTTTACAGCTCTTGACAAGAAGGAATCATCACAGAAACAGGAAAAAGTGACACAGAAGAGGCCTTTTTTATTCTAGAGCTAGACTGTCCCCACACCCATTTTAAGATAAATGTTTCGATGCATATTTTGTCTGCACACTTGGATAAGAGCTGAGATTCACCTTTTTTGCTTAAGGGCACAGAAACAAATAATGCTCCCAACATGTTATTTGCTATGTATTCTTATTTTAGAGGCAGCCAATTATACAAGATTACTTGCTTAGAGAAAGACTAGTAATTTCATTTTTATATTTCTCTATTACAGTTGTATGTCTATCAGAGACATATAAGATTCCAAATGATTCTTTAGAAGTTAATGAAACTCTGCTACACATGATGCTTCTTAAGTATGGACCTACTTAAGAGTATATAAAAATGCACAGGGACACTAAAGCCTGGAATGGCTGTAGGACTACCTCTCTTACAGAAAGAAACAAATAGCAAATCAAAATACAGGGTGTTCCCAAAAATGTACACACACTGTAACAGCTGATAATTTACTGATTTACACTCCTTTTCACGTTTAATTGATTTGAAATAATGGGTGAAGCCAAATTAAACTTTGAACAAAGAAGATTTACCCTAAAATGCCACAAAAAATTTTTATGGGGATACATAAAAGATAGAGTTTATGATACAAAACCAGCAACAGTTGATGAAGGTGCAAAAAAACAAACAAAAAAATGATTCTTGATGTTTGCCATTCCATTGCTTACAGTTACCAGCTGTGCCTGGACTTGAAGCATCATCAGTTTGAAAACAGTCATTGCCAAAAAAATGATTCATTTCTGTAGATTCTTTTAAATTTTGAAAATGAACTGTTTGTTAATAAACCCTGACTTTATAATCATTCAAGGTGTGTATACATTTTGGGGGGACATCCTGTATATCACCATCTGCCATGTATATTCAACCTTATTGAAGGTGTGGGAACTAGATTTTAAAACAAATTTTCAGTCCCAATTATATCATATGTTGATGACATCACATCAAAACAAGGATTGTGCTAAATATTAAAAGTGCAAATATAAACTTGGAGTTAAAAAATTTACAAAGCTAACATCACCATGCCTAGTACAACAAATGCCACCTCACCAAGGTGACTCCAAGAAAACTCCTGGGCTTCTAGTGACAGAATTGGTTGGCTTAGAGTAACAGCAGTAAGGAATGGCTTCTGGAGTCCTGTGGATTCAGTCAGTTAGTTAAATGGAATTCCTGCTGGGCTCGCTCCTCTAGGCAGCTACTTGATATGTGTAAGGACAAGAAAGGTCATTTTCCATCAGCAGCTTCATTGTTTTGACTTTAATCTGAAGCAAATTATCTCTCTTTAGTAAAAGTGAAGAGGTTTAACCATGCAGGGTACTTTTCAAAGTCAGAAATATTATATTATGCCAGCATATTAAAATCACATTTGGCTCATGTGTCTTGGTATATTTGGTTACAATATGGCCTTTTTCAGTGTATATAATCACTAGATAAGACAACTGTGAGCTTATCGTCAGCTAAGGAAACAGAGCCAGGACCTGTGTATTGATAAGTCTGAAGCTATGACCTCTGATCTTAAGAGTGACCAAGGCCTGCATCTCTCATTTGATGAACATTCTCTTAGCATCTCCAGCAATAATGAGCATTCATCAGGACAGCTTTCTTTCAGTGTCACCTTGAGTTTTTATCAGATCTAGTGCAACATCTCCAGTTGATCAGAGAGTCTATCCCAGTGATGTAGGGATTCTCCCACAAACCTGTGAAATCAGTCCTGGGATTGCCCCTCATTGCCAGTGGAAACTAAGACACAAAACGATGAACAGTGTGCGAAACAAGATTCACATCCATGTCTTCTGCCTCCTAAGCAGCATAGACTCCAGAAGGGGAAGGGCAGTGATATCTCTGGAGAAACCAGAGCGTGGTATCTGACAAGATGACGGAGGAATGATGGGAAAATGGGAAGAGGTTGGGAATGTAAATTCACATCCATTTGCCATCTGTGGAGTTGACAGATCTCCCTACTTGCCCATTGAGGATCACCCCATGAGAAGACAAGGAACTGAGTCACCAAAGACCAAGATGCCCTTTTCAGGCGGGCCTCACTTAGGGAATGCGTTGGGCATTGCTTTAGTGAAAAGCAACGTCGCACTGGTTAAATTCTTTAACAGTGAATGAAATGTGGACAAGTGCAGTCTGGAAATACATCTCGCTGGGATGGTGAAGACGGTTCTGTTTGGGAGTGAAGAGAGCACTGTGTCCTGAGCTCATCTCTGCAGTGGCTTAGAGTGTGTCGCCATCCCCCAGGGCCTCTCAGGCGCACCTTCCAGAGAAGGTCAGAGAACCTGGAGAGAGGATTCAGCCAGGAGATCTCTGGAAGAGCTCCAGGTGTGAATGTACTTCAGGATTAAAGAAGTAGGAGGACTGATGTTCAAAAATTTCAGTAAAGAAGGCTGCGACTCTATAAAGCTCCTTCACAGGCTTAGAGTGAAGTACCATGCAGGAAGGTTGCAGGTTGGAAGTAAAGAACAAATACCATAATAGCCAGGTTACAGTGAGGTGAGGGAAAACCCTGGTTTCTGGTGCAGGGACATTTGCCCAGGGTACAATTCAAGCTTCCTGCCTGGAAAGAGCTGTGTGGGGTTTGAGTCTGAGGCAGGGCAGTGAGGGCAGGAGTCAAAGGAAACACAAATGCATGTTACATAATGGCAGAGGGACAAGCGAAAGAGACAGGCAGTTCCCTGTTCGGGGCTCTCAAATCTCAGACTAAGCCATGGTTTGGGGAATGATGGTGCCACAGCCAGTCACAGGACTGGTCAAGGGCAAATCTCACAGCAGCTGGATTGCACCTTCCCCTCATCCTGGGAGGAAGAACTGCCCCACAATCTAAGACACTTTCTCAACTATCAGGAGCATTTTGATGGCCCTGAGCTGCTGGGAGATGATAATCAGGTTTTTACAGCTTCTTTGTTAACATAGTTCTCTTGGTTTCTTTAAATTCTTTTTTTTTCATTGGAAAAAAAAAAAAAGTCTCATTCAGATGTGAATTCCTTAATTTGTTTTAAGAATATTTCAGAAAAATACCTCTCTACACTGGTAGCAGATCTAGCTACACCCCTCTGAGGTCCCCGAATCGTAAACAACTCTCACTTGATCATTGAAGAAGATACAGTCTCTCTACTCTGACAGAGATGTTAATTTTCCTCTGTAAGAAGGTATAAAGGAGGAAAAAGCACTTGAATTTATTTAGCATTTTCTCTACTATTTTTTCCTTTACATGTGTGGAGTATTTTAAAAGCTTCATCTATAAAATTGGGGGAGGCGGAATCAGAGCTACAAAAAGCTAAAAGCATCCACTGAATGACATCTAATTTATGGGCTAAAACTTTGATTCAAAGATCTCAGGTCACTTTGAAATGTTTAAATAAATGATTATGTTTTGTTTATTTATTTTTTACAGTGAAAAATATTTATATTTAGAATTAGCCAGCTAAATTCGGTTTAGATGATCTCGATTCTGTTGGCAATATCCAAAACATCATAGTCGGGAGCCAGTCAAACATAAGCCTTCTTCTCTCTGTCAGGCCTGATCAGGGTGTTGACCTTGGCCATGTCATTGTTGTAGAGCTTCTTCTGTTTGATCTGGTGCTAACTGGCTTTGACATCTGCAATGAACACAAGTGCATTGTTGTCTTCTGTCTTCTTCATGGCTGACTCTGTAGTCAGGGGGAACTTGATGATGGCATAGTGGTCAAGCTTGTTTCTCCTGGGGAGGCTCTTCTGAGGATATTTGGGCCTTAGGAAGGTGGGTGATGCACGGATCTTTTTTTTTTTTTTTTTTTTTTTTTTGGTGGCTTCAAAACCTTTGCTTTGGCTTTGGCTTGGAGGAGCAGGGGCTTCCTTTGCTTTCAGAGCCACTTCATGAAAAGCTAAATGATTATATTTTAAAACAGCCTTTTGAAGGACTGGTGCTATCTAAGGGCAATGTTGTTAGAATGAGTGTATACAGATGTTCCTTGACTTACAATGTGTTCAGTTCCAATAAACCCATCCTAAGCTGAAACTATCATTAAGCCAAAGATTGCATTAATACACCTAATTTACTGAACATAATAGCTCAACCTCGCCTACTGTAAGCATGCTCAGAACACTTATATTAGCCCACAGTTGGGAGATTATCTTGAGTTTTATCTCTATAGTATTTGCCTTCCTCTTCTCACCAGAAGCAGGAGACACAGATGGGAATTTTGTAGACATTGTGGGATGGAAAAACACAAAACACAGTATCCAAAAAATGCTGGAAACACAGTACACTGTGGAGTATCAGTTGTTGACCCTAATTATTGTGTGGCTGACTGGGGAGCTGCTGCTCTTTGCCACTGTCCAGGATCAGGAGAGAGTATCATACCACATGTCACTAGTCCAGGAGAACACCAAAATTAAAAATGCAAAGTATGGCTCCTACTGAATGCATGTCACTTCTGCACCATTTGTCAAGTCAAAAACCATAAGTTGGCCTGGCCAGGGTGGCTCAGCAGTTGGGCATCAACCTATGATCCAGGAGATCCTGGTTCTGTTTCCAATGAGGGCACCTGCCCAGGTTTCGAGCTCGATCCCTAGTAGGGGGCGTGTAGGAGGCAGCCAATCAATGACTCTCTCATCATTGATGTTTCTATCTTTCTCTCTTCCACTTCTTTTCTCCCTCTAAAATCAATAAAGATATATCTATTTTTAAAAATCATAAGCTGAACAGTCATTAGTTATAATACAGGTCCACAGTCCTCTAAGCAAAACCCTTAAGCCCATATGTGTTTCAAAGTTCATTTTTTGTCTAATTTTAGAGAGGTAATGTGGTGTGTTCACCATATTTTATATGACATCACCAGCAGGGGCTGAGGCAGTATTCTGTATTCAAAACACATTAATATTCCTGTACCTAATTGTATACACATTCAGAAAAAAGGCCTCAAACGATTATTAGAAATATGCTCTAAATTCTGGTTGGTTTTTGCTGCCAACTTAGTTTTGACATGAAGTGAACTGTGTTTTCATGCTTGTTTTGATTCCAGGGTTGTTAATGAGCAGCCATGGTTTAGGTTTGGAATCAGAGTTTCATTCTCGCCTCCCCAGCTAATGGCTGTGTGTTCTTGGGCAATCTCTTAACTGCACTTTCCTCACATGCAAACAGGAGTTGCTACTAAATATCCCTTCAGGATCTTAAGGTGGGGCCAGGAGAGGCTAAGACGTGCCCCTGTGCAACAGCAAATGGCCAGAGCTCCAGCCTGAAGTAAAAGTGCTGTGTTTACACCGTCAGAAGGAAACAGGGCAGCTCACCCAAGGACACACGCCTTCCTGAACCAAGAGCTCTCGGAAATGGCATTTGTGTGATTCTTGTTTGTACTCAGTACTATATACTCTAGTTTTCTTAAATGAAATTGAATTACATGGAAGAAAGAGAAATTCGGTCAAGAGATGAAAAGCCTCCTGAGCATTTGCAAGGCTCTTCTAGAAGGAAGCCCTGGAATCCATGTGATAATGCCCTAAGAATAAGGCCTTTCTTGTTCAGAGTGGTCCTGCCAGGCAATTGGTATTGGAAATGATGACATTGGGGCCACTTCTATTCCTGACTTTTTAAGAATTTTACAGTTTCTGGACTTTGCAGTAGCAGGTGGCAAATTAATAATAATGATAGTAATAAAATAAAGATGATCATGATAACAATAATAATACTAATCATAATGATGAAACTAAAGACCTACCTGATAGGAGGGAATTGCCAACACAATACAAATATACATCTCAAATAGTTTGTATTGAATGAGGTGATTCACTTTGCACCAGTTTTCTGAATAGCTTGTTATGCTTATTTTTAAAATCCTTTTCCCAAAGCTGGGTGTATTTATTGTCCTACTGCCTTTGACATAGAGAAAAAAGTGCTGATCTGAAGCTGGCTCTCCTGTTGGGAAGAGAGGACAGTCTCTAAGGCAAGACCTTCCATCAAAGAGAAATTCATGTTGCCTGTGAGATGGGTTTGGGAGCTGAAGGCCTGCAGAAGCTCTCTGTAAACCTGGCTCCCTGGCTGGATTAAACATTCAGCAATGCAGAACATACCCCTAAATGTTATTGCAAGAAAAGCCTATTTTAATCTGCCCTCCTGACTCTTGGAATATTAAATTTAACTGAAGTTTGGAAGCTCCATGCCTTTGATCTCCCCTCACTGTAGACTTGCCCATTAAGTAGAAGTTGGACATCTTCCAACCTAATCTTGTACATCAAGTATACTAAGCACTCTCGCTGATAAGATAAAAGGCAAGTTTTCATCCCTTGGGGTCCCGTGTTTATACCAGGGCACAGCAGGCAGAGGAGGATGATACACAGCACAGGGGTGGGTTCCCCCGAGAGTTCAGGGAAGGTGGTCAGGGTACCAGCAGTATCTCTGAGCTACCTGCGGCGGTGAGTGTGCCTAGTGTGTGATCAAAGCCCTCACTAGCAAATCACAGATTCTGTGTGCTGAGAGTGACTCCCTTCTGTTTACAACCCATCAAACACAGCACGGCTAACAAACCACGTCAGTTGAAATGCAGGCTGGTCATTTATTGTGCTTTTCACAGTGTAGCCACTTCAAGTGCTAAGATCTTTGCTGAGATCCACAAAGGAACCCTTTTCTCCCGGGACATAGGGAGAGTTCTGAACTAGAAAAGTCAAAACCAGAACATGGCATCTGGAGGAAAAAGGAGGAGGGAGGGGAACGGGCCAGGGACAACTTCCTAGTATTTGATATGTCCTGTGATTGCCAGTCTCACCCTTGGCACAACTCCAGACAGGCTACAATCAAGCTGAGCCTCTGTGCAGAGGTCCCTGATTCTTCAAGGTTCTGTGGGTCTTTGCAAGAAGGTGCAGGATAGAAGAGTTGTTCCTCTAAGATCCTGCCAGAACCTGCCGGGGCCTTTCGTTCCTTCAGTTCCTGGGTAGTTAGGGCATGTGGCCATGCAGCAAGTGATCTCATCCAGCTCTGTGAGGTTAATCCCACTTTCCACAATGTGACTCTGTTCATAGGTTTGCGACCTTCCACGAGAAAGTGTTTGTTTTGCAGCTGTGATTACAGTAATGACTCTGTGCTCCTCCGTGGCCACTTTCATCCAAGGAACTTCAAGTACCTTCTAAACAATAATTAGCCACACCACTGTGTGGCCTTGACAATTGAATAAATGAGGCACAATCAGCCTGAACTCTCTGAACCTTAATGACTTGCATTTAGTCGCAAACCAAGAAGAACAAAGGATGTCAGTGTCCAGTCCCTCAGTAGCTAGGGACAATAGTAAATTGGGGGGAAAAAAATAGTATTATTTGAATTCTATTTTTAAAAATATGATCTAATGACACCGTTTAGAAAAGGATGGTTCATTGAGTTTTCTCTGTCTTAAATGTGAGAGAGAGGGAGACACAGGGGAAATGGAGGGGGGAAATAATTAGGAGGAAGGGAAGAATGAAAACCAAATGTAAGTTGAATAAAAGGAAAGAAAGAAAGAAGGAGGAGAGGGAGGGAGAGAGGGAGGGAAAGAAGGAGGGAAGGAGAGAGGGAGGGAGGGGGGAGGGAGCGAGGGAGGGAGGGAGGGAGGGAGGGAGGGAGGGAGGGAGGGAGGGAGGGAGGGAGGGAGGGAGGGCAGGCACCTGGTGGGGCAGCTCTACCGTATCCTGGCTGTTTTTCCAAGTTATAGAGCTTCTCTCCCATCTCAGTTGCATCATCAGTAAAATGAAAATTATAACAGTATCTTCATTTTAATGATGTTTGAAAGGTTAAATGAAATAATATAATTCTTAGCCTACTGATTGGCACACAATTTTAACCATTGTTTCTATCCATATGAACCAGAATAATAAATAGTATACTTACTAGCAGTGCCTTAGATATTATACTTCCCTGCTGAATAATTTTAACATATACTCTTATAGCAGCTAAATGGAAACAGGTGTCCACAGATAGACTTTCAGCAGAAGCAGAGGCAGGTAAATGGGGAAAGAACTTTGATGGAGGAAGACTTCTTTTTAGCATTTCTCAACCCTAGGCAGATATAAAGTCAGCCTTGAGAAGGAAAATAACATTAAACCAATGAAATATGCTGTGGTTAATAGCTCCAAGCAAAGGTTTTTTGAGCTGATATAGGTTATTGACTAAAATGTAATTCTGAGATATGGGTAGATTTTGCATAACCTCTATATGCCAGGAAATTCAAAAGCAGACAATGATTCAGTGAGTGTTTTATATATATTAATTGATAATGATAAATCTATGTAGAGATTTAGATATTCAGAGCATTGAGGCATCTTATCTTACACTGTAAAGCTTTCCTAGAATAAAAAAGACCTAGTTTTATTGTTTTCTTTATTTTAATTTTCTATTATCATTCACCTGTTTTCTAACCACCCTGAAATGATGACCTCATTGGTGTACAGGGTTTCTACTTGTCCAGGAAAGGCTAATGTGTCCAAGTTGCTCAATTCTGGGTTGTCATCATGAAGGATCTCCACACAAACATGAGGTGGGGACAGTCCTTCTGCATAGCTTCTCCTATCTGTATCTATCTGTCATCTCAATTTAAGCTTTACAGCCAAAGGTGTCCTACAAAACCCCAAGGAAAGACACAGCCAGTGTCTCAAGGCAATGGATTAATTGGACCGTCTGCACATAAAGAAAGCTTAGGTGTTGTTTTCATGACCCTTTCATTGAATCGGGGGTGACTTTTTTGTCTTCAAGGGTAGAGAGGATGGTTAGATTTAACTCTCCATTTGACCTCCAGACTGTAGCTTTTCTCAGGAGTTCACGCCCAGATATTTTCAACCAATGTTAACCCTTACATTTCAGAATGCTAAGCTATCATGGGCTCACTGCTATTCCTGTCTAAAACTGCCAATTACGCAGTCCAAAACACAAACTTACAAGGAAACACTTTCCATCAAATGCTGTCTATTAGCATTCTTCATTAAAGTCAACTTTTTTCAATTTTAATAATGCTATTATGAACAACAATCAGCTATACCGAGGCTATTTACAATGTTTGTGAAATGTTCAAAGTCTCCTCTAATAATGCATGAGCACTTAGCCAGCTGGAGTCCTGTCGACAGCAGCAATTAATGGGAATATCACTAATAAACTGCAGATGCCCGCTCTCTGGCATGCGTGGGAGTGGACTGCTAGGACCTTCCCTGACATTCTATATGGTACTGCTGGTGCATGTTTCAAACCGACGTGCCCTGCTTGCCAATGAGTGATATCTTGAGTTTGGGAGCTTTATGTTTATTTATTGTTAGAACAAAAACAGTCTCACATATTTTGGCTACTTAAAAAGAATGACTGCTTCCACTTTATGGGTGAAGGGGGTGGTGAGAAAGTGGAGATCATAGTCTCTATCCTTGATTTCATGATTTCTGTTATCCTTTGAAGCCAAATGGCCACTTCCTGTCATTAAGGCCTAAGTTGCTGAATGAGGGTCCTGAGAGGATCCATGGGAAGCCCGGGCTGCCTGGGGTTTTCAGAGCAGATAGTCATCTTTGAATAATGAGTACCCTTGGAAACCACACCAGCCTCCTTGGGCATATATGGAAAGTGGAGGTGCCCTTCCACTGGTGAAGGTCATCCTGGGGAGCCTGTGGTGCCAACATCCTGGTGTTGCGTTAGCATAGCTGTGCCAGCTTCCCAATGCCAAAGATCCAAATGACTAAAGACTGCTGCCATCTCCACCTTATTTCCAATTTATTTGGATCAGCCAGTACAAGTCACTAAGCTATGAGAGACACCCCTGAGGTCATTATTTTATGCTCTGCTTCAGCACATTTTAAGATATGTTGTTAATCTGCATTGTAAGAAACCATGGGATAAGATTCAGGGCTCCTGGGCTCGAAGTCTAGTTCCACTTTCTGACCTGGGCAAGCCTCACTCTTCCGAGCTGGAGAACAGAAATGACCACATCGTCGGGTCAGCCTTACAGGATAGTTGTGATGGGCAACTTCAGAAATGTGTATTGCTGTACATTCAAAGTGTATGTTGAAATATCATAAGTCATTAAACAAATGTGAGGTCTTGTTTATGTTCTTTCTTCTGAAGGGGGACAGAATATACCATCTTAAAGTACACCACTTGGGCATAAGGATTATTTTGAGCCATAGGCACTTAACAAAACATCAGGGGCAAGGAGAGTGCTCAGTCCTCACTCTTCTTCTCCCTGGATGCAGGAGATAAGACTCCCACGAGGAAGGTGTCTCCCCTGTACCAGAAGGAACATGGCATTCTTATCATCCAGGATAGGGAACTAAAGTCTAGAAAATGCTGTACAAACAGACCTTGTTAAAATTATGTTTGTCTTCAACCTCTCATATATTATTTTTCCACAGTTGCCTCTCTGTCCAATCTAGTATAGAAGCATTTAGGTTCTGCCACTTCTGTGAGTCTTCATTTCCCTATGAGGTCTCCCATGCCACATAAAATGTATGTTAAATGGACCTGTATGCTTTTTTCCTGTTGATATGTCTTGTGTCAATGTAATTCTAGGCCTAGGTGAAAACTCCATGAAGGTACAGGTTAAATTTTGCCTCCCCTACACTTTCACCCCTCCTCCTCATTAAACCAGCCTACATCTTTTCTCCTAATAGAGGCATGACATCCACCCATTCTTCTCTTCTATCCTACTCCTACATAGAAACTGTTGAAGTTAAAATGGAATCAGGCATGTAGGGGTGAGACTGGCACAGCCAAGTCCCCAAAGCCCTCGTGGAGCACTGTTGACTCAGGCAGTCCACTCTTGGGACTATTGTTCTGTGATGCAGGATCAGATGCCTAATCTAACTGAAGGCATCTTTCTTCAAGAGCAGACTCATGCCAACCAAACTTTTAGGGGTTGAGGTGGACTCCGGCTTACTGCCATAAATGTCATATGTGACACAAGACATCAGTTCCAGCTGGGCTGATGTACAGGAATGGACATGACAGTCAATGGGTGGTTTGGGAGACACAGAATCTGAGCAAGATGGGGGAATTGTCAGTTCAACTATAAGTGGCCTCAGGTGAGTCCCCAAGACCCCAATGGAGATATGAGAAACCACGCCCACTCCCTAGTGGTCACAGCCAGCCTGTGATGGTCTTCTCTGGAGAGTCCCCTGAACTATAGTTCCAAGGAGAAGAGACTTCACACTGTAAAATCAAAAGGTCACCCTCTTGGCCTATTGCCTTTTCAAGGAGACAAGCTAATGGGAGAGGGGGGAGGGAAGAGGGAACCACTGCCTCTTCCAATCAAATGCCACCATGTACACTTACAGAGTTATGGTCTTGTTGCTTTATATGATGGAAGTATTGATTTACTCATTACTGCCCGGAAACCCACCTTCCTCTTTCCAGATTTATGTCATCACCCAGCTTCAATGAATGTGATACTTGGTTAAAATGAACAATAATAGAGCTGTGAGTGTTGAATGTTGCCCTTGTCTCTAAATTTCGTATTGATCTCTGAATAACTACCTTCTGAGTGGGACTTTCTTGGCATTTCTTCTATTAACAAGCCTATATTTCTTTTGAGAAGAGCTTTAGAATGATCTGTATTTGATAGTAGCCTGGGTTCAATTTTAATTAAGCGATAAGTGGTGAATATTTGTTAGTAGACTTGGGGTGAATAATTAATTAATATAAGATTGCTAAGTACTGACAATTTATATGACTTAACTAATAGATCAAATCCAATAAAGTCTTAGTAAAGTAATTCTTTCTGCCCTAATTGTTGAGAATTTAAGGTAGCTACAAAACTGTTGTTTAAAATAATAATTGTGATTTTTTTCTTTAAAAATTTATTCCTATTTTAATGGCTTATATGAAGAAGATATCCCTTCTATTTTGCTTCATTATTCCAAACAGCTATCCTATTAAAACATAAAAACTAGAGTGAGACAAATTCTGTATTTTGTTCCTTTATAGTACTTGAGTGTATTTCTTTAAAAGAGGCTAGGTTTTATTTTACTCTTCCAATGTATAAAGCTTGTATAACCTAGAAGTCCAATTATTTTTTAACAGCTTTACAGAGGTCTAATTTACATACCATAAAACTCACCCATTTTAAATGTACTATTCGATGATTTTTAGTAAATTTACAGAGTTGTGAAACCATCACCACAATCCAATTTTAAAATCACAAAAGGACCCCATTGCCCATTTGCAGTCACTCTTTATTCCCACCCCAACCCCTCTGAATGCAACCAGGAATCTATTTTCTGTCTCTATTGATTTGCCTTTTCTTGGATATTTTACATAATGGGAAACATATACTATGTGGTCTTTTGTGCCTGACTTCTTTCACGCAGCATGTTTTCAGGGTTTATCCAACTTGTAGCCTTATAAGTAATTTTTTTTTTTTTTGCTAAATAATGTTCCATTGTATGGATCTTACACATTTTGTTTATCCAATTACTAGTTGATGTATATTTGAATTGTTTCCACTTTTGGGCTATTATGAAGAAAGCTGCAATAAACATCCCCATTTAAGTCTTGGTGTGAACATATATTTCTATTCTCTTGGGTAGAATTGCTGGTTCTCATGATAAATTTATATTTAACTTTTTAAGAAACTGCCAAATTGTTTTTCCAAAGTGGCATTACAATTTACATTCCCATCCACAGGATATGAGAGGTTTAAGTTTCTCCACATCATCCCCTGCATTTGTTATTGTCTGCCTTTTTGATTGTAGTCAGTCCCGTGGGTGTGCAGTGGCATCTCATTGTGGTGTTAATGCTCATTTCCCTGATCACTGGTGATATTGGACATCTTTATATATGTTTGTTAGTCATTTTATATCTTCTTTGGTGAAATACGTATTCAGTTATATTTATATAGTATTAGATAGACGTGACATTAATAGCATCTCATATTCCAGATTTTAAAACTGCACTTGATTATACCTGAATGAACATTTACTGTGTGCAAAATGCTGGGCTATTTGTAATATTAAATGAGCATCTTTTATGTGAAATGTGTTGAACTAGTTGCTTTGTCTCATACTTAAAAAAAAAAAAATCCTTAAACTCTTGAGAAATGTCTAGAAACAACCCACATCAAAAGGTAGACAATTCATGAATGTTGAGGGCTATCAGAGATAATTTTATACTGTGTTTTGGTAGTTCAAAGGAAGAAAAATATCTCTTCCATCTTGATAGGAGAGAGGTATCAAGGAAGGATTAGAGAGGAGGCAGCATTTGGCTTCTATTTGTAGAAATGTTAGAAGTTCAGACATATGGAAAGTAAGATGGAAAGAAAGTGTATTCCAAGTTGGGCAAGTGACAACACCTAAAGCAGGGAGAAAACACTGCATATACCAAAAAAAGGATAATTCAGTTTAGCTGTACCACAGAATACACAAAGGGAAATTGTTCTAAAGTTGGATAGGATATGATCTTAAAGTACTTTAAAATTCTAAGCAAAGGAGTATATTTTAGTTTCAAGAATGGAGAGCCAATCAAAGATTTTTCAGCAATTGAGGGTCCTTCCTGAGGTCATTTTTCTGGAATAATTATTCTATAACATATATAAAAACATATATAAGCAAGGCTGGGTAAGGAAGAGAGTGAAAAAAAAGATACCACCTGAAAAGGCATGACTTATGAGAGTGTTGTTGGAAAAAATAATAGAGAGACATGGGATAGAGGTTAGAGTTATTGAGTCCACAACACTCAGCAGTTGATTTACTTATGGAGACAAGTGGTAAGAAAGCCAGAGAAGGCCCTGGGGTTTGAATGGTTGATGAGAAACTGAGTGTGGCTTTGGGTTTATAGAGGGAGACATCATTAGTAGGGGTTTCAAAAAGCAGGAAGAAAACATGATGAGTTTGATTTGGAACTCTTAGACCTAAGATGTTAGTGAATCACCATGTCTCTGTTGAGCAATGCTACAATCCTGCAACCACAGTTCAGCAGAGCCATCAGGGTGGTGACACTCTAGGGAGGAAGTCACTGAGGCCATGAGATTAAGAGAGAATGTGTAGACGTAGAGCAGACCCCCAGGCCGTTCTTCATCTGAAGTCCAAAATTCCATTTATACCAGATACTCTCAACACTTTTTGCTGGAATCCTAAATTCTAGGACATTTCTAACTTTCATGATGCATTAGGCACCATGATTATAATTTTTCTCTTTACTCTTTTCATTCTTGGAGGATTGAAGTAACACTTGAATGCTCATCCATAAGCCTTTCAACAGCCTTGTCTAGTGTTTCTTTGACCTCACCTGTTCTAACAGCTTCTATTTCCTCTCTAGTTCAGCTACCCATTGCACACAACATCTTGGAATTACTATCCTATGTATTTTATTCTGTCATCCAGGACACAATCTCCTAATATCTTCTGGATCCAAGTAATCAAACTAAAACCCTCCCTGGTCTGTCAGTGTTTGAAATATAGCCATTTGTCTTAAAATGTTTATTGTTGCTCACACGTGACATGAAGATGAGGATCTATGAATATATATACAGTATAAGGGTCCACTGTGTGCCAAGAACATGCTAGAATTTCTCATAAATGTGGCCTCCATTGCTCCTGATAGCAGTCCAATGAACATGTGACGTGATGCATTTCTCATTCATTCATTTAAAGTGTGTGTGTGTGAAACTATTGTCAGTTTTCCTGCCTGGAACTGCTTACTGAATCTGGTCCTGGACTTCAAGGTAATATAGGATCTAATATTATCCTCAGTAAAACCCTGAGGAATCAAAGGGGAAAATGGGCTCATAAAGTTACTGTGGTGTGACCCTGCAGAGCTCACCTCCACTGGTGATGCTGCTCTAAGGACATGGAGATGAGTTTCTCTCTAGCACAGGGCTTCTCAGGCTTCCACCTCTGCCAAGCAGCTCTGTCTGTAGCACCAAGTTTTCCTTAGTCATCCTAGTTATCTTCCTAATAAAGCCCAGAGAAAAACAGAACAAAGGAAAACCAAGAGAGACTTCTGAGTCTCGGTCCTACCTCCCAGAGTTGTAAAGATTACTTGTAATCTGTAAGTTGATAAAATGCTGTAACAAAATTGCCAAGTATTATTCATTGCATTTGATGGCAAAACAGTTACCCTTGGTACCAATTTCTATATCAAGGTCGTTAGTTGCAACCAATAGTAACTCTGAATCGTTTGAGAAGAAAATAAATTTTTGAAGGGCTATTTATGGTTAGGCAATGGGCCAGGGTAACAGAGGCTTAGCAGCCAGAGCTGCGGCCAAACTTGTCCCACAGATGGGTCTATGGAGGCACTTCCCACACCACCCCAACCCTTGGGTTCCAGGCTCAGGGTCCAGCACCACCAGCACTGCCCACAGGAGGCTGCTGGTGATGCTGCGGCTCCAGGACTGAGTGTTGTCACTTCTGCTTCTACTGAAATTCCTTCTCCCTTCTCCACCTTGCATCATTAGCTGTATTATTCTGCTAGGGCTGCCTTATCACAGTGCTGTAGTCTAAGTGGCTTAAACACTTTTACTGTCTACACTTGGAGGCCAGAAGTCTGAGATCAAGGTGTCAGCAGGGTTGGCTCTTTCTGAGCATTTTGAAAGAGCATCTGGTGCAAGTCTCTCCCCTTGGCTTGTAGATGGCCATCTTCTTCCTGTGTCTCTTCCCTCTGCCTTTCTGTGTCTGAATTTTCCCTTTTTACTAGGACATCAGTCATATTGGATTAAAGCACACCCTAATGACCTCTTTTAATTACATTTATAAAGACCTTATCTCCAAATAAAGTGACATTCTGAGATACTGGGCCTAAGACTTGAATGTGTGAATTTGGGGGGAGAGGGGGTACAATTCATTTGGCAATACGACTTCCAAATACAAAGTGTCAAACAAGGCTTATGTAATCCTGGTCCACTTCTCAGTTTGGGGAGGCTGGAGTTAAGAAAGAGTGGATGCAGGCTTTGGGGCTTCTTTAGTGTCCCCAACACTCACACAGGGGGAATTCCCCAGCCATGGAAGGGGTCAAGATCCTGGATGGCTAAAATTGTATGTTTGTGTGTGCTAATGGGTATAGTGTGTGCGTGTGTGTGTATAGTGAGTGTGTACATTGCCATCTAAAAGAAGAATGCTCTAACATAAAATTCCTAATGGTGGTACACTATATCCCTTTATTTCCATAACCCAGGTACCATTAAATTACCTTTCACCAATAGTTGGTAAAAATCTGTGAGATACGCAGGAGTAAGATTTATAAAGCCACTGAATAATACAGCTATTAAAATCAAGTAAAGAAATATCATCTAATAAAATGTGCTCTAGACAGCAAAAAGTGTGGGCCAACTTTATGGATGCTTCATAAATGTCATATTATTTTTTGCAACTGTACTCTAGGTAGCCTAAATTTATTGTGATCCTAATACCTTTTTCAAAAAGCATGTTTAGGCCCTTTTTATATCTTTGATATTACTGCCAATCTCAGCCTGAGCTGGTCATCTATATGAGGAATTTATCTTCCTAAAAAGCTTTCAAATTGTTAACATGATTTTTCAAAATATCGCTAGCATTATGATTCCAGTGAAAGCATTATTTTGGCAAAAAATAATGTGCTTCATCATATCTTCAGGAAGCATGTATTTTGTGCACAACTGTGGAACACTGACCTTGGGTTATAGTTATCAGAGCAGGAACTTCATGCCAAACCAACATCTTGTAACCAATGCTTTCATCAGAAGTATACCTGAGGCATGACAAAAATAAATACCAGATAACATGGTACAGAAGGTCACTCACATGTCAAGGAAATGTGAGATTGGTCCAGGAAGACTTGTAGAAATTTTGAGCTGGATTGTAATAAAACATGCCACTGATTAAATGAAAATTGAGGGCAGGGAGAATCATGGCTTGTTAAAAGAACCCCATTTTTGACCATTCTGAATCCCACCTGCCCCTGAGAATTCACCTTCTCAGGCTCTTCCTGACAAAGTTAAACAAAATCCCAGAATAGTATTTGATATTTACAGATTTCATAATCTGGTCATTGCCCAGACAAATATTGACCACCCTTGTGGGACACTGTCAACTTTGCTTCTCAAGGAGACTTTGCAAAGTCCCCATTCTTGCCCATTACCTCCCAGAAATGCCTTCCACATGGCCTCTGGGGACTGGGATGCAGGCCACCTTTTCTGGCCCCTGGAATGTGACAGGAACTGCCTGGGTGGTAGCTGATCCAATTTTGAGAAACCTAATGTGGGTCAGTAATTTGAGGCTAGTTTCAAACCTCCCAGTAAACATCATTCCTCCCAACTCCAAGAGAGAGAGATACGGTTTCAGAAAAATATGTAAACATGTTTTTCCCTAAGATTGCTGTATTTCCTGTGTCCAGCCAAGCCAGAAATACTGAAAGTGCAGCCTTTCTCTCAGTATTTTTCCACTTCTTGGCCTGGTCTCGGCCAGAACACAGCAGAACAGAAATGAGCAATAATAATAAAAACTGGGCCCCTTCCAGAAAACGTGTGAAAAGAATGCAAACTGTTCCCACTAGTTCTCTAGCAGTAATGGTTATAGTAGAACTGGTTTGTGTCATCTGAGTCAGAATAGCTGGGAAAAGTGACAGCAGAGAAAACAGACCTCTTCTTCATGCTCTTCAGATCCTTTGTAACTGGAACCATGGGCTTTGCAGGTTTCTAAGTCTTAAACCATGCATTCTGAGGGAGGTGAGGTCCAGAAAAGTGGACCCTAGATCAAAGCCAGGACAGGGAAAGAGGCCAGAGCTCCTGGCTAGGCATCCAGGCCATTCTCCACTCCTCCACTTAGCTCCTGACTCAGACCTGCAGGAGCCAAGGGTGAGGAAGAGCAGCCTGTAGCTGCCGGGGCAGCCACTGCATGTCACCCTCCTTGAAGCCCTCTCCTAAGATGTCCAGAATGGATAGGGTCTGTGCCACATACTGCGAGCAACGGAGCCTACTGGCAGAATTCCACCTGATCATTTAGAAGTTCAGAGGAGTTTTGGACCAGCAGCAAATGTTTGAGCACTTCTCTGTTTTCCTGTGATTACCAGGCCATTCAGCCATGATGGCATTACCATGAGCTTGGCATCAGGCCTCCGTTTCTTAATCTGTAAGATAGTGATGATGATGGCAGGTGAAGTGGCTCAGCACAGCGCCTGCACAAATCACCAGTAGTATTAAATCATTAGTACTAGTACTAGTACTAGTACTAGTACTAGTATTAGTATTAGTATTAGTATTAGTATTAGTATTAGTATTAGTATTAGTATTAGTATTAGTATTAGTATTAGTATTAGTATTAGACACCGTTGGTATTTTTCCATAGATAGCATTTGCACATAAACTGGGAACAATGAGTCAATGATAGAAATGCATAATTACCAAATAAGCAGGAAGAGTTCATTGTCCTGGGTTCATTGGAGATAGTAGGTAAGGAGTCAGTAAGAGGTGGTGATGACTCGTGTTGCCTTCATTCAGCTCTGGGCACTTTCTGGAGAATCTGGAATTCCCATGGCCCATGAATGAGTTCAACAGAAATCTCTTATTAAGCATTTGCTTTTGTATTTCTGGCATTTAAAAGAGAACTATCTGATTAGTGTTTCAGGATTCTTAGGATATATTCCTAGAAGTGGAATCCCTGGGTCAAAGGCAGCTCCATTTTTAATTTTTTGAGGAACCTCCATACTGTTTTCCACAGTGGCTGCCCCAGTCTGTACTCCTGCCAGCAGTGGACTAGGGTTCCCCTTTCTCCACACGCTCTCCTGCACCTGTCATTTGTTGACTTGTTGATGGCAGCCATTATGATAGGTGTGGAACGATACCTCATTGTGGTTTTAATTTGCATCTCTCTGATGATTAGCAACGTTGAGCATTTTTTCATGTCTTTTAGCCATCTGTATGTCCTCTCTGGAGCCCAGTGATCCCACTTCTAGGAATATATCCTAAGAATCCTGAAACACTAATCAGAAAGAATATATGAACCCCTACGTTCATAGCAGCAAAATTCACAATAGCTAAGATCTGGAAACAATCCAAGTGCCCATCAGTAGATGAGTGGATAAAAAAGCTGTGGGACATTTACACCATGGAGTAAATGCAGCTGTAAAGAAGAAAGATCTTGTATTCTTTGGGACAGTATGGAGGGACGTGGAGAATATTATGCTAAGTGAAATAAGCCAGGCAGAGAAAGACAAACATCACATGATCTCACATATATGTGGAATCTAAAGAACTTAATAAACTGGTGAACAGAATAGATTCAGTGACATGGAAGCATGGATCAAACTGACGAATCTCGGAGGGAAGGAGGGGAGTGTGGGGAAGAGATTAACCAAAGAATTTATATGCATATATACATAACCCAAGGACACAAACAATAGTGTGGTGAGGACTGGGGAGGGGGTGGAAGGGGTGGAAGGAGTCAATGGGGAGAAAAAGGGACATCTGCAATATTTTGAACAATAAACGGAAAAAATAAAATAAAATAAAAGAGAACTATCACGAAAAATGGGTTGTATACATGCTAATCTTTTTAACACATTTGAATGCTCAAGAAAAAAACAAACAAACAAACACCTTGCAACCTTTAGAGCTGGACATTAGATATTTTCAAATGCCAACAAAACAAAATAAGAAACTTTGAAACTTCATATTAGTGTGTTTGAGGCAATCCTATTACTGCTGAGACTTCAAAGCACTTGCTTTGAACAAAAGAAAAGCCACCTGTCAGGGAAGTTCATCTATATACACTGAGCTGAAGAAGTCATGCTCTTTCTCTCATAAAATTCTAAAACAGATGATTAATACAGCCAAGAACTGAGCTAGATTAATTAATTTGGCTAATTTGAAATAATACGGCATTTTGACAGCATAATTTAGTCTCAGCTCAGTGATGAAAAACGGAGATCTTTCCCCAAGTGTTTCGGTTCTGGAATCATTTTAATTTTATGTTCACCTAATTAGTAATTCCAATCACAGGAGGAAGGAGAAGAAAATGCATTTCCTCAGTTCATGGTCAATAATTTTGTGCCCATGTGGACATTCGTGCTCCTGAGTGCTCGCTGGGGGCTGGACTGCTTCCACCCGATAATGGGCGATAATGGATGGATGCGGCTTTCACACAGCCTGCCGTTCTCAGGGGAGATGGCAGGGCTGATGACTCCTAGAGTGGGAGAGCTTTGCCCAGCACATTGCTGTGCCTCTGGGAGCCCTTCCGCCTGAAAACAGGCAGCTACGGAGTTTATTTATGATCCAAATGAGGTGTTTCCACCATCTCCTTCCATATTGTATGAAAAACCAAGCAGAGGTCCTGTCACAATCCAGGAAGGAAGGGCACAAGACCTGGAAGCATGAAGCAGGTCACACATGGAGGGGTCCCTTGCTCCCAGGCTCACACAGTGACGCAGGAGAAAGAGACTAGTGTGAAGCTGCCACTGCCAAGGTCAGCAGGGCCTACAATGTGTCCCCCCGGCCTGCTGGGTGTGGGCCACACCCCACACTTCTCTGGGCCCCACCAGCATTTCACTACCTCCTGATGTTCTGATCCCTTTCTGTCTAAAACCAGAAAGGAAAGGAAAGAAACGTTAAGTCTCATTCGTGACTTCAGGGGTGACCTCTCATTTGAACATTCCCAAGACCAGGAAGGCTGGAGCTGTTATTATACGGATGTTTGCTTACAATGAGGGAATTGTGACTCATAGAGGTTAAGGAATTGGTACAAAGCTGCACAACTAAGTGAAAAGCTAAGCTTTGGGCTCAGAACTAGGTAACTCCCATGTCCATGCTCCTGCAGCTATGGGCCAGCTGGTTAGGACAGCCAGTGAATTCCCCGTGAAGGCATTTTCTGTTCCCACTCCAGGCCCACACCACAGGCCACAGGCACTTAAGTATCCCCAAGCTCCACTCCATCTCATCTTCATGTGATGGCTTCCGCTGGCCTTTGGGAATGTGACAGACATACTGATGAGGCTGCAGGCCTTGCTATGAACAGAGCTGAGGCGCTCTCCTAACCTGCAGCCTGGCTCTGGCTGGAGGAGGCAGATGCTCCACCCACAATTCACACCAACCATGCCAACCTACCCCACGGGCACCTCTTCCTCTCACTCCTCCAGCAGATGCATCAAGAACCAGATCCAGAAAATTTAAATTTCTTACAAGATGTGACCTAAATTAAAGAAAGGCCAGGAGTGGAGATGGTACCAGACTGGCAGCTTCCCCTGAGAGAAGACCCTTGTGAATCAGGTTGTGGCCACACACAGTGGGTCCCCACTGCAGAAAGCATCAAGTAGGGCTGTGTGAGGAGCTAAGTCCTGGTCTCTCCTGTAGATCCAGTGAGGCATTTTTCCCACAGCAGCACAGGCTGCTGGTCCACCCTGCCTTACGCTGCGTAGCCACCATTCAGGACCCAGCACTGGTCCCACAGCTGAGGGGCCCTTCATGCCATGCTCAGCCAAAAGGACTGTGTTCCGGGGAGCATCGCCCAGTCACCACTGGATATGGCGTGCAACCACTCCCCTTACCTTGGTGAGGACCATCCTCCTTTACCCAAGCTCCCCTGGGAGCTGTGGCAACTGAATGGCCCCCTGTTATCTCCTGCAGCCCAGGCGTACATCCCTCACCCCTTTCCAGGTGTCCTTCCCCAGGTGTTGCCCGTGGACCAGCAGCAGGGCACCACTTGTGAGCTTGTTAGAAATGAGGACCTCAGCCTTCACTCCAGCCCTACTGAACCACAACCTGAATTTTACCAGGCTATGACTCGGGCCAAAGCTCAGGAGTTACTTAAATACATTCTTGAAAAATGCCACAAATAGACAGAGCAAGATAAAATAATGATAGCATCAGGGTTTTGTTATGGGCATCATTTTGAAAAACAATTATCTAGTGTTTAAAAAAAAAAGTAAGGCAGACAAAGCACACTGCAAAGTTTTTCTTAATTTAGGTGAAAACCCAATTTAACTTTTTATTTATTTGCATGTCAAGCAGATCCACAATAATTTCTGCTTGGCCAGTGTGGGATTCTCACAGTAAAAAAAAATACTGCAGTAGTAAATTATTAG
The DNA here is from genome assembly GCF_054644295.1 of Miniopterus natalensis. NCBI lineage: Eukaryota > Metazoa > Chordata > Mammalia > Chiroptera > Miniopteridae > Miniopterus > Miniopterus natalensis. The sequence goes on from NC_142081.1 coordinate 132,489,291, forward strand.
CGTTTTAGCTTCTATACAGCAGGAGAGGAAAGCTTCACTATAAGAAAAGCCTGCTGCCATTGTGTCCAAGCCATCAGTCAAGTCCAGTCTCGCTGGGGTTTGAGTTCCTCATGCCACTGGAATATTCCACTGCATTATGAGCTCCTGGGAAAGGACTACCAGCTTGGTGATTGCTTAGGGCTATGAGAACAACTGAGATTCCAGAGGAGACTTCTCTGTGAGCAGTATCTCTGCCCAACTACTCAGAATCTACATAGGAGTTAGAGAATATCTGTGTGTGTAAGAAATTCACAGAGTGGGGAGATTTGAGCAATTCATTCCTGTCTCAGTTTTTATTCTTCAAAACCTATCAAAGAAAACAATAAAAACTCTCACTGTGACATTACCACTTCTGCCTTCCATCTCCAAGGGATAGACCAGTGACTTTAACTGTTTTCATCTCATGGCACACAGAAACTAATTACTAAAATTCTGTGTCATGCCAAAAACAAAAAATTATATTTTTTGCTGATATGACAAGAAAAAATAGGTGTAGTTTTTATTCACTCACACCGGATGGCTATTGTTGTGTTGGCTGTGGCCATTTTTATTTTATTTTATTTTTTTTGACAATCTAAGGAAAAAAAGATCAGTGCCCCTGACTAAATAGTCAGGTATTACATGTTTTAAAAAATTCTGTGGCACACTGGTTGAAAATTTCTGGGAACAATAGAGCAGAGTAAAAAGTTGAGCTGAAAAAGTGGAAAATGTGACCTTATAATGATAAAATTCATCCCCCATCATCCCAGTGGCTCAACCCATAAACATAGGAGTCATTCTTAGTTCCTCTTATTTTTCCCTCTCCCTCCATATCACAAGGCCTTGTTGGACCTACCTTCTCTCCAGTCCATCTCTTTCTCAGGTGCCTCACCCTCCGTCCCCGGACTGCCATGTTTAGCATACAAATATCAGGACCCTAGTTCATGCCCCTGCTTCCACTTATGTCCCTTGGAAGTTATTCTTCACACAGTTTATAAAGCTTATGAAGAAAACCCAATTAGTCACTTTTTCAAAAAGTATTAAAAAGAGACCATCAAGCCGGAAGAGACAATAAGCCTATTAAGAAATATTAAGTGTGTGACTAAGCAATTCCTTTTAGATGTGGAGAGAGATTTTCTTGAGTTGTGCATATAAGATGTGTCTGTCCCTTTGGGATTCTGCTATCATCTTACTGGGAAAATAAGATTCTAATTCAAACAAAATAGATTCTAATATAAGACAGTACAAAATAAGTGTCAAGGTTAACAGGAGATTAGAAAGACATTTCTCACCATGACTATGAGTTGTTCAGGCTGAAGTAGAGGAATCGGATACCAAAGTGATGCCCGTGTCCCCACATGGATACCTAGGGGACTGGGGCCTTACTCCTGTGTGGCTCGGAGCCTGGCCTTGGAGGCAGCCTGTGATTCTACACATTACGTTAGCCTTGCACTTTTCAGAGGTCTTAGTTAGGAACATAGTATTCTAAAATTCCTCAGAGGCCAACAGAGTCTGGTGCAGAGTCTTGTGTTGTTGCATGTCTGCGCTCCTGCAGGCAGGGGGTGGTCTCAGCTACCTTAGCATGCTGTCCCCTTTCCCACCCCTTTCTTTACCCCAACATCTGCCACACTCTCAGCAAATGCACATGGAAGGGAGAGAATGAGCCAGGAGGGGTCATGGTGGAGTGAGACACAAGCTGCAAGTTACTCTAGAGAGTCATTTCCACTTAATTTCACAGTATTCCCGGAGCAGTAAGGACTAGATATTGACTTGCTTTCCCTCTCCTTTTCCGATTCACCCCCCCCACACACACACACATTTTTATTTCTAGCTGAGAGAACATGTTCATATGCTCCAGAAGACAGTATTTTTCTCAGGAAAGAAGCACTGTCCTCCAGGCTTATGATGGTGAGAGACTGATGTTACTTCTCCCCTTTTTGTGGTCACTCAATGAACTCATAAAGTAGTTATTAAAGGTCTGATTCATGCTCTGCATTAACTGGCTAATTCAACCCCACCCAGACCAACTTAAGTGATTAAAATGGAAAGATTTAGAACACCATATCAGTACCGTTATTTGTTAGAGCCAACTCATTTTTTTGCGGGTAGGTAAGATGTTTCAGTAAAAGATTCACCTTGTAGAAGTGTGACGATACAAGTCCTCTAGGGCCCCCAGCTAGGGCATCCCTCCAACTCCCAACACCCACTGCTACTAAAGAGAACCTCCCAGAAACAGCCATGTAGGGTCCAAGCACCCAGTAAATTGGAAGATAAACTTGGTCTTCTGAAATGCATGCTTTTCCTGAATTATTCACCAGCATATAGGAAATCACCTGTAATAGCCACAGAAAGCCAGAACTGACATCAGGGGAGACAACATCCTTCCCTAGCAAAATTAGACAAAGAGTAGAAACAACCTTTGTTCCCCGCCAGGCTGATGTGCAATGCTGGGAAAGGTTTGCACAGGCTTGTCACGAATGCCCTTGGTGTTTTCCTGGAAGATGTGGCCCTGGTGGGGCCTCACCCCACCACCAAGGAGCAGGCCTCCATGAGAGGAACACAACTGTAGTTACTAGAGATGCCAATCATCCTGCCTCCGACTGATCTCTGTTACCAAAGGAAGGAGTAGATGAAGGAGGGTGAAGACCTCATTTGATGACAATGTAAAGGCAGAGTGTTCATGTTATCTTTGTCACTCTCGAAGGTTTATGATGTTCTTTTTAAAATGAAGAGCAGAAGAGAAGCTGTTATGAGCTGAATTTTGTCTTTCCAGAAATCATGTGTTGAATCCTCAATCCCCAGAACCTTGGAAAGTGACTGGATTTAAAGAGGAAATTAAGGTAAAATTAGGTCATTGGGGTGGCTGGTGTTCTTATAAGAAGAGGAGATCAGGATAAAAATATGCACAGAGGGATGACCAAGTGAGGACACATGGAGAAGATGGCCATCGACCTGAGAAGAGAGGCCTCGGGAGGAACCAACCCTGACCACACCTGATCTCCAACTTTCTGCCTCTAGGACTGTGGGAGGATAAGTGTCTGTTGTCTGAGCCCTTAGTCTGTGGTATTTGTCATGAAGCCCAAGATGCTTAGAACACCTAGGTTGGGCACAAAGACTGGATGGTCTAGAGTGGCCAGCAGGAAAAATGTCCTCAGCCTTGGTATCAGCACTGATGAAATAATGATAATTCCTACCTCATAGGGTGGCAATGGAGATAAAAATAAATGACATGATATTTGTAAAAGATTTGATTTAGTGCTCAACAAATTGGTCACATACCATAGGATCCAAAACACAAGTGACTTGGAAATTCAACCATAATCTAATGTCACAAAATGGTCTATTTAACTACAAGCATGATCAAACTCACGGTGCAGAGTCCCTACCTGCAAGCCATCAGAAATAAAAATAATATTGTTTCTAACCAAAAGTAGACATTTATCATCGTGCTTGAGTTACAGACCTGCTAGCCCCAGCCCCCTTCTTAATAATTCAGTCTGTTTTAAACAAGGGTCAAGTTTATATCCTGTGTCCATCTAGCTTAACAGCTTTTTAATCCTCATTTTAATTATGATGTGTTTCAAAAACAATTCTATCAAGAAGCAGGAGATAAAATGCATACAGATGCATGTGTACTTGGACACAATTATTCACCACATGAAACCCATCAATGCCAATCCTATTCTAGATTCTCTTTGGAAGAGTAGACACAATGGAAGTTAGCAATTGGTCATGAGTAAAATGTATGTTTCTCATGCTGTTAATTTTCTAAATCAGGAATCCACACTAGAATAAAAAGAAAACTAGCAGTGGAATGAATCAGAGCAGATTTGTGTTCAGCTCTGCCTCCATCCCTCTGGTAAGTTCTTGAAAATCAATTAGCCTTCCTGAATTTAAGTTTCTTCATCCCAAACATCCCTTTAATGCACACACAGTGTTGTTAGGATAAAATAAAGTAACATACACCAAAGCACTTTGAAGACGTAAAAACTATAGAGATATAAGGTGTTTTCAACTATATGTGTGCACTTCAGCTATAAAGTACCCAGGCAAAAGATATGTTTAATATTATAAGAAAAAAAGCAAATACCAGGCTCTAATTCCCTGGCTCTTTGTCTTTTACATACATATTATAAATGGCATGAGTTCAGCAGCTAGCTTTCCTAATGAAATATCATATCTGGCAATTACTTTAATAGCTGCCCCTCTTGATGACCGTAAACCTGCACCTTCAGAAACACCTGGTTGCTGCAGACTGATACAGGCTGTGATGAAAGGAGGGCACATCCATTTCAAAATCTCCCTCATTGAAATAACTCACAGGCTACTCAACACTGTCCTTGTGTTCTTCCTTCTTTAAGTGCTGATGAAAATGGGAGAGGGAAGTAGTGCTTATATATATCTACTTGGTGCTAGATACCACACCATTCATTTTACACAAGAGATCACACAGATCTTGTGGTAGGGAAACTGAGGTTTGGGCAGTCTCAGTCACCTCCCCAACAACCCTCATCCATATGAGTGACGGCCTAGATTCTAAGCCCCATGTGTACTCCTTCAGAGCCTGGGCTGACTCCCAAAACTAGAAATAAGTAGATACTTAATATAGGGGGTATATTTATACAGGGTCAGAGCATTTGTGAATTGCACTGAAGGTCTGTGTTCCCCCAAATTCCTATGTTGAAAACTAACCCCAATGGAATAGTGTTAGGAAGTGGGGTCTCTTGGAGGTGATGAGGTCATGAGGGTGGGGCCCCTATAATGGGATTAGTGACCTTATAAGAGACCCAGAGAATGCTTCAGCTCTCAGGAGAGGGTTGTCACCAGAACCCACCTTGTTGGCACCCTGATCCTGGACTTCCATTCTCCAGAACTGTGAGAAATAAACTTCTGCTGTTCATCATTCATCCCATCGGGGGCACTATTTTATCGCAGCCTGAATAGATTAAGATAATTTGTATTATTCGTTCAGTTTGCTCCTCAAGGTTATCTTCATTTTCCCCTAAGACTCTTAAATAGATGGTGCCAAATTTATAGTCTTAAATCTAAATCCCAAAGAGTCCTACAGCTGGACATTTTATCCATTGTCCAAACAAATAAAAATAATCCAGAAAATCCTATTTTTAAAATTCTATGAATTGTTTTTATTCTTGACTGCTTAATAAAAAAGGTGTCACAAAGATTCTTTACTGGGCTGTTGGGCCATCTTCCAGACTTTAGCTAAAGAAAAAGAGATAATTCACAATAAGTGTGAGAATTTTGAGACACAAAGTTGTGCAGTCCCCTCTTGTTGGCCTATACTCCTAAAGCCGAAAAACACTTAGGTTCTCTCCCTATTTTGGTCACTGACTAACCAAAGCCTGTGGACCTTTGGTCTGGTCGGGGGCTGCAGTAAAAACTGTTGGTCCATCTAGTCACCTGTATGGAAGAGATTGGACAAGAGTCCAGGCACACACACACACACACACTGGCCCAAATGAAGAAGCCAGCTTGGAGAGAGGGGTTTCACTCAAGACCCCCTAGTTAAGGGGTCAACTAACTCGTTGCATCAAGGAGGGTGTTCTAGTTAGGCCGATTGTCTTTTTTGGGTTCTGATCCTGTTTACTGAGGTTAAACAGGGGGCCACCCTTCTTACCAGGAAGAGAAGTCTAGTGAAAAAGTTTTCCTGGGTTAAAAGACAAGTTCTCCCTCTAACAACTGGGCTTCAGCTAACGTTATTGCCACTAGCAATTTACTGTCTTTTGAACTTAAATTAAAACTTTGATACCTATTTCTTTTTATGAAAAAGCCTCCACATAGAACATAATCACCATAATGAAGATTCATGGCTTCTCTTTGGGGATTTATGCCAACTTATTTTGTTTAATTTTCTGAGGAATGTCAGAATGCAAGGAACAGGGTAACCCCTGAAGAGAAACTACTGAAGATAATTCTTAAATAGAAGAGATGAAACAGAGTAGGAGGGTAAGCAATTATCTGCAGCAGTTAAATCTCATAGATCCCTAGATAGGAGCACAATGCTCGAGTCAGTTGAACTGGGTATCCATCAAAGAGCATTCTGCTTTTGCTTCTGTTGATGATGTCTCCTAATAAAATAATAATTTACATTTCTATTGTGCCTTTCATCCCCTAGAACTTTATAGATGCTAAATTATTTAGCTTTCTCATAATTCTGAGAGGTATGTATCTTTATACACTAACCTGAGTCATTGATAAGCTACCTGACCTCCCAAGGACATAGCTCAACACAGTCCAGGAACACCAGCTTAATCCTGCTCCATTCCTGTTGCTTCATTTGTGATGGTTAAGATCATTGGATTACTTTTCTTATCCACACAGATGGTTCTCTTTAAACTCCAGTCAGAATCACCTCATTATTATGTGACACGGGGAATTATAGCCAAGGAAATCCCTTTGGAAAATAGCATACTTTATATGAGATTTCTTTTCCCCATTTCTTTCCATTATTAGCAAAGAGATTGCTTGCCCTGCTCAGCTGCTCTGCTCCTGTGGTTGCTCTCACAAGGGTGGAGAACTGGGAGAGAGCCTGGAATCTTGTTCCAGATGGACACTCATCAGCACTCTGCACTAATCTGTCACTCTTTTTTGCATAATTTTGTTTCATTTATGAGAATAGTTCAGATTATGTACTCAAACTTTATAATCTCAATTTGGATTTCAAATTAATAATGCCAGACACAGTTTTGTATTCAACCTTCCTGCCCTAGGTTACCCCAGTTGGTCGTGAGACAGGATTTGTGAGGCAAAGAGAAGAAGAGATTAGTATATGAACGTTACAGAGGCTGAAAAAGAAGACATGCATGTAATGGGTGGACCTAAGATTACAGAACTAGGGTCTGAAGGTGAGAAACAGATTCTTATTTGCTAATATAACCTTTTCCCCAGGAGATAGTATAACATCTTTCCCAAAAATGACTTTTATTAGCTCATATTTCTGAAGAACAAATTTAGACTCTTAATGGATATGCACCAAATCCCAGTTTCTTGCAATTCTTGTTGTGAATGTGACTTTTTTGATTGGCGTTTAAGAGTAGATATTACAATATTGGGCCTACTTAGTTGTCTGAGATGTAACTGTGGACTAAAATGAACCTAAGGAATGGTTTTACCCCCCAACCTCTCTCCTTTGAGTGGCATGATCCATGTTGGCAGACCAATGGCAAGCACAAAATCTGGGGATCAATAAATCTAGTGTTCCCAGGGCACTGGACGCTGAGTCAGTATTAGCTGTTGAAGGGAATTTAGTTCTGATCAGGGTGTAATTGGGTTTTATGGGTAAGGATAATTTTACTGTTCTCTTTGAAAATCATCAAATCAAGCAAACCAAGAATAAAGAGCAGGACCAACACTCCATAGCAGCCCAGAGCTTCTGACCCTCCTGCCTTCTTTCCTCCTCCCCACCCCTCAGGAGGATAGCTGGCTCTGGAAGTGGAACAGAGTTTTGGGTGGCACAAAGCTCTGAGTGCTGGGAAATTACTTTGTTTGGAACATAGAGTTGTTCATGGTCATAGGGCTTCACTCGCCAGACAAAAATGTTTTGGAGACGATGCAATGAGATGTATTTGAATAAACTTCACAGGGACTTGAACTTTAAGTGATAAGAAGAAATTTCTTTTCAAAGGTGAGCTCTGCCTCCTCTGAGCACAACTTCAGGGCTCTTCCACATTTACTGTCTGCCTGAGCGGTGCTCTCTACCCAGCAGAACTGCACTTGGGGAAGTGACACCTCCTGAAATATAATCGTGCACAAAGGGTGCTGCTGGGTAGAGTCTGGGCATCCTGACCTCCTCAACTCCATCATTATCAGAGAACTCTATGTAAAACTTTTTCTCTACCATTCTCAGACATTTTCCTTGCTGCGGCATGTCTGAGTCCACTTTCTAAGATCTTGATGGTAGTTACTTTAAACACAAGTACATGCTGTCCTTGTGTGGCTGGATTTAGTGTTAGATTTTTATCAGGCACCTCTGCCCATCTCAGATCAACACAGCTTCACAGATCGGTATTCTAGCCTCTAGGAAGGGATTGCCCAAAACAGCATCTCTCATGTTTATTCCTCTTTCTGAATATTGCCTTTTAAAACCTTTTACCCTCTTTTTTTAAAAATCAAAACTCTCTTCAAAAGAGGGATACAGTTGAATTAGGATGTGAGAGTTTTAGTATCAGCATGGATGTCAGTCTTTCTATGGTGTCAGGAATAGAATTGAGGGGAGTGGAGCAGTTTGGGTTATTTTTGCACAAAAATCAGTCCCAGGAGCTCACATTGAGAGAAGCATTATTTAGCCCACTGGTCCTCAACCCCAAACACACACACACACACACACACACACACACACACACACACACACTACTTTAAGGCCTATGACCATAGTCTCTGTGGTCCCTCCACATTAGAAGCCAGGTGACAGCACCAGCAGCCAGCAGCCAGGACTCTGGGCTTCCCACTGGCCCTTTTCACCACCACACAGTATTTGATGTGGTGACAGAGTAGCTCCACTGAAGATATTGCACAGATGAATTATTAATTTCCCAGGCTGCTGTGTAGCAGGCAAAGGTTATCACCAGTCAGTGATTCTCAAATTATAAAAATGTCGTTTTGTCATCCCCAACCCAGACCAGAAACTCTGGGAGTGGGGCCTGCAATTGGTGTTTTAAAGAGGTCTCCAGGCAACTCTGATGCATGTGAAGTTTGAGAATAAAAGGATTAAAATTAAATTAAACCAAAAACATCTGAATAACTAGCAGGCACAGATAGAAAGGTTATCTAAATTTAAGCAGATACTCCCCAAAATACAGTTGCCATTCACCACCTTCAAGGGGCTCTCTTGTCTGGAAGAAAGCTAACTTAGCAGCTGAAAGTGAGAATTCAGCTGCCTATCAGCTTCAAGAAGCCCATACTTCCCATGAAGCCACAAACCTCTCCTCATTTAAGTTGGTGTATTAACCTTTATCTCATTACTGAGTGTTCACAAGTATACACATGCACATGGAAATCAACCTTGTATTTCTCCTCTTAATCTCTCTGTTGTCAGTTTATTTGCAAGGCCCCATCACTGAACCTAAATGGTAGAGGAAGTTTACCTATTGATAAAACCCAATAGTCTAAGACTCCATTTGTTCATATGAAATATGTTCACTCCCAATGCCCATTTTTTAAGTCAACTGATGAAAACTCTAGTGAAAGGTGGCATAAGGACCCATATTTCTGGGACGAGACAGCACTGCACTGGAAACCTCATCTGGAGGGTTTCATCTCATCCTCACAATGACCTTGAAAGGTAGAAATTGCTCACACTATTTTATTAACAGGGGAAGAGATTGGCAGAAAACAGAGCCAAGGAGTTTGGGTAACTTGTAGTTCCCTCTGCACTACTCTACAATCATATAAGAAAATTGTTAAGGACTTAAATAAACCATTTAGGCAAATCAGACTATTTGTTTCCATCTATCTCTAATGTTACTTTAGGTTAGGTAACTGATATAGATTGAATATGTCTCCTCCAATCATATGTTGAAATCTAACCATCTATGTGATGGTGTCAGGATGTGGGGCTTTGGGAGGTGAAGAGGTCATGAGTGTGGAGCCTTCATGATGGAATTAGTGTCCTAATAAAAGAGACCTCAGGGTGTTCCTTATCCCCAACCTCCATCTGAGGTCACAGTGAGAAAACAGTCTATGAACCAGGAAGTAGGTCCTCACCAGACACCAAATCTGCTGATGCCTTCATTCTGGACTTTCCAGCCCTCAGAACTGTTAAAAATAAATGTCTGTTTTTCATAAGCCACCCAGTCAGTGGTATTGTTTCCAAATTAAGAAGCCTTAATGGCTTCAGTGTCACTTAGGTCTTCTCTCCTCTGAACTGGGACCAAATTAACAGCAGCAGGAGCAATCATGGGTAATGGGGATGAGAGTCAGTAATTCTAAATGGAATAGTTATTTGAACACTTCCTCCAGAAGGAAGCAATGCTTTAGTTTATTGATGGAGCAACGCTGCATTGACACAGAGCCAGCGGTGAGTGGCAGAGGCCGGGAATCCACCTGGAGGCTCCAAACCTGCCTTGTAATTGGGAATGTTGCCTCTCACCACCTGGCTCAGCCATATGGGTTGAAATGTGCCATGCATAATTGCCTTTGCCCACATTCCCCCCACAAGGTGCTGTAACACAGCCTGGTGCTGAGCCCAAGCAGGCAGGCTTCCCTCAGGGATCAGAGGGATGGTTTCTGTTTCTCATGTCTTTTCTGTCCGCAGGGAGCAGGGAAAAATAGCTCAACAGATGTCAGAAGGCCAAGACCTGAGAGGGCATTGCTGGATACAATCCCATTCATCCCTCCTGGCACAGGGACTCACCCCTGATGGGAGAGTCAGGCACCCTCCAAGTGGGGTCATCTGAGGAGAAGCTGTACCCTCACCTGCCTCAGTGCCTTGACAATTCCCCCGTGCACAGACTTCCTCTGAGTGGAGGTGCACTTCTGACGTAGGTTATCTCCCTGAAGTCCAGGTGGAAGTTAATGTAAGACTCCCTTAATCTAGTGGTGGTCAGACGTTTATGTCCAATAAAAAAAGATGTCATTAGGATTCAGGCTCCTTCTATGCTTAGCACATATTTTCAGTCTTAGAGGGTCTTATGGTCCCAAGACAGCAGCCAGAGTACCAACAGTTACAGTGGCCTTCCAGGCAAAAGCAAAATGGAAAACCCAAGAACACAAGGGTGAATGACAATCCCCTTTAAAATTATTGTCCCAGAAGCCCTATGCAGTGCTTTCTGTTAACATTTCTTTGGCTAGGAAAAAAGAAGACAGCTCCAAAGGAATGGGTCATGGGAGGACACAGCTAAATCCCCACTTCTGGGCATGTGACGGCCACATGGTGGTTTCTTCCGGACAGTTTGCTCATAGAGAATCTACCTGAGCCATATTCTCCCTATTTTGTACAAATATTAAGCTATATTTAAAATTTCAGACCAAGGCCTAGGTTACTCACGTTTACTTCCCATACAGGAGTTAAAGCTAGATTTGTTTATACCTGGGTGGTGGGTAGGGCAGGGATCTTATACCTGAAGCATGGAGTGCCCAACGGGGATAGGTTTTAGCCTTTATTACAAAATGAAAATATATCAGAAAGGTTGGGGTAAGGCAAGTAGCCAAGCCCATCCAACAGAGCCTGCTCATTTTTCCCCAAGTGTTTTCAGAGATCCTGCGGTTTATGTAGGCTCTCACACCAATGGCAACACTTCCCCAAAAAACTTTTATCTCTTTATCCCAGAAGATGGTAAAAATGTTCTACAGCTTCCATTAGACAGAGAAAACCTTAACATTGTAACCTTTTGAATAAGGAAAGGAAGATAACCTACCCCTTCTTAGCTTAGCCAGACTCTTTAATCTGCAATCAAAGCCTCTTCAAAGTTCTGCATTTCAAGATCCCAGTGCTTTGTTGAATTCAGTCTGATGGTGCCACTGCAGCAGAGTTTGATCAGAGAAGCAGGTCCACTAAATATGCACGTATATACTCGAAGGAGTTGAGCTTAGGCCATTGTGCAGGCTGATTAAATAATCATGGTGAGGCTGCTATATCTGCATCTGTGAAATGCCTAGGGTAAGGAGTTGGGAAGGGGAGCTAAACATAAAAGAAAGGAAGCAAAGACCAGCTGGGACCTCCAAGACTAAGTTGGAGCCTCTGAGGACAGATTGGGTTCTGCCTTGGTCTTCACTGCCTCCAACCTTCTGAAGATGTGGGTGTCCTTGCAGAAGAAGTGGGTATCCTTTAACATGGAGATAAATGCACACCTGGCCTAGAGCAGAAAAGCTGATGCAGAACTTTCCATGGAGGCTGGCAGAACTGTGGGTCCACCTGCCACCCCTTCTCACCATTTGGGCCAACAGCTGAGGAGCAATGTCAAAGAGCTGCACCAGCACTTCATGCCCTGCCCTGATCTGTGCACAGAGAGAACATGCTGCTGCTTCAATGCCCATTTTTCAATCTTACTTTGAATTGGGTTCTTGCCCAGTTGACCCAACCTGGCCAGTCTTGTGAGACCCTGAGCTAGCCAGCCACAGAGGAATCCCTGAACCACAGAAACTGTGAAATAATAAGTGTGCATGGTTTCAACCTACCAAGTTTGGGGGCAATTTGTTACACAGCAGGAGCTCACTAATACACCAGCCTTTAAACACATCACATTGGTACTTTTATTCCCATACTATTTCCTTCACCAAAATTGCCATCAGCCTTGTTCAGTGTCCAATTCTACTTATTCTCCAGTCCCAAGACTGTGTCTATGGTCTCCGTGAGCCCCTCTGATTATTTCAGCCCATGATGATTTTTTCTTCCACAAAACACAGAATTTGTTTTCTTAGCCAGGCCAGAATCACCTTGAATGCTCACTCCTGGCCTTGGGTGGCACAGGCCAAAACAGAGTACAAGCTGGAATCAATACCAGACAAGTGGATTGTCAACACAAGTAGGATTCACATTTCTTTAGGAGCAAAACTGGAGAAGATTTGAGGTTGGAAATTGAGTCAACATTAGTTGACCAAGTAGGAGAAGCCTGAGCCTGGGAATAAGGAGAGAAGCATGAGCAACAACTCCTGGAAATCAACTCCGAGGAGCTGATAAAGTGGGAGCAACCCTAACTGAGGGGGTAAGCTGTGGGAGTAAGGGTTGCTTTGGTAAGGTTTTTGCTGAAGGACCTTCTTCACCTCTTCTGAGAGTACACCTCTATTGATCTCAAATCAATGCTCTGGGTCAGTCATGGTCCACATTGTGATTCTGTGTGTGTGTGTGTGTGTGTGTGTTTCTTTTAAGTTAGTGGTGGCTCCTCCAGGAAATGGTAAGCTGGCAGAAGGCAATGCTTTACACCTTCACACAGCAAACATTCATTGAGTCATTACATGAAAACACAATTCTTGTTCATCCATTTTCTTGAAAACAACAAGAATCTTTGTGTCCACTGTGAACCATTCATTCACAAAACCAGGCCAATTCCTAAAGATAATAGAGCCAAATTTAATGGGCTACCTTTTTAAAAATCATTTTATTTCAGTGACTATTTAGGCTTAGTTTATATTCCATTTAATGGGAAAACAACAAACTCAAGTAACAATATAAAGGTATTATAACTTCTAATAAAAAAAGATGTTTTCATTTGGTTAATATTAAAAGCAGATTTAGATGAACCATGCAAATTCATACTTCATAACAAATACATATGTATATGTACATTAATTTCCCATTCACAATTACATGAATGAGGTACTTTAGAATGAGGTACTTTTAAAATGATGTACTTTATTACCTGACGTAAGGCACAATTCTATTTACAGTAAGGTTCAGGAACAGCAGGCTTAGTGAAGTTACATATACAAAGGGCTTTAACTCAATTAATTGAGTCTAACAGACTTCAGTTCTATAAAAACAAATATTTGGGATTGTGCTTGTTGTTGCTGTGTTTTTCATGTCCAGCACCTGGTCTGACTAAAGTTGTCACTGTTTTGGCATCGGTTATCGCCAAACTGGGAAATGTTTATTCCAGCTGTCAGCCAGTACAGGCTCATGGTTCATCACATCCCCAATAGAACTGAGATCCAGATGTCTTAGAGGAAAGCTTACCATGCTACTGGCTGCATCCACATGAGAAGAGAAATAGCCAGTTAGTAACAGAGTCATTTTGTCAATGTTCACAATCAATCTGGAACATTTATTAACACCAAAGTACTTGGGAAATTCAATTATCTAATTTTGTGACCAATACAACTCTGACTACTTTTAATGCCTCCTCTACTATGTTGATTCTCCCACCAATTAATTAATTTAGCCAGAAATCTTAGGGAGAAACTGAACTGAATGGTTTCCTGTGTTTCACATAATGAAAAATAAGAAATAATGAAAATGATCCAGCACAGAAACAATAAAACACACAAACAGAACGCATTTTTCTCATACATCCAAAGCTAAGCCGAGTGTTTGGAGAAGTCTGGGGGTCTCAGGCTTGAATTTTCTGAAAGTTTCTCCACTATTATCATTTTCACTTGCAGCCTCCATGCAGCCTACAGCTCAAAAGATCTTTTAAATGTAGTTTAAACTTTGTGACTGTACATTCTTATTATAAATGCTTTTAGTTGAAACTATTTATCACAATAATACACTCCCCCCCCCCCCCCGTAGTGAAGACTTTTACAAGGCAATTATGTGGTGAGTAAATGATGTGATGTTCCCTTTATCTGCCTTAAATTGGGCCTTCTTCTCTTTTAATCACCTGCCTGTTGTTCCTACATTATTGAGCAGAATGAATGAGACCCCAGAACAACCTTGCTCAATCATTGTTGTTAAGTATGTATCCCATTATATCTCTAGATTAATGAGCAAAATTTAGTGTTTACCATCTCCCACTTTATAAACATCAGTTTCCATTGTTGTTGTATACAGAGTGGAAGAATTATTGAGCCCAGTCTCCCTTTGAATGCTTTAAAGATTGCTTTGCGGAATATTCCTCTGGTGACAAACTGGAGAGAACCAGGAGATGCTCTCGGCTCCCTGAGGATGACCCAGTATGGAGCCAGGAGTGGCTCAACTTTGATTTTCTTTTTTTTCCTCCCTCCTTACATTCCTCTTCCTTCCCTACTTCCCCAATTCCCTCCTCCTTTCCTTCTTTCCTTCTCTCCTTTCTCCAACATTTATGGAGCACAGTTACCACAAAGTAGATACTATTTTTAATCCCATTTTTGTTGGTTTTTTAAATATACTTTTTTTAAATCTTTTTATTGAATTTATTCGGGTGACATTGGTTCACAAAACCATACAGATTTCAGGTGTACAATTCAATAAAACATCATCTGCACACTGCATCATGTGCCCATCGCCCAAGTGAAGTCTCTTTCCACCCCCATTTGCCCATCTCCACCTACCTCCCACCCTCCCTCCCCTCTGGCCATCACCACACTGTTGTCTGTGTCTGTGTGTTGTGCATATATGTTTTTTGGTTAATGCCTTCACCTTCTTTTATCAAGTCCCCCATCTTCCCATCCCTTTGCCAGCTGTGAGTCTGTTCCACGTATCCATGCCTCTGTTTCTATTATTTTCATCAGTTTATTTTGTTCATTAAATCCTACATATAAGTGAGATCATATTATTGAGATATAATTGACATATAACATTATACCAGTTTCAGGTGTATCACATAATGATTTAATATTTGAATATATTACAAAATGATTACCACAATAAGTCTAATTAACATCCATCACCACACATAGTTACAGGGGGTTTTTTTCTTACGATGAGAGCTTTTAAGATCTATCATCTTAGCCACTCAAAAAGGCAATACTGTATTATTAACTATAGTTGCCATGCCATACATTATATCCCTATTATTTATTTTCTAACTGGAAGGTCCTCATTTTTAAAATGAAGAAAATGCAGTTGTAAGAAGGTAGATAACTTATCTGTTGTTATGATACATCTAACAGGTGAAGAAGCCTGAATTTTAACCCAGAACTATCTGACCCTGTAGTACCTATGTTACCCATCCCTTTATGGCTTTCAGAAACCTCTTAGGATGCCAATCTGGCATCATTTAAGCCAGGGAAGGTGAGCAAAGCCTCCTTGGAGACTGGGCAGCACCAGCTAAGGGGCTCTCCTCACACAGCCCCATTCTCACCCCGAACACCTTTGACTGCTCTCTCCATCCACAGGTGCCATCCTCTCACCTATACAAGGACCAGTAGGCTTCCACATTTACAACTGCCTCCAGGGATGGAAGGGAAGGTTGATTCCAAAGCTCATTTCAGGCTGCTGTGCAAATAAGAGTGGAGCAGACACCACTGTTCACTTTTTCTTCCTGTTTCTTGAGGATTCTGCCATCCTCAGTCCCCAGCTCTGCTCTCCCTCTTCTAAAATGCAGAGCTCAGCCTATCTGCCCTCTAGGAAAGAAAAACCTTTCACTTTTGTTGTTAGAAGGTTTCTGATGATTTAAGCCTTGGTTTTTATGAGCCATTGAAGCTGAGTTGTTCAGATTAGAAAGGAAGGGAATGGAGTATTTCTTGAGTGCAGGTAGAAGAGCGAGTAGGGTCTGGACCAGGAGAGGCAGGCTGAGCAGTGAGAGAATGGCCAGGGGAAGTTTTACAGGGCCTGGCGTGGTGTTGAGGGAGACTTCCATGGGGGCAGAGGCCACCGCCTAGGAAATACTAAGGATGTGCACAGACAAAAGGACAAACGTAGGATCTTTGCTCAAATACCCAGCAACTTCCAGAATCCCAGACTCACATGACCTAGCCCATCACCACTTACCTTGCAAATGAACACTCCCATCTCTGGAAGGGCTCCGTGTCTGCTGGAGGTCATCATGGGTTGTCCACTAGGGTGGCCCTTGGCTGAGCCATAAGTTACACAAAGTCTCATATAACCCTCTATGTAGCTGCCCCTCACTCTACAGTGCCCCAGAACACCCAAAGCAGGATGCCAGGGCACCTGAAATGTGGGCATGGTGGTATTCCTGAAGCCAGCAAGCATGAGACCTCAGTGCTAGGCCACTGGGAAGTTAGAGCCCCCAGAGCAGCAGTGTTTGTGAATTACTAGAGTGGGAACAGAATCATGTCCAGCCTGCCTTCAGCTGTGTTGCCCAGGTGTTTTCTCATGTGCCACAAGGTTAAGTGAAGCAGTGCCAGGTTTCATGACACAAAAGTGTGGGTTTCTCAGTCAGCCTATAAAAGCTGTCCCTCCAAACCTTTCTTGTGGACCAACACTCCAGAAGGCAGAAGGCCTGTCTCTACAAGCAATGTTGTTCACTAGGTCAGCTATGTGTGTGCATGTGTGCACATACCTCTGTGTGTATGTGTGTGTATGTGTGTGTGTGTGTGTGTGTGTGTGATGATTGGGGGGTACTTTTTGAAAACTTCTCAGGTGATTTGCAGTCCCCGCTCTCCTTGGGAACCTATGCTTTGTGACAAACTTCAGTATAAGGAGCTCGGGTCAGAGATATCCAGATAAGGTCAGTTTAGCTCATTAAACTGCTATCTTGTGTCAACTAAATGCCAAATACTGTGCTAAGTATCACAGACATATGCAGAGAAACACTGACACCCACCATCAATTTCAAATGGGAGGACCCTTCTTTATCTCCAAATATACACTTCATATAAATGCAGCCTAATTTCTCCTATCCGAATGTTAATTGGCACAAAGAGGTCCCATTGAATACGGTGTTAACCATGCCTGCCCCTCGTGCCCCACTCACCCTAGACTCTGTTTGCACACAAAGGTTTCCAATTGAGGGTTGGAGGACAGTGTGCAGGGGGCCAGCCCAGCTCTACAACTTTTGTTGTTAATTGTTTAAAGTGAATGTTTGTGAATTACTACTATTGTCAACATTTGTATAAAAGCTTTATCTCCTGCTTCAACTATTCTTTCGTGCATTCACTTAATAAATTCTGAGCATTAGTCTGAGGTGCTGAGGGAAGTTCGAAGATGTTAGGAAATGTGACAACAGGTCTAGCCATTGTCCTAGAAGAGCAGGATTTGAGCCCCTGTCCACCTGACACTAATACTGTGCCCTTAGTCCCCAGGCCACTAGAGCAAGGACTCTCCCACATCTCAGTCAAATCAGTGTAACCACAATTATCAGACAGACGTCATTTGATTTACTTGCCATTTTAAAGACCACCTTATTATAGAACACTTTAAACATACATATATTAGGAAAAATAATATAGTAAATTTCCATGCTCTCATAACCTGTCTATGACAGTTTTCAATGTTTTCCTTTCCAGTTTCATCAGTCCCTACCACTTTTTAACTAAAAAACTTCAAAGCCAATCTTAACACATCACTTTATCCATAAATGTTTTATTATGTACCAAAAATCATTTTTTATACTTAACCACATTCCATTATCACTCCCAATAAAACTGGCCATAATTCTGTAATAATATCTAGTGCCAGTCTGTGTTTAATTTTCACTAATTGCCTCAAAATAAATGTCTTTTTACCATTGGTTTGTTTATATCAAGATCCAAAAAAGGACCATGGGTTGCATTTGCTTGGTAGGTTTGTAACAGTACCCATTCCTCACTTCACCTTTTATTCACAGCATTTATTTGCTGGGTCACTGAAGAAACTTGCTCATTTGTACCATAAAATTTCCCACAGTCTGAGTTTGGCTGATAGTATCCCTATGGCTCTATAACCAACTGGGTCCAAGTGTAGGTCTAATACCTGATCACAGATAGGTTTCTCCATGGTAAGAACTCTAAGGCATTTCTACCTATAAATATTACATGTGACGTATTTGATTTACATTTTAGCAGAGGGTGTGCTGTGATTATCTTATGAAGATAATCTGTTTTTTACTGTACATGGGCACTAGATAAACATCATCCTTCCTCAGTTTAAACCTTAAAAATATGTAAATAAAATCAAAGTGTCTTTATTTCAAATTCCAGCTTCCACTTTAGGGCTGGAAGGTGAGATAGGTAATAGGGCTGCTGAGTGATGTGGAGTCTCCCTAGAATCAGCTGTGCATCCTCTTTTTCTTACATGGCCTTTTCCCTTGGAGATCTATTCTACCTCACCTCTATACAGCACATGCTTATTTTCAGAACTGAATTCCCTCCAAATCATGTCCACTTTCTAACCACCTTCCTGACTCCTCCACTGAAACTTAAAGTGACTACAATCAAACTCAAGACTGATCTCCAGGAACCAAGTTTCACCCTAAAATTCCCTCTGGTAATCAGAGTCACCTTCTTCTAAAGGCCGAAAACCTTCAAATAATGTTTCCTTACCACACCAGTTGCTCACCATTGCTCAACGAGCCCTTCCTTTGTGCACTGGAAATACGTGCACCAGGAACAAAGCAAACACAGACATTGACAGGGATGTGGCCTGCCATGCTGTGTGCACGCGTTAGAGAAGACCCCGACTCTGAGAGCCCCTGGAGATGGGGAAGAGCCCAAAGGTCCCAGGCTGCTCATCGCCAAGCCTGTCGGAGCCCAAGCATCCAGATGAAGGCCACCTTTTAAAATAGTCAGTTGCCCACTTATTTCAAGAGACTTAGCTCTGAATGGCTTCTAACTATTTGCAAAAACTAAACTCATTTTCCAAGACGAAGACTTTCTATTATTGAGATGGTTCAGAAGAATGTACTCAGAGTCCTAAAAGTAACTTCAAAAAATAGTTCCAAAATATTCAGACTAATTATTTGGAGTAACTTGTCCCAATAGGACAATTGTAAATAGCATATATTCTTCCTTAGCATTTTGTGATTCAAGATACAGCCTCACTATTATGCATATGTTCCAAATTATGATATTACACCTTTGAATGGTTTGATCTCAACTATAATTTTTAAGTGTACCTTTGAATATATTTTGGTAATTCCATAAGCTTGTATAACCATCACCACAGTCAAGACAGAACAGTTCCATCACCCAAAAGTTTTTGGTTTCCCTTTACAGTGGATTCCCTCCCCCAACCCTACCCCAGACCAACACTGAGCTTCCTTCTGTCATTCTAGCTTTGCTCTTTATAGAATTTTCTATTAGTGAAATAATACGATATATAGTTTTTGTGTTTGACTTTTTTTAAATCCTCACCTAAGGATATGTTTATTGATTTTTGAGAGAGAGAGAGAGAGAGAGAGAGAGAAACATTGATCAGTTGCCTTCGGTAAGAGCCCTGACCAGGAATTGAACCCACAACCTAGGCATGTGCCCTGACTGGGAATCAAACCAGGAAACTTTTTGGTGTATGGGATGATGCTCTAACCAACTGAGCCAGGGCTGTGTTTGACTTTTTAACTTTGTAAAATGCTTTTGGCATCCATCAATGTTGGGGTGGTATCATTATTTTACTCCTTTCTAGTAGTATTTTATTATAAGGATGGATATTGCAATGTGTTTATTCATTCACCAGCCGTGTGTGGAACAGTATGTAAAGGGTGTGTGCCTGCGAACTGCTGTTCAAAGCACCTGCACCATTTTATATTCCATCAGAAATATACTAGAGCTTTAATTTTTCCATACTCTTCAACTTTATTCATGCACACTTGACTTAATAATACCTAAATTTAATTAGTTTGCTACATTTCTCAAAAGTAATTCAAGAATCAAAATAGGTTGCCTTAAATAGATAACCCATTGCTTTCTTACATGCTGTGGTTGGGTCATAGTTTTCTTTCACCTTGCTTTCAGAACCCTCATAATCAGAATTTGCTATTCTTATAAGAGTCAAATTATGTTTCAATTCTAGTCACATGTTTGCCACTTTCTTTGATCTTTTTTTCCCCCTCTCTTTCATTTTTTTCCTGGAATCAAATTCTTTCCCCTTTGATAATTCTTTCATCAATAGTCTGACAGTGGTAGAGCCCCTTCCTTCCTTCCTTCCTTCCTTCCTTCCTTCCTTCCTTCCTTCCTTCCTTCCTTCCTTCCTTCCTTCCTTCCTTCCTTCCTTCCTTCCTCCTGCCTGCTTGCCTTGCTTTCTTTTTTTTTCCTTTTTTGGTCTAAAAATATATTTATTATATGCTCATTCATAAATGATAGTATAGGGAAGCACAGAAATTTGAGATCTTAGCTATTTTAAAATTCAGATTGTCTCCAGAACCCTTTGAAAACAAAAGAACTCAGTCTATCACCCAGGTGGCTTCCCATTGGTAAGACATCCCTCACGGTCCTCCTCACTTGTGGCTTTCTTGTTTCTGCTGGTCTTTTCCATCAATTAACTACTTGAACTACATGATTAACAAAGCTGCTCTCAAGTTTCCTCACCCCAGTGACTTGTTGACCTGGGGCCACTTCTCTACAGAAACTCCTTTGTAGTGGTGGCATCTCCATTCAGGTCCCACTGGTGGATGAATCAGATCTTCCCACAGTGTAGCCCCAAACCTTGAAAGTCAGCTAACCGAGAACCCGTCCTGAATCTCTGGGAGAATTTGCAACCTTGAATCTGTTTTTCTGACCTAACCTGAGTTTCACAGCAGAAGTGATTCTTCATGAGGGGATGACCAGTGACGCTTCTGGGTTTTTAAGGACTTTCCTAGAAAGATTCTGCATTGCATATGGTATTTGTCTCCCAGGAGAACTTGAGGTCTTTCCCCAGGAGAGTTACAGAGTTATCAAGCTTACCAACAAGACTGCATAACTTTTAAAAAGAAAGATGCATTTACCATAATCTTTTCTAAGCTTAAAATTGGCACCCTAGTTAGTGCTTTATTTAAACAAGGATATCAAGGTTCTGAGGATGAGAAGTTGGAAAATGGCAATGCCTAGAATATGCTCTAAAAACACGTTCTCATAGAAAATGATGATTCTGTTTGGCACCCACAACCATAACCCAATCTGTTAGGCAAATATAATTTAACGGTTTGACTTTTTTTTCTTTTCCTAAGAAAATTCAAACTGAAAAAGAACTATTTTAGAGCATAGAGATTAAATCTGAAAAGCAGAGCCTCCCACCCAAAAACCTATGCTTACTTAAATCTTAATAATTATAACAAATTGTTGACAGTCCTATTTCTTCACTCTGGACCTCAAATTCCTTTTCTAAAATTAGTTTGGTCACATTTATCTCTTTTCTCCTGAAATGTTTCTATTTGTACAAAAGCAAGTACACTATGTGGTCAGTTGGAAAATGTAATAGAAGACTTAGGCTTCTGCTTTGCTAGAAACTTGGGTTTGATGTCATAGGGAAGATCCCACTCAGGAGAGAATAAGAGAAGCATGCAGAGGGCTGCCTCAAGTTTTCACAGAGGGACGTGAAGATATGCTACCTGAAGTCATGCCCAAACATGCCCTGCCCTTCTCCTTCCTTTGGCCACACTAGAACTGTTACCTGGAAGCCAATACGTGCCTGCCTCATTGCTCCTTTCCCACAGGCAACTTCTGGGGACAAGCTGGTCTGGACTTTCTGTCCTTTGTATTTGCTCCCCCAGAACTCTGCCCAGGGTAAGTGCCAGCATGGCCATTGCCTGGAGCATCAGACCAGTCCTCGCAATCTTTCCTTTTGCTGGACAATCCCTCCAGTTTCTATAGGGTCATTCTCATTTAGCTTCTGCTGGGTAATGAATGGACCACTCCCAGTGTTGTCCCTAAAGCATACCACCCACCGGGGGAGGTCTTCTCACTCCTAGAAAGTGAACAAGGAAAGGATGTCTTCTCTTCCAGTCTCTGGAAGTTGTGGTGTGAGAACGTGATGCTTGAAGCTGCTACAGACATGGCATAAGGATGTCCTGGGGCCTAAAAAGGAGAACCCACAATAGAAGTCAGCATGGTGGAGCAGAAAGGTGGAGGGTGCTGACAGCTTTGGTGCTGTCATGGTGCTGTGGGTCAGCCACCCTTGCGGTTGGCTCTCTGGCTCATCTTTCTTGAGGCAGTGCATTTGTTCCCTGTACTATCTGAACTGGTTCTAGTTTAGTTGGTGTGCTATTACCTAGAGAGCCTACAGCTTTTGGAGTCACTCAGCATGGCAGGGTCTTCTTCTGAGAGCAGACATCAGGACTACCAGGATGGAACATCCTGCCTAGAGGTGCCTGCTACCCCTTTCACTCTGCTGGGAGAAGACAGGGGATCACAGGCCAGCATCTAGTAAGACCTCCTTCCGCTTTGTTTGTAAGGCAGAGATCTAAGTTGATAGGTGATCTATTTAAGGAGGTGATCATCTTAATTTTTTTTTTTTGAAGCCTAAATCAAAGGCCTTGAGGGAATTTGTGCCTGGTTTTCACTTTCCATCCTCTGCAGCACACATGGTGCCTAACTTAGTGGCACGGGAACCTCCTTTCTTGGGAACAGTGGCTGATCATTCACCCATCCCCACCCTAGGACAATCTTCATGTAGGGGCTCAAGGAGTGCAGGTCCCATCCAGACCATGTTGGGCCTTGAGTGGAAGCCACAGCTTCTAGCAATGGGACTGGTGTAAAGAGGTCAGGCCTGGGGCCAATAGGGTCTGTCAGAGTCAGAGAGGGAGTGGAGAGACTGGAATATGTGTCTGCATCATTGGGTCTCCACAGGATTGTCCAGTTATTTTTTTAAATTTCTCAATAAAATACACTTTGAAGGTACAAAATTGTTTTATTTTTTATGGCCAATGAATTTAATGTCCAGCTCCCCTTTCCCAGGAAGATTAACCCCTGAAATTACTGCAGGAACACAGGTATTCTCTCATCACCTCTTTCTATTCTCTGTTCCCCCAAACACAATAATTATTTACCAAAATATGGGTGTCACAGCAGGCTCCATTGACTAAAGAGTTGAAGCCAAAGTCTTTGCAGCAGAGCTGGGCCCTGGGCCAGTGATCTGTCTCAGGGATAAAGAAATGTCACCCTCCATGCACTAAGACCCAGGGGCCCAGCTCTGCAGCAGACCCAGGTTGTCTCCTGCAGGCTGTAGGATCCAAGGTGTGGTGTGCATGCTTCCTTTGCCTCCATCCATTGCTGTGGTTTCATAGTACAAGAGAGTAAGGAGGCCCTGGCTGGCTCAGTAGATACAGCATCAATCAGTGAACTGAAGGGTTGGATATTTGATCCCCAGCCCAGATCAGGGCACATGCGGGAGGCAACCAATCAGTGTCTCTCTCACATCAATGTTTCTCTCTCTCCCCCTCCCTCCTTCCTTCCCACTCTCTCTAAAAATCGATGGAAAAGTATATCCTCAGGTGAGGATTTAAAAATAAGAGAGAGAGTAAGGAGAATTCAGCTGAGAAACCATGAGCATCCCTACTGGAGAGGAGCACTTGAACCTGGGGAGATTTCATATCCCAACCTCTGTCTGCCTTGTACAAAGGTTCCCAGATACACTGTCCCTCATCTGTCCAGTTGAACATTCAGCTTGACAGAGTACAAGTGGAATATTAGTTGGCAACAACCAAAGCCCTTATCTCCATCACTCTTATTAGCATCATTAAAGGAAATAATTATCCTTGAAAGTAATTTGTTTTTAAAAGTCCTGAGGCTCAAATTGCTCTTATCCAGTAAGAGTGAAATTGAAACAACCACCTGAATGTGTTTGCCCAATTCTAAGGGGCATATTAGTATTGGTTACCACGAATCTCACTGTGTTAGAATTTTGGTTTTATCAGTTGGAAGATGTTGGTGTTCAATTGAGTAATGACATCTTTGGGAAAAGTGGGCTATGCTCATTTTTATGAAATATTATCCACTGGTGGGGAATGCTGGTCTCACAGACAGATTCTTACCAAGCTACTCAAGAACAGGATATGATCAACAAATTGGATGACTTTCTCTTTAACACAGAGTTATCTGTCTGCTCCCGTAGAAATGGCATTCCATTTTCCCTGGCATAATGCTTCCTCTTTAGATGAAATGAGCCTTTTGTGTTTATGAAAAATGTGTATCATTTTGGCTGCTGGCTGAGATAACTTCACAACGTTCTGAATTCAGATATTTTTAGAGTGCATGTAAAACTGTGGCTCGTAATTAATAGGATATCGATTGGTCCAGCCTCATGTAATCATAGGCTGCATAATAAATCATAAGGTGTTTTGCAATTAGGAAAATCCATACGGAATAACAAAGTGCTGTTATCTTAGTAACCTTAACCAGTGTGAACTACAACATCATGGAATAATTGCTGCGGAACAGACGTACGGGTGTAGAACCACTCTCCATTCATCACTGGCAACGAGCCTCTTGTTTTTGAGGACATAGCTGTACTGGCTAAAGGTCACTGGTGAAATGCTTAGCTAATATCCCCAAAATGCTTGTTTGTCCTCCAGGGGTTTTCCATATCATCTTTCTGTTTCAAATACCAATGGAGCATTCCCTCTCCCTCTCTCCACAGGTCGTGATTAAAGGCTGTTATTTCAAGGGTGCCAACCAGCAGTATGGCCTTACAGGGTTTTCAGCATTCCTGTTACCAACCCCTAATAAATGACCAGCTGGGAAGTAAAATCGAACCAGCTGGGGATAACACTGGCATTAAAAGATTTCCACCTGAGAGCAGATATTCTTTTTACAAAGAGATTTTTCTATTTACTGTTAAAATACTGAGAATGCTTTTATTTACATTTGCCATCTCTTTCAGAGAAAAAATATGGAAGAGAATTGTGTTACTCTTTTTATTTTGACTTATAATGCTTCTAAAAAAATAAGACACTGGAAACAACTTTTATCTTGGATGACTGCTTGGTTATGAGGGGTTTTTTTTCTAATGTTCAATTTGTATCCATGAAAAGTTAAAAGGCTCTGAACTTAATATCATTATTTGGTTCACTGGCACCTTTAAAATATTTATCACCCCTCTCAAGAAGAGGAATATAGTTAATGATATTGTGATAATTTAGCATGGAGACAGATGATTACTAGAATTAGTGTAGTGATCACATTGTAAGGTATAAAAACTTCAAATCACTATATTGCACACCTGAAAGTGATATAATGTTGTATACCAACTACAGTTAAACAAAAAAGTTAAATACTTATTTTAGAGCTGTAAGGGAACTTCAGGCCATTTAATCCAGTAGTCATTTGCGAAAAGAGGGAACTGAGGAGAAGATAAGTAAATGAAGGCATTTATGACACCCATCCCCCAAATATGCTGCTTTGGTGTATTGAGCTGAAGGCACTTGAAGGGCAGCAGATGCAGGGAGAGGCTTTCTCTGAACTCCCCTCATCTGCCTAAACACAGATCCCAAAAAAGGAACTCAGGTGACACAGGTCCTTCCCGGGGAGTTTCACCAACCAAGAAAGTTGACTCTCACCACATGCAAGGGGATTGGAAATCAGCACCACGTGCAGACAAACTATCACCATACTATTTGTTCTTCTAAGGTCCCAGTTATCTTTCCTAAGTCACTCAATCTCTGCAGATGCCCACACCCTCATCCTCTCATTAAGACAATATATAAGGCCTCAAATCTCACTGCACTTTGAGACCTTCACTTTTTTTTCTGTGATGCCCTAGAGCATGTAATGTTAAAAATGAATCAATTTGTCTAATATTCCCCCTGTTAATCTTCTGGTTGTTGGTTTATTTTATAGCCCCAGAGGAGGGTAGAAAGAACTCTTTCCTCCCTGACATAATTTCCCAAGGTCATTAGCATTGTAACTACAGAGCTGAAATTCAAATGCAAGTGTGTGGATGAGGTCCCAACTCTAAGTTATCCCAGCCCCCAGCACATCTGGAACTCTTCTCAAAGGCATTTCTCAGTTACAGAGCATTCTGGGTAAGTAATCCAGTCATATCAAGGAGGTTCTCTCTGGTTCGTCAAGAATTACTTTACAAATACCACTGTTAGGTTGTCACTGTTCAATTATTGAGGAGACAAAGCACTATAACTCCAAATATCTTGCACAATTCAGTGTTGTCTTCATGATGGAGTGAGGGAATATATATAAAGGTGTTTAGTAATGTGCTCTATACATCTCTGTGTATGATTCCAATGACTCAAACCATGTGTCATTTCATGATGATCTTTATTATCTTTGCACTAGAGGTTGATCCATTTTACTGTTCCTGTGTTTGCTTTCTAATGTGGCAGCTTATTATTGAGTGTATTAATATTTGTAAAGTTGTGTTTGTTTCTGAAAACAAATCTAGGAGAACGATTTGACTGTCATTTCCAACCTCTGGATACAATTTGTTATGTCAGATGCATTTCCTATAATTCATGAATAATTCAGCAGCATGAAAATACTTCTTTATGCAAATAACAAAGATGTTACAAACACATGCCACCGATATTGAATTTTTGAAAAGTTTTACACCTATTATCTTATTTCTGAGATAAGTATTTTCATCCCAAGATGACTAATAATGAACTACAACAAAGAGAACTGGAGATAACACAGATATTTGGTGCCAGAGTTGGAACTGAAACCTGCTTTTCTGGTTCATCATTCCTTATTTTTCAATAAGATGGTCACAGTTTCTTTTTCCTACTGAGACCAGAGACCCACTAAACACAGCCATCTGGAAACTCATATGTGAAAGACACACGTTGTTCCTAAATTAAGAACTTTGGTAAATCTGGTACTTTTAAATCTTACATATATTGAATTTGCCACTTGGATGTAAAATCATAACTATACTAATACACTATAGAACTATACTAAGAAACTTGATTGCCTGTGTAATTTTTCAGCTCATTTAGGAAGCAGGTATTAAGAATCTGTGCTAGCACCGTGGGGGACACAAAAATGGCCAAAATACAGTTTCTAAGTACTAGACATTTACAATCAGGGTGGACCAGATGGATCCTGGGAGGAATGAACCCTAATTTACTGTCAAGTCATAAGTCTACAGTCCTATTAATAAAAGTACTTAAAAACTGAACTATTCGTTTAAGTAAGCAAAGACAAGCTGTATTCTTTTTTCACAGGTTAAGAAATTAGAAGTTGAAGACTACCATGGACATTATGTAGGAGGTTAGTATTATTGCTTTGTTTCTGTCTACTCCATTTAATAGTAATAGGAGTCACACTTGAGTCTTGGAAAGAAAATTTTCCCCTCTAGAATTTGCACAGAAAATCCTCAAGGGAGTAGTATTTCCTACAACCCAGTCATTACTCTATCAGGACCCAACAAGTTACTCTGCACAGTAATTAAGTAAGCACAACAGGCAAATTCAGATTTCAAGACTGGATTTTATGGTTACAGATGTTCTCAACATAGTCTGTTCAGCAGTTCCTTGGGTCATAAATGTTTAATTTTTAATCTGTTTTTTATCGGTTTTGTGTAATGCAGACTGCTGGTATACCAAAATTTTTACTAGTGCATTTTATGTGAGGGAAGTTAGTGGTAATAAAAGCTTTGGTGAAATAAAATAAGGTATGTTCCCTTAAGGAAATGAACATTGTTTCAGCTGAAAACACAGGTGAGTGTTCTTTGCACAGGACATGGACTGTATGGACCTCATTTACGATATTGTTTGCCAGGGACAGTCTATTTGCAGACTTAATATGATCCTGGGAAATCATAGGACTTGCAGGTGTATCACTGAGGTCACACTGAGTTACATCATCTGTTTGCACTGGAAATGTCCTTTGAAATGATTCAGGGACTCAAAACAATAGTCATTTCAGGATATATTTATCTTTTATGACTCAAACAGCTGCCCCACTTTTCAGAAGACCTTGTGATAAAGACAGCATGTGCTGATGAAAGGTAAGTTGTTGTTACAGCACCACAAACAGGGGCTGATGAAATCACCAGTGACATCACACATTTACATATTTACCAGTAGCTATAAACCCGAATTTTAGTTGCCCTGAAAATGGAATAATCATTGCAGTATACTCTGGGCTTGAAACTTGGAAGTCCTCTGTTGGGTATTTATCATACAATGTAGCACAGGGTCTGACAATTTTAAAATGGACCCTATATCTCTTATTAAACTTGATATATCCAAAACCTTTATTCAATTTCTCCTTCTGGTAGGACTGTCCAGCTCACCAGCAGATAGCGCAGATTAATTATTACTTTTTGGCAAAGCAGACTTATTGAAAGGGAAAGGAGACAGCAAGATCTTCAATGAAAGACACTTGTAGCAAAGGAATAAATGAGCATTAACCATGAGAGAGAGGTTAGCCCCACCCAACAAGCTGTGGTCAGGCTGTGCTGCAGTCACCACCCCCCCCCCCCAGCACACGTGAGTCCAGCTTAGAACCTCCCTAAGGCCATCACCGTGGCTGCCATAGCTCCTGAATGGGTCTCTCTGTCTATTCCAGAATTGGCTTGGGAATATTAGACTAAATAATCTTGCTTCAAACCAACAAAATCCCATTTTCCCAAATTTTCCTAAAACCAAAACTTTGTGCCGCCTAATTTCATAAATGAAGTCTATTTCCGCCGTATTTTGCCATGGCCTGTCTACTCTATCTATCGAGCTAATTTAGGTGTAGACATGGGCTGCCTTTGCTCCTGGCACTCGCTCAGAGTCTTATGTGCCTTTAAGAAATTACAAATGTGGTGTCTTCTCTGTAAAGTCCTTGTAGGGCTGTGCCTTTCTCTCTGCTCAGCATTCCTGGTGGCGTCTGTCATTTTAAACTGACTAGCTGGTAGAAATTTTAAAGACACTATAAATAATAATACTTGGCAGTTATGTTACGGTACTTCATCAACTTACAGTTTACAAATAATACTTACAACTCTGGGAGGTAGGACTGAGATTCGGAAGATCTGTATTTGAATTCTAGCTTGTCATTAGTTGATGAGTCAACTGAATTTGCTGAATCTCTTTCTGTGTCTGTCTCCATGGTAACGATGTGACAGTGTTCAGAATAGAGGTGGACCTCAGAGAAAGTATAACCTGGTGTTGAATCTACTACTCTAAGTAAGAAAAATAAGATATTTTATCACTGGCTTAAAAAGACAAAAAGCTAGTCAGTTTGGGACATGGACTAGAGCCATGGCTCTCCAGCGTTAGTGCCAGGACCCTGAGGATCCCCAAGACACATTCAGGAAGGCTGCAAGGTCAAAACCATTTTTTATAGTTATTCTAGGACTTTTTGTCTTTTTGCTCTCATTCTCTCATGAATGTAAGTGAAGTGTTGCAGAGGTCATGTGATCAATACTATCATAAACAGATTGAACATAGAAGCAGGTATGAAAACCCAGCTGCCTTGGGTTAAACCAGACATGAAAAGGAATTGCTACGTTTCCCACAAAACATAAAATAATGCCATTCTTCTCACTAACATTTTGTGGTAAACATAGCTATTTTTTATGAAAATATTTATTTATTTAACATGGAATATGTTCATTATTCTGATGTCTAAATAAGGAGATTAACAACTATTGTAAAGATGTCACAGCTTAGATGTCTCATTTGGTAAATATACAAGCATAAGCCACATAAACAAGAACTCTCAGAAAGTTGTAAGTTTTAAGAGTGCAGTGAGGCCCTAAGACTAAGACATTTAAGAACCACTGGATTTGAGCAGTATGACTCACTTTAATGAGCAAATAAATGGCCTAGGGCCTCGTTAAATGCTAGTTCTGGACATGCAGGGCCAGGTGAGGCCTGAGCATAAGCATTTCTAACACATGCATGTGCATGCCCGCACACACTTCTGATGGTGCCACTGCCACTTCTCCACAATTTGATTAGAACAGTCTTCTGCCTTTGGTCCAGCAGGTTTCTCTAGAATTGGTAAAGATAGAGGGTCTTTTCTGGCCTCATCTATTAGAGCTGTAGCTATTTGCTTCCAGAGCTGGATGTCAGAGCCTGAGACATGTGGGGAGTTAATTCAAGCTGTTGCCTGTCAGCTGAGCTTAAGTCCTACAGACATTCTCGAGGGTCCAGTGGTGGCCTGTGCACCTGGCCACTCGGTGAGCCCCCGGATGAGTGTGAAGGGTGAAGACCAAGCCAGCAAAGACAAGATGGTTTCAGGTGGGGACTCCTGATTATCCTGGTCTTTTGAGAGAGAGGTGAACACACTGAGGTGTGGGGGTTTTTAGTTTAGACATAGGCCCCTTCTGTTCTCATTCACTTTGTTGACTTTGCAATATCTTTCTTACTATTGTCTCTCATAGGATGGTGTTCATTACAAAGCATTAGTTTTCCCCATTTATTTTGGTTTATTCCTCAACTAAAAATTATCTCAAATCATTAACAAATACAGACATGATACCTCTTCAAAACTTTAAAACACTTTAGTAGAATTGGTTTACAGCAAGGTGGGCCTGAAGGTCTCACCCACTGAGTTGATCAATGTGAAAGATGGTCAGGTATCCAAATAGCATCTTATAACCTGTCAGGTTGTGCTGAGAAGGTGGGGAAAATGGAGGTTTGTCACCCAAAGGAAAAGGGGTGTGAGGGTTGGAGGAGAGACACCAAACTCCCATTATTCCCACCCACTGGCTATGTCATGAGCATGTGATTCTCACAGCATGTTCTTCAGCAGCTGTTGGTCCTGAGTCATGATTCATAAGAATGGGGTAGGAACTGGTCCTGGTGTCTGCACTGACACAGAGGCAACCATGAGTACACTGGTCAGCCTCTCCAAGCAAGTCCAGATACAAAATAGATGAGGGGAGAAAGCTGTCACTTGAGCACACTGAGTTTATTTGGTGGGAAAATATGTTGTTCCTTGTGGAATAAATCTCTCTAGTGAGAGATTTGGTGCATTGCTCCCCAGGAAATGCCTTATTGCCTGTGCTCTTCTTGTAAATATTCCTTTTGTGTGCTTCTAAAAATGGCTTGTTTTAAACAAGACCCACATTTGGAGAAAGTGACACCTTTGGAGTTAATGGCCTATTCATTGGTGCAAGCCTACCCCTGCACACAGCCCTTTATCATGACTATCCTTTGGGTACCTATCCCATTGCAACAAGGGGGTTTTTAAGACTCAGTGCAGCCGATGCCCCTTACAACAAATCTGCGACAGGAACATTTCTGTGTGATGAATAAGCCCAATGCTCACTCTTCAATGTCTAGTAACTTTCCAGTATGAAGCTTTTTGAGAGTATTTTGGAAGAGTAAAGGAAAGAACCTGATTTAATGAATCACCTTTGTAAAAATTTATATTTATTAAATTTCAAATAAAAAGACAGACCATGAGCTTGGGAAGTGTCTATATATTAAACTCCTCACCCCAAATAAGGAACTGCCTCTGAGCTAAGATATGGTGTGTAAGTGCTTTATGGATAGAACATTGGACAAGAAGTAAAAAACACTAAAACAGTGGGAACCCTGACAAGTTCTTACAAGAAGAAAGTGTTTAGGGGTAGGACCATAATAAAGTCTGAACTTTGGGAAAGCTTTAAAAAAAAAAGAAAACTAGTAGCAACACTACAACTTTCTAGAGATTCTCTCCAAAACAGCCTTCATGCATTCCCACCACCTCCCAGCCAACTGCTCAGGTCCAGCCTACTCCTCTCTAACATATCAGAGGTGCGCATATAAGATTACACTCCTTTAAAAGGGTGTTTTTTGTTATTCACTCATATTCTCGTTGAAAAGAAGTAAAGATGCATAGAGTTTTTAAAATAAAATGTATTAATAGAAAATTTGAGTGATGGTAAGGCCGACAAATCAGGAGACAAGAGGTGAGGTCACACCATGCCATGCAGGTCCACTTGAGGAAACACCAGGGTCCACCAGAAGACAGAGGGAGAGGGGATGTGGTCAAGAGTCTTTATTATGGTTTCCAAAGGAAGAATGGGTGAGGCAGGGCAAACAGGTTTAGGATTCATTGGTTTGATGATTTCCATAGGAGCTGCCCTTAGCTGTCTGGTACCAGCCCTGTGTGACTAGGGCAGGGGGACAGTGGCCTATAGTGTGAACCCCATAGAGAACAGGTTCTTAGCTTATATTTGAAAAGCATGCCCAAGGAGTAGGACTCCCCCAGAGAGAAGAAGGCAAGGTATGGTGATTCAGATATGTTATCAGTTTGTCCAGAACAAAGCATGTTAAAGCATCAGGTTTATAAATGTTAGACATACAGTAGGTCAACACAGTAGCATTGATAGAACAGTTTTTAGGGAATACAAAAAAAGGAACGAGGCAAGAGAGTTGTATGAATATACAATTGTCACCACTAATAGGTGTGGGTACCAGGGAACTATTAAAATAGTAGGAAGCTACCTCTTTTGAAAATATGACATCAAGCCTGCTGGCTGAGTACCAGCCTATTCTGGCTTTGCCCTGGATACAGAAGCCAATTTGCAAAGCTGGAGGAAGGTAACAGGTGACCAAATAGACCCAGATTGTAATTGAAATTAATTGTAACTACAACACTGAGTCCATAACTGTGGTAGTAAAATAAAATGGAGTGAAGAAGCCACGCTGTGATAACAATTTAATATTCACCAGATTGTAAAGCTAATCTAGGAGGAATCATTGCACATGCAGGAAAAAAATTATTGCCCAATAAAATATGCAATGAGATACATTTATGGTCACCTAGAGAACCCCCAAATCCAAATGGTGATTTTTCTTCAAAATGATGGCTCAATGCCGGTGGTGCTTAAGTCGTTTCTCCATGCCGTCCAGAGCAGAAAGAGTACTGCCTGGTTCAAACATGCCTCAAGTGGAGGGTAAAGTGACATAAGCTGACCGATTACAGGAGGAGATGGGTTTGGGTGACCTCCACTGGTGGGTCATTGAGTGGTTGAATATTGGAAAGACTTTGGCTGAGAGTCAGAGGCTTGGGTTTGAATAAGAGCCCTGCCTCGAAGTGGCTGTTGGAACTGAACAAGTAACTTAACCCTCTTTTCAGCTCTCAAAATAGTGGGACATCCCACCTCTCAGGAAGGTGGGTGGGATTAAAGGATTTTTAAACTTTCTTTCCTCTCAAACACTACATTTATTTTTAGTAGTCATGACTGCGTGTTGCAGATTCTGTCATTTCCTAGACTAGCACTCCTTTTCCTTGGTTCATTGACCAGGAATGCCACCAAAGCAATCCATTGTACCTTAGAACGTATGCAAAATATCCATAAGCATCTGGGAAGGTATGTAAGTACATCCATTACCAGCAAGAAAATTTTACTATTGGACCATCTTGAGCACACATAGCATTCAAAGCAGGATGCAAAGTTGTTCTTCATTTTTGCCACTGAGTTACCTATTTGTCCATTTAGAAATCACTTCATGTGGACATCCAGGAGTCCTTCTCTTACTCCATGGTCCCTTAGAGTTTATCCCTACATCTCTGATTTCTGCAGCATCCTGGCCCCAGGCTGAACAAGTAACACCAGGTACTGTAAACACCAACCTTGCACATCCCTGAAGACTTTGGGTTCTTCACAATTCTGCACTCTGAAAAAGGCTAGAGGGAAAGAAGAAAGAAAGGAAGGTAAGAAGAGGGAGGGAGCGAGGGAGAGGATAAAAGAGGAAGATGAGAGAAGAAAGCCCACCCTCTAGGCTGCTTGAATATAAACTTTTCCTAACACTTGGTTTTTCATAACTTAGACTTAGGGTCAGCAAAGTAGCTCAGTTCAACCATGTGTAAGTATAATCTATTCCCTGGTCTGGTAGGTGAGACTTTTTGCCATGATTCTAGTTTTCTATGAAGAATCTTCATGGTCTGGGCTCCCAATATTAGATTCTAGAAAGTCTGCTCTTAGTGGATGTGTGTGCATATTCTTTCTTTCCCTGTGTCTACATCAGTATTGTTTGTTTGAAGATGGTCATTCTTTGAAGATAGCCAATAAAAGAATGTTTATCCTTCTTTGGTGTTAGAATCCCCCTTATATTTTGAGTGCTCATCACTCTATACCTTTTGTGTCCTTGGTAAACATTACTAGAGAACTTTTAAAAGAGCCAGTAGTACCCTCATCATGAAGTTTTGTCTTGGTCCCCACAGATAGGGCCACTTCTCTATGAGCCCATTCCAACTGCCTTAATCTACACTCACATGGCCTTAAATGGTCCTCTGGCCTCAAATTTATTCTTCAGTGTCCATTATGACCGCACTGTCACTAAGGGAGCTTTAGCCTCTGTCAAAAGGCAGTTCAGTTTATTTGAATATTTTGCTATTGCCCCCCTAGCACAGCCTTCTGTCGCCCCCATGGCCAGGTGCACCAGGGCCCCTGAGCCCACTCCTCACCCTTTCGAAGGCAAATCTCTCTTCTTTGTACTCCTAAGCATTTGCAAACTCACACATGGTTTGATTTCTCATGCTGCGAATATGTATGTGGTTAGATCAATATTTAATTAACATTTATATCCTCCAAAATACCTAGCACTTAGTTATTTCTAAATAAACGTTTATCAAATTCATATAAATTAGATCTGGCCAATATGACGGCATCTCCAACAGTGTAAATTCTATGTTTTCACAACTATGTACAATGTAGTAATCCCTCTTTCTACCCCAACTCTTATCACTCCCAGGCGATGCTGTCACCAGGGTCAGAACAGAGGCAGGTTAGAAAAAGGGATTGGAGCTGGAGTTCTAGTCTTCCATCTCTCACTGATGAGCTGTGCTACCATAGACTAGCTTTGTGCCCATCTATATAGAGACTGGCCCAGCTCTGTGGTTTCTGAACATTTTCCCTGACAGAATCCTGGTGCTCATCCTGGAGCTTGGAGCCAGTGGGCAGATGCAGACCACCTCCACCCTTGCCCCATGAAAAACAGCCCCCATTGCTGCACCACAGCAAGGTCTCACCATAATCTCAGTTAGAAAGATGCTTGTACAGGAAACTCAAAGGTTTGAAAACAGTGGTTTATGTGACCCCTCAAGTTCCCCCAGCTCCTGGTGTGAACATGACAGTAAGATGGCACTTGCTGCGAGAGCAGAGGGGCCCTGATCAGAATCTTTGGAGGAGCTTGGCTTAGACCCATTTCACACATGGGCAGAGCAAGTCAGAGAGTGGGGACACCAGTAAACAGTGTGCCCGCTGCAATAATAATCCTAAAACCAGAGTAATGTGTTGTGCACCATGGATGGGGCTGCTCCCAGGGCTGGGTCAGGGCTCTTCTGAGCTGGAGTGTGTGCCAGCTCCACATGGGGATGGCAGCCCACTGTTAGGCTTCCCAAAAAAGGTCAATTTCAAACCAAAGAAGATACAGAGTTAAAAGCCCTTGGACAGCCCTAGCCAGTTTTTCTCAGTGGTTGGAGCATCGGCCCACAGACTGAAAGGTCATGGGTTCAATTCCAGCCAAGGGCACATATCGCTGTTGCAGGCTCAATATCTGACCCAGGTCCAGGCACATGCAGGAGGCAACCAATTGATGTGTCTCTCTCACATTGATGTTTCTCCCCCCCCCACCCCCATTCCACTCTCTCTGAAAAGCAATGGAAAAAAATATCCTTGGGTGAAGATTTTAAAAAATTAAATTAAATTTTTTTAAAAAGCCCTCAGACACATGAAAATGTGCTCAACATCACTAATCATCAGGGAAATGCAAATCAAAACCTCAGGCCCATTAGGAGACCACTGTCAAAAATATAGAAAGTAATGTGTTGGCAAGGAAGTGGAAAATTTGGAGCCCTTGTGCCCTGTTGGTGGGAATGTAAAATGATGCAGCCACTATGGAAAATAGGATGACTGATCCTCAAACAATTAAAAATAGACCTACGGCCCTGGCCAGTTTGGCTCAGTGGTTAGAGTGTCGGCCTGCAGAGGGAAGGATCTCAGGTTAGATTCCAGGTCAAGGGCACATACCTTGGTTGCAGGTTCAATCCCCAGCTCCAGTCAGGGTCTTTCTCACATTGATGTTTCTCTCTCTCTCTCTCTCTCTCTCTCTCTCTCTCTCTCCACATCCTCCCTTCCTTCCATTCTCCCTAAAAAAAAAAATCAATGGAAAAAATATCCTCAAATGAGAATTAAAAAATATAGAACTACCATAGAATCTAGCAATTCCCCTTCTGGGGATATACCCAAAAGAAGTGAAAGCAAGGTCTTGCAGCAATATTTGTACACCCATTTTTATAACAGCAATGTTCACAACAACCAAAAGTGAGAACAGCCCAAATGTTCATCAGTAGATGAATGGATAAACACGCTTTGGTCTATATACACAATAGACTATTTATTCAGCCATATAAAGGAAGTAAATTCTGACATGTTACAACATGGATGAACCTTGAGGGAATTATGCTGAGTGAAATCAGCCAGTCACAAAATGATAAACACTGTATGATTCCACTTTGTGAGATACCTACTATAGTCCAATCCATGCAGACAGAAAGTAGCTTGGTGTCAAGGCTGGGAGATGGGGAGTGGGGAGTTACTGTTTAATGGAGATAGAGTTTTAGCTGAGGTGATGAAAAGTTCTGGACATGGACGATGATGGTGGTAACACAACATTGTGAATGTACACCACTGAATTGTACCTTAAAATGGTGGACATATATACATTTTCCTACAATAAAGGAAAGCCTTCTAAATCTCCTTTTTCTGGGAAGGATAACCTGACAGACAGTAATAGAGAAAAAGCATCCTGGAATAACATCTGGACTTCTGCCTGGTGACAGTTATTTGACCAGACTTGGTGCACATCTTGTTTTGGCTGCAGAGACCTGGCACCCTGCAGCTAGAATGTGAAGGGTAAAAATAGAACCTCTGCTTTTAGCAATAAAAGTTGGAAGCTCTGGCACTTTTATGCAAAGATCAACATTGTCTTCCTGTGCCCTCTTAAAAGTCACTTGATAAAGAATAGTCCTTGATTTTGTACAGCCCAACTGAGGGACACAATAGAAATGAACTAGACACATTCAGACTAGGTTTCCTAAGATCTGGTTTGTACCATTAGATTCCTACCACCTTCCTGAGCCTCTAATCACATGAGCATCAAACGTTTATTTTCCAAAGTATGTGTTAGCCAGAAATATGCCTAAGGAGCAAACACAGTAGGTTTGGTGCCACATCATGTACCTACATGCACACAGCTTTGATGATCTCACCTAAGCTGGCGGGAGCTATGCCCTCCCAACAGGATTGATGGCTTAACAGGGTTACCTGAATGTCAACCTATTCTGTTTTTCAGTTGCGATGCCATTCCCCTGCACCAAGTAACATGAGGTTCTTTGAAATTCTAGGATTATATCCTACTCATTGCACTTATCAGACGCTTTGAGTATTTGCTCATTAAATCACATAAAAATATGTCTGAACATAAGTTCTAAGAAAGGAGGCTCCTTAACTATGTTTTTTCAGCCCTACATTGCCAGCACATGGTGATAAGAGGAGCTCAAAAAATCAGGACCTTAAGAAGTCAGACACAATGAAGTGCACATTGCAGAGCTGCCTGCTATGGACTCAATGTTTGCATTGCCCTCAAATTCATATGCTAACACCTAACCCCCAGAGTGATGGTGGTAGGAGGTGGGGCCTTTGAGAGGCAATAAGGTCGTGAGATGGAGCTCTCCTGATGGAATAAGTGTCCTTATAAAAGAGGCCTCAAATGAGCTCTCTCTCCCCCCTTCTGCCAAGTGAAGACTCAGTGAGAAGATAACTGTCTGTGAACCAGGAAGCTGGCTTTCACCCAATTTGCAGGTGCCTTGATCTTGGACTTCTGGCCTCCAGACTGCAAGAAATAAATTTTATTGTTTATAAACCACTGGGTTGAGGTGTTCTGTTATAGCAGCCTGCACTAACTAAGACAGTGCCCTGTTCATCATATCATGCCTTGTATTCCTGAGATAAGCATCCAGGATCTGCCCTCAGGCTACTGTGAGACTCATTTCCCACCTCTGCCAAATGCTCTGGTAGCCAAATCCCCACCTTTTCAGAGCACAGCCATCTATATAGAGCCAAATACTGATGCGGCAATGCTGGCACACAGAGCACTGGGATGAGGGTGAGAACAGAAAGATAAGTAAAACACAGACTCAAGTTTAAGGAACATTCAGCCATCCATGGTTTAGCTCCCTCAGGTACTTGTATACTCCCACAGTGTTCTTCTGGAATGTTCTTCAAGACCTTCTCCATTTTTGAACTCCTTCAAAATGGACTCACATCCTGTCTTCCTTGCCTTTTCATAATTAGTCTTTATGTCCTGTCAACTCACAGGTTATTTATTTATGGCTGTTCTAGTTTGTACTAGAGAAAATTGAGCAGTTTACCTTCCCTTTCATATTGCAAATTTCTGAAGACAAGGACTGAATTTAAATAGTCAGAATACCTAGGCACAGGCTTTGCACCCATTTATTTATCCATTCATTCATTTTTTTTTCTTTTCTAATCAAATATTTATTAAGTCTACAATGTTTTGTGTGCTCAAAAAACAGGAAAAATCTAATCACTTTCCAATGTCAGTGTGTGACTTTTGCAGGGCATGAAGTAATAGTTGACACTAGAGGGGTGAATGAGCTGCTCTCGTGGTTTTCTTTGGAGTCATTGCCCCCTCATACTTCCTTATATGATGCCAAACTGTGCTTAAGAGAAATGCCACAGTATACAGGAGGTGAGGGAGATCATTTGGACTGGAGTTGTTGAAGATTTCAAAAAGCAATACGGATATGCCAAGGGTGTGTGCAGAGTCTAAAATGATGGGTAGAATTGAGAAGGTTATTCAAAGTGGGAATAGGGAGATCAAAAGCCCCAGGCTCTGAGATAGGCTGAGTAGAGGAAGAGCAGAGGTGTGGGCTCCTGCCTGAGATTTGCGCAAAATGAATTCAAATGGATGGGCCAAGAGCCAGATTTAGGACTTTATAGACAGGTAGGCAAGTTACATGTCAAGAGGAATCAAACTCTAAGTTAAGGTACTGAATCTCTAAAAGGAGATAATTCAGACAATAACTATGTTATTCTATTTACTGAGAGTGGCAACCTGGCACCAGAAAAATCAGTGGCCCCACTGGATTCATCTGCTATCTAAGCTCATTTCCAAGTCACCAATGAATGGGGTAAATGGTGACTTGAAGGTTGCCATGAATGGAAGCACATGTCAAAGGGCAAGACCCCGCAAACTCCACACATCCTCAAGCACTCCTAATTTTAGTATTTGGAATAGAGTGTGGGGGCTTTTTGAAGGACCAGAGAGGCTAAGAGAAGGCTGTTTTCAGTTGTTTAGTGTTTTATCTTTATTCCCTCTTTCCTAAGCTCACACAAACCTTGTCTTCATGTTTTTCTCTCTTTAAAGAGGAAACAGCCAGCAGCAAACACCATATACAGTTGGCCCTCCATATAAACAGGATCTGAATCTGCAGATTCAACCACCCACAGACAATTTTTTTTTTTTAATTTCAGAAAGTTGATCCCTAAACAAAGTTGTGTAAAAACTATTTATATAACATTTGCATTGTATCAAGTATTATAAGTAATCTAGTGGTTATTTAAAGTATATGGAGAATGTGCATAGGTTACATGCAAATATTACGCAATTAAAATTAAATATAAGGAATTTGAGCATTCAAGAAGTTTGGTATCCAAGGTGGGTCTTGGAATGTGGGGGCTTAAAAAAGGTAGTAAGATACAAAATTAACACCCAGGAATTGATGACATTTTTTATACATCAATAATGAACTCTCAGAAACAGAAACTAAAAACACAATCCCATTTACCATTGCAACTAAAAAAAATAAGATACCTAGGAATAAACTTAACCAAAGATGTAAAAGACCTTGACTCAGAAAACTACAGGACACTGAAAAAAGAAATAGAGAAAGATATAAACAAATGAAAAAATATACCATGTTCATAGATTGGAAAAATTAACATCATTAAAATGTCCACATTGCCCAAAACAATTTATAAACTTCAATACAATCCCTATTAAAATACCAACAGCATATTTCACAGATCAAGAAAAAACACTTCGAAAATTTATATGGAACCAAAAAACACCCCTAATAGCCATGGCAATACTGAGAAAGAAGATCAAAGTTGGAGGGATCACAATACCAGATATCAAGTTATACTACAAAGCCACTGTAATCAAAACAGACTGGTATTGGCACAAGAACAGACATATCAGTGGAACAGAACAGAGAACCCAGAAATTAATGGGTCAATTAATATTTGATAAAGGAGGCAAGAACATACAATGGAGTAAAGATAGTCTTTTCAATAAATGGTGTTGGAAAAATTAGACAGATACATGCAACAAAATGAAACTGGACCACCAACTTACACCATACACAAAAGTAAATTCAAAATGGATAAAAGACTTAAATATAAGGCATGAAACCATAAAAATCTTAGAGGAAAACATAGGCAGTAAAATCTCAGACATCTCTCATAGCAATATGTTTGCTGATACATCTCCTAGGGCAAGAGAAACTAAGGAGAAAATAAACAAATGGGACTGCATCAAAATAAAAAGCTTCTGCACAGCAAAGGAAACCATGAACAAAATGAAAATGAGCCCACTGTACTGGAGAAGATATTTTCCAGTGACACATCTGATAAAGGGTTAATATGCAAAATATATAAGGAACTTCTACAACTTAACAAAAGAAAGACAAACAATCCAGTTAAAAAATAGGCAAAGGACTTAAGTAGACACTTCTCCAAAGAGGACATACAAATGGCTAAGAAGCATATGAAAAAATGCTCAACATCGCCAATCATCAGAGAGATGCAAATTAAAACCACAGTGAGGTATCACTTCACACCTGTCAGAATGGCTACCATCAACAAGTCAAGGAACTACAAGTGCTGGCGAGGGTGTGAAGAAAGGGGAACCCAATCCACTACTGGTGGGAATGCAGACTGGTGCAGCCACTATGGAAAACAGTATGAAGTTTTCTCAAAAGATTAAAAATTGACCTGCCATTTGACCCGGTGATCCCACTTCTAGGAATATATCCTAAGGAACCCCAACACCAATCTCAAAGAACTTATGCACCCCTATGTTCATAGCAGCACAATTTACAATAGCTAAGATTTAGAAACAGCCCAAGTGCCCATCAGTAGATGAGTGGATAAAAAAGCTTGGCACATTTACACCATGGAATACTATGCAACAGTAAAGAGAAAGGACCTTTTAGCCTTTGGCACAGCATGGAGAGACTAGAAAGTATTATGCTAAGTGAAATAAGCCAGTCAGAGAAAGACAAGTACCACATGATCTCACTTATATGTGGAATATAATAAACAAAATAAACTGATGAACAAAGTGGATCCAGAGACATAGAAGCTTGGAACAAACTGAGGGATCTCAGAGGGAAGGTGGGGAGGGGGTGTTGGTGGGGAGAGGTTAATCAGGGAACTTGTATGTTTATGGGCATAGCCCATGGACACAGACATTAGTGTGAGGAGGGCCTGGGGGTGGGATGGATGTGGGGTGGAGGGGATCAGTGGGGTTAAAAAGGGGACATCTGTAACGGTCAATAAAGATAAAGAAACATTTAAAAAGAAATTAAATAAACAAATAAAGTATATAGAGAATGTGCATAGGGTACATGCAAATACTATCCAATTAAAATTAAATATAAGGAACCTGAGCATCCAAGAAGTTTGGTATCCAAGAGGGGTCCTGGAATGTGGGGGCTTAAAAAAAACAATACCTTTCCTCTCAGCTTCTAAGTTCTTCTAGCTGGGCTAGTAATCAAATTAACAGAGACAGATAAACAGGAGAAAATCAAATTTTAGTATGTGCACACAGGGAATATACATAAACATGAAAATTCCAAACAGTGAAGTAAAATTGGGTATGTACCTCATTTAGAACAAAGGAAAAATGGGGGGCAGTGATTGAATTTTAAAGGAAACAGGTCATTGAGGAAGAGTGGAATATACATGGCCAGCAAGTTTTTGCTTCAGTGGAACACAGGGGGTCATCTAGCTACCAGGCCCCTGCTTGGCTTGGCGCCTTCCTGTCTACAACAATTCATTCAAATTAGGCTGAGGTGAATATCCTAAGATTTCGTTCCTGGAGCTGGTTTTTCTATCTGAATCTCTTGGGCAGGAAAGGGAGAGGGTCAAATGTTCTTTCTGAGTCTTTTGTTTCTTAATAATCAGCTAAAAATCAATATCCCAAAGGCAGCTTTAGGGTAGCAAAGCTCTAGTCCCCTTCAGTACCAATCCCCTGTGGACGCCCAGGGAAGACTGTACCGTCTTGTCTTGGTCATCACTCACAAAAAGCCTATGAGTAGGCCATGGATGCTCATTACACAGGTAAGAAGCAATGTGCCCAAGTTCACACAGTACATCGACAACTAGGTCCAGAGGAATGTGCAACTCCAGCTTTCAGGGAACTAGCACCCTCCTAAGCTGCTCTCCCCATTGCCCTTCCAAAGTTCACTTACCTTTTGCAATCAATCACGGTTTTTTTGTGAAGCCTATTGAAGGTGTTGGAGTAGATGATCTCTAAAGTCCCTACCAGCCACTTATTTCCTTCTTTCTCAATTCCTCTTGTTGCCTTTCTGAAAATACCAATGATAGGAGGGGATTATTATAGGAATTTGGAACAGAAAAAGAGTTATGGTCAATCAAGGTTAACAGAAAGGACAATTTTCCTTTTTTCTCAAATCATTTGAAATAATAAAAGAATGTAAGAGTCATGGATTCAAGGAGCAATGCATTTTTTTTCTTCTAAATAATTTACTTACTGAAAGTTCTGAGATTCAGCCCTAAAAAAAGGAATTTATAAGACATAAGGTTGAAAATAGCTGTGCCTTATAATATAAAATATATAATTTTAAGATAATTATAACATTTTCTTCCTGATTAAAAAATGTTAAGTCAGAATCCTTGTAGGTGGTGATGTAAAGCTCTGTTATTGTTTGGATAATGGGATATAGTTGTTCTCATAATTAAAAAAATAATGCTTCCATAAAACTTGCTCTAAAGAATTTTCACAAAGCATTTCTGTGATTCTTTTTGCTGTATCTATAGAGAATGTGATAATATATATTGTAATTTAAATTAATTTTTGCTTAGATATACTGTGATAATTTTTTTTTGCCTGGTAAAAAGTTTCTATTACTGTAATAGTGCATAATTATATTCATTTCAATTTCTTACCTAAATCTTATTTTTAAATTTGTATTACTAAAGCAGAACCTACTGGTAAAATGAAAGGCAAGCATGAAGTACTACATTTGCAGAATATATTTCTAATGTAAGAGATATTCTGCATTCTGAAACTTTAACGTGGATTATGTATATTATATTTATTATACTTCACAGGATTCAGCTACTAAAAATAGATTTTCAACCTGAGTTTCCCAACTTTAAATGTCAAGTGATCTTCTTTATACTTGGTATCCACTGAGATGTTCTCAAACACTGGTGTTATATGAATAAAATTTACCTGTAACTATAGTACATGACAAGAAAAAAACAAAACATGTAAGGGAAACAGGAAAAAAAGTTGGGTTATCAAGGAAGAAGCTGTAATTCTGTTTCACTGTTTTTTATCTCACAGCTTCATTTATCTGATAATAACACATTACCCAGTAATTGCAAGATTTCCACTCAATTAAGCTGAATTTGTGTAACAGACCTACATTTTATTTATCTTTAGGAATGTATTACGTCATAAAATAAGCATCCAACCATATTAGAATGGAT
The DNA here is from genome assembly GCF_054644295.1 of Miniopterus natalensis. Taxonomy (NCBI): domain Eukaryota; kingdom Metazoa; phylum Chordata; class Mammalia; order Chiroptera; family Miniopteridae; genus Miniopterus; species Miniopterus natalensis. Next base: position 132,533,185 of record NC_142081.1, read on the forward strand.
CGTGTTTCTGTTAATATGGATTCATAGGAGTATCAATACATTCCCCATACATTAAATGGACACTTTTTTTCCCTTTCACTTGCTGGATCGCATTTGAATTTCCCAGCTGGAAGACTTGAAGAAAGTAAACTTGGAAGCTCCTGATAACCGTGACATTTTAAGTAGTAAAAGTCACAGTGACCCAGGTGAAAGGGAGGGTCCTGGGCTCAGCTGAGATTATGAGTGCACAGTTAGTTGTAGTCCCAGGGAATTCTTAAGATTAGTCTGCTGACGTCAGGTACAAGATTGGCCCCAGATTTAATGAATTTTGCTGCTGTCAAATACCCCAAAATCCATGGGATTGCCAAGCTTCTGCTGATTTCAAGCACTTGGGATTTCTACCACCCATATGCTTTTATTTAAGGGCCAAATTACCCCAGAAGAGCTCAAACAGAAGTTCCAAACTGTATTGCTGCGACATTAATTTAACCAATTGGCATGCATTTCAGCCGTATGTAGACATTTTCATATGTGTAAATCCTTTACTAACAGTGTCAGCTGTTGACAGATCACGTGTAATTCTGGTGTAGAGGGAAACGGCCACATATGCTACACTGAGGAGTTCTGTGTCAGCCAGGGAGAAAAAGTGCACAGCGTTCAGGGGCTCAGACCACTAAGAACAGCATGAAAGGAGCTTATTTAAATGATAATGACCTGTGAATATCTCTCAGGCTCCAAAACTGCCCAGATTCGATTCCTAATCTGCAAAGCAATCTTCCTACACGGCTGAGGATGGCTCCTAGCCACTGGTAGCTCTGTACTTTTATGTCTGAGACGCCAGAGGAGGGAGGAGCTTTGCAGCGTTGCTGCTGGCAGGCTACCAGCGGTCTGCAGGCCTCCTTACTGGTCTAAAGAAATGTGGCAACAATAGCTCCTTTATGGCAATCCCGTGCTCACTGTCTTCACACTTCAAATGCTAGATCAAAATGAGCATAACGAATGGAGCCATCAAAGCACTCGGTGGAAAGTCCTTACTGGAAAACACCCACACATTGCACAATCCCTACCAGGGCTTTTCCCAGGGGAAAATGGCCCGGGAAAGGCAGATGGGACTCAGCCAGGAAGGCTGCAGTCTGCTCTGTGCCAGGTTGGCCTCTCCGAACTTCCATCTCGCTGAGTTCATTCTGGGGAGTCGTGGGGATTCTGAGGCAGACAGAGGGAGGCTGAGGGGTGTCAGAGTTTCTCACATACCCCAGGGAACTCTGTGACAGAGGACATCCCCAGGCATTGTGTCTTAGGAAGGCTTAGAGGAGAAGCACATTCAAATCCCCACAGTGCCGAGATGGAGGGTGTAGAGCGCAATGGCCCATACAATGGAAGGTGTGGGTCAAGATGAAAAGAAGCTCATTCAAATGAAGAAACTGAGCGATTTGGGGTTAGGAAGCAGATTCCCACCCCATGCAAATGTGCAGAATCAGCAGCTGAAGAAAGGAGCAGTAACCATGGTACTTGTAGGAACTTTACAAATCTGGTCTGAGAAAACCAAGTCTGGGAAGTTGTTCTTGAAAGGGTAGTGGTCCATTTATCCCGACGGTTCACAACATCCCTTGTGGGTGTGAGCAAGAGGCAGGAATGTTAAAATCCAGCCTAACAAGAACCAAGCCAGTCAGAAAGGATCAAGAGAAATCTAACACTTACAGGCAAAGGGAAAATGACGTTAAAAGACAGACACAATTTCATCAAGTTGATGCAATTTCTTAAGAATGACGCAAGAGTCTTGATAACAAATCAAGCTGTGAACCAACTGTAGGATTTCTTAGTCAGGCACTGACTGACTACAGCCTACTTTAAGTAAATAAATTAAATGAATTTAACAGAGTTTTCTGCATGAGCTCAAGTAGCCGACGACACTCATTTTTCTAGATGGCAATTCTAAATCACACCACTTTGCTATGTTGTTTTGTTTGTTGTTTCGCAACATAGGAGTGTGCATGTTCTACAGTGTGAAGCAGGGAGAGCTGATGTCACATTTTCCAGATTTTTCTCATTCTGCTTTCTTTTTCTTTGCCACTATCCAAATTACAAGCTATGAGGCATGGGGGTCCCAAGGAGTTTTCTTGAACCTTCTCTCTCCTTCCTCCTGAGAAAGAAGGCTTGCCCCTGCCCTCTTGGACTAGTCAGGACTCCCAGCTAAGCCTTCATGTTCTCCCCATGAAAACAAAAGCAATTGCCCTGAAAGTCAACATCTGTCCTGGCCACTCTGAGACAGGGATGGATCAAGACACAGACAAGACCTCAGTGTAATTATTTCTGAACACAAATTATGAACATTGTACAAGCCGCAAAAATGACCAAACATCCCATTATTCAGACAAAAAGGAGAGACTGCTACTTCTATTCTAATTATAGCTTTAGTCCCTCTGCAGTCTGCTCTACTTACAAAAAAAAAGATTTATGATGATGCCTAGTCATAGAGTTATCCTGCCTCCTGCCAGCACCCAGTCCAGAGTGGACCCCACATCCTCGACCATCCTCCAAACCACATATATAAGCCCAATCCTGCGTCTTTCTTAACACCCCCTTGCTGAGATGTCCCACAGACCCCAGGGTGCATTGTGCCTGCCACAGCTTGTCAGGCCACATGGGTGTCCTGGCCATCTTGACGGGAGGCATAGTCACACAGTGCTCCAACTCCTGTCTGCAGACAGCTTTCAAGGCTCCGCTTCTGGCTGGGACCTCCCTTTAAATTCCTCTCAGACTTTCAGGTGCCTGTCAATATTCCCAGATGCATGTTGCTGGAAATCCAAACTCAGTTTGTCCCAAACTAAAGTCATCATCTTTTCCCCCATAAAATCTTTTCTACTTTCTGGCGCTCCCATCTCACATCATGGTACTAATCATAGTTTAGTCTCTGAGGCTCAAAATAGGAAATAAAACCTCTGAAAGAATTAAAAGTTGCTGGGTAATATATCAAGAGCACTTAAGCACTTAACTGATTATGAAATTCTACTTGGGTCTTAGCTAAAAAAATTATCCTGGCACTTGTTAAAGATGATAAGAAACACTTTGTTTAAGAAGGGACTGCTGAATTACAATTACGTATGTCCTTTTATTACCATGTTCCCACTGTGTTTAACAGCATCTAACCCCAGTGTGTGTTAACTATTAAATGAATGACTAATAAGTAAATGAACAAACTTACATTTGAGTAAGTGGACCTGATATTAGCTTCAACATCATAGATCATGACTCTCTTTTTTAACCAGAATGAATTCATTTTCCCTCTCAAAAGTAAAAACATACCTTCCTGCTGTTAACGATAATTTTAAAAGTTAAGACAGCGCTATAGGAATGTGAGATCATGTGATATCAGTAAGAACTGGATCGCTGGTAACAAATACATGTCTGGCTGCCTTGGAAAAGGTAGGATAGTGTAAAAAAACAGGCACTTCTGAAAACCTACATTCTAGACACATTCTAGATACTAATTTTATTATGGGACCTTGTCATCTACCTCAGTTTATTCATGTGCAAAATAGTGTAGGGAGTAGGTTAAATTACCTTAGGCGTTCTCAGCAGTTTAATTATCCTTTCATAATAGAACATTTCGAACCAAATGGTAGAACTGATAACATAAATCTAGTTATTTTTCTGTAAAATAGAGAGAAAAACGAGATGCCTACAGTAACCCATTGAGTTTATGCAAAACGGACTTCTCTTTCTGTTACTTTTTCTTTCCCATCCCCATGTTTCTTGTTCTTTACATTATTTAGTATCTTACAAATGCTCCTTCTGTGAGTTACACTTGGCACATGATCCTGTGTTTATCTATTCCTATGATACTCTTCCTTCTAGGCTTTAAGTTTGCGAAGATCCACACAATGCTCCATTTATTTCTTTACCCTTTGCCCACCAAAGTAGCTGATGTGCTATTGAAGCTCAACACAACTTTTAGGACCAAATGAATGAATGAACAAACACATGAAGAAATGGATTGTCACTGAGAGAATGAAACGACAAAGGAAGCATATCACTACCTCACTATTCTGCAACATGAAAATATTTATTAGTGCACTTTATATTTTTTAATTGTAGTAACATACTCATAATACACAATTTACCATCTTAATGATTTCCAAGTTTACATTCACACTGTTGTGTAACCATCACTTTCACCCATCTCCAGAACGTTTTTACCTTCCCAAAGGGAAATTCTGTCCCATTGAACAGGAATTCTCATTCCCCCCTTCTCTAGCCCCTGGGCCACAGGACACTTGGGTTGCTCCCACTTTTTTCCTGTTAGAATAATGCTGCTATGAAGCTAGGTGTAAAATATCTGTTCAAGTCCCTGATTTCAATTATTTTGGTTAAATACCCAAAAGTGGAAATTCTGGATCATATGATAGTTCTATGTTTGATTTTTTGAGGGAGCACCATCCTATTTCACACAGCAGCTGCACCATTTTATGTTCCCACCCACAGCACACAAGGATTCCTATTTCTCCACATCCTAGCCAACACTTTCTTTTTAAATTTTATGCTAGACATCCTAATGAGTATGAGGTGATATCTCATTGGGCTTTTGATTTACATTTTCCTAAGGCTTAGTGATATTGAGCATCTCTTCATGTGCTTACTGGCTGTTTGTTATACTTTATCTTTTTGATGAGGACTTTGTGGTTGTCAGCCCCATAGATGATATTTCAACTCTTGGTCCTACCATGCAGTTTGTCACTAACATGTGTGTACAATCTTTTTTTTTTTTTTTAACATGTTTGTTTTTTTTAACATGATCTTTAGAGAGAGAAGAAGGGAGAGGGACAGAGAGATAGAAACACTGATGAGAGAGAAACATCATCGGTCGGCTCCTTCCTGCACATCCTCAACTGAGGATCAAGCCCAAAACCCTGGCATGTGGTCTAACCAAGAATCAAACTCTGACCTCCTGATTCCTGGGTCGATGGTCAGCCATTGAGCAACACCGGCCAGGCATGTGTGTACATTCTTGACCAGTTGTCAGCTAGGTGCCTGGAGGTTTGCATCTGCTATGTCATTTGATTCTCTCCATAACTAAGAATGATAAATGCTTGTGTCCATTTTATAGATGAAACTGAGACAAGCTAAGGGACTTCTCCAAGCTATCACATCTAGCTACTAGCCCTGCTGGAAATCAAACTCTGGGTGTCTAACATCAAGATAGTTTGAGTGAACAAATTGTGTTCTCTGTTTTTATCAATTTCATTGGCACCAACCATCGTGAAAAAGTAAAACCCCAAAATATTTGAACACTTTTTCCTATTTAGACTCATCTTAAATAAGAGAGAACCCTGAAAAGCAAATGTATATATATCCCATGCAAGCCCTTTTATCTCAGGGCCATCCTAACCCCAGCTCACACCCAGGTGCTTTATTTTAGGCCTAAAACAGTTTACATACAGCCTAAAACAGTTTTTTAGGTTTTAATACAGATGGTTCTCCAGTTTGATTAATACTATTAAGTAAAATGTTTTTATGCATAAGGAAAAAAATTAATTATAAGACCTAACTTAGCACTTTTTATTATCCTTAGGGCAAGTTCACTGACCAAGTTGAAACTGTTTTGTGTAATTTATGCATTATATACATACCTGCATAGTGCCATATAAAATAGATCATTTACTCAATTAATAATAGCAGCCTCACCTCTCCTGCTGGGTTTAGGGATTTACCAGAGTTTCTCTGATAAATCTAATCTTCAGTAATTTATGCATGGAGTCACCTTCCATCAGGGAGCATATATTTGGGTTTGGAGAAGGTCAAAGTGTCTTTTTAAACTGAAAATGACCGAATCAGGATCATTAGCAGTTCTGAATAATCCTGTTATTCAGTGACCCCCTCAACCTCTTCACCACCTTAAAAGCTATATATCTGGGTTTGAAATCAATTTCAAGAGCTGCTTCCTTTCCTGAATCTGCTGGTTCAGCAGCCTCAGTGCATTTCTTTCAGGCCAAAGAACAATTTTTAAAAAGAAGCTGCAGATAATTTGCAGAACTCTATAACATGAGGTTTCTTCTCTAACACCTCTTAGTAAGCCCTCAATCTCTGAATCTCTGAAGTGGCTCTCTTCCAGATATTTTTAAAATTACACTGGGTTAATTCCATTTAGAAAGCAGCTCATTGCTTTTTGGGGTATCTTGCTAATAGCTTACAAACTAGTGAAAGAGAGTTGGGGCTCACATCTCTCCACCTTGCCCCAAGAGGTGGCCTTGACCATTGGGGGATGGAGCCAATCAGCTTAACGCCTGGGAAGTAGCAGCACCCAAAGTTGTGTATACAAAAGGCCTTTCCCACTCGGTCCCCCAGGGCACCCACATTCCACTGTGGAGCTTAAGCACCTAGTCCATGTCAGGGAAAATAAAATGTGAACTAGCACCTGAACAGAGGTCTGGTCCTCCCATTGCAGCTCAAGATCACCCAGCAGAAAACTACAAGGAGCAAGAAAATTTGATGAAAAAAACATCGCCCCTGGGAAACCTGAGATGACTGAAGGTAGCTTGAGATTTACTGAGTTTTTAGAAAAATAACTGATACTTAAATAGCAAAGGGGGAAAACATAAAAGGCATCCAAATTGGAAAGGAAGAAACAAAACTGTCATTATTTGCAAATGACATGATATTGTACATAGAGAATCCTAAAGACTCCACCAAAAAACTACCAGATTTAATAAATGAATTTAGCAAGGTAGCAGGATACAAAATGATCACCCAGAAATTGATGACATTTTTATACACAATAATGAACTTTCAGAAACAGAAACTAAAAAAACAATCTCATTTGCCATTGTAACTAAAAAAATAAGATACCTAGGAATAAACTTACCCAAAGATGTAAAAGACCTTTGCTCGGAAAACTACAGGACACTGAAAAAAGAAATAGAGAAAGATATAAACAAATGAAAAAATATACCATGTTCATAGATTGGAAAAATTAACATCATTAAAATGTCCACATCACCCAAAGCAATCTATAAATTCAATGCAATCCCTATTAAAATACCAACAGCATATTTCACAGATCAAGAAAAAACACTTCGAAAATTTATGTGGAACCAAAAAACACCCCTAATAGCCACAGCAATACTGAGAAAGAAGGTCAAAGTTGGAGGGATCACAATACCAGATATCAAGTTATACTACAAAGCCACTGTAATCAAAACAGACTGGTATTGGCACAAGAATAGACATATCAGTGGAACAGAACAGAGAACCCAGAAATTGACCCATGCCATTATGGTCAATTAATATTTGATAAAGGAGGCAAGAACATATAATGGAGTAAAGACAGTCTTTTCAATAAACGGTGTTGGGAAAATTGGACAGATACATGCAACAAAATGAAACTGGACCACCAATTTACACCATACACAAAAGTAAATTCAAAATGGATAAAAGACTTAAATATAAGGCATGAAACCATAAAAATCTTAGAGGAAAACATAGGGACAGTAAAATCTCAGACATCTCTCATAGCAGTATGTTTGCTGATACATCTCCTAGGGCAAGAGAAACTAAGGAGAAAATAAACAAATGGGACTACATCAAAATAAAAAGCTTCTGCACAGCAAAGGAAACCATGAACAAAATGAAAAAGGAGCCCACTGTATGGGAGAAGATATTTTCCACTGACACATCTGATAAAGGGTTAATATGCAAAATATATAAGGAACTTCTACAACTTAACAAAAGAAAGACAAACAATCCAGTTAAAAAATAGGCAAAGGACTTAAGTAGACACTTCTCCAAAGAGGACATACAAATGGCTAAGAGGCATATGAAAAAATGCTCAACATCGCTAATCATCAGAGAGATGCAAATTAAAACCACAGTGAGGTATCACTTCACACCTGTCAGAATGGCTACCATCAACAAGTCAAGGCACTACAACTGCTGGCGAGGGTGCAGAAAAAGGGCAACCTAGTACACTGCTGGTGGGAATGCAGACTGGTTCAGCCACTGTGGAAAATAGTATGGAGTTTCCTCAAAAGATTAAAAATTGACCTGCCATTTGACCCAGTGATCCCACTTCTAGGAATATATCTTAAGGAACCCCAAACACCATTCACAAAGAACTTATGCACCTCTATGTTCATAACAGTGCAATTCACAATAGCTAAGATCTGGAAGCAGCCCAAGTGCCCATCAGTAGATGAGTGGATAAAAAAGCTGTGGCACATTTACACCATTAGAACTATGCGGCTGTGAAGAGGAAGGACCTTTTGGCCTTTGGCACAGCATGGAGGGGACTAGAGAGTATTATGCTAAGTGAAATGAGCCAGTCAGAGAAGGACAAGTACCAAGTGATCTCACTTATATGTGGAATATAATAAACAAAATAAACTGATAAACAAAATGGATCCAGAGACATAGAAGCTTGGAACAAACTAAGGGATCTCAGAGGGAAGGCTAGGATAGGGCGGGGGGAGATTAATCAGGGAATCTGTATGTTTATGGGCATAGCCCATGGATGTGGACATTGGTGTGGGGAGGACCTGGGGGTGGGATGGATGTGGGGTGGAAGGGATCAGTGGGCTTAAAAGGGGGACATCTGTAATGGTCTCAACAATAAAGATAAAGTCAATAAAAATATTAAAATAAATAAAATAAAATATAAAATTAAAATTAAATTAAATAATAAAATAAAATAAATAAAATAAAATAATAAAGTAAAATAAAAAGGGGATTATAAGAAGACGTCATGCGGGTTTGAAGATAAATTTTTAATTTCATACATTGGCCCAGCATTTGGTGGCCTTCTTACAAATGACCCCAGTGTACAAGAGGGTGGATCCAGAGAGATGTCAATAATTTTCCAAATGAAAGCAGATATCAGTGCTGGGAAAGGTGGAGATTGCTAGCATCACACATAGGTGTGAAATGGACACTAAACAGTATCGAACAAGTCACTTCAATAAAGTGCTGCTTGTGAATGTAGCCATTTTGAATTGGGATGCACAAAGATAAACACAGGATTTCTGAGTCAATATGAAAAATGAATGTAAAATAGCTTATTACTTTTATATTGATTATGTGATAAGGTGATAAGATTTTGGATGTACTGGTTAGGTATATTATTCAAATTTCAAACTCATTTTACCTGTTCTTTTTTTTTTTTTTCAACATGATTATAAGAAAAATCTAAAAGGCACTTGCAACTCCTGTTGAATTTTTGTTGGACAGACCCTACGTAGGACATCTCAGTACCTGGAATATCAAGTGCCTTGTATGGCCCTAAAAAAAGACGGAGTGCCCAGCCTTTCTCAAACTAACTATACCTCTACACTCCATTTTGTAGAACATTTATAAATCTTCCTTGAAAAGGCAATTTTACACAGTACACAGTTTGAGAAAACTGTCATAATAACATTTCCATATTTTGCTCAGTCTAACCCATACTCCACTCCCTATCACATTGCATCTTCTGACAAATCCACAATTTTATACCTACTTGACGTGTTTGTTAGCTGAGCAGATTCAGCTGCAACCTGTGAGGCAGATCCTGCTGGTGATATACTTTATGATATCAATTTATTAACTTTATCATCTATTGAACAATTAATATTCTTTAAATAATAAACTATAAATACCTTTCTAACTATTTGCGTATCTTTATGGATATTTAAACAATGGGAACAAATATCCAATGAAACTCACTAAAATATAACTAAGACCACCAGTCTATTACTTAAAATTATTTTAAATGCTTTAATCATCTTAAAATACATATTTTTTTTAAAAAATGTTGCCCTGGGGGTGTGGCTCAGTGGTTAGAATGTCAGCCCACATATCTCAGGGTCTCTGATTTGATTCCTGGTCAAGAGCATGTGCCTCGGTTGCAGGTTCCATCCCCAGCCCTGGTTGGGATGTGTGCAGGAGGTAACCAATTGATGTGTCTCTCTCACATCAATGTTTCTCTCTCTCTGTCTCTCTCACCCCCACCCTCCCTCACTTCTACTCTCTAAAAATCAATGGAAATAATATCTTTTGGTGAGGATTATATACATATAATAATTAGTGTAATTATATATATAATTAGTTTAAAATATCAAATAATTTCCAAAAGCCATTATTAGAAACCCACAGTTTACTTGGTCTCAAAAGAGTTAGCTTTGATCTTTTATCTTAATTGCATATTCACTGAATTACCTTAATTGTCCTAGTAAATAACTCAATATCTTCATTTAAAAAATAAAACTAATAACACAATCTCTCTACCTTATTAACAGTAAAACTAAAATATTAATGTTGGAATAATTATTTGAGATATCCCGAGGATTTGCTAACATGATTTCAGGAAATTCACTCATTCTTTAGAGCTATTAAAAACAAACAAACAAAAAAACCCCACCAAAATCTATTTTAGATTCTTGAGGATTGCAGTCCCTGGCCTATTCTTGGTTATTACGTTTACATGTTTCTGGAAACTTTTTCCCCAACCTGTTATGTGCTTTTGGAATATTTTTTCTTGCTTCTATCATAGAATAAATATTTCTTAGAAGTTAATTTCTCACTCTTCGTGCTATTTCTTGAAGTTCTTACTGGGAAAAAATGAACACAAGCTAAAGCTGTACTTGAGAGGAAAATTTTCATTTTTCAAATGACATTTAATTTTGTGCAAAAAAAAACCCCTCTGTTTATTTGTTTTTTAAAGGAGTTATTGGGTGATTTTGGAATTTCTGACATTGTAGGAACATGAGCCATTGCTTTTCTTCATTTATATCCATGTAAAGTAGTCAATGTGTTGCAGTTTTGTAATGTTGTTTCTTCTTAAGGGAATAGTGAATATTTTTGCCTTACCTTGTTCTTTTTCCTTTTTTAATTTTGATAGACAAATTTACTGATTCATCTGCTCAATAAATATTTTCAAAGTGGAAAAAACACTGATAATTCAGTTAATCTTTAAGTAGGAATGCATCTGTACAGATGTTGGGTGGAGCTGGACAGTGTATCAGGAAAATGGAATGAGCAAAGACACAAAAGGAAAAGCCATGGCACATTTAGGGAGCACAGGGCCGGGGGGAGCGGGACCAGACCCATATCCTCTCACAGGTAGGAGAGGGGAGCTCCAACTCTACCAGGCTGTCCCTAAAAGACCTGGGCAAGGTCACAGCATGCCTGATAATGTGAAACTGCAGTTTACACTTTGCAAAGCTTCAGCAGAAAGAGATAAAGAAAAATGATGTATTCATTTTTTAGGAGATTAAAATAAATATTTTGCACCACAAAATATACAAGAAGAATGTTTTGTGTGTTTTGCAGAAAAAAAGCTCTGAATATTTACGCAAACATCAACTGACAATCTAATATATTGATGCATTAAGTGGAAATGACTCTGGAATATGTGGATTACGTTTCTTTTTAAATGCACACAGCTTTCATCCTCAAAGTAAAAAAGGCATTGGCACAAAACACTTGGGATTTTCCTGAACCTAAAATATTTCAGACGTGCTTGAAGGAATTTACCTCAACTTTCTGCTACATGCAATAATCTCTACCTAAACTACGATGAGTAAACTAATGTGAGAATGACTCATCCTGTATGTGGATTCTTTTTCTTACAAAACACCACTTTTCACAAAGCCAGTTGCAACAGTAAGTGAACAATCTAATCAGTCTCTTTGACTGGTTCTGGATTATTAAGTCAGACCAACTGGAGCCCAGGAATGACTGTGAGCTCTCGGTCAGCTTCTGTCCAAATCCATCTTCTTTGCAAAGTTCCTCATCAGACACCGAGATAAAAGAACTGGACTTTGAGTCCAGACAGCTGGCACCTTCTCAGATTCCAGGGCCAGGAGTGCCAACAGCCACAATCTCAGCCCCGTAAACACTTACCCTGCCCTGCCAGTATGGACTACATAATTCACAGGGCCCAATACAAAGTGAAATGGGGGTTCCTTTGTTCAAAAGATGTTAAGAATCTCCAGACAGAGGAGCAGAGCATTGATTGCACTGAGCCTGGGCCCTGTCAGATGCACTGGGAACCCAGCCCTACTCCTTTTTTAGACAGTTCCTAGTGGAAAAGTTTGAGAAGCCGTGGATGATTTTATCTCTAAGGTTCTTGTAAATAAAGCGTTTTTTGATTCTTCGGCACAGTGGTTTTCTGCACCCGCCCGTGTCATTCCATGTTTCTCATCTGCATTGCTAGGCCGTGGAATTGGAGCAGTGAAGATAGCTCTCAGGTACTGAGTACTAACAAGCCACAGTTTCTATGCTTGCTTTCCACCCACATGATTCCTGAACAGTGAATATTGTCAACTACTCCTCCCCCACCCCCATACATCTCATCTCAGGTGCAGAAACTGATCTGAAGCAGTTGAGCGAAGGACCCACCATCAGCAGCTCACTGCCCTTTAGTGATGAAGCAGGACTTGAATCCAGTTCCCTCAGTGTCTAAACTCTGGGCTCCTCATCACACCGTCGTGCTTTCAGGAAAAGCTGATTAACAAGCAACATCTTATTCTCAATTCCTTATCCTACCACTTTTGTTTTTTAAATATAGACACATACCTTGGAAAAGTTTTTGTCCATGAGTCAAATAAAGATGGAGACTATGACCCTCTGAAAGGGAGGGTGCAGGAGCAACCAGGAGGCCGAGTCTGCAGGGAGCGGAGCTGGCAGGAGAAAGAGCACATGTTCCATGATTCCATTTTCTTAGAACATGGTCCATGTGTGGTCCAGGCCTGTCTTGTTTGGTTCCAGGATCTGCACCTTTCTTCAAGAGGAAAGATCCCCTGTTCCTTCTTCTCCATAGCCCTTATTAAACACACGAAGCTTTCTTTGTTGCATCTATAATGCTTTTCTTCTGTTTTCTTAATGGTGTATGGATAGAAAAAAATTTATTATACCAGGATAGAAAAAAATTTATTATACCAGCTTTTAAATGTATCTAGTAGAGCCCTACCAGGCGTGGCTCAGTGGTTGAGCATTGACCTAGGATCCAGGCAATCAGGGTTCGATTCCCGGTCAGGGCATATGCCCGGGTTGCGGGTTCGATCAATGAGTCTCTCATCACTGATGTTTCTGTCTCTCTCTCTCCTTTCTTCTCTCTGAAATCAATAAAGATATATTTAAAAATAAATGTATTCAGTAGAATTAAATCCCATATTAATCTGACATACATCGTCTATTTTTAAATACATATAAAAGTGTTTTCTTTATTTTGTTTTTACATTCAAAATTATTTTGTATTAGTTTCAGGTGTGCAGCATAGTGGTTAGACAGCCATATACTTTACAAAGTGATCCCCCTGATAGTGCCAGTGCCCAACTCACACCATACATAATTATTACAATATCATTGACCATATTTCCTCTGCCATACATGACTATTTTGTAACTACTAATCTGTACTTCTCAATCCCTTCACCTTTGTATAATTTTTTTTTATTTTTTAAGTGGGATCTATTCCAGATAAGTATTCCTTTTAATTATTTATTATTTATTGCCTTTCCTTACCAAAAAATGGTGGTGAACTTAAGAATTACTTTTTTTTTTCCCCGAAGTAAATCAGTGGCCCTCCTCTCCGTTCCCTTCCATTACTATAGCTGTTGATGAAGAAAATCCCTTCGGGTGGGAGGCAACCTAATTTCCAGGACAGTTACACTAGGGGTGAATCTGGAATGTGGCTCAGCTTCCAAACCTGCTCATCTGCAAGAGGTTTGTAGCCTTGTAAACAGCTCTGTCAGCAAGACTCTCCCTGTCCAAATGGCCAAATAAAGTAAGATAAGACCAATTTGACTTTTTTAGATGACTTTTTAAATTTATATTTTCAGTTATAGTTGACATATTAGTTTTAGGTGTACAACATAGTGATTAGGCATTTATATAGCCTTTGATTTATTTTTATTTTATTTTTTTTAAATATATCTTTATTGATTTCAGAGAGAGGAAAGGAGAGGGAGAGAGAGAGATAGAAACATCAATGATGAGAGAGTCATTGATCAAGCCCACAACCTGGGCATGTGCCCTGGCCGGGAATCGAACCCCTATCGCCTGGATCCTAGGTCGATGCCAACCGCTGAGCCACGCCCGGCTGGGCCTTTGATTTATTTTATAGTGGCCTTTCAGAAAAGAAAAAATCATTAACTTTTATTGGGTTTATTTAAGTTACCTATTTAACCAACTAATTTATTTATGGCATATTTGTATAGAAATGGCATTTTAATTAAGTACCTTTGTATGCAAATAAGCAATTTCAGTAAACTGGGATCATCTCTGATCGGGTTCTACTCTGTCCTTTATCCACAGAGCATGTCATTGTCTCCCTTCCTCCTGATGTCATTAATCCATAGAATAATGACTTGCTCTGATCACATCCCCACATCCTACATCCCAACCGGAGACACAATACATTAGACTCCAGTAATAGAATCAGATCTGATAACAGACTTTCTCATTTAGACCGGGAAGTAGAGCATGTGCTGCTTCCTTACAGACCAAAGTAAAGGTTTATATTTTTTATTTTTATCTCTAAGACTGTCAGCTGATAGCATAGATGTTCCAATTACAGGCACCACCTGAAAGTGTAACCATGTAGCGGTAATACCTCAGAGGAGCAAAATTGTGAGTGTACAGGTTTGATGGCAGAATTTTATTCAATTATTAGATTTTTACAGCATGTTTGTTTAAATATCACCCTGGTACTCTGACAAAAACTCTATGAAGCAAGAAGTTGGGAGGGAAGGAGGGAGAAAGAGAGAGAGGAAGAGAGATGTAGAGAGAAACTAGAAAGAAAGGATGCTACTTAAGGCAACTTTTGACCTGAGTTTGCTCACCAGCAAGGTGCAGGTTAACCTCCAGGTTTCAGGAAATGAATAGACACCAAAAATAAAAGACTAAGAACTAAGGCAGGTGGAAAGACCACCAGGAGGGCATTTCCCTGGGGTCATTTGCCTCTGTGTAGAGTGGATGAAGCCATTTGGGGAAAGGCCACATGTAAGGGAGGACCTCAGAGATGGACACAGGAATCAGACAGACCTGGGCTCTGCTCCCAAGTCTTGCTGGCTATTTAAATACTCAGCTTCCTTGCTTTAAAGATGGGGATACCAATGGTCCCCTCCCTTAGAGTGCACTGGTAAACATTTAATTGGGAAATTTTATGTAAAGCAGTTTGTATAGTTTCTGGCACAGAAAAAGTGCTAGATAAGCATCCACCATTCCACCCTACCCTTTCCACACCCTTTCCCTTCTCCCGAGCAATACAGGGAGTCAAGGCTGAGTCCTTGCTGTCCCGGGGAAGTTCTTTCCAATCAATCCACAAAAAGTGGGTGTCTTTTTTGGACTTAGATCCAGACTAACAACTGAAAAAAAAAATCTTTTCCTTCTGTGTTGTGAAATATTATAGACTCAGGCTCCAAAAGGGGGGAGAGTAACAATAATCTGATGACTATATGGCACATTGCTAAATATTGAGGAATAGAAAGCAGAGGAAAGAGTGCACAGGATCATCCAGAAAACTGACACCAACATCACAGGAAAAAAGAAAAACACTGAATAAGACAACTATGTGCATTGCTAAATTTAGAGGAATAAGTCGACTAGGAGATACTGCATACAGCAGAACGTGACACTGATGTCTCAGGAAAGAGGAAATCTGTGTGGACTGGAGCTACCTTAGCAGGATCTCACATCATGTGGGTGTTGCTTTCTCACCGGTTTGCTCTCCAGCTGTGTCAAGATCGTGGGGATATAGTTACGGATGCAGGGACCTGAGATCAGTGGATACACCATGAGATGGAAGCACTGGGGTTAGTACTGGCAAGGAGGTGACTGCCCGGTTCCGGGAAGAACCCACACTGGGGGAAGCCAGAGAGATAACATTGAAGGATCAGAAGGTCTGTTAATTCTCGTTCTGAGTTAGAGGCTTACTGACTTTGTATAGACCTCCACCATCCATCCCACATCAGTCATTCAATTTCCTGAATGGGCACTTATGCCCAAGGAAGCCTGAGCGAGAGAAGCTCAGTACTCCATGCCAACTACCTCTTATATCAGGAAAAACTAAAAACATTACCAAGAGAGGGACACTGTATTCCATATAATCATTAAAAGAAGCTAAATTCAATTGAAATTAAATTATTATACTATTTATCAGGACCATACATAAATATAGATATTACAACTATCATCTATAAAACCAGTGTTCATTTCCTGAAACAGAGCAACCAGACATCTCCAGGTTTTCAGCCACCGAGGAACCCTGATCTCACTATGAGTGGTTTTCTGTTCTGTTTCTGGAACTGCTGGTCCGGGGAGCTCTGGAGCCCCTCCCTAGCAGTTGTGCTGCACATCATGTCCTTATTCCCATTCTGGCCCTTTGGGTATTTCTTCAGCCAGGACATTGGTTTTCCCACCTCTGTGCTCTGCAATTGTAGATGACATCAGACTCCTCTGCAGGGGACATCACGTTTCCATAGCAACTAATGTATTTCAACCTGGGGGAAGTGGAGTGTTCTCAACTATAAATAGAGCAAAGATTGAGGAAAATGAGTGAGAACACTGACCGAGTGTGATGGGCTGTGCTTGTGGCAGAGAGAGGTCAGGTACTGGGCATGGGGGTGACTTTTACGGGCGGTTTCTGTGGCTGGTAACATCCCAGTGGGTGAATTCCAGGTCAGTTTCTCTCTACCTCTCTCCTCTTCAGTCCATGGCCCCGTTCATAGTCATCGAATCCATGCAGGTCCTTAACTGTGTCCAGGGGAAGCAATTCTTTCCAGATATTGTTTCGCTAGATTAAGACAATAATAGCAAAAGACTGCAAAGTTTTAATATTCTATGTAAATTACCAAGGAGCATCTATTTGAAGATGGAAATAAATGTCTTTTTCCATGATCCATTGCTTTTTAAGCAAAAGGGGAAGCAAGAAACAAGAAAAGCACTATTGATTAGTTACGGCAGACTGGCGTGGGTGTCAGATGATGTGACCTGAAGCAAAGTTGCTTCTACACAGACAGTGACTCATAGCAGATCTAAGGAGGAAATCTCAGCATCTCAATGACCCCCTGGAGTGTTTGAACAATATTTCTCCAAAACCTCCTTTATGCATAGTCTACCCTGAAGGGGAAAAATAATTACAATTTAGAGCATCAATTATTCAGACTAATCACCACAGAATCACAGGTTTGGAGGGACCTTGAAAGGCTGTCCAGATCCTCTTCTGCCTCCAGGCTGAAGTGTGTTAGAAACTTGCAAGACAGACTGGTTCTATTGGCTGCATCATGAAAAATTATCCATCATAATAATCACTTCCAAACAAAGATTCTATGGCTCCACTAGTTCCATCCTCACTTTTAAAAATTTTAATCCAGGTGTTTCTTGTGTCTTAATCATAGCCACAAGAATTTTTTGCCATTTTAACTCAACATCATCTTATTTTATTCTCAGACACGTGGGAAGTATTTATTGGGGATTTTTTTGTTTTGTTTCTGTTTTTTGCCTACCATTTCACATATTTGCAGCTATTATTAAGTCTCCAACATTATTTTATGGCAAAGAAAAGTATTTACAAAATGTGGGTCAGGGAAAAAATAAGCTCATATTTTGGGGAGGAGGGAGGAAAGAACAATAAAGGAGAAAGAAGAGAGTTCAATAATTATATCCTGGCATGGAGAAAGGAGGCCAAGAGAGGGATTTGCTCAAATGTCAATGTGCTGTTGCTTTCTCTGAATCCTCAAAGAGCTTAGGAGAGCCTGTTAGTCTTTTGTTTTTCCATATTTTAAACGCTGAAAACATATTTCAGAATGATAAGCATTCATGTTGTAGTAATAAAAAGACACTGATAAAAGGGAATACAGAGATTTTTATTAAAGTCAAAGGCCAAAGAAGCATCAGAACCTGAGTCCAGACGTATGTGAGCTGATTCCAAATCTTAAAGTTGTGGATGAAAAGGGGCCACATACTAAGCCTGAAAAGCTCAGGGCAGGCTTGTGTGTCAGACTTGCAAACTCAGAGACCTAAAATAATCACAAAAGATGGTCTGAAATTAAAACTTTTTAACTAAAAGCAGTCTGTGGTGGGTAGTCATGCCCTAAGTTAGTATTTTTCTTTCACAAAAGTTAATTTTCACCTTAACTAAGCCTGTCAGTTGTCTTTTACATCTGAGATAACATACCTGATTAACACACGCCTTTGCAAAACAAAGTAATTTCCCCTTTTTCCGGGCCCTCCATGCACCAGGGCAGAGACCAGGAATCTTTTCATTGTTATTGATACCTTGTGAACTGTTGACTGGTAACTATCCAGTACCCACCTATGTAAAACAAGTGTGTGTATCCCAGAGGTTTCTCTGCTTTGCTTTCTCCCACCTTTCTAATCTGTGACCAATGGATTTCATGTAACCCACTTACATCTTCCTCTTTTGATTGTAATGCATAAAACAAGGTGCAAAACTGCCATCCTCTGGAGTATGATCTCAATCCGTTGAGGTTTTGGCTTCCCAGCAATTGTCAACAGTTTGGCTCAAATAAACTCGCAAAAATTAAATTCTTCACAGGTTTGAATGATTTCTTAAGTTAACAAGGTTGTCCCATGCTGCCCTGTTCTACTTGGACCAAGTGATCACAGGCTCAAGGGGGAGAAAAAGGTGTGACAGCTGACCTTCTCTCATCAAGTGAGTGACTCTCCATTTCCAAACTCCCTTTCGGGATCAAACTTACTATCTAAACAACCAAATAGTTTAACGTGTGTTAATAATTAAAATATCTAATTTTAGCCAATAGGATTGTATTTGGCGATCAGTAGGGCTATAAGGTGTATTTGAAGAAGGGGTTAATGGATAATTATGGGCACACCTTTACTAGGACCAATTTGTCCTTTCTCTGATTGTAAATGTTTGTAACAAATTCCCACTTCCAATGTGAATACAAGTTGAAGTCAAGTCTTTGGCTTTACCAAAGGGACACTCCTAAATTCAGTCTCTCACCCATCCTTTAACAGTGCCCTCCAAAAAAATAAAAAATGAAAGAGAGGGAGAATGAGAGAGAGGGAGGGAGGGAGAATGTAGGAGAAAGAAAGGAGGAAGGAAGGAAGAAAGGAAGGGACAGAGGGAGGGAGAAAGAGCCTACTTTGTAGCATTTGTCTACTCTTCATTTGTCCATTGTCCATGGCCAATTTTAAGCTACCGCAATGACATCAATGACCTCAGAATTGAGAAGAAATACGCACAATTGGTTCTAGTGAGTTGAAATGAGCCATTTCCAGCATATCACTGGACAAGACTCCAAGGTTGTCACTGAAGATTTCAACCTATTTATAAAAACAGAAGAGCTATGTACTTAAAAGTCAGCTACAAATTGAAGACGATTTACATAGATGGAAAACCATGCTCTGTTCAAGGATTGGAAGATTCAACCTAGAAAAAATGCCATGTTGCCCCAAATTGACCTCTACAACTCCCACCAAAATCCCAGCACAATGCTGTGTTGATACAGACAAGATTATTCTAAAACTGATATGAAAAGATAAAGAAACTACAATACTTAAAACAATTCTGAAAAAGAATAAAGTGGGAAGATTCACATTGCTTGACTTTAAGACTCAATAAATAGCTGCAATAAGCAAGGCAATGTGCTGCTGGCCAATGGAACCGAGTAGAGAACTCAGAAATACACCCACACAAATACACCAAACAGATTTTTGTCCAAGGAAAAAAGTCAATTTAATGGACAAAGGATAGTTTTTCAAAAAATGGTGCTGCACATTTGGGTTGGTTTCACCTCTTGGCAGTTGTGAATAATGCTATGAATATAGGTGTGCAAATATCTCCTCCAGATTCTGCTTTAAATTCTTTTGGATATGCCCAGCCAGTGTGGCTCAGTTGGTTTAGCATCATCCCATACACTGGGAGGTCACTGATTCGATTCCCTGCCAGACAAGGCTTTGGGCTTGATCCTCAGCAGGGAGTATGCAGGAGGCAGCCCACTGATGTTTCCCTCTCATTGATGTTTCTCTCTCTCTCTCCCTCTCCTTTCCTCTTCCGAAATCAATAAAAACATATTTTTAAAAAATTCTTTTGGATAAATAAAATGTTGTCTATACATACAGTAGATTATTATTCAACCTTAAAAGAAAAAAAATACTACCTACTACATGACACATGGTACCAAATGGATGAAGCTTGAGGACATTATGCTGAGTGAAGTAAACCAGTCACAACAAACAAATACTGTGTGATTCCACTTATATGAAGTACTTGGAGAAATCAAATTCTTAGAGACAGAAAATGGAGACAAGGGCCTGGGAGGTGGGGAAAATGAGTGCTTGTTTCATGGTTACAGAGTTTCAGTTTGTGAAGGTGAGAAAGTTTTAGAGATTGGTGCTGATTGGTGATGGTTGTACAACATCGTGAATGGACTTAATGCCACTGACCTGTACACTTAAAAATGGTTAAGATGGTAAATTTTATGTTATGTGTTTTTTACCATAATTTTTAAAAATAGTACTGGAACTATTGCATATACATAGAGAGAAAAAAACAACATCTTTGCCTGAACCTCACACTGTATAAAAAAATTAATTCAAATTGCATCTTAGATTTAAAAGTAAAATATAAACTATAAGGCTTTAAGAAGAAAACAAGATGAACCAAAAAGGAAAAAATTAAAGTGGATTATATCAGAATTAAAAACTTTTGGTCTGTGAAAATTCTTGTTAAGAGAATGAAAAGATGAACTATAGACTGGAAGATAGTATTTGCAAACCCGTATCTGAGAAAAGACTTGGGTCTAGAATATGTAACAAACTCTCAAATCTCAACAGTAAAAAAAATAAAACAGCCCATTTTGGAATGGGCAAAGACATGAATAGGCAGATATTCACTAGAGATAATGTACTGGTGGCAAATAGACACATGAAGAGATGCTCAACACCATTGGCCATTAGGGATGTTCAAATTAAAGCACAGTGAGATATTACTATACACTTGGTAGGACATTTAAAATAAAAAGGAGTTTGGGGGGGGTCAAGACAAATTTTTTTCTCCCACCTGTCTATAAATTATTCTGGCTGGGCTAATCATCAAATTAACAAGAAGAAATGTCCAAAATTTGTTACATATGTACATATAGGGTTCCATAAGAATTTGAAACCCAGGAGACATTCTGGACAAAGGGGAAGGAGTCAGGCGTCTGGGATTTCAAAGAGAAAAAAGGGAAAGCAGGCAATTCACAGGTAGATAAGAAAGAACAAACATGGTAAACAAATTCTTGCAGGGCCACCCAGAAACAATGGGGCTCAGAGAGGAATCCAACAAACAGGCTTTGCTAGATTTCTGCCTGTCTGCGACACATAGTTCATATATGCTAATGTGAATATGCCACGGTTCCCTTCCTGGAACAGGTCTGCATTCTTTTAGGCAGATAAAGGGGGAGAGTCAAAGGTTCAGAGTCTTTTGTTTTGTAATAAACAGCTTAAAATCAATATCCCAAAAGGCCAATTTTGGGATGGCAAAACTTTGGTCCCCCTCATAATCACAGTGCCAAATGCTGGGGAAGATGTGGCTCTCTCATTCAGTGCTGGTGGGAATGGACACGGTATGGCAGTTTCTTATAACATGGACATGCACTAATACCCCCAATAACTCAGCAAGACCTCTTGGACATTTATCCCAGAGAAATAAAAATTGATATGTACAAAAAGCAGCTTATGAATGTTTATAGCCACTTCCTTTGTAATCTCAAAAAAACTGAACACAACCCAAATTTCCCTCAATGTGTGAAAGATTATGTTATCAGTGGGGTGCCCTCTGCATTCCCACCTGTTATCAGTGATAGTGGAGTTCTTGTGATGTCACAAGGAAAGGAATCTCCTGAGTCTCACACTTGAGGATGAGTGATCTTTATTTTTATGGAATTAAACCCCTGAGTTTCCAGTGTCCCATTTCTCTCCATCCCACCATGGGAAAAGTCCAGTTTTGTCTTCAGCAGAGCTAGGATTAAGGCCAGAGTCTTCACTCCATGTAAAAGTCCAGTCCAGCATCTGGCTAGCTTAGCTTGTGTTCCCAGCTGTAGTCCATTGCATGTGGGGTCTGCATGGTCATGGGCCATGCAGCTGCTTAAGGCCACATAGCAGGTGAGTGTGGGTCACAGAGCAATAGAGGAGTGCGCAAGAGAAAACTCTTTGACTGGACATTATAACCAGGAGCTTAAGCAATTAACCTTTCAAGATTTCTCATGCTTGCAGTGGCTTCACCACCAGCCAATTATCATTTTCCCAAATTAGGCTGATAGGCAAACACCTTTCCTATGTCATCCCAACTTCACTGCACCTGCACCCATTTTCCCCTTTGTTTGATCTCTTCCCCCAGTGATCTGCAGGGAATGGACTGGTGGTTCCCTAGGGAGTGTGAAGCTGTAGTTTCCTGGTGAAGCTGCCCAAATGTCCATGCTTATAATGTCCGGCATCCCCTTTGCTCTCTTATTATTATTAATATGAACTAGCTAGTTATGACAATAACAGTTACACAACTGTGGCTCATCCTAGAATGGAATGCTGTTTGGCCATAAAGACAAATAAACTTGTGATGTATACAGCAGACTGCATAAGGGTGCTGGTTTAAAGGGGCAGAACAAGGGGGTTCCTCTGTGGTGATGAACAGCTCTGTGTTTTCATTTTGATGGTTACAGAAGTCTATTCACAGGATAATACTGAGAGAGACCACACACACACTAATGTATGTGAAATATAGTGATCACTGAATGGGGTCTACATGGTCTGGTTCCCAACACTGACTTGTCAGTGTCCTGGTTTTGAATTTGAACTGCAATCCTGTACCTTGACATCATGGGGGGAAGGTGAGTCAAGGGTACTTGAGAACTAAAACTATTTTTACAATTTCTTCTTACTCCATAATGAATCTGAATACAAAGTATAAGAATGAGTCACATTACAAGCAGTACATGTGAACAGCCAAATGAATGATACTAATACTATTTATAAAAGCTAATCAAATCAAAGATATTTTCTTCTCCCTCCCCCCAACTCTCTCATTTTACAATCTCAGTTTCTTCCTTTATTTTTTTAATCTTCACCCAAGGACATGCTTAGAGAGAGGAAGGGAGAGAGAGAGAGAAACATCGATGTAAGAAACATTAATCGGTTGCCTTCCTTATGTGTCTGGACCAGGGATCAAACCTACTACCCAGGTATGTTCCCTGACCAGGAATCGAACTGGCAACCTTTAGGTGCACAGGATGATACTCCAACGAACTGAACCACTCCCATCAGGCTCAAAGCTTCTTAAAGGTTAAAAAAAAAAGGACATTCTACTATTTGTGACATGGATGAATCTGGAAAATGTTATGCTAACTGAAATAATCCAGACAAAGACAAATACTGTGTAACCATATATGTGGATCAAAAAGAGTTGAATTCAGAGAAGCAAAAAGTAGAATGATGGTTGCCAGGGAAGTAGGGAACAGGAAAATGAAAATGGGAGATGTAGGTCAAATAGTACAAATTTTATTATCAGATGAATAAGTTCTGAGATCTAATGCACAGCATGGTGACTGTAGTTAATAACACTGTATTGGACACTTGAAATTTTCTGTGACAGTAGATCTTGAATGTTCCCACCACACATACACCAACAAGGTTACTATGGGAGGTGATGGGTGTGTTAATTACCTGATTGCAGTGATCATTTCACAACATATGTCAAAATATCAAATTTTACACCTTAAATACATACAATCTTTTATGTCAATGGTATTGCAATAAAACTGTTAAAACAAAACAATGTATTTTTTTTAAAATATGTCTTTATTGATTTCAGAGATCGGAAGGGAGAGGGGGAGAGAGAGAGAGAGAAACATCAATGATGAGAGAACCATTGATCGGCTGCTTCCTGCATGCCCCTTACTAGGGATCGAGCCGGCAACCCAGGCATGTGCCCTGACTGGGACTTGAACTTCAATCTCCTGGATCATAGATTGATGATTAACTGCTGAGCCATGCCAGTCAGGCAAAACAAAACAATATTAAGAGAAAATAATTTAAATGTATTTATTTTAAAAACATGTACAGGTGAATTTTATTTTTAGGAATCGTGGGAACTGATGCTCTGAAACCAACTGGAAATGCCACACCTGAAGCTCCATGAGGTTGTTTCATGGCTCAATTCCTTGGCATCAGGCATTATTTACTAATGTATTTTAAGTAACACTTTGGAGAAAATACTTTGGTAGCTTGTTCTGAGGTTCCACTTTTTGCTAGATTCAAATGCTTCTGCAACTTTTACCAAATGACTCACCAGACCTCTCCGGGCCGCTGGGACTATGCCCCACCCTAAGTCAGAGCCCAGTCAGCTGTTCCACCTAGGGTGGAGAACAGAGTATAAAACAGCTGAGCACGGGGTGTGGGCAGGGTCCCTGCAGTCCTTGAGACAGATCTGGACTCAAGAGCAGGAGGTGAGAGGACATTCAGAGACCAGCAGATGGGATGTGTCTCTTCTACTGGAGGGCTATCCTCTGCAATTTCCCTGGAGGGGATATGGCTCACCCCCAACAGCATCTCTGCTCCATGTGCCCTTGGCAGCATCCACCATTGTGCTGGCAGCCATGGGCCCACTAAATCTGATGAATAAATAACCTTCTGATTCAGACATGTGACACACTTGGCAAGGGGCAAATGGTGCATTTTTCAGTAAATGCAAAAACATTGTCAGGGTACAAGTTTCAGAAATGGCATACAAATGACACCTAGAGAGCCCTTGTGATGTGTATTCTGAAAACCAACTCTATCTTCCTTAAGATGTTTGCATGTGGCTCTTAAAAATACATGTTATTCTTGATATTACTATTAATGTATTATTACATATAAAATGTATTAATGTATCAATAAATAACATATATTAATAAACTCATCTGAGGAGTAACCAGGAATGTCCCATGTCTGCAAAAGAGACTGAGGGATAGAACTAGGTATGAAAACATCATCTCATTGGGGAGAATTCCCTTTAATTTTGGAAGAAAAGGGGATACAGGAGAAATGTCTTAGATCTAAATTTTTATCTTCCCAACAGTGGCTCTCAGAAGATAAGTGGCCTACAATCCTTCAGTGGATAATAACAAAACAGACTCACTCTGACCTCCATGGAGCTGTGTCACTAGCTCACACGGACTCTCTCTGCAGCACGTCCCAGCACAATGCGCAGGAGTCTAATTACCTTCTGTGCAAGTCCAGCCTTGGAGCTCAGCTCATGCCAAGCGGACACCACTACCAGACAGCCGTATGCCACGGCTTCTCCCATGGTGATGTTTTTATCCAGAAATTGCCACGCACACCCTGATTTTTGGCTGCTGGACTCCCAGATCTGCCTTGCGAGGCCTCCTGTTACTGGTGCCTTGTAAGAGCTGCCTTCGGATTCAGGGGAAAATGATTCATAATTTAACCAAAGAAATTCTCTTAATGGACTTGCACCAGAGGTTACTGAGCTTTTTTTTTAGCAAAGTCAATGAATCATGATTAATTTTATCCTATGAAGTGATGTGGACACACCATGAAGAAGCCAGGAAGTGAACTAGTCTAGACTCAAATAGGAAAAAACACAGGAACTACTTATTAGAAACACACCTCACAGAAAGAAAAGGTGTATTTTATACGGACTTTAAATATTAAGGTGTGTAAAATATTACACGCACAGTCTCTAAACTAATGATTTTATGCAAAAATTACTTACCGGACTTTTCTAGAAGGGCTTGTAAAGCTTTTTCTCAAACTTTGTTTTTAGACAGAAAAATTATTTCCCTTTAAGACTCTACTCTTATACTCACTCCTTGGCGAAGTCTTTCCCAGCACCCTGCAGAGTCTTCAAATATCTGGGCTCCCCTAGCCCTCAGCCTGATGGCATTGTCTCTGCCATCGTAGGGATACATAAGAGTGCAGCCCTTCCCTCCAGGAATTTACCGTCCAGGGAGGAGTCAACACCCAAGCACATTTGTATAATTGCAATGATGGATGAGCCTTTTGCCTCCCTGTGGGAACACATGGGCGTTATGGACAGCGTACTTGATCTGAAACGTGCTGGGTGATGTTTTCCCACCAGACCCACTGTCTCCTCCTCCCTCTTGTTCCACTGCCAGGGAAGGTCGGCTGTGTGGCCTGCAGGAATGGGCTCCCGGTGCTCAGGGCCCCCACAGGAGACAGCACAGATCTGAGGGAGGGGGAAGGCAGTGTGGGGGTTCCCATGACCCTGCTGAAGAGTCTGAGCTTCTCCTCCAGGCTGGAGGCAGATTACAAGCTGGACCAGTGCAGTAGTTGCTCCAGGAGCCAGTCTGTGGATAACTGGAGACAGGCTGGCCACTAATTCCAGTGACTGCCATTATCACCTTGCAAACCTGGGGAAACTGCTCCTGAAGCAGCCAAACGCCATGATGGACCATCAGTTAACCCATGCTCCACCAGTGCAGACTGAGATGTGGGCAGCATCTTTGTGGTGCCTTGTTCTGGGTTTTCAATACAAGTGCAGGACATGCCAAATATAAAAATAAAATTTTAAAAAGGGGACTAGAGAAAGGTGACACATTATTTGCGAATATGGGGACACTGAAAAACCAAAGAATTCTGCATAAGATGATTATTTGTTAATATTCAATGCATATAGTAAATCCCTTATTGTATACAGAACAGGAGATAATCTTTGTTTAAAGGCCATGGTTTCTTTCTCATTAAAAAAATGTTGTACAAGTTTTAAAGAAAGTACATTCAGCCTGGCCAGGCATGGCTCAGCAGTTGAGCGTCGACCTAGGATCCAGGCGATCAGGGTTCAATTCCTGGTCAGGGCACATGCCCGGGTTGTGGGCTCCATCAATGACTCTCATCATTAATGTTTCTATCTCTCTCTCTCTCCCTCTCCTTTCCTCTCTCTGAAATCAATGAAGATATATTAAAAAAAAAAAAAAGAAAGAAAGTACATTCAAGTGTTGCCAGATTACCTGTTTAAATGGGGGCACTTGTGTGTCTCATGCTGGTTCTGCTAAAAGGAAAAGGGAACTCATTGGAATATTTTAAGAAATGGGTTGACAGGATCAATTTTAATTTTAGGAAGACTGTTTCAGCTCTGCAGGGAGAATGGTTTGGATTTGCATGGGCTTCTGAGGAAGCTGTCGTCTTTATCCTAAGGGTGACTAAATGCAGGCCAAGACAGTGGAAATAGTGACAGAGATGCCTGAGGGAACCAAGGAAGTCATGCTGATAAAATCAGTGACCAATTGACTGGCTGTGGAGGGAAGGATAGGTGAAGGCTCCAGGATCTCCCCAAGTCCTGGTCTGAGCACCTGGGAATGTCAACATGAACACCTGAAGAGAGGCCAAAGAGCAATTTAAAAACCCATACACCTAGGCAAAAAACAGGAAGGTGGGATATTTCCCACTTTGTAGTTAGATCTCCCAACCACATTTTGATCCCTCAGATGTGTTACTTTATCTGAACATCTAAGAAACATATGGTTGTTTTTTATGTTGTATCTGCATCCCCATAGCTTCCTCCCTAGAAAAGATGAAAGCTGTTGGCATTCCGGATTACGTTACTTACCTTCCCTGAAAAAGTAGAAAAACAGTTGAATTTAGGACTCCTTGAATAATGAGATTAAAGACAAAAAGCTACATGGACCACAGTGGGATAATGGACAATGGAGCAAAGATGAAAAACAGGAAGTATCTGGTAGGGGCATTAGGACTGTAGGTGATGCAGGTGCACCAGTCTGTTGACAAGAAGGTGACATCAGCTTTGTTGCAGAGAATAACAAATCCCAAAGCATTGGACACAATGTGCAGCTGCAGAGCTGAAGACAAAGAGTTTTCGCTGTTCTTATTATTCTGAATATAAAAAACTCAACAGGAACTCAAGGCAGAGGATGTGCAGTGTTTTCTACTGGCAACATGCAATAATTTGTCTCTAAGATTTGTATTCATGGATCTTACACAATATACAGCTTTGGAGGGTAAGAAGCAAGATTAAAGTTATTTTAAGTTGGGAAAAGAGACTACTTTTAAATAATAACATTTCCTTGGGTAAAAAAGCAACATAAAATGTATCATCCTAACCATTTTTAAGTGTACAATGCAGTATTGTTAACTTAATGCACATTGTTGTACGAGCTCTCTAGAACTTTTTCATCTTGCAAAATTGAAACTCAGAACTCATTAAATAACTCTCCATTCCCCCTCCCTGGCCTCTGGACACCACCATTCTACTTTCTGTGTCCATGAATTTTACTACTTTTGATGCCTCAAATGAGTGGAATCATACAAGATTTGTCCTTTTGTGAGTGGTTTAGCATAATGTCCTCAAGGTTCATCCGTGTTATAACATGTGCCAGAATTTCTTTCCTTTCTTAAGGCCGAATAATATTCCGTTGTATGGATAGACCACATTGCCCCAGAATGTTAACATTTGCCATAACTATGGTCCATTTCTCAAATCTAAGAAGCTAGATTATGGAACCTTAACCTGCAGACTTTAGGTTTTCTACTCACATCCTTTTGATGTGTCAGAGACCAGTCCAGAGACTAGAATTGTCATCTGTGACAGTTCTACCAGACTTTCCGTGTTTTTGATGACCTTGACAATTTGGAGGAGTACAGTTCAGGGGTTTTGTAGGACCTCCTTCAGTTTGGGTTGTTCTACAGTCTTCTCAGTAGACCGAGGACATGGTTTGGGGAAGAATCCTACAGAGGTAAGGAGCCCTCCCCCTCACGCTGTATTTGGGTACAAGACATTGACTCAGCTTACGGTTGATGAAGTTGACTCCACTGTGATGAAGATGGTGTGGCCAGGTTCCTCCACTGTGAAGTCACTGTTGTTCCCTCCCAGGTTCTCCTCACTAGAGTAATGAAGGACAGCCCCCACTCAAGGGGCAAGTTTCAGGAACTCTCACTGACTGAAGAGTGTCAGGAATTTGGGGACATATGTTAAAATCACCACAGTATTTAATAAATATTTGGAAGGACATACTTGAGACCATGCAGGCATCCTGCTTCTCCTTAAAGTCTTGCCCATAGATTTTGGCATCATTAGTACAGCTTGCCTGTGGCAGTTATTAGTGTGGCACCTCATGGTGATTTTCTATTTCTATCATTCTTCTGTAAGAGTATTTGTCTCTTCTCCATTTATTTATATATTTAAGTATATATAAACTTTTTCATAATAAAATACACACATTTGAGTTACAAACTAGAATATACTACACACCAAAGTTTACATATTGGTGGACTGATGCTCTCATCTTGCAGTATTAATCACAGTCTAGAGTAAGTCTTTTCTTCTGTTTCTATTTCTGTTTTTGAGCTCTTAAATAGGACATTGATTAGGAAGTTTACAGCTTTTGTCCAGAGCGTGTATGTGTGTTTTTGTGCACATGTGCTTGTGTGTGTTAAGATAAGCATGACAACTGTACAATAGAACAAGTATGTAAGTAACCATGTGCCCAGGTGAATCATGACTGTCTTGATATAGTGTCAACACAATATATTGCAGACAAAATTTGGAGGCTAAGGTTGACAGAAGACTCTGTCTATCCATAAATCCTGCTACCAATGGATGATAAATAACAAGGGAATATTAGAATCATGAGCATGTGAGACAAGTTATTCTAAAATGAAAATTTAAAAAAAAGGAAGGAAAAAAGGAAAGATGGAAGGAAGAAAGGGCAAAAAGAAAAAAAGTAATAGAGGGAGAGAGGGAGAAAAAAAACCCACAAATTTCTGCCTTACTCGTGCTTCATATATTGGAATACCAAGTAAGAGCTCACAGAAGAGAGGGTTCCATGCTAAAAACATATTTGAACACCATGGCACTGGACCATTCAGGCTCCGCAGTAGAACATTTATTTTCTTATTTTTACGTCCCTTTCTTGGGATGCCAATATTTTGTTGTACTTTAATTGTTTTCCAGTACGGTACTCTTCAGAACTGTCATTTCTTAAAGTTTTTGAATATCCATTGTTATGCTTGGACCAGCCAATTTCCAAGCCCTGTAAACCTCTTTAGTTTGCCAGCCTGAACATTTCTGAGGAAAATAATGTAGATTACCCTTTAGCAAAGCACGTTTGCCACAAATGAACAGTCTTTGTGGGTGTGCCTGGCACTCTTCCTCTGCACACTGAAAGATAGTTTTTAAAGAGTATTTCCATAAGCACTAAGACTTCATAAAACAAATAACAGATGATTTTTAACAGTTTACAAGAATCTAGGTTTACGCATAAATTGTTCTTGAAAACAGAAAACGTAGAAATTGTCAAACACATTTTATTTCTATATAATTTAATGAAAAATGTTTTTTCCACATTTTTGGCATAGCTTTTCAGAAAATAAAACAACTACTAAAAATAAATCTACAGTAAACAATGTAGGAGTAAATTTGACATTCAGTAGTTGCTTAATTTCCATAAAGGCAGAATTAATTTTTTTAAATATTAAAATTAGTGAATTATTTATGGATTTCCTAAACACAATTTGAATATTTCTTTTGACTTGACTTTTTAAAATGGAAATTCTCAGGCTTCTGTTATTGCTGTTGTTAGAAAGAGCAGGTAACACTATTCAGGAAAGCAATTTAAAGGTTCGAAAGATACTAAGAGTCTTAAGACTTGGACCTTGCTAGAGTCTGAATGTACGTGCCCCCTCCCTCCAATTTATGTGTTGAAATCCTAACCACCAAGCTGTTTGGAGGTGATCCCTTTAGGAGGCTATTAGGTCTTAAGATGGAGCCCTCATGATGGGTTTAATGTTCTTATAAAAGAGACCCTAGAGAGCTCCTTCACCCTTCCCATCATGTCTATGAACCAAGAAGCACATCCTCACCAGACACTGAATCTACAGGCTCCTTGACCTTGGAATTTCAGCTTTTGGAACTATGTGGAAATAAATTTACATTGTTTAAGCCATATGATCTGAGGTATTTGTCTATGGTAGCCCTAGCATAGAACTAAGTAATATCTCCCACCCAGAACAACTAAAGGAAGAAAACAAAATATACTTAATGTGCTTGAAATCATTGAAGAGATAACAAGGCAAGAATGATAAGATTCAAGAGAATATAAAATCCATGCTAATGAACCTGATATTTGGGGCATTTCCCCCCAAGGGCTTCTGCTGATTTCTAAAGATCGAATTGAGACCCTCAGAAGCTGAGCAGAGCTTTTGTCAACCTTATACACATAGTGAGCAAAATAAGAATCCACTGTCTACAAAGAGCAGATGCCAAAACAACTGCACTCACATAATAATGAGAACCAAAAAGAGGTCAGCATTCTCAGGAACTGAAGTTCAGTTTAAAATCTTATTAATTCCACAAGTGGATCAGGTTGTTCCAGGATGTCTACTGCCCCCAGCCACTTGTCAAAAGCAATGAGCATCTCTATAGAGAAAGGGAACATCATCCTATGCATCAAATTAGTTTTAATTATTGTCATATACAATGTCTAGCACTCAATCAAAAATGATAGAGTACTTACCAGAAAAACAATAGACAATAGAAACAGACAGGTAATTCAGATGAAAATGTTATTAGGTTTGATTAATGTGTTTCAGGAGCTAAAAGAAGAGTTAAAGAACTGGAAACTAGCAAGAAAGAACCACAGAGATTCTAAACAAAAAGGAATAATAACCGAAATTTAGAACTCAAGGGGTGACTTAGTAGGAGCTAAGGAAGAGTGAGAGAATTAGTGAGCTAGAAGGTCAGTCAAAGTAAAATAACCAGAGGGCGGCACAAAGGGACACGGGTGTAAATAGGATCCCAGAAGTAAAAAAGACAGAAAGGGGGAATTTTCTAAAACTTTCTAAAACTGACCAAGAACATCAAGCCACAGTCTCAGAATCATATAAAGTCCAACCACATTAAATCAAAAGAAAACCACACCTAAGTGCACAATGGCCACCAGAATCATCTCCCTGAAGCACATGAGGCCTTAGCACTTACCTACCATTGGTTGAAGGCTCACCTAGGACGTGCAACCCTCTGTACTAGTATTGGGCCAATGAGCCCCCCTGATGCTGGACAAGATGCTGAAGTGAGAAGGAAAGACATGTAGCATGTGCTCAAGGTAGGAGGCTGCCACAGCAGTGAGCTTAGGAAACTGTGTACCAAAGCTGAGTGGAATTCAGACATGGGCCAAGGAGATGTGACACGGAGAACCAGAGGTGTTTACTACATACCTTGTTAAAAATTGTTATTTTAAAAAACCTGCTAGTATCATTTTAGAACTCTGTATACGGTGAGCCTCTTCACAAAGTCCTAGCCTCCACTCATTTTGAAGAATGGGTCTCATAATCAATAATAGTGTACATTGCTCACTGTAACAAGAATGCTGTATTGGACATGTATCGAAACATTCTAGGTAGGACCAGAGAAAATCACAAAAGTAAGTTTGTCTGATTCTCTCCATCGTGAGTAGTTCTGCCACTGCAAGACCTAAATGTGTCCTTGGAGTCCTGCTAATCAGCATCTAAAAGTGTTTATTGAATGATGTGGAATATTTTAGAGAAGAGATGAAAGCTTAGCCCCTACCCACTGGAAGCTTATGATAGGTGGCTTAAATTATTCCCATTTGTTTAGCTACCGGCTGTTTTTCTGGCTTTTCCCAAATTCATCTAAACACGAAGTGAATTGAAAAACTGGAGTTTCAAGTAATTTTTAAATGGCTAGAGAAGAAACCTGAACGCGAAACTACGGAGCAGGGGCCATCAGTGGAGTCTGCCATGGTCACCTGCTGTAGATGGTGTCACACTTAGGCCAGATTTCAATCTATCAAACGTCTGGCAGGTGCTCAGAGCCACCTGTGCTTTTTTTCTTTCTCATAACATAACCAGCCAAATTAATTCTAAATTAGTAATAAAATCAAAAGGTTTGCAACCAGGCATCCTCTCCAGTGAGGATGTCTCTCCAAGGACTCAATCATTTTGTACTTCTTTCCAGGTCCATATTGCTTCCTTTGAAATGCTAGTTCATATGTATGTCACATTTATAAAGAGAAAAATTCAGGAGAGTGAGTTATTTTGGGAGTAAATTTTGCTCAAGAGAAAGGTTGTCATATAAGCCTGCTCGTATCAAAGACAGCATTCATGCTAAGCCATTATTCCATCTTGGCTGCTTGTGGTGCCGGTTAGAAGGATGTTTTATATGGTATTGCCTGTACCTTCCTTGCAGGTATAATTCTTACCATACTGAATGTCTTAATGCTTAGCTCACAGGAAGCTCTTTATATATTAGGAGCTATTTCAAGCATCACAAAAAACACAGAGAACAACGAAATGAACACTCATAACCTAGCATCGTTAAAAACAATATTTTACATCATTACCTCAGTCCTTATTATTTCAAAGAAATAAATCAGTATGTTTATAGTTTAAATATATGCTTCTCCAATTCTTTCTATTTTGTCTTTTCTAAAAGATAACATCATAATTTTGGTGGTTAATTCACTGCAATAATGCTTTGATGTTTTTACTATATGTAAGGGAATATAGTCATAAATAGTACCATAAAATGTATATATATGGCATGATACTCTAATGTCATTCTACATCTTATGTTTTTCATTCACTATTTTTTGAGATGTATCCATTTGGATACATTAAGTTCTAATTCACTCGTTTTAACAATGGAAAAATTCCACCGTATGAATGTACCAAAATGTAAGTATTCATTCTCTGCCCATGGCCACTTAAGGTATTTCCAGTTTCTCTCAAGGACAAGTAAGGCTGCAGCAAATACTCTTATATGTGTCTGGTGTACATGTGTGAGAGTTTCTCCCGGGTCAACACCTGCAAGGTGACTTTGAGTTCATAAGGTGTGCACCTCCAATTGTATTAAATTTTGCCAAATTGCTCTCCAAAGGAGTGGCAGGACCTCCCAGTGAGCTCTTAGTGAATATCTGTTAGCCTGACTAGAAGCATCCAGGCCAAGCAGACACTGCCAATTCCAGGCTGGCCAGATCGTAACTGGCAGGTGGCAGTCATACCTTCATCAATAATCGCAGCAGCAGAGTGAGCTGAGCTGACCTCTGCCCACAAAACACCCTGACAGGGAGCTGGAATGTGTTTAGGATTCTGTGTGATGAAATATTTAATCCCAGTTTACCTTATATGGCAGGCAAGTGATTAACCGGCTGATGTGTATCCAGAACTCATCTGCCTGAAAGTCAACCCACTTTGTTACATAATTGAACCACATTCTGTAAGTTTAATTAGATTGTCACTAGCCAAGCCCTGAGAGTTTTATTAATTTAATGGCATCAGAATTAAATGATCCTTGTCTTCTTGTAAAAACACTTCTGGTTGTCTTTGAACAAGAGCACTCATGCTCTTGAGTGTTACCAAGAAAGAACAGCCTTCCTGTCCTGGAACTCCTGGGTCAAGAAGTTTTACTGTGAGCAGGAGCCACCGGGAGGGGAGGGAGGGAGGGAGGGAGGGAGGGAGGGAGGGAGGGAGGGAGGGAGGGAGGGAGGGAGGGAGGGAGGGAGGGAGGGAGGGAGGGAGGGAGGGGAAGGTGCAGGTGGGACCCCTGACACCTGAGATTGACTCAGATCTTCGTGACAGACTGAGCTGAGTCCTTTTCTGGCTGCACAAATAAGACCCCACATCTACTACTAACTGTGTAGCCTAGAGCAAACTCCATCACCTCCCTGGGCCTCAGTCTCCTCATCTATACAATGGGGCTTATACTGATAACACTGACTTTGAGGAAGTAAGAACTGCATGAGCGAAGTACTCACACGGTGCCTGGCATATGGCAAGTGTGGCTAGATGACAGTGGCTTTGATTATCACTTTGAATTAGAAGGAAGAGTGTAGTGGGGAAAAAGCAACCTGTTCTTGTGTCAGGACAGCCTAAGGGCAGACCCCCTTCTCTTTGCTGTTTGTGGAATGAGTGAGCTTACACAGTCACACTGTCTCCCTTCCTCTCCTTGAATGGCGCTGCTCATTTGGTGTGCGAGGCAGTGTAGGTCAGCAGAGGGAGTGCTTCATGCTCCTTTGTTCCAGTTAAAGTTCACCTTCATTCCTCTCTACTGCCTCCCACTCGGGGCCGTGAACCAACACCAAGAAGTATGACCCCCCCCGCCCCCCCCAAAAAAAA
This sequence comes from Miniopterus natalensis, assembly GCF_054644295.1. Taxonomy (NCBI): domain Eukaryota; kingdom Metazoa; phylum Chordata; class Mammalia; order Chiroptera; family Miniopteridae; genus Miniopterus; species Miniopterus natalensis. Next base: position 132,568,266 of record NC_142081.1, read on the forward strand.
CAAGACAAAACAAAACAGAGATTGGAACTGGAGGTGCATGGAGCAGAGCAGAGCACTGTTATATGGGACTACAGGAGGCACAGGAAATCTTGCCTTCTGCCAGGCAGGTGCAAACAGTGACACACTTGGCAAATTCCTCCTAGAATTTAGTGCCTCACAAATGCCTTTGCCTGTTACCTGTCACATTCCCTGACACCCATCACACTGTCCCTGGCTCCTGGTTAGATGAGAAGCTGTACATGTGCAGAGCCCTGGAAACAGGCAAGCCCTTTTTATGCTTGATGTCTGTTTTATATGTCTGCTGTGGTACAGCGTTACGATCCACCTCAAATCTTCTTTAGATGGAGGCTGAGTATAAATGTCTATTGCATTCTTAACAGTTTTATTTCCTGCCCTCACTCTGCCTTCTGGAGGAATGGCCTCCTGATGGGGATGGGGGAGTGTATTAAATATATTTTTAATTTTCAGTATATTATGATATTTTGACATCTTAAAAAAAAAGCTTTCTGGCTGGAGAGAGGCTGCCCCTCCCGAGATGAGTCAATTCTTAGGACAGACGGGCCCAGGAAAGCACCCCCATGTTCAGTAAACTACCCATCCAGAGCCAGACCATTTCTGTGGGCCCACACACCCCTGGAGGCAATATTCCTCTGCCTTCATGATCCAGGGCCCGGGCTCACACAAGCAGGGACCACCCCTGCAACCCAGAGTTTGTCAAACTAACCCACCCTAAACTGTTCACCCGCCCTGCCTTCCCTTTTAGTGGAAATCTCAGCAAAGGCTGTGGCTGAGGTTGTGTTCCCGCTCCCATCTCTGTCTTCTGACCACCTTGGTGCTTCCCCCATGTGGCTCTGTGTGGTGGGCAGGCCTCCTGTCTCTATAGCACCTGTGAGTCTAATAAAAGTAAAAGACCAAAGTGAGAGACAACATGCATTTATTTGAAATCTAAAAAAAAAAAAAAAAAGAATAGCTATTCGGGAAGTATTGACTCAGGCAGAAAGCCAAAGAGTGTTCCAATTAGGAGACAAAGGCAATGGGTATTTATGGGAAGGGGAAAGGGAACAATTACATCTATAGAAGGAAGACATTGCCATTAGTGCAGATAAGCTAACATAGTGACGCTAATTCTAAACGATGTTTTTAATTTTCAGTTCAGTAGCCATCAGCCTAGCAGTCATAATAACTGTTTTCTTATTAACCTTGCAAACAGTTGTTTGGGAAACAAGGTTGCTTAGGCCCAGTCCAAAGCTTATTGCCCTGTTTTGACATTCTATAGGTTTGAGATATAAGATGTGTAAGGCAGTTGCTCTGGGATGGAAGCTCTGGCTCCTTTTTAAAGTGGCTCCATTTATTTATATATATAAACACCTCCATGCTTGACCACCAGAGCCACCTACCCTGGCCCAGCCCCCAGTGACAGTGCCTGGTCAGGAGGTTTGCAGTGAGGAAACCGCTACATGATCTCACTCCCCACCCACCCACTCAGCGATGGCTCATCCCCCGGAGGTTGTGTAATTACTGTTTATTGTCAAACACTTGGCATTTTAATTAGTCTGGTAACTTTTAATTATTGCTACTATGTTGTTAGCATATTGTAGAGTCTGTTTCTGCCTCAAAACGCTATATTTTCTCTTTGCTTTTACAAAGCGAAAATTCTTCCCAATTCTTTCCACTTAGGGGAAACAGAGATGGAAAGCACTTTTTTCCTTGCAATATGCATCATCTTCATGATGGTCTTTATTGTAATTCAATGGTGGCATAATTCTCTAATGACAGAGCTTTCTAGGAAGCACCATACAGGGGGTGTGCCGTAGAGAGCAGCTCCTCCTCCTGGAGGGTTAAACTGGACAACTGTGAAACTCTGTCCCTACCCTCACTCTGACTCCATCTGACCAGTACATAGCCCACCACCCCCATATTAGAGACCAAATTTCACCTTCTTTCTCCTAAATAAGGAGACCTAACAGTGAATCCTAAATATTGAACTCAAAGACTAAAAAAGGAGGGAATAGCCAATATGGCTCAGTAAGTATTAAAAGCTACTTCCCAACCGCAGTTCTGCTTTAAAAAACAAACAAACAAACAAAAACAATGGTTTACTTAATGTCTTGTCAGGGTCTTCCTGGAGAAAATATACAAAAATTACACTGTTGATGGAAACTTCAGTTTCAACAGCAAACAATGAGACTGAGAGCTGAGAACAACCCCCTGTTTTCAGCACCAAGTGGAGCCTTCCAGACTCTGGCCAAACTCGGGTCTGTCTGTTAATACTTCTAATAGTTCAATAGACCTCCTTAGTTTTTAATCTTCTAACCTGTAGAATGGAGATAACCCACCAGCTTAAGTCAACCTGAGGATAAAAGATATTCATGAGTCCGAAGTCTTCATGGGACTTTTGTGTAGTTGGTGCCTTTGAAATGCATTTTTTCCCTACTTTCCTGTCTTGTAGGCTTCCTATCTCTCTAAGTCCAACCCCAGACAGGAAAATTAACTGAACATCAACTGACCCTGTTTCTATCTTTGCCATGCTGAGAAAATGCCTCACATCCAAGTTTGTTCTATTTTCCTTTCTCTTCCCCCCGTCTACCCACCCTCCATTCTTCCTTTCCTCCTTCCTTCCATAAATAAGAAATGCTCATAATTTAAAAAATAAAATATTATAGACAGGCTTAAAATGTTCAAAGCAGCCACTGTACCACTCCTCCTTCCCATCCCCTTTCACAGAGCCAGTGTCGTCTTCACTCTTCCTGCTGTTCCTGCTGGAATTTATCTCCATGCTTCTGAACACCAGGCTTATGTCGCTGAGTCTTAGCTTATTATTGGTTTTGGATTGATCACGTCACTCTAGGCTGTATTTCTGTTTCGCTGGATGAGGCGTCAAGTCCTCTTAAATCCCACCCCACTCTCTCATTAGTCGAGTAGCATTAACACCACACAAGACAAACTCATAAAGGAAATGGACACGGAATGTTGGGGCTCCCGTGGCTCTAGTGTGTCTGGGCCATGGAGGGGAAGGGTTAGCGAAGGAGAGGCCTTGGGAAGCATCTCCCTAGAGCTAGTGTGTCCATTTAGGAATGCCCTTCCTCCATCCCTCAGTCATCTCAGGGCAACTGGATTGCAGGGGCAGGATCTTGGACCCCTAGAGTCATACACCCTAAATCAGTCTGTTCCTTAGATGTTCATGTTTCCCTTAGCCAGTGCTCCCCATTGGATAGGAATGATCACACCCCAAATATCGTCTCAGAGAGCATTTGGATGTCATGGGCACCTCAATCCCTGGTCTCTCTTTCTGATTTTTAAAGTTCATACAGGAACTTGGGAAAAATACCTGCTTCCTTGCTTTCTACTTTTCTCAATTGCGTGCCTCACAGGGGAGCTGTCACAATGAAAGCCCATGAAGCACTTTAGGATAGAAAAGTAATTCTTGTTATACACACATTTCATGGCTGGTTCTTTCAGATTCTTTTGGAAGGGGCTCAACATAAAAAGGATAGATGTAAATATCCATGAGGCTGCCGATATCACACAAATATTGATCTATCTTTTGTTCGTGGTACCAGGGCTCATGATTTAAATCCTGTTCCCCTGATTAACTGCATCCTGGTGGCCAGCTCTGGTGTTATTTGAGGCTTAGTTATGTTTAAGCTAGCAAGTTGTAAGTGGAGTGGAAGGCTCCTGTGTCTTTTCTGCTCAGACTAGGCATGTGATGATGGAAACTGCATTCTACAAAAGATGCTGATGCCAGGAAGGGTTGGAAGAGCAGGCATCCAGGCTTTTAAGAATGTCCAGGTGCAGGTCATAAAATGTTGAGTGTCTCAACTTTACTTAATGGCAAAGCAGTGCTCCTTCCCAGCTGCTTCAGGAAGCTTTTCCCTCCCTCTGTCATTTGAGTGAGGTCTGCCCCTGGTTTCCACTGGTGGTCACTGTCCCCACTGGGCACATGTGTACCCAAATAAACTCGTTGCCATTAGTCACTCTGATCCTTCATGAGCTGAACAAATAAAACACAAAGAGCTCAAACAATCCTCCCATTTTCTGAATGAAGCTTGGAAAACCCAGTTTGAAAGCATAAAATGCCCTTCATGTTTCTGGGGAATAAACAAGCCTAGATGTTCCATGGCTGTTCAAATGATTCCATTGGCCTTAGTTGTCTTTTAAAAGCAGCAAATCCTCTCTTTTACCATGAAAAGGGCAGAAGGACACTGGCGTTGAGCCCAGTCCTCTTGACACCACGTTTAGCTTCCTAGAGTTCATCATGAAACCCACCCAACGGCTGGGTAGCAATGTTTCCCTGCAAATTATTCTTTCATCTGACAAGTCTCCTCCATTCACATGTTCTTTTATATAAAAGCTAGAATGAACATATCCCCTTTATTGGACAATAAAAAAAGTCAGACTATGGGACACATGTTTCTATACCTTCTGTGTGTGGAGCTGCTCTGTTCGTCGATTTCCACAGGATCCTGGAAAAAGTGAGGGCTGTGTTTCCAGAAATCTGCAGAATCATTGCTTAAACATGAGACACTGGCGTGAGTTGTGACTGCTCTGTCCATTTGGACATTTTGGGGGTAGAAAACTTGACTGTCGTTAATAAATGTTTGTGTCAACCCCCCAAATTCATGTTTAAACCTAACCCCCAGTGTGATGGTGTTAGGAGATGAGAGCTTGGGGAGGTGATGAGGTTATGAGGCTGGAGTTCTCATAAATGGGATTAATGTCCTTTAAAAGAGACCCAGAGAGCTCCCTGCCCCCTTCCACCATGAGGTCACAGCGAGAAGACACCGCTAAACAGGAAGTGCGTCCTCACCAGGCACTGAATCTGCTGGTGCCTTCATCTCAGACTTCCAGTCTCAAGAACTGTAAGAAATAAACTTATGTTGTTTATAAGCCACCCATCTATGATATTCTATTAGAGCAGCCCGCATGGACTAAGACAACTAAACCAGTTACGAATGCAGAGGATTATTTGGTAAGCACTTAAAAGGACAATATATACGAATGTCACGAAAGCCATCGGGACACATCCCTTTGTAAGCAGAACTGGAGTTTTGCTTCTTTAGTGCTGTTTTTGGCTTTTCAGGCATCTAACTTTCTGTCTTTTACCATGCAAAGCAACAACAAAGTCGTTACCTGAAAAATACCTTTTTTTTTTTTTTTTTTTTATCATAGTTAAGAGAATTGCTCTTTCTTTATTCTCATGTGCAACGTTTCAGAGGAAAAATAAGCAGAGCAAAGTGGCATCAAAATACAGTCTCCTTATTTGATGTCATTCGCTTTTACTCAGGGGAAACTGAGGTAGCAGGTCAGTCTCCTGGTCTGTGTTAGCCCTTCTGGCTGCTGGTAGGTCTCCAATCATGGGCCTGTGAACAACTGAATGCCTGACTTGGGGGGCCAGGTCTCCATGTGTCACAGCTTTCTCTTGTGCCCCATGCACATCCAGTGTCTCTAGACACAAGCACCTGCCCTACCTGCACACCTGGTGGGGTCAGCAGGATGACCCTAGGAGCCCCACATGGCCTGATTACAGTGCAGTGTCTCCTCAAGCCCATCCCCCCTTGGCAGCATTCCTTTCCAGGAACACTATAAATTAGTCTTCCCCACACTGGAGAGCAGGGGCACCCTATTAGAAGAAATCTCACAGACTGCCAACGTCAGGTGATGACTTGAGTCTCTTCTAGCCTCCAGAGGCCCAGTTCCCTGCACGTTCTATCTCACATCTGCAACCAGGATCCAAAACAAACTGGAACTTAAATGTGTTTCTTTTACAAAATCTAGACACCTTACAGAATGCATTTGGTAGATCAAGACTGTGAGTTTCTTCTGTAATGTCTTGCTCTTTAAAAGATAGATACAGCACAGATATCATTAAGAGGAAAGCCTTTGAAATCACAGTGAGGTTATTTCTTCTTAAATGCTCTTTTCCCCAGGATGCTGAAGAGAGTGCTGAGCCAGCTGTTTATGGGAAAGAATTATTATTCCCTGTCAGCTCCTAGGAGTAAAGGGAGTGAATTTTTAAGAAGACACCAAATTTCAGAAGATTTTGCTGATTAATTTCCTCACTGCCTCCATTCAGGCTGCTTGCCTGATCTGGAAATGGGTTTCTAAGCTGGAAAAAAAAAGAGCACAACGTGTGAGCATGATGGAGCACATTTCCCAGGCAGCATTTTGCAATAGAACAATCACGTCCAACTATCTCCCCTGCAATTAGGACACCTCGATCCCTCGATCCCTGGGCTTCTGCAATGTGCAAATGCTTGGGCTTCACCCTGCTTGCGCCTCCTTAGTGGTAAATAAGAGACTGGTGTGTGTCAAGGAAAGTGCCTTGAGAAATGCCTTTCCTCCAGATTACAGAGTAGAAGAGCAGTAACTGTTATTTATGTTGCTTTGGTTCATAGTTTGCTCGCTGCTTACAGTTAATTACATAGATCCAACCCATCATTTACCAGGAAGCTTACAGAAATCATTCACCTATGGCAATGTTACTTAAAAATAATCACAAACACACTCCCCCTCCCACCACAATGCGCGTGCACGCACACACGCACACGCACACACAAGCACACAAGCACACACACATCCCAATCCAAACTGTAACAGAGCCTTGAATGAACAGAGAAGTAGAGTCTTCCTCAGTTTGACTTAGCATTTGTAACCTCAGGTATTCAGGTTTTCTCATTCCAAGCATTACATTGATCTTGGAAGTTTCTTAGAACAGTGGAAAGACACTGGCCTGGGGCGTAGTTCTAGTCACGTCTGCAAAACACCTTCCTGGAATCTGTTCCTCATCTATAAATTGTGACTTTATAAGACCTGCTCCTCTTACCTGATGAAGTTCTGTGGACAATTCAATGAGATAAATGGTTTTAAAATTTTTTTGATAAAATAAATTGTATTCAAGTATTGTCAGGCTTACTGTTACTTTGCTTTGAATGAAGCAGGACAATCGTGTGTATCAGACACTCCAGGTACTATGGCATCAAATAAGTTACACTAGAAGAATTGATCTGGTTGGTTTTATCCCTGATCTGAAGAGTGATTGTTTGTTTACCAGTTAATGTGAGATAAAAAATGTACACTGTATTTCTCTTCATTTAGCAGTAATATTTACCACTTAGACTTTGTTATTACACTTATAAACGGTAATAAAATACTTATAGTGATGGGCAATACTTATTGTAGAAACTGATACTTATGAGGGCAACTTGCTAGACACTATTGTGAGCTTTACATGGATTAATTTTTTTAAAAATATATCTTTTTTACATGGATTAATTTTTAATCCTCTCAAAAACTCTATAAGTACTGGTATTCATCTTAACAGCAAAGGAAACTGAGGCATAGGAAATTTAATTAGCTTATTTATGGTTGCACAGCTAGTAATGACAAAGCCAAGACATGAACCTGGGCAGTGAAATTCTAGAACCTGTATTCTTAACCAGATTCTGTGCATATCCATTTTTTTTCTATATTATAAAGGAAAGTCAGAAAAAGTTTGTACCATTACCTATGGAAATTCCAAATTGTCTTCAAATAACCTTAATTCATTCCTTCCTTTTGACACTCCCACAAAGGAAAAACACTTCATTTTATTCTATAATAGAAAAGGAAAAAAAACTGTAAAAAACATATCATTTGTCCAAAGTGATCCACTAATAATAATGGCCCTGGGATTAAAAGTTATGGTCTCCGATGCTTCGGTTTGTTGGCTGTTTCAATGGCTCATTGAAATGGCGGATTATGGGCCATTTTATTCTAAGATCCAGACAGAGTCAGGACTCCCGGTGCTGGCACCTGAGTGGACTGAGCTTTCTGCTCTGCTCAGACTGTGGTTCCCAGCAACCTATCTCTTCTCGTTTAGTGAGGAAATCTGGCCTTTGGAGAATGAAGAGGTTTATAAGAGGAGTGGGGGCTTGCAAAGATGCTGAAAGCCAGCCTGCGAGGCCAGGAAGGCCCCTTCCAGGGCTCTGGAAATGCAAAGGCCACGGAGAAGCTTGTTCATTCTCACAAAAATGTCTTATTGCCTTGAGCAAAACCCTGCGAGCTCCACTTGCTGGAGCCATGTACCTGCCTGCAACTGCTCCAGAGCTAAAGGTTTCTCCCTTTTTCTGCCTGGAGTGCTCCTGGGAAGGAGGCCTGGGGAGAGACTCTGAGTCTCTGCCTTGAGGTGGCTTTTAGAGGGTGGGTGGCTCCTGCCTCAGGATGAACAAGGAGAAGCTGAGGCAATGGGTGGGTGTGCACATAGAATGCAAAGGATGATCCTGGGGTTCACCCTCAGAAAGTCCGCCCATCCCAGGTTGATGTAAGGGTCACCTTGGCAAGTTCAGTTATCCTCTGGTTCCCCACATGTCCTCCCAAGCCACCCTCATCCTACCACTGCCCAGCACAGGAGACAGGAGAGTAGCCGGAGGGGCAGAAGGCACGATGGGCTGGACACTTCAGGCAGGTGTTTGGACAGTGGTCAGGGTTTCATCCTGAGTGAGGTGGGCAGCCCAGGCTGCGAAGGGCTGCGTACAGAGGAGAGGGGAAGCTGCTCAGTAATGTAAAAGGGCCACCATGACTGTCATGTGGAAAACAGGGATGATGCTGGGATCACAGCGTGGAGGGGACGACCCTACCTGGATATGTCCTGAAGGCGGCAGGAAGCAATTTGTGGGTAGATTGAATGCGGGTGTGAACGGGAACAGTCAAAGTTGACAGCCAGGCAGGTGGTCTCATAGAAGAGTGACAGGGAGTCACTCAGCGTCTGTTCAGACTGGCCCAGCATTGGTTTAATGCTCTGCCACACTGTCTGGAAATCCTGAATTATTTTTATAAAAGGTGCTGTATTAGTCATTTCAGGCCGATGTAACAAAGTACGAAAGACCAGGAGGCTTCAACAACAGACCTGTCCCCTCCCCGTCTCAGAGGCTGGGAGCTGAGGACAGGCGTGCTCAGGGCTGGTTTCCCCTGAGGCCTGTCTCCTTGGCTTGTAGACAGACATCTTCTCCCGATGTCCTCGCACAGTCGTCCCCCTGGGAGTGTCTGTGTCCTACACTCCTTTTTTTATAAGGACACTGGTCACATGGGATTAGGGCCCACCCTAATGACTTCTCTTTAACTTAATCACCTCTTAAAGACCCCTCACATCCCCCTATAGTCACACTCTGAAGTTCTGCGGGTTGGGGCTTTACTACATGGATTTAGGGGCACAGTTCAGCCCAAAACAAGGGGCTTTTCATTTTTGCTCTGCTCCAGGGGTTGTGGCCTGAGCGTCTGGGAGAATGGGGGTTGTTTATTAACTTGGGGAGACGAAGAGGCCAGCTTTCTGGGGGGGAGGCAAAATCAGGGGTTTGGACCCCCTGAGTTGAAACATAAAGTGGCGCCATTGAGCAGGCAGCTGAGAGGAGACGCTGGGCTGGAGCAGACCCGTGGAGGTGACCGTGCGGAGAGTCGCTTAAGGGAAGGCCCTAGAGATGGACCGTGAGAGGCCAAAGTCTACAAGCAGGGAAGGAAGACAATCCGGTCAGGAGTGCTGATGGGCGCATCTGGTGGACGCAGGGGTCACATGGGTTCCCACGCCAAGGTGGGCAGTGTTAAGAAGCAGCAGGGACTTTGTCAAATGGCACTGAGGGTCAGGAGACAAGGACTGAGAACATCCCCTGGCTTTGGTCCTGGAGGACAGTGGTGAGTGGAAAAGGCCATGTCTGCGGAGGAACAACGTGGGCCTTGGACGGGGAGGGGCAGGGTAGGAGGGGGTGGAGGCCCTGGCCAGGGCCTTACCTGCCTCCTAGAAGCCTTGACCCAAACCGCGTCCTCTGCCACTCAGAGCGTCACACCCCAGTGCGGGGGAGAGCGGCGGCGTTTTAGAGATAGCTTGAACCTACTTTAACTAATTGTTTTATGTCACCAAACAGCAAAGTTTGGTGTTTTCATTCATAGCAGTCACACCTTCTGCCACGCCTAGCCGCGCTGACAATGTGCCTGACCCGCAAGCTTGAAAACAGCTGCGGAACCTTGCCCGGGTGTCTGCAAAGTATACGTCTGCACGTGGCCCTTGCTGCCTGGGTGAGGGGGAGGCGTGAGGAGAGGCGCACTTCTAACCTAATAGGGACACGAGCTCCAGGGCCGGCGCGGCATGCTCGCCAATTTAGGTTTTGTCTGCCAAACGGTTTGCAAGGCAACAAGGAAACCGTACGCTGGGATTCCCGGGGGAAATGTCACAGGGGCCACAGGCACTACAAGCGCCGATAAAAGCTGAATTTCAAAGCCAGATAAATTTATGTGGGAAGCTAAAAAAGAAAGAAAGAATGAGGGGCTTATAGAAGTACATGGATCGCATCCACAGATTTAACACCATATGTGTACACGCGCGTAAACATACACACACATGCAGCTGGAATGTATTTGCCTCTGGTTTTTCAGTTCTATTTGTGACTTTTCTAATAATAAACTGCCCTCTGGCACAGCAACACTAGATCCCTTATGAATATTTATGGTGACATTTAGCTCCCCTGAAAGCAGCCCCTTTAGCCATGTGACAGAGCACTCAGGGAAGTGACAGGCAGGTCCCCGGTTGCCTTTTCGGCTGATGTGGCAGTCGGCCCTGGGCCGTGTCGGCGCACAGGCTGGCACGGGTGTGCTGCCTCGCTGCTGGTGGGATGAGGGGAACCCTGAGCGCAGCATTTAGACAAAATCGGACATTCTCTACTAGGCGCTGCATTGGAGCCATTAAAATAAATCTCTGATTTATTTGGTGAGCATTGCACTAAATCACACCTGGAAATGCTTTCGGAGTGCCCATGCTCAGGGGACTCGGAGAATAGCTGAAGGGGAAAACACATTCGTTGCTGAAGTTTCTTGTTTTGTTTAAATCACAATGTTTACTAAAGTTTTGAAAATGCAGAATAGTATGAAGAACAAAATTAAAATTGTCAGCTATCCAATTACTTTTGAAATAAGCATTCTATCGATTGCGGTGACCATTTTTCTCAGTGTTTTTCTCTGGGTACCTGTTTATGTTTTGCCGTTGTTAGGATGACACTGTATTTGCAGTGTGGGTGAGTTCTTTCTTTGCATTTACCATTAATTACATGGCAGGCGTTTTCCCATAGTATAAAGTATTCTTAAAAGTACAGAGTTCAGTGATTGTATAGATGGTCACCAGATGTATCCTAAGGTATTTAACTCTCCCCTTCTTTGTAGATTTCTAAGTAACTTTCAGGGTTGCATCATTATGAATCATCCTACAATAATTGTGTTTGTCACAGATGTAGACACCTCTGAGTTTCTACAGGATGCGACTATTGTGTCAAAGATAAATTCCTGCTACTCTTGGTAAATATTGCCAAACTGACCTCTCCAAAGAATTTGATACTAAACAACCAACAAGCTGATAGAACACTTAGCATTCAATGTGAGGCACTTAAAAAATATTTCCCAACTTAATAAGAACATTGATATCTCATCTTCTTTCATACTTGACTATCTTCTATTATTATTGAAGTGAAACGTGTTTGCAGTGGTCAGATGGCCATTTGCAATTCTTCCATTCATTTCTTATTATGGTCATTATTGGCAATTTCCCCCATGTATCTATTGAAATGTTTTTGCTTTTCTTTTGGCTTGGCAATAGCTCTTTATACACTATCAAATTTTTGTACTTTCCCCACTCTGATTTTAATTGCCATGGTACCCTAGTTGTCTATGGATTTGCAAATAAAACTAGGAAGGATGTGGGTCCAAGGAAGAAACCTTACAAGACATCTCAACCCTTCATATTGTTAATGAGGCATTTTATTTTGGAGACTTCACATAATTCAAAATCTGAGAGCCAAATAGTGACAAACTGGGACTAGAACTCAGAGCTCTTGGCCACCAAGTCAGTGCTCTTCTTACAAAATTGTGTTGCTTTGCTTTCCTTTAAAGTGCAAGACTTGCATGCATTGTGTAAAACTGTGATTTTTCAATGGAACCCAGGTGATGGTTTTCCAGTTGTGGCGATGCCCCTGCTTCCCAAGATGTAAATTAAAATGATTCAGTGCCCCCATCCCAAATATAGTTCAAAAAACATATATGAAATCCACCCAACCACCTATAACCAGCTGAAGCTATTTTTCAGGGTCTCTAATCTCCTGCTTCTGTAGAATTCTCATGTCTTTCAGCTGTTCCCTTCTCTGCTCTTCATTAACTGAAACAGTGAGGACCCAGACTTTTCATTTCCATTTAAAATCTGTCACATTGTGTAGTTGCTTGTACACCCTAAGCCCTTACATAAAAATTTGAAAAACAAATAAACAAAATGAAACCTTGAGCTCCTTCCAAGTACTCCACTTTCACTGAGAGCCCACGATGTGCTGGGTGTTCTGCCAGGCAGAGGGGTTGATTTAGGAAGAAAAGCAGCTCTTGCCCCTGTTTGGTCGCACAAACCTCGTGCTTTGAAAAACAGAAGGAAGGGATGTTGAGAGAAACTATTATTGAACTCATTGGTAGAGTTGCTCAGATTGTGGTAGAATTCTTAAGAAAGATCATGGGATAATATTGGGGGTGGGTCTGGGGCATAAAAAAGGCTTAATAACAATTACCAGTTTTTAAAGGTCCTCACCACTCTCTCTTTCTATTCCTTGGGAACTTGGAAACTGCTCAGGTCCCCTCCTCTTCTCAGGCCCCAGCTCCAGCCAGCCTGCCTGGCTGCCCAGCCTTCTCCACTCCCTCTCCCTCCATCCCCCCCCCCCACTCACCTTCACCTCCCGCCCCCACACCCTCACTAACCCCCTTGCACCACAATGCAGACGCAGTCTCCTGGCTCATTTGACCTTCCTGTTGATGACCTGAAGGCAATTTCCTACAAACACAATAGCCAAAATGTCTTAAGTTTCCCTAATCAATAGTCATTTCTCTCCCTAAATTATTCTGCTGCCAATTCTTAAATGTAACTTATTTTTTTCTCCTCTCAGACCACATAATACACATTTTTCTTTTAGTCCAAAATAACATGTTCGGCAATAGACCCTGAGTACTGATTGCTCACTGGGCACTACCCTAAGCAATTATACTAAGTTCCATCTTATTCAGCTCTGCAAATAACCATGTGAGAGAGGTATTATTATTCCTATTGTATAGATACAATAAATAAATTGCCCTCAGTTTCACAGACAGTAAATTGCAGAAGCAGCAGTTAATAGCCAGTGTGTCTTATTTTAAACCCCTTACTTTTAACAAATACTCGCCTCTCTCATGAATGTTTAGATAATTCCAAGAAATAACTTTTTCATATCTCTAAGTCTCCATTTTCTCACCTAAAATAATAATAATAATACTGAAAGCCCTTCCTTTAAAAGGCTGGCATGAAGGCAATATGGGGTGATGTATGGAGGCAGACTTGTGCATGTTTACAGGAATGGCTGCCAACAGCTCCCTCCTCACTGCACAGGGCAGCCCTCCTCCCACTGAGGAGAGGTCTATTTCTCTCTCCCTAGATCCAGTTCACCTTGTGACTTAGTTTGACCAATAGGATGCAATAGAAGTGACCCTGTGACATTTTGGAGCCAGGTCATAAGAAATCCAGATTTACTTTCATCAACCCCTGAGCACCATGGAGGAAAGCCATCTGGTCTACCAGAGAAACAGACTCAAGGCCTGGGGGAACTGCAGGACCCAGCTGGGGCCCTGACTCGGAAAGGAGGCCTTTCTAGACCTTTCCTCTCAGCCCCACTGCCAGTTGAACCAGTCTTGTGAATGATACCCCGAGACCAGCAGGACTTCCAGTCCACTCACAGGAGTGAGAATGGATAAACTCTTGCTTAAAGTCCTTAAGTTTGGGGATTTTCGTGTGTGCATGAAACATTTTGCCTGGCGGCAGAGAGCCGATGTTCAGTGGATGGAAGTGTCATTCATGTTCCTCTCCCTTCCGTTCTTAGGACACACAAGACCACACTCAGCAGGAGGGCAGGAAATGTATATGTTGTTTCCCCATTCTATCTCCAGCTCTTAGCACTGCACACAGCATCCTAAGGTGTTTGAACAAAAGCAACTCAGCTCTCTGTAAAAAAGACTAAGCCTTAAGCTATGTTTAAACGTTCAGACTGGCCTTCAATCAACTTAGGTTTGAGAAATCATGCTGACACAGAAGACTTGTATAAACATAACTTTAAGTATTACTTGTCCATTAATTACATTGTGAACGCAATGTACAATTTTATATGTTGCTCACCACAAATATTTTTATTTGGACTCGTGGACAGCTACTCTAAAGCAAAATCCTGAACCAATTTCTACATCTGTAGTGTCAGACTTTTCTGTATTTCTTTGTCAGTTATGTACTGTCTTGCACCAGTGCTTGCATGATTCAGAAACTTTTATGTTTTCCACTTAAATGCTCACATGTGTAAGAAAGACTAACTCTATGAGAACAAGGGCATGAATCATAATTTGTCGACAGCCATCATAGTACTTAGCAGAGTCCTTGGCATATAGGAGCTCAATAAATGTGTTAAGAGCCAGAGGATTTAAGTAGGATTTACTGATGATAGCAAGTTAGCACAGGTCATTTCAAAGCAGACCAAGGTGTGTAACATTTGCTCTAGGCTCAAGAAAGGAAAAGATTTTTAACAACAAAAAAAAGGAACAGATAAGCTAATTTTATATTTTAAAAATAGATGGCATGTATGTGTGTGTGTGTGTGTGTATCTGTGTTTTTGTGTCTGTGACTATTTGCCTCTCTGATGGTATTTTTTATGAACATAAGCATGACCTTAGGCTGGAATTGGATAGAAGGAGATTGCCAGCGGTGGCAGACAAAAACAACGTTGAAATTTTTGGTGCCAAAATGTTCCCTCTTTATTGGCTGCAGGCTAAGACAACAGTCCTTATTATGCCTCATAAACAACAGCAACAACAACAGAAAACACCCCATAAAAATTAAATTGTGAGCCTAAATTATTTATGTGATTTCATTTGTTGGATACATTTTGTCCATGGAGCCTTGCTTCTTTCTAATGTCATAAGACTATTAGGAACGGTAATAATCTTCAGGGGCTGTAAGATTTATCAGCCCTTGCAGGATGGGAGGAGAGCCAAGGAAGCAGATTAAGGGATACGGCTGAAATTAATCATGTTTCTCTCTGTGCACTGGCCAAGAGGAGGCAGTAGGTGATTATTCAAGCATTTTACACAGTAGGAACACAATTTGACCACGACCATATGCTGAATTTAGAGTTACATGTTAGTCTTTTCCAAAAACAATCCCATAAAAATGTCAATACTTTTGTCTGCTAATCACTTTATCCACTAAAAGGGCAGTTTCCATACAGAAAGTGAAAGTGTGTTGATATTCACTAGCTCACTGGGACACATTACATTTTAATCCTGCTGCAGAAGCCAGGCTGGCCGATCTTCCAACCAGGAAGACTGATGGAGAGACATGGGCAGAGATTCTAATACATCACTGTTTTCTTTACCATAAAAGGAACTGGCATATGTTCCCTTGTGAAATGTGAATAGCTTACAGTCAGTGGCCTTGAAATATGAGGTTTCCCTTTTCACTTGAGGCAATACTGAAGTTTTCTGGAACAGACAGAGGCCATCATTCCAGTCCTAACACAAAATGAAAGCATCATTGCGGGAGCAATTTTGAAAATGTATGAACTTCATAAAATGTCCCATTTTCCACATTGTGAGTTTGGCTGCACAATCAGATCATCACAGCTCAAGAAAACTACCTATTAAGGCCTCAGCCCTTTGTATAATACTAGCAGAGATTAAGGTATTTGCCACATAGCACATTTGTCAATAATGAGGCAGGAAATAATTATATCACCTTATAGTCAAGGCAGAGCATGGCACTTTGTATGCCATGCACCCAATTTCAGGTATTTTTTTCATTGAAGCTGTTTCATATTTATTGCTAAAACCATATCTTTAATTTCCACATGATAAGGCTTAAAAAGACTCTTCATAAGGTCCACATAAAAGTCACTGTCTCATTATACGAGGAAAAAATATTTGGCATATAAATTTGTTGGTTACTATTTTCTTTCCAAAGAACACCATCAGAATCAGACACCATTAACTATCAGTGGCACATTGATGGTAAAACTTCCAGCTTTTCTTCAGATTTCAGAATAAAATAAAAGTGAGTGGTTTGAAGGAAAACCAGATTATATTGAAAGTCTCTGACTTTTGGGGTCACCAAGAACACCAACAACATTACATTTTCTCTCCTGACAGAGTCAAGAGAATCTTAGTGCTTCTCAATCAAGCACACAGCTCATAACCAGTTTTTGATCAGTCGGGTGAATGGTCAATGACCCGCTGACCAGGTGTTGAAATAAATAGGCATATGACAGGCAAGTGAGAAACCATGAAAAGTGCCTCAGTTTTGTGAAGCACTTTGAAATTGTTCTCTAGTCAGCGTTCACCATTTCCTCAGCTGAGCTGGGGATTCCCTGACTGGAAGACCTGTGTCCTTCTCCAGAGATACCCAACATTCATGTCAACCCTCCAAAAACATAGGGTGTGTGTGTGTGTGTGTGTGTGTGTGTGTGTGTGTATGTGTGTGTGTGTGTGTGTGTGTGTGTGTGTTTCCCACACAGCAAAGATTACGTACTTAATTCAACCCCTGGATGCAGTAAGAGGAGGAAGGTAGAAATGAGATGTTTTGTTTACTTGTTATTTATTAAAGGCTTTATTTTTTTAGAGCAGTTTTAGGTTAATAGCAACAGTGAAGGAAAGGTACAGAGAATTTCCATATATCCTGCCTCCACATGCACAACCTCCCCCACTATCAACTTTCCCACAAGATGGTACCTTTGGTACAATTGATGAGCCAATATCGGCATGTTATTATCACCCAAAGTCCATAGTTTACATTCTATGGATTTTGACAAATATCTAATGATATGTAGCCACCATTATAGTCTCATACAGGGTAATTTCACTGCCCTAAAAATTCACTGTGCTCCCCCTATTTACCTTTCCCCTCTCCTACCTTTGGCAACTACTGATCATTTTACTATCTCCATAGTTTTGTCTTTTCCAGAATATCACAGAATTGGAATCATACAGTATGTTACCTTTTCAGACTGGCTTCTTTCATTTAGTAATATGCATTTAAGATTTTTCCATTTTTTCTTCATGATTTGATAACTCATTTCTTTTTATCACTGAATGGTGTACATTGTCTGCATGGACCACAGTTAATTTATCCATTCACTTCCTGAAGAGAACCTTGGTTTTCTCCAAGTTTTTGACAATTATGAATAAAGCTCTATAAATATCTGTGAGCAGGTTTTTGTGTGAACTGGTTTACTTTTTTAACTTCTTATTTTGAAATAGTTGTAGATTCACAGGAAGTTGCAAAGATAATGCAGGGAGGTCCTGTGTACCCTTCACTCAGTTTCCCCCAACAGTTGCATCGTACATAATTACAGTTCAATATCAAAATCAGGAGATTGACATGGGTACAACATGTGTGACTAGTTGTATGTCACTTTCTCATTTGTGCAGATTTGTGCAAATACCACTGTAGATAAATAGGATATCTAATCACCATAAAGATATCCCTGGTGCTACCCTGTTGACTTGTGTCTTCCAAAAAAGATATGTCCAGTTCTTCACCCCTATACCTGTTAATGTGACCTTATTTAGAAATAGAGTCTTTGCAGATATAATGAGATGAGGTCATATGGAATTAGAGTGAGGCCTAAATCCAATGACTGGTGTCCTTATAAGAAGAGACAGAGAGTCACGCACAGGGAGAAGACCATATGAATTTGAAGGCAGAGATTGAAGTGATACATCTATAAGCCAAAGAACACCAAGGATTGCCAGCAACCACCAGAAGCTGCAAGAGGCAAGGCAAGTCCCCAGGTGTCCCCTGGAGCCTTCAGAGGGATCATGGCTCTGCCAACACCATGATTTTAGACTCTTAGCCTCCAGAAATGTGAGAGAATAAGTTCCCATTGGTTTAAACCCCCTGGTTTATGGTCATTTGTTATGGTAGCCTTAGAAATGAATGTGTACCTCTTTATAGTCACACCCACTGCCCCACCTCCTTAACTCCTGGCCACCACTAATATGTTTTCCATTTCTCTAATTTTGTCATTTTGAAAATGTTATTTAAATGGAATTATACAATAAGTGACCTTTTGAAATTGGCACTTTTTTATTCGGTGTAATGCCCTTGAGATTCATTCAAGTTGCATGCACTCATAGTTTGTTACTTTTTTTAGTTGAGTAATATTCCCCGATATGGATGTGCCGTGGTTGTGTAACCATTCATCTACTGAGGGATATTTTGGTTGTTTCCAGTTTGGGCTGTTACAAATCAAGCTGTTTTGAATAGTTATCTACCCTCATTTGTGCAAGCATAAGTTTTCATTTTTTGAAACAAATGCCTAGAACAGCAATTGCTGGGTTATATAGTATGTTTAGTTTTTGAGAAACTGCCACACTATGTTTCAGAGTTGGCCGTACCATTTTATATTCCCACCTGCCATGTATGAGAAATCCAGATTCTCTATGTCTTTGCCAGCATTCGATGTCAACACTCTTATTTTAGCTGATCTAATTGGTGTGTTAATAGTAACTCATGGTTTTTAAACTTGCATTTCCCTCAGAGCTAGTGATGTTGTACATCTTTCCATGTGCATTTTTTTGCCGTTCATATCTCCTTTTCAGTGAAATGTTTCCTCATGTCTTTTGCCCATTTTCTAATTGGATTGTTTGTTTTAATATTGAGTTTAAGAGTTCTTTATATATTCTAAATATTAGATCTTTGTCAGACATGTGGTTTGCAAATATTTTCTCCAGTCTGTAGCTTGTCTAAAGAGGGTCTTGACAGGTCTTAAGGCTCTTAACAGAGTCCTTCACAGAGCAATTTTTTTAAATTTGATAAGGTCTAATTTATCCATTTTTTATGGATTGTGCTTTGATGTTGTAGCTAAGAATTCTTCACCAAATCTAGGTCCTGAAGACTGCTTCCTATATTATTTTCTAAGAATCGTATATTTGTATGTTTTATATTTAAATCTATGATTCATTTTTAGTCAATTTTATATGAAGTGCGAGGTTGAGTTTACTTTTTTTTTTTTTTGCTTATAGATAATTTCTCCATGGTTTTTTAAAATTTATATTCTTTTACACTAAAATTAAGATAAATCCTTTTTCCTTCATTTTTGAGGGATGTATATAATCTCTCCTATGACAATAAATCTCCTAGTGAAATTTGGGTGTCTAAGAAATAAATACCTGCGTGGAGCTTTTGATTATTTTTAACTTTTATTGAATGACTCAAAATAATGCAGCTAGAAATTCACACCAACCTAGTGAATTTCTGACAAAGTTTGCATCACCCAGTAATTGACCCGATGCAACGTTAGGAAGCTAAGACTCTCACCAAATCCAGACAGTCTGAGTGGTTTTTTTGTTTGTTTGTTTGTTTGTTTGTTTGTTTGTTTATCAGGAAACTACTTCTGGAACAAAGCAAGATATGTTAAAAAAACAGATTCTTTTAAAGTATAGGAAATTAATATGACATCCAGGAGATAGTGAAACCAGAGTTAAAAACATTCATAACAGTGAGGAGGGAGAGGCAGATGTAAACACAGTGGCTTTCTTCCTAAGGGAGCCTGAGATGTACCTTGTTAGCATTGGTCACCTCTGAAGGTGAAGCCTTTTATCTCCATTGGCTTCCCAGATACTCTCTTCATGACTATCAGGACCTCCTTTTAGAATGTCCCCCAGTCATATAAGAAACTACCAGTAATTGTATTTCTTTAAAGTTGTACCCACACACACACATGTGCCCATGGACACATACACGGTTATCAAAAATGCTAACGTGCTAGTTGGACAATTGTCTGACTTTTGGCTGTTTTCAAAAAATCAATTCCACCTTCATATAATACACTGCCAGGGTTAAAAATTTTAAGAGATTGAGCTTTAGTTAAAAAGGGAGCCCGGCCGGCCGGGCATGGCTCAGCGGTTGAGAGTTGACCTAGGATCCAGGAGACTGGGGTTCAATTCCCGGTCAGGGCACATGCCCGGGTTGTAGGCTTGATCAATGACTCTCTCATCATTGATGTTTCTGTCTCTCTCTCTCCTCTCCTCTCTCTGAAATCAATAAAGATATATTTTTTAAAAATTTTTTTTAAAAAAGGGAAGAAAGAAGAAGGAAGAAAGAAGGAAAGAAATTAACCCCAAAAATACATTTTGTGACACAGGCTCCCTCATCGTGGGAGTACCTTCCTTTCCAATGGGATTATTTTGAAGTAGGCAACTATTTTTTAGTGTGTAAGTTTGAGTGTGTCCCTTTAAAATTCATAAACATTGCTTTATTTTATTTTTATTGAAAAGTAGTAATATTTCATTAAACATACTTGGGAAAACTTACCTGTTTGGTTTTTTTTGTTGTTGTTGCTTTAGTTTTAAAAAAAAAAATGCTTTCTCTCCAGGTTTCAGTTCAGCTAGAGATTTTCCCCACCCCACCTCTGTATTATTTTTGGAGCTTCATCTGTTTTTCTTGGCCAGGAGAACATTGCGGTGCAGTGAGAAAAGACAGGGAGACTTTTATATAAAGAGCAGATAACACTCATTTATTTTAGCCCTTTCTTGAACTTTCACTGTAAAATATGGAAAAAAAAATTATAAAAGATATAAACTCACAATAATTTTTTTTTTAAAAGAAAGGGGGTAAGAGAGAAAAGCAGCTACATTTTGGAAGCTAAACAGAAAGAGTTCCATTTCCAGAAACAAGGCACCGGGTTATGCAGATCGTCTTCCCCTTTGAAAGCAATAAAATGATGATTGAACTCTAAAGAAGCTTATTTTAAAGTTATTGACAAGCTGACAGGCTAATAAGAAATCATCAGGACAGACTAGATGCCTGGAACCCAGAGGGTTCGGCCAAGGGCAGAACAGCTTTTGTCCAAGCTGAACCGAGGGAAAAGTGAAGCGCAGTTTCAAGGCTGGAGAGTGCGAAAGTGGGGTCTGCACAGGAGGCCGCACCCGCCTCAGGCCGCAGCAGGAAGGGCCGCGTTCCCAGGACGGGAGAGTGAACCAGAAACAAACCCCACCACGAAACTCAGAGTCAGCTTCTGTCCTCGGAATGAAAGAGAGGGGCAGGAATCTGACGAAGGGCAGGCACAAAGCAAAATGACACAAAGGCAAACCAAGAACCTACAGCAGAATCCCGGTGAGTGTTCAGTGTTGAGATCTGCCCCTTCAGATCAGGAACATCCGTCGTCTGCTCAGCATCCGGGGGGAAGCAGTTGTAGCATGGGGACCGGCAAGAGAACCAAACTGTTCGCCTCTTCAGATCACCTGACTGTGCATGTAGAGAATGTTTTAAGGACCAGAATTAATAATGAGAGAGATTATCGAGTGCTGTGACTCCAAAACTGGAGCAGAATGAGAGAGGGGAGAGTGACAGGAGAAGGCGATGCCGATGGCCGCTGTGAGGAATTTGGGTTGAGTTCCTAGCTTGGAGAAAAGGGAATAGAGGATTTTGAGGAAGGGAGTAATATTACAAGACATGTCTTTAAAAGAAGTATATCGCCCGGCCAGGCGTGGCTCAGCAGTTGAGCGTCGACCTAGGATCCAGGCGATCGGGGTTCGATTCCCAGTCAGGGCACATGCCCTGGTTCCGGGCTCGATCAATGACTCTCTCATTATTGATGTTTCTCTCTCTCTCTCCCTCTCCTTTCCTCTCTTTGAAATCAATAAAGATATATTTTTTAAAAAAAAAGTTTAAAAAATAAATAAGTAAATAACTAAATAAAAATAAAAGAAGTATATCACTTAGCCCTGGCGTTGTAGCTCAGTTGGTTAGAGCATCGTCCCAATACACCAAGGGTTTGATCCCCCAGTCAGGGCACATATAAGGATCGACCAATGAACATGTAAACAAGAGGCGCAACAAATCAATGTCTCTCTCTCTCTCTCCCTCCCTCCCTTCCTTCCTCACTCTCTAAAATTAATTAATTAATTAATTAAAATTTAAAAAATTAAATCACTTTCTTTGTTCCAGGAAGGCAAGTGAGGAAGCTGAGAGGAGAGAAGAGGGAGCTGGGATGAAGCCGGATCCTAGTGGGTTCAGCTATGGGGTCCCAAGAGCTGCCAGGCAGGCTGGGACCTAACTGATTGTATGCTGGGTCTCAGAGAAATCAAGAATGGTTTTTAAGTGAGTGTCTTCAGTAAAAGATAGACAATAACACTATTTACAGAAGTGGAGAGGATTGGGATGAATATATAGTGAAGAAGCAAATACCAAGGCCTCTGTTTTGTCTGAGTCAACCACTAAAATCAGGTGGATCTTGAGTAGGCAGTTCTGTCACTGGGTTTCAGAATCAGGGGAGGGGTCTGGACTAGGAACACGAATTTGGGATTTTTCAGCATGTATTTGGTAATTAAAAGTCATGGGCTTAGGTGAGTTCTCTGGAAAAACATGTGGAAAAGAAGGGAGGAATCAAAGAAGTTGCAGACCGGTCACAAGATAACTCGTGTCGGCACTTACGTTAATTTAAGTGATTTTAAACACCTTGCTGTCCAGTCACAATGGAAAAGCAGCTGGCTGCACGGTGAGCTCTGGCTGGAAATAGCTGGTCAGCAAGGTTAACCTGCACAAGCCACCGATGGTTTCTCGGGAGAAGAGGAAGATTCCACCAAGAGAGCTACAAAGGAGCATCCAGCGGGTAGGAAACCGCAGGGAAGACACGGCCAGGAAGGCACACTTGGTCCAGTGCTGTCAGCACCACCGTGGGACGCAGGAAGGGGCCGGGGAGTGCCCACGGAGATTCAGCAGCAGAAGAGCCCAGGGGCCTGGCGGCAGTTTCTATGACGGCAGTGAGTTCAGGAAAAACGAGGCAGAGGGACCAGGGACACTGAATACAGACAAATAGTTGATTGTGGGGAAAGCGGAGTGGAGAAATGGTGCGCTGCCCATAGGGAAACGAGGGTCAAGGGAGGACACTTCTTTGGATCCATTAGAGAATAAGAAGAGAATTGGGGTAATCTCAGGATCTAAGTGTCTGAGAAAACGAGAAGAACAAGGATCCTGAGTCAGTCTCTGGCAGTCCTCAGGCAGAACTGGAACAAGGTAGGGAATAGGCACGAGTGGGCTCAGTAAACAGCCCTCGCCGTCTCATCCCTTGGGGGCTTGGACAGGACTAAAGGCTGAGGAAGGAGAATTTGCCCTTTCTGTCTGTGCTGGGATATCGCAGCTTCTCTTGCCGTTGGACCAGGACCTATACAACTGATGTCTCATTCTCAGGACCTCAGACTTGGACTGGACTACACCACCAGCTCTCCTAGGTCTCCACTTGCAGACATCAGATTGTGGGACTTCTCAGCCTCCATAATTGTGTGAGCCAATTTCTCATAATAAATCATATGTATATCATATATAAGATATATAAAATCTCCAGATATTATATAAATATATAAAATATATATTATATATAAAATATATGTATATAAATTATATATATATATATACATAATATGTCTCCTACTGGGTCTGTTTCTCTGGAGGCCCCTGAGTGACACATCCGTCATCTCCCTGCTTGCTTGTCTCCAAGAAGAACCTGGATGAGGGTGTGCCACAGTATCTCCTGTCCCACCAAGACTCACGCTGTCACCTCAGGCAGCTTCTCTTTGGACCTCAACTTCCTCATCTGTGGATTAGGCTTAACAACATTCTAAACTATGTTAGCTCGCTATTGTAAAACCACAATGAAATAACAATACAAAGAGCCTTGGCAAAGACCAAGGTGCTGTGCAAAGATAGGATATTATGCAAGTTACTTTTACCACTGGGACAGTTTTGTGTTTAGAGATTCATAGAGTGAGTGAAATAATGTTACAGATTTTGGAGCAGCCATTGGTTTACGCACATAATATATCCACGCTGTGCAGTTTTGTTCTTTGTATCCATTGGGGGGGAAAAAGCCTGCTATAAAGCCAAATGTTTTTTTACTGAAGAGTTAATGCAAATTTATTTAATAAAAGACTGATTCCAAAGAGAATTGAGCAAATAAATTCTTAAAAATAAGAACATGGAAGATCCAAGCGTGTATTCCTTTGTGTGCTTATCTATGGGAGAGTTACAGCTTCTTTATTTAAAACTGAAGAGTCCTCAAGCGTCGCCCAACAGAGAACGATTTCACGGGGGTGCCTGAGAAATACCTGGAGATAAATGTATAGGAAACTCACCACAGTAGAACAATTTGAGTCAAAACTCTTCAGGTTGCAGGACTGTAGCAAAAGAGATTTAAATCAGTGAAACACCAAAGAATCTTATCACACTGTGATCCCCCTACGAGGCCAACTTGAAGCAAAAGATTTTAAAGGCGCTTTATACCAAAGAAAAGCTTTATATGCCTTCAGTGTCCCTTGCACTAATGATTGGAGTTCTCTGACGTTAGGATTTTTCATGTGTGCCTGAGAGAGAGATGGTCAAAATGTAATAAAGATGAGGTGTAAGATTATTTTTATTTGATAATTTTTAAATATCATTTAAGTGAGTTGTGTCTCTCATGCCTGTTTTTAATAATAATTCTTTTAAATGGGAATTTATTATAAGCAAATATTATGCTTGTCACTATTCTGCAGATATCACATGTGCATTAAGCGAAGAGCATCTATTAATAATTCAAAAGACTTCACTTTCATTCCCTCTCATCCTATTGTCTAATACTTAAAATGTTAATGTAAGAGAATAGAAATTGTACAAATAGCATTCTACTGTGACAATATTAAAATAATGGAGGAATATTGGCCATCAACCCTTTTACGATAATCATGAGCGGTCAAGTAAGAAGGGGAAGCGATGCCAGTCACATTAGAATAATTCCTCTGATTGATTCTGGCCTCTTATCAATTGTTTGCTTTTGCACAAATGGTCCTTTCTCTTATGTGCATTTCTTTCTCCCTTCCCTTCTGCAGCCTGTCCCTAGATGCTCATAAACATTTGTGTCTAGGGATTAGCCAAGAAACCCTCTCAAAAACATCGCAAATGGCATGGCAATGGGCCCCGCCTCCATCCGCAAGGATCTCTCCATTAAAAAGAGCCAACAGCATTTCAGTTTTCTGTTCATGAAATCGTTTGGTCATGAGTGAAATCTGCATGAGATGTAACCACAAAAGACTGTAACAAGAAATGATCGGATTTACATTGTAATGCATGTGCCAGGAAGGCCCTGTGGATGGACTCTGCTCTGCAGAATCCTGAGCGTCGCTTCTCCAGGAAAGAATTACAAGGGTGGGTGGTGGGAAATTCCCTCCACTGGAGCACTGTGATGCTCCACATGACCAATTCTAATCCTTTGGGATTTAGCTAGGTGCTCCTCATGCCTTTGTTTTTCAAGTAGATGATACCTCTCTTAAGCCAGAATCCAGAGCATTGCATGGCTACATGAAAACCTGATGGGTTTACACATCAGTGAGACCTCTGCCTTCAGTCACTGTGGCCTGAATATCTAAATCCATACAGATTGAATTGTACCCCAGAGGCTGGTTACATTATTCAGTGCTCGACAAACCTCTGCTTCTCTTTTTCTTTTCTTTTTTTTAAACATGCCTTTATTGAGAGAGGGCAGGAGAGGGAAAGAGAGAGATAGAAACATCAATGATGAGAGAGTCATTGATCGGCTGCCTCCTGCACGCCCCCTGCTGGGGATCGAGCCCCCAGCCCTGCATGTGCCCTGACCGGGAATCGAACTGCCATCTCCTGGATCCTAGGTCGATGCTCAATCACTGAGCCACGCCGGCCGGCCGAACCTCTGCTTCTATGGAAATAACAGACCCTTTACTTTTACCCTATGAACTTAATTAGCCATTTCTCTGAACTGGCTCAAAGCTAATAAGACTGGCCAAAGTCTGTCTTTCCTACATTATGCTTAATAAATGAAAGGTGGAGAAAGTGAGGAGAAAGAATCAGAGGCAACCACAGGACAGGCAGGAATCGGGGAGAACTGATTTTCCACAGCCTCGGGGATGTGTCACTGCTCCTGTAATCACAGGATGGGGGTGTTTAAGAAGCAATGTGGATTTTACTCTAACCTAATGAAGCCTTGCCATTTTTAAAGGACACCACACTGTGATCGCCACGGTTGCATTAGGAGATAATGGCAGCCTGTGCTCTGTGTGTTATTTTTAGCATGAAGCATAACATAAAATCTAAAGTTAGGCCGCATGATCCCCAGGACTCCCAAGAGGCTCGTTAACATGAGATGTTTTCCCCCAGAGGGTAACTCAGTAAGCAGTGTTTAAATTTCTTAATCAGGCTACACTGGGTTGCCATACAAAAAATAATTTCCAAAGCAAACCTTTTGTCAGACTATGGCTTGTGCCATGAGGGTAAAATCCCAGTGACTTAAAATGCAGGGAGGAAATGATCTTTGAGTGAAAGATGTATTGACTGTTCAGTGTTCAAATTAAGAAATAAGAAGGTATCTATTCAGCTAGAAAGTAACCATTGCCTCCAATTATACTCTCTTTTGAATAAGCCAATATCACCTTAATAGCATTTTACGATATAATGAAGTTTAGAATATTTATCCTCATTTTGAACCCAGGTTGAGTATTACCTGCTTCAAACAGAAAAAGTTGGGACTCTTAGAAGAATGCCCATTTTAAATTAGTGAAAATTGTTTTTATAACTGGCAAATAGTCTTGCGATAAAACGGTGCTCAATCCCCCATACTACTTCAATATCCTACATGTGCATTTTCTCATTGTTGATAGCATTTCCAGAGTCCCCTCATGAATAAATCTCTGAAATACCACATAAATAAAAACCGTTCCATGGCGAATGCAATATTCTATTTCCTGCAGTTGAAATGCCAATTACTTTTTTAACTGTGGTTGTATGAGGTTCCTGGCCCATCGACCCATCTCCAACTCCACGGTTTTCCATTCTAGGGTGAGCTTAGGAGCCCCATTCTTTGCAGATGAAAAAGACGATGCTGTTATGGGGCTGGGAGTTACCAATGCTGACCTTCACCTACAACTGTGAGGTCATATAGGGCAGCTCGACTGCCAAGACTGTTTTCCAGGTTTTTTGGTTAACCCTAATCTTCTCTCCCAGAAAATTAGTCTGTTTCCTAAAACACAAAGTCATCTGAAGGTGACATCTATTTAAAACCACTGACTTTCCCAGTTGGTTCAATTTTTTAAAAACTGTCTTGGATGACCAGCAGTCCCCTAATAGATCAGATCATCAGTGGTGTAACCTAAATCAACAGGAGGGTGGGAAAAACCAAGCCTGTTTGTCCAGCTGGTGGATGGATGAGCTACTTGACCCCACAAGACCAATGTCCTTGTATTTTGTCAGAATTGCTCCTGAGCTCTCCAAATGGGTTATTAGTGGCACCAGATTACTGTATTGTCATAAGCATGATTAAGTCAGAACTGTGGTCTCCTTGGGAGTAAATGATTTCATAACAAAAGGGATTCCCAAAGTGAACTGAGTCCTAATCCCTATAAACAGCCAGCCCAGGAAAGCGTGCAAGGAACACTCGCTGAACTGAGCAAGCCCAGCACAACTCAGACTCCACTTAGCGAAGATTCCACTGACAGATTCACCTTGGGTGTGCTGATTATGTCACATCCAGGGACAGTTTCTTCATTTTTCATGGCACAAGTCTATACTTCTTTAGGAAGCTTCAAATTTAGTGAGGAAATCAAGTATATATGTATATTTAATACCAAAATATGTACATACTTATTTCAGGTGCTTTGGAAAGTCAGATCACTAATTTATTCACTTAGCAAACCTGCTTTCTGCATACTAGGGAAGCAGGCACTGGATTGAGATGCAAGATATGAATTTTGACACCTTCTCTATTAAAACGCATTAGATAAGTGTAGGCTGAATGGAATTGCTCATTATACATCTCCACTCACGTGCACTGTACGTCCCATGCTCACTCACAGAGCACAGGGGAAAACATTCGTGTGAGTGGTCATGTCCCCACCTTTTGTAAAGTTTGGGTTCATCTGAAGCCCAGAGCTCTGATCAGGACCGGATCAGACTTAATCTGGTGGAGCAGGGATGAAAATCAGATGCGAGTCCATCTGTAATTCAGGAATATCCTGCCATTCTTGGGGAATAACATCAGCTCATTCACTTAGACCAGAAACTTCTGACCCCACCTCACCAGATTGCCCTTGCTGTATATTTTAACACAACAAGAATATTTCTACTTTTACCACCAGAACACAAAGTCTAAGCCCTCCCTTTAGACAAGGGAAGAAAAAGCTTCAATTTGTACCCACTCAAGGTCAGACAGATGACACGCAGGTACAAAGTATCATTGCAATAAAAATTTAAAAATTAACAGGAGTGACGAGAGAAAAGCTGCATGAACGAAGTATTGTTCACATGAGGCAAGCCAAGACAATCTTTTTCTCTCACTTGGCATTCTTAGGCTTTCATTAATTCTAATCCTTGTTCTGCTCCTCCTACCACCTCATGTATAATAATTGAGTGACTGAATCTCTATTTTATATACAGTATTGTTAGCTCTTTGATAGTCACAGAGGGGGTTTCCCAATTCTAAAGTTTTACATTATTTGTATTTGCCAGCCTCCCTCCATGACTCCAGCTGGGCTCGCTGTGCATTTCAGATACTACTGAAGCAGCGTTCCAGCTGCTGTAACAGAACACCACAGCCTGGGGGCTAATCACTGATGCTCACAGTCTAGAGGCTGAAGTCCAGGGTCAAGGTCCCAGCAGATTCAGTGTTTGGTGAGGACCCTCTCCCAGGTTTATAGATGGTGTCTTCTTGCTATGACTTCACATAGCAAGAAGGGCAAAGGAGCTCTCTGGGATATCTTTTATAAGGACACTAACCCCATCATGAGGATCCACCCTCATGTCTTCATCACCTCCCACCTCCTAACCCCATCACTTTGGAGGTTAGATGTCAGCACATGAATTCTGGGGGGACACAAACATTCAGCAGGCAGCTTTGCAATGTGCACTTCATCAATGTGCACTCTGATGGCCCACGGGCGGCTCCTTCAATATCCGGTCCAGGGAAGAGCACATGTTGCCACAGATGTTCTCTGCCACTGGGTCCTTAAAAGCAGAAAATGACTTTGTGACACAAGGCACTTCCAGTCATTGTCCCTTTTCCACCACCAGCTGCAATCTTGGCTGGGAGGGACAGAGCATTGGAAGTGGTGTCCAGCACCGGCCATGCCTACCACAGCCCTGTCCCCCTGAATCACAGTTCATTTCTATAAAGAAAATGAGCAAAAATAGACATCAGAATGAAGAGGAAAAGCTAATGCCATTTCAGAGATTTCTCAAGATCTTGGATGAACTTCTTAAACATAGGACATTTTTACAAGTTGGGATGCTGGTTGGTCATCCTGCAGCCCTGCGGAAGCCCACCAAGGACGCCTGCTTAGAAATCAGTCCATTGGGATGCGAGGTGAGGTGAGCACAGCTGCACGGGGCTCCCTTCATCATGCTAAGATAGACAGCAGAGGGGCTGGCGTCAGGGCACCTCGAGAACGTGACATCTGAACTGCTTAAAATCCACTTATGTGTTTTTTCTGCTCATATTCAGATTAGGAGATGCTACTTACTGCAGGGAAGAAGGAAATACTTCTTAAGGGAAATACTTATTCAAAGCTGGTGTTTCAGAGGCCTTTTGAGGGTATGCTCACATATGCTTAGTGTGTGTCTTTGCAGTTTTTCTTCTCAAATGACCACAGAAAACACATGTTCTTCAGAGAGGGTGCACCCAGTCTCCGCCTCTTGTCCCTGAAATGCTTCCTTGAGTTGGCAGGCACCATCTCCTGCATGTCCCTATCTCTAGTCTATGAAGACCAAAGATAAACGCATACCTACAAGGTATAGATGCTTTCCAGTCCTGTTTCTGCTCTTGAAGAAGTCACAGTGATGAGATGTACGTACAAAATGCAGAGTGTTTGTCAAAAGACACACTGTGTAGTGTCAACCTGCCAGAGAGGCCATCTGGTCTACCTTATCTACAGCAACAGCATCTTCCCCCATCACTTGCTACCTCAGCCACCTCAGCTAACTCCACTGTTTCAGGCTATTTGTTCAATTGCTGATTTCTCTTCAATGTGCACACCACTACCAACCCCAAGGCTGTGAGCCCCACAAGGACAAAGCCTTACTTGTTCACTGCACCTCCAACATGCCTTCTTGTCATGTAGTAGAAATTCAGTAATTACTGTTGAATGAATGTATGAATATATTTGCAGTGGTTACAATGAGCGAAAGAAAAGAAACTAAGAAACCGAGAAAATGAATTTTTTTACTTTTTACTTTGAACTCTATAAAGTTTGATTTTTTAAATCTATAGCAAGTATATTGCAATTTTTAAAACCTTAAAAATGGTGAATCTGGAAGTCAATAACCCTGAATCCAGAAGGTGAACCTTTACTGAAAGAGTTATTCATGTCCTAGGGCTAACAAAGGAGAGAGAGGAAGCTGGAGGAGCTTTCAGCTGTGCCCCCAGTCCTTACCCCTCTCAGAAATATGGCCAAGCCCACACTGAGCCCTGATATCAACCTTAAAGCTTCTTTTTTCTTCAAAGCAAGAAGGAGAGATAGATACTTACAAACAGGAAGAATGTGAGCCTGTGCTTCCAGGTGCCTCCCTGCAAGTCACACAGCCTATGACATTCTCAACCTGGTGTCACTGACCCCAGGTTCCCTCAGGCTTTCAGGACATGGCTGATATGTGACCACAAACAGATGCTAAGGACACCGTGAAAGGCAAGTGTCCCGCCACATGCCAGGCCTGGAGCCCACAGCTGCTGGCAGGTAAAAAGACCTTCCTTATGTGGAGAAAATCTGCCAGTATAAACACAGCCTCAGAGAGTCATGCTGTGTGTCATTAATGTGGATCAATTTCCATTTATGCCCTGTCTAGAAAACTGACATTGCCTTATTGTGGAGAGCTGGGTTTCATGGGTTGGTTCTGTTGGGAAAAGCTTTGTAGGAGAAAAAGAGTTGAAATATTAAACAAAGAAAAGGTTCTGAGAAAGGTCAATACTCTATATCCTGTTATTGTTCTGTGACTCCCCCATCCCCCACCCCCAAAAAAACAACACTTCATGAAGGGACCTTGCTGGAGGCCTCGAGTGTATGTTCATAAAAGTGTGAGTTGCCAGAGGAAGCAATTAAACCAATGGGTCAGAAGGAGGTGGTACCACCATCCCCATGAGTCATTTCTGGGTTGTGTGTAGCAACCACAAGTTGCAAAACAGAAAAAAATAAAAAATACAAGTGATAGAGGGTAAGCAAAAGCCACATTCTAATCCCTTAAAAGCAACAAAATAAAAGGCCACTGGGACCAAATAGTCTGCATGTTTTGTAGGAATCGATCTGGAAAACACAGAAACAAAAAGTTTGGCAAGCTGGGAGTTAGAGGATTCAGTTAATGGCTTGATTTTACCAGAAGTGAGTCCATAATGCACCCAATGGCTTAATTTTGCTGGAATTGATGCATGAAAACTGAGCCCCACTGTTCTCTGGTACCAAAAGTATCTCAATATTGACTTCTTAAGACATAGGTGCTCTGCCTGCCAGTCAGTTGCTCCCTCTCTTGCTTCCTGGTTTATAAAATCACAGGACTAACAGCCTACCCATCTACCAGAACTCACAAATTCCACCAAGGGCCAGAGGTGTCCCCAGGTCTGCTGATATGGGTTCTGGTGATGTTTTTGAAAGCTCTTCTTTTCACCAAAATAGACTATGGGAGTATCAAGAACAATAGAAGATCAGGGACAATGCAAGAAACTTATACCATCCCCTCCAGTCAGTTAACCAGGGGTGTGATCTACTGTGTAAGTACCACAGATCACTGCAGACCAAGATAAATACTGCAGACCAGAATTAATATTGCAAACCACAGTCAATACTACAGACCAGGCAGAATCAATACTACAGACCAAGATCAACACTACAGACCAGAATCAATACTGTAGACACGTATCAATACTCTAGACCAGGATCAATACTGTAGATAAAGATCAGTACTATAGAACAGAATCAATACTGCAGATCAGGATCAATACTGCACATCTGGATCAATACTGCCCTGAACTGCTTCCCATGACCTCTTTTTCCTGATGGCCACATACCTTGATCTTTCCCAGGGATGAGTAGCCTGTGCTTTTTGCTAATATATTCTTGGCTCCTCCTTGGTTTCCTGTGTGTGGTGGGGATCAGTGATAAGAGAAAGTTCCTATGAGCTGGTTCATTCCTCTATCCTTCTGGTTAACCTCTCCTACCCGCCAGCATGTCCCCTCCCCTGCAGGGTGACAGGCTGTGCCTGTGTCCTTAAGAGACATCCTTCACTGACTTGATCAGTTGCTGCAAGGACATTCATGTTGTCCCAAGATCACATAGCACCTGTTTATGTATAAAACACCAGACTTGTGGGGCTTGACGTCAAGGTACTGCTATGACTATGCACTAATCACTACCATACCTTAACAGGTGCCAAAGCCAGCCTAACTACAAGGTCCTCAAATTCAAGATGAGGAGGAGATAAAGGGGATCAGGCAGGAGGACTAAGAAGGAAATTGAGTTCCAGGAGAACCTAAGGATGTTGACCTTTGGTGGGCCTAGAGTTTAAGGGCATCTTAACCCTCTCGACATAAAGCCTTTTCCTCTCTGTGTGGTGTTGCAATATAATAACAAATATATATTTGGTCTTTGTCCTGATTCCTAGCACAGAGCTCCTAAAACTTTGGGAATTTCCTAAGTGATAAGAGAGATAAAGGTGTAAGAAGTGTCTTTTGTTATGTAAAAGAACCCCTTTCAGCCGCTGTGGAGTTTTTGTTGAAGTGACTAAGGATGGGGCCTGGCTGCCAGAGGAAACGACCACGTGATTAGTGATTAGAGGGTTGAAATTTATATTCTCACCCCACTCCCATCTCCTGGGAGAGGAGAGCTAGAGGTTGAATCATCAATGATCAATGATTTAATCAATCATGTCTCAGTGATAAAGCCTCCATAAAAACCCAAGAGGACAGGGTTCAGAGAGCTTCCTGGTGGGTCCCTTTGAAGTTACTCTACTCTCTGAGTTCAGCCTCCACCTAGCTACCTGATCCACCTGAAATTACTTGAACTCCCTAAATCAAGGATCTTGAACATCAGTTAAAATAAGATCAGGGACCTGGCCAGTGTGGCTCAGTTGGTTAGGCCTTGTCCTGTGCACTGAAAGGTTGTGTTACAGCACAGTAAAAGCTAGGAAAATTCCAGGACAAGCGGAATAGGGAAACTGAGATGGATTGTTAAGCAGCAGTTTGCAGCCACCCAGTAAATCCTATCTTCCCTAAACCAAGGACACTTGAGTAAATGGTTTGTGTTAGATGGGCCAAGTACAGAAACCCAGGTACAGAAATTAGGCTACATACATTCACCAGGGCAGGAAGCCCCAGGTGCCTAGCAAGGGGCTGAACTGGGAAAACAAGGACCTCACTCCCAGAGTAACATATCCTCCCCCACATATGGCTGGTTATGCAGTTTAGATCCCCTGAGCATTCCTCCTTAAAGATAACATCTAGGCCTCAGTTGTGTTTTAGCTCCAGGTGGAGATAAGAAGCAAAAACAGATGACTGGCTCTGTGGCTGACACAAGACCAGCTACATTGACTAATGACCCCCTGCCTTGGCACCGACCAAGCAGTGGAGACCAGGACCCTGAAAGAGCACACTTGGAAAGCTGATGAATATTCTATTAAGACACTCCCCTGAGACCTCCCCTAAGATTCCCTTCCTGCAAGAAAGAGATCAATGCACTCAGGACAAAGGACCCAGAGTGTGCTCATCTCTCCCACCCAGGGGAGCACACCAGCACCATCTCCATCCCTCTGAGGGGAACCCATGAGACTTGCAACCAGGGGAGCAACGGGCAGTGGCAGCTCATCCAGGGCTTATCCCCTGACCAGGAGAGCAATAGGTAGCATCAGCTTGTACAGGGCTTACCCCTGAACCTGTCTCCAAGATCCCCAAACCTGTCCCCTTCTCTCTCTCTCTCTCTGACATCTCAATGAGCAAAAGCAGCCCTAGGCTCTCCTGTTACTTCTATGCATCTTCCTTATTTCACCATCTTAAGTATACTTTTGCTGCAGCCAATAAATTCTTGCTTTTTTGTCTATACTTTTTCTCTTAATTGAAATCTTTCCCCCAAGAAGACAAGAACCGAAGTATCCTCATCGTCTCCCAGGTAACAGTTGCAGGTTCGTTTCCCTGTCAGGGCATGTGCCTCGGTTGGGGGCTTGATCTCCAGTAGGGGATATGCAGAAGGCAGCCGATCAAGGTTCCACTCTCACATTGATATTTCTCTCTCCATCTCTCTTCCTTTCTCTCTAAAACTCAATATTTTAAAAAGAAAAAAAAAAATTAGATTCTGCTAACAGGTAAACAGGAAAAAAACAACAATGATTACTTTTCACAAGATGGAAAGTTAATTCCCTCGCTAACAAGTTTAGAAGTATCATGTAAAGACTAGGGTAAAGGATTCCTGGATTCCTGGACAGCAGAGAACCTCAGGCTCTTTCATCTTGCTCTGCCATTCTTAGCTGCTATTCTTAGCCTCATGCCTCATGGCCAAAAATGGCTGCCCAGGCACCAGCCATCACTTCCACCCTGCAGCCAGGAAATAGGTGGAGGGGAAGGCTTTCATACTCTCCTTTAAAGAAATCCCGTACATCTATAAAGAAGTCCCACACATTGGCTAGGATTTTGTCCCATGCCATACCTAGCCACAAGGAGGGTTGGGAAATGCTTTCTTTTACTAAGGAGAAAGGGAAAACCCGTTCTGTATAGCAACCAGTAGTCTTTGACAAACCCCCTTTTCCTTCTTCTATCCAACTTTCTATGTCTTTTAACTAATAATTAACATCTATTGTGTGTAGACACAAGCCAGGCACTGTGTTAAGTGCTTCATGTCCATAACTGTTTAATCCCCATACAACCCAGGGAGGGAAGTCAGCTTAGTTTAGGTAACTTGCCAGGGTTACCAGCAAGCTGCTGGTGTAAAGATCTAAACTAGCTGCGTCTCACCCCAAAGCCACCACTGCTCTCATCTGATTCTCATGTGGGTTTGAGGACAGATCTGAACATGAGCAGAGATGCACCTTGACTTCCTCATTCTGAGTGCCTGAGCCCTGCCCATGGGTTAGACGGCACAGAAGTGTCAGGTCACAGCCCTGGGCACTCGCCTGTCAAATCCTCCTTGCCCTGCATTTTGCCTTTTGTTTCTCTTCTCCTTCTTTCTTTTGAGTGGTCGAGCTCAGCACATGCACATGCTGTGGCCTCTCTCTAAGTCAAATCCACACTTCACAACCTACTGGCTTGGGCAAGTGCCTCCTCCCTCTAATAAAATATCCTTAGGGAACTCAAAGCTATGCCTTGTCTCTCAAGAGTTGATTTCTTACCAGGTTAACAGAGTGGGATATTCTTAGATAGCCACAGAGTCTTGCTTAACTGTCACTAAATTGTTTCCTTTTTACTTGGGAAGTTCTTTGTAAAATATGAACTTATGTTTCTATTCTGTCTCAATAAACAGAAGCCAGTGAGCCTAATCAGACATTCCTTTAACGATTGCACACTACTTGATACGGTGGGTCATCATTCCTAATGTAAATTTCATCAACCTTTAAATTAAATAGAAAACAAGGGTTTTGATAACACTGTAATTACCTAGTTAGTAATAACAGGAAAGGAGCAAAGTGAAGGCCAGTTATTATAGGCATGTCCTTTGAGCAGCTTTGCTAGGAAACTACAAATTTACCCTCTCCAGCGTCTAACAAAGGGAAGATAGATGCATGCCCAATGAAGTTGGGGGGACTAGCTAAGGTACTTCCTGTCAGTCACACCTGAGAACAGAGGTCATTGGCTAGAATGGGTTTGACCACTGTAAGAGCTGGAAGATTTGGGATATTTAATCCCCTAAACAAAGGAGTTTGCTCTCTTGGTTTTTCTTGGCATGTTGCCCTTGACTCCTGGCTTGCGGGGTTCTCACATTCTTGCTCCCCTGCATTCGCCCACATGACCCAAAACCATGTAGACCCCACACAGTGGACTAATGGGCTGCAACTAGCCTCATGCTGAACGGGACCCAGCTGCAAGATGGAATGGAAACTCTGGACATTGGCTTTGCTTTTAGCTCTACTGAATCCCCAGCTACACTTTTCCCAGGACTGGACTAAGGGAAACAGGACTTTGGAAACCCAGGGCTGTAATTCCACGCGAATAAAAATCACTCTTTCTCCCGTGAGAGTCTCAGAAAATTCTTTTTCTTGAGATATTGTAAGGACTCCATCCCCAGCACTCAGTGGGGAAAGGAAGAAGGGGTACCCCAATTTTCCCGATAACAGTTTATTCTAGGAAGAACCAACCTGAGGATATTGACATGGTTCCTGAAATCAGCCCACAGCGTGACCTATTTTTTCTTGGGATTTTCTCTTGCTTCTAACCAGGGAATGCAACAAACAGCAAGCACATGGGCTACTTGATCATCCTGATCTGTTGAGTCTGGTTTATTTGAACAGATGTCCATCTCATCTCAGCCCTTAACACACGTAAGAGACAGCCACTTGCTGAAGAGCCCTTACTCAGAGCAGGATATTTTTCATGTGGCTTTGTATCTCGCCCATGCTAAAGGAAGGAGATGCAAGACAGATGGCTTCTTCCAGCTGCCACGTTTCTCTTTAGATAACTATAAATAATCTCTAGATACCCCTCCACTGCAGAGAAC
The DNA here is from genome assembly GCF_054644295.1 of Miniopterus natalensis. Classification (NCBI taxonomy): domain Eukaryota; kingdom Metazoa; phylum Chordata; class Mammalia; order Chiroptera; family Miniopteridae; genus Miniopterus; species Miniopterus natalensis. The sequence continues at coordinate 132,604,995 of NC_142081.1, forward strand.
TTTGATCAACATCTTTTTTATTTGCAAACCCTTGTTTGAACGATCAACTCAACTCGCTCCCTCATCAGGTCTTTGATATGTGCCCAGATGTGTGCATCTGATGTAAAACAAGCCTGGGCTATCACCGTGGGCCTTAAGTCAATGTCTAAGAAATGACATTCAGAGCAAAGATGAACAACACCTAAGTAGGCTTTTAACAATGGTTATGATGAATCTCTGGAACCATCCCTTCCTCTCTGAGTGCAGAAACATTTATGTAAAATCAAATCAAACTAAAGGTCTTTCCCTGGACCCTCGGCCAAATCATCTTTTGCTTAGTGTAGTTAAACAAATATCGGCCTGGATATGTAGGGTTTAACCTTTTTAAAAGTGCACTTTGAGTTTATCTATCCTTTGATTTAAAAAATAAAAAAAGCATCCTCCAAGGATGTGGGTTGGAGAGAGGTGGACACTCAGGACTTGTCTCACCCCCAGGATCTCATCCATCCAGCTGCTGAAAATTATAGTGTCATGCAGGAAGCTTAGAGAAGCATTATTTGAGACTCAGTAATGGAGCCATGTGGCTTGGTATGGAATCAGTTCATCCTGCCTTGGCTAATGACACCACCCTTGAACTGGTGCTATATGAAGCAGGGTCCTCAGGACTCCAGTAAGGTCCCAGGGGACCTCACACCACAATGGAGCTCGACTCCCCATCATGTTCCATTTTCCAGGAAGACCCCTATAAGTGAGACCTTTTAAAATTTTGGAGGCAAATTCAACGAAGAGGTTTAGGGTGTATCTCTACTGAATAGTGAATTGGGCAGAAATTAGGAATGAAAATAGAACTCGAGCTATCCAGCTGGAGAAAAAGGAAAGAGCTTTATTCTGAGTGATATTCTGGTATCTGGTGTCCTCTGCACAGCTGTGCTCTTGCTCACCAATGTCCTCTGATAGGCTGAGGATATCTTGCTGTGTCATGTGGATGCTCAGGACCAACAATGCTGGTTTCTTTCCAATTCCTTCTTAGAGCTGCTATAATTGGGAGAAAAGAATAGTGTCCCTAAGCCCTGCCTTGTTCTGGGCCCACATTTTCCTGGCAGTCCCATGGAGTTGCTAGTTATTTTAATTGAATGATAAAGGATATCAATATGAATTAATTTTACTGCCTTCTGAAACCTCTGGTCCTCTAATCAGGGACTTCTTTTGACATCTACAGTAGAAAAGGAGGCTGTGGATTAGGAGGACAAGCTCAGACCCAGAGCCAGCACCATCACTGATTCTTTCTTTCTGCAAATCACTGGAATTCTTGTCTCTCTGCTCTCTGTCATTCTTACCTAGAAGGTAATCTGCTTGGCTCAGTTATCTCCAAACAATTCCTTCGAATTCTAAGAGGAACATTTTAATTGTTCTTTTTGGAACACTAATCAAACTGAGGAGTGGAGTGTGTGGATAGGAAAAGTAGGCTGGAACAGAAGGGGTTAAGCCTCAAGCTGAGGAAGTGACTGGGTGTGTGTCTGCTTTGTTCTCATGTGCCTAGGTTCTGGGCCCTGTCCTTCCTTTGCTGTGCATTGGAGTAGAGATTTAATAAGAGAACCACGTGTGCACAGGGCAACTCACATTTTCTTTGAGCAGCCTGCACACAAGGAAGGAATTCACACCAGTAACCAGGATGAAAGTCACCTAGACTTTAGCTTGTCCCCAACAGAGGGGGTACACCAAGTCCGGGGAGGCTTCCCCTGCCAGAAGGCACACTGTTACTTGACACACAGATGACAAAGTAAAATTGTAAAAGTCACTGTGCAATGTGGTAATGTCAGTCTCTTCTGGTACACATGTATTTTTAACATTCTCTGGCAGGCAAAGCCATGCTTCAGATAGAGTCTCTCCCATCCCTCCTGCCTCACCCTCCAGAAGATGTAATTTGAAAGGGCACATTTCAAACCCTCTGGAAATGTCTTCGCTCTGGCCACAGAATTCCAACTTTGAGAACAGAGCCCACATCCCAAGAAGGTGTGGCTGAGTTGGTGACAATGAGGGAAGGTCACTCATGCCTCATTAAACTGGAAAGGAAGTTGAAACAGAATTAAAATTCTCTATCTCCTTGTACCACCAGACAAGGAGTAACCATAGTAACAGGATGTCTAGAGAATGGGGGCAGGGCTATGAAAGACTGGGAGAGAGACCCCTTGGTCCTGAGACCCTGTGTCTACTGGTCAATCTAGAAACCTGTGAGCACCTCCTTTTCTCACCTGGATTTTAGGGAAAGATATTTTCCTCTTTTCCCCAAAATTACCAGGAAGAAAAATAGAAACAGAAACCACCTTACAAATAGTGTATTAAATAAAGAAGGCAATAAAGACAGGGGAAAGGTAAAACTTTCCTTACAATACACACACACACATCAAACTGAGAGAATAACCTGTTTTGAAAACAGAATTAAAGTTTGCTAAAAATAGTTTTGTCTACAAGTACTTCCAGAAAGATCAGAAATAAAAATTAGACCTTTGGAATCATTTTTAAAAAGATCTGTCATCGTGGTGCTGATGAAAATGTCAGTTCAAGGAAGATTGGCCTTGGACGTGGACATAGATGTGGGCATGGATGCGGGGGTTACACGGGGGTTACGCTGGGGCTCGACTCCCCCAGCCTAGCTGTCCTGTCTCTCTTGGGCCAGGAGGCAAGCTTTTCCTGGAAGAGAGCACAGGAAACCCACCCTTCCCAAGGCCCCCTTTACAAACTGGGTATTTTAAAAACTGCAAAATATTGGGAAATATATTTTATTGAGTGTATTTCATGAAGTAGGAGAGATGTTTCAGGTTGCAGAAAATAGATTTGCTCCTCAGGACAACTCATTGCCAGGACATGAGATAGGGCCAGGGCTGAGTGTGAGGATGGAGCGCTGGAATGCTGCAGGTAGAAGGCCAGATCCTCCACCGTGGACCAGGCTTCTCTTTCTCTCTGGTGCTGACCAGGCTTTATTGAATTTAAGTAATCGAAGAACATAATGTTTATTAGCATACTCTTAAGCAGGGGCAGGTAGGTGACACATTATTTCCCTGAATGTTTCAGCAAGGCCTGCACATCCAAGGCCATCGTCACCACAAGAATGGAGCTCAGAGTTGGCCTGTCCACCTTGTGTGGACAGAGGCAGCCTTGATTCTGTAGGTCTCCACTCTAAATACTGAGGCCACAAGAAGCTGCCTGGAAATAGGTGGCATCTGTTCCCATCCACAAGGTCAGATCTCTTTTGTAAATATTTTCATCCTTTGGCTAATTATATGAAGTGTTAATCTAACCTGATCCTGTGGGAGGTATGTGCGTTTGTTAACTCCTGCTGCCAATTCATAGGGCTATATAAAATAGTACAAAATCATTTAAATGTGAACAGAGAGCAGAGAGACCAGAATTCCCGTGATTTGCAGAAAGAATAAAATATAGTGAAAATTGCTTCTAAAGAACAAAATTGTTAAACAACTTTTAACCCCTTTAAAAAGTAACAGAAGTGCCCTAGCTGGTTTTCTCAGTGGTTAGAGCGATGGCCCTGGTACTGAAGGGTCCCAGGTTTTATTCAGGCCAACGGCAGGTACCTCGGTTGCAGGCTCAATGCCCAGTTGGGGCACCTGCAAGAGGCAACCAAGCAATGTGTCTCTCTCACGTAGATGTTTCTCTCTCTCTTTCTCTTTCCCTCCCTTCCACTCTCTCTGAAAAGCAATGGAAAAAATATCCTCGGGTGAGGATTTAAAAAAAAAAGTAACAGAAGTAGCTGGAGATAATAAAAAGGCAAGAAGTATTATTCTATGTAACCAGCAAAGAGTGGACAGGCTACTAGATAAAAGTGCAGACTTGGAACAAATAAAGGGTGCTCTTCTTTCAGCATTTAAACAATCGTTTTTCTGGATGTGAAAACATAAGGGTTGGCCATTACTGTCTCGTTCCAAATCACATGCTTTTAATGTAGAAAGAACATCTAAGACCTTCATTATCTACTTGTAGCTAACTGAGAATCAAATGTTTGTTTGTTTGTTTGTTTGTGTGTTTGTTTCAGAAAAGCAGTGGCACTCTAATTATTTTATTAGATTTTATGCAAAGTAGCATAATTGAGTTAAAAGACCTTAATTCTAATTTTAGCCACCTAACCCTCAGCATTTATCTGTTATTTCTCTTTCAGGTTGTGTTTCCTTGTTGTAAATAAAGATATAAAGAAATCAAAACCCTTGTAGCACAAAAACGTGGAAGAGCTGGGTGCTCAGGTTGATTGAAAAACAGGAAAATCATAGGTTAGCTAGAGATGATAGGTAAATGATTAGATAGATAAATGATAGATGATGATAGATAGATAGATAGATAGATAGATAGATAGATAGATAGATAGATAGATAGATAGATGATAGATAGATGATAGATAGATGATTGATAGATGATAGATAGATAGATAGATAGATAGATAGATAGATAGATAGATAGATAGATAGATAGATAGATAGATAGATAGATAGATGATAGATAGATAGATGATAGATAGATAGATGATAGATAGATAGATAGATAGATAGATAGATAGATAGATAGATAGATAGATAGATAGATAGAGATAGATAGATGATAGATGATAGATAGATGATGATAGATAGATAGATGATAGATAGATAGATAGATAGATAGATAGATAGATAGATAGATAGATAGATAGATAGATAGATGATAGATAGATAGATAGATAGATAGATAGATGATAGATAGATAGATAGATAGATAGATAGATAGATAGATAGATAGATAGATAGATAGATAGATAGATAGATAGATGATAGATAGCTATAGATAGATGATTGAATAGGTAGGTAGCTAGATGACAGACAGGCAAACAAACATGTTAAGTAAGCTCTAACATTCATTCCTGCTCCATGGAATGATACGTATTCATAAGGAAAGCTGTCAGCAACCCTTCTTCAAGACTTGCAATGCTTGAAGAAGTTACAAGACTTCAATATCTGATAAATCCCAAATGTTAAGGGTATTATTCCTAATTATAAGCTGATACAAAAAGAAAACAAGCCAATAATTCTCTTTAAAATACTTTTAAAAAGAAAACACTGATAGATATTTTTAACCCAGTTTTCACAGATGTTGAAGCATTTGTTTTTGTCTGAAAGATCACTGTGCACGTGAAAGCCTCTTGCTACACTCGCACCATTTCAAGGGGATCATTTTTAATGAAGGGCTTATCAGCATCCTGTGGGGATGGGAAATATTTCTTCTGTCATGGGTACTGTCTGCTCCAGTCACTCAATCTGTGGGCTAAGATTCCCAAACGGGGAATGACCACACTCAGCTTGAGGAGGGTGGTGTGTACTTTCGGTAGAACTATAACAGAAAACTATTTTTCAGGAATAACTTGAAGACTGAATTTTAATAATAATATTTGACTGTTTGAAGGATCTGACTTTGCTCAGCATAGATAGAATTGAACACTTAGAAAGAAGAAAGGATAATGTTTTTGTTTGTTTGTTTTTATCCTAACTTGAGGATATTTTTTCCATTGCTTTTCAGAGAGGGTGGAAGAGGCGGAGAGAGAGACACCAGTGAGAGAGACATATCGATTGGCTGCCTCCCTCATGCCCCGGTCAGGGCAAGTCTGCAACGGAGGTTCACGCCCCAGTCCAGGATCTAACCCAGGACCCTCATTCCATGGGTCTACGCTCTAACCACCGAGCAAAACCAGCCAGGGTGAAAATGTGCATTTTTCATCAAAATTATTTTCTGACCTTGCAATGGACTCTACTGTAACAGTGACTACTGCCAAGCCCACGTTGTCGGGAGCCACACTTTGGCAATAGAAGCGGAGGTTCCCAGTGCATGAGAAAGGAAGGAGGACCGACCATGGGGGATTCCTTTTTCACATTTCTTTCACTAGGAATTGGCACTCGAGATTTTATTTTCTATTTTTGCATAATTTTTTCGAAGACATGGCACACAGGTCTATACAAAGGTGAAACTATGAATTGACAAATATGCTTTCATTATTTAGAAGAAATACAAGATTTATTTTATTTTATTTTTTAAAATATACTTTTATTGATTTCAGAGAGCATAAGGGAAAGGGAGAGAGAGAAAGAGAGAGAAACAACAATGTTGAGAGAGAGTCATTGATCGGCTGCCTCCTGCTCAGGATCGAGCCTGAAACCTGGGCATGTGCTCTGATCAGGAAGCGAACTTCAATCTCCTGCATCATAGGTTGATGCTCAACTGCTGAGCCACTACGGCTGGGCAGAAATGCAAGATTTAAATTCTGGTAGTATGTGAAGATCAATTTAGTTTGTACACTCAGGAGACTAATATTTAGGGAATTGAATTGACACATTTTGTAATCTCGTAAGTACCTCTGAAAACAAAATTTCACCTCTTATAAACACTTAAAGTTGAACAAAGCAGGAATTAAACTATTACTATTAATGATGTCATCAACTTTCCAAATGAGACCAAGCCAAAAATAAAGCCCACTGTCAAACTAGACTTTTGTACACTTGCCCTGAGTGTCACTTGGGCTTGTGGACTCTTGACATGGTGACCAGTTTTATGTCCCTGTCTAAACAGATGCTTCAGTCTTGGGAAGTAAGGTTTGAATTGCAGATGCTAATGGGCACTGGACTGAGAGCCTGCATTATATAAAAATCTCAAATAGAAGAAAACAAAAACAAACAAACACAAAACTAGTCAATCTCCCCAGCTTTAGACATCTTTTCACTGGTGACATCTTTTCTTGGTTGACTTTGTGTCCGGCAGAGACAGAGATCCACCGTGCCTCCCTGCCAGCCATTCCTGTTTCAGATTTAGCAGAATCTGGAAATGACTAACTGCTTCCAAACCTTCCCAACAAGGCTGTGCAACGGTCCATTTTGAAGAGTCTCCACATCCGCTGTGGTTTGAGGGTTGGAGTCAAGAGCAAAGGAAGCCGTGGGGCAGCCTAACTGCTTGGGAGACCACAGCCAAGTCCAGCGGTGGACGAGAGAGGGGATCCCGGAGAATGTCACCCCGGGATGAAACAAGAGAAACGGAATATTAGTACAGGTGTTTGTGGAAGCTCTAGAAGCTTTGAGGAATGGTGGTGCAATTAGTGGAGGGAAAATAACGGTGCATGATGCTTATTTTCTCTTTGCCTGCTCCCCCTTAATTACATTCACAGGCACAGCACCAGAACCAGAAGAGTTCAGTGGAAACAGACTATCTCAGTGCCATCTGCCCCTTGTCTGCTCCTCGGTGCCGAGTGTCATGCAGCCTGACCAAGATGGTTCATGCCACGCAGAAACACCATGAAGAGTGACTTAATGGAGAGCTTCCCAATTGTGTTTCCTGGACAGAGACACTTTCACAGAGTCCGGCTAACACTGTCCTTACTCTGTCTGTGGCCCCAGCCCGTGATGTGGCAGGTTTCCGTCCTTACCCAGCATTGAGCAGAAAATGAGTGAGACCTGAAGTCTTGCCAATGAGCTTATCATCTCAGAGGCCACCAGGCTTCAGACAAAGGTGACAAAATTATAATGAAACATCCATGTCACAGAGTAAAACCTGACCTTTGCCTCAATGTAAAAACCAAGTGTTCTGTTTTACATATGGATCTATACCATACATAACAGTATATAGAACATAAATAAGTTACAGTAAGTTGGTTACTACACCACAAGGTTCCTCGCCTCAAATGGATTAAAGTGGGAACTGCTGTAATCAGACATTCGCAGCTCGGAACATCTTTAGATTTGAAATGCTAACATAGTCACTTTAGTAATTTCCAAAGCTCGGCCAATCCTTCAATTACTCCCAATCTCCATACGTGTCCTAGTAGTTATACCTGATACTTCCAGACTGGCACCTGGAAGAAGTTCTTAACTGAAAATAACAATGAAGAGAAAGAATGCAGTTGCACTTTCTGTTTTTCTCTAAGAAACCTATGACTAAACATATGATTAAGTAAGCCTCACCGAGTTGTTTTAGAAAATTAAAGTTAACCAGTAAATGCAGGTGGTTTTACAGACTCATCAAATTTCATGTCACTTTACCCTCTAGAAAAGGCCTCTGTTTTTGTGGTTTAGAGTATATTGCTTGGGTTTCATCCTAAATTACTTGATCATTGTATGTCACAGATACTCTATTTTTTAAATTAATACAAGTCATGAAAGACAAATCTGTTAGGCTGGACCTCACCTTACAAAATAGGAATATTTCTGAGGAGTTTCAGGCTAAATGTATTTTACTTAACATGACTTGAGCCAGGTTTACTATTTCAGGGAACTTGTGTCGAAATCAGTCCATCAAATAAGCAATCATTTTTATCATTATCGTCATCTTCATCTCATTATTCACTATGAAACTGTGTCCTTTACAAATCTTATTATTGCAACTGCAAACTTGATTATGCCCCTTTTTGATGAACTATTTTGCTCTGGGGCTCTTATGTGCAAACATGAGAAACCAAATTGAATTAAAGAATTATGTAAGAAAACGTTTACTCCTCCAGCTGGATCTGAATTTTTGAACTAAACGTTGACTCTTTGGGAAACAAAAACTGTTTTTCATGCCAGTAGCTGTCAAGGTGCAATAGTCCTAAACCACAGCTGGACTTGGCACACCTCGGTGGGGGCACCACACCCTCCCCATCACTTTTTCCAGCACTTTCCTTGGTTTCTATGAAAACAACCAGATGCCCCAGCCGATTACAGAACACAAACCACAGCAAAAGACAGCTGAGTCACAGTTTCCCTCCTATCTTCTCCAGATTGCTGCTTCACTCTCGGGGAGGGGGGCGGGCGGGGGAATCAAATAACAAACCTTTGCAAACTGTTCTAATCACAGGCTTGTGTCAAGTGACTATCTTGTGAAATGGGTTCTTTCTTAAAGTAAGAATAAATTTACAGCCCATTGCTGGGATGAATATACTGAAAATACACAATTTTACCTAGCAAAGGGAAAGGAAAGTAGAAGAAAAAGTCATTAATTTATTCAAGCACCAATGCAGCAGCTCGGTCTCCTGAACATCACGCAGGAGATGGGATCCGAGATTCACCCTCCACTGCTTGACTCACTGCTCTCTGTCCCGTGTCTTGTCCACTTCATCTTACATAGAATCCAACCTGAAAAAAAAAAATTAAAAAAAAAAAAGAATCCAACCTGCACATGCCCGCATGAGTCCTCACTGGGGAGATGCTCACTGGATAGGTGTTAACATTAGCTAGCCCTTACTATTAAAAACACTACTGCCCTGGCCAGTATGGCTCAGTTGGTTGGAGTGAAGTCCCATACATTGGAAGGTTGTGGGTTCAATTCCTGGTCAGGGCACATACCCAGCTTGTGGCTTCATTGCTGGTTAGGGTTCATTTGGGAGGCAACCAATCAATATTCCTTTCTCATGTTGTTGTTTCTCTCCCTCTCTTTCCCTCTCTCGCTCCCTTCCTCTCTCTCTAAAATCAATTAAAAAACATATACTCAGGTGAGGATAAAAAAAAACACGCTACTCATATTAGATGATAAATATTTTCACTCAAAAAAAGGAAAGAAGTTGATGAAAAAAATCCTATTGAAATTGTAAAAGGTAACTCAGGTAAATATAAATTTTACATATTTTTACATAAATTTTTAACAATATTTGCAATTCAATTACTTTTTATTTTTAGGGAAAATTATTCAGAGGTAAGAGCCCTATGTATACATAGCTTGGAATATATTGCATTATTATCAGTGTCAAACCATTTTAATTAGGTTTTATATCAGGATTACTACACACACACACATATATAAAAGTTCATGAGATAATACTTTATTATGTCATTGCACATAAATATTTTCTATTCTGTTTCCTTTCTTCCTCTTTTGCTCTCCCCTACCCTTTCCCTCTTCCTCAGTTCCCACAGAGGCCCACTGAATTAATTTCATGAACCTGATGGGTCATGACCCACAATTTAAGAAATGCTCCACTGAATGAAACGTTGACCTGAAGGAAGCCACATGTAGATTATTCATTGCTGTGGCTGGTGGTGGCCTGTGTGCCAACAGGGAGGCATAGGCCCCCTCTGACTTTGTGCAAGGCTCTCCAGGGGTCTAGCCAACCCTGAGCGGACTAGGAAAACTCAGATCACCTTGGAAAGGCAGAGAGACTAGAGGCACAGAAGATGAAAAGGACATTTATTAGGCTGTTGGTGGCTTAGTAGACATCTGGAAGGACTCAAGGAAGGCCCAGACTGGAAAGTAGGCCTTTGGCATTCGGGCAGGATGCATCCCCGCTGACTTCCTCCTGGCCCTGTCTCTGCCTTATCTACATCAGCAGCCCCGCATATCCAGGGCAACTGTATTCAGCAAAACTTTCTCTTGTATATAGGACATTCAGAAGTTAGTAATGAGATTTATTTCAGAAAAGCCACCTCACAGCATAGAGACTGCCATGTGCCCTCCCAGCTGCCATCTGAGATAGAAAGTCACCGTGAAGACTCCAAGACCCCAAAGAGCAATGCTTTCGTGCTGCAGCCCCATGGGCCCCAGCTCTCAGGCCTAGGCATGTGCTTCATTGAGGAGACGGGTCACCAGCACTCACATTCTCGCCTGCCACACACAGCTCCACCCAGAGCACACAGCCACAAAACTTTCTGTGGAACAAAAACGTGAATGTGAGTGTGGTTTTCTAAAACATTTATTTCTGCATGGATGGACCTGGAGGACAGTATGCTAAGTGAAACAAGCCAAACACAGAAAGACAATACTGTGTGATCTGACTCATATAAGGATCTAAAACAGTGGAACTCACAGAACCAGAGAGAATGGTGGTCACCAGGGGCTGGTGGAAAGGGAGATGAAGATGTGATATAAAGAGGGCGCAGACTTCCAGTTATCAGGTGAAGAAGTTCTGAGGATCCAATGCACAGTGTGGTGATGATTGTCAATACTGTACTGTTTACTTGAAACTTGCTCAGAGAGCAGGTCTTAAATGTTCTCACCATTAAAAAAAGAAAAAGTGCTAACTATGTGAGGTGATGGATGTGTTAACTAACTTGATTACGGTAATCATTTCACAATAATACATATATTAAATCATCACATTGTGAGCTTTAAATATATACAATTTTCTTTGTCAATTGTACCTCAATAAAGCTGGGGAAAAAACATTTATTTGATTCATATGGTCAGAAGGAAAGCCATTTGGTATGTTTGCATTTTGTTGTTGTGCAAACTGCATAGAGATGACACTTTAATATTCTTCACATTTAGTTCATTGAGGATTGAGACCAGAAAAAAAAAAAAAAAATGTTTGTAGGTTTCACACAGCCCCAACTTAAGGAAATAAAATTTAGTGTGAATCTGATGGGAAGAAACCCGGGCGCTCCTCACATGTGAAGACAGGTAATGTTTCCTATGACCTCGAAGGACAGGTGTGGTTACTTTCTGAAACTGCTTACATTCCTTCTGCTGCTCCATCCTGTGTGTTCCATCCCTGGTTCTCATAAAACACTGAAGTAAGAGGGAAGGCCAGCGCCCCAGTTCTGAGTGGTCACCGTTGCCTGGGGACAGGAATGAGATTGTGCACTTCTGTTTCTCATCTAGGCCACAGTCATTGGACTTCTGACCTTTACTTATTGAGTTTACTGGACATCCAGATGGACAGCAAAACTGCCTTTTTCATCGGAAAGGTCAAATCAAGACTAAGCCAGTTATAGAAACACGAAGGACTATCCCCATCACAGCTCATAACACACCTGTGATGTTTTGCTTCTTTTCTGTTTGTGAATGAGACATAGCTGATCAAACAGGGTCCTTCATATGTTTGTTAAATTGATGAACTCATTAGAAATAATACAACTAATATCTCTCCACATCACAATCTCTTTGTACTGCAGAGTATTAAGTTTATCCTAATTTCTCTTGCATTAGGATTTTAACACACTGCAATGGTTAAATTTATGTGTCACCTTGATGGCAATAACGGACATTCAAAGAGCTGATAAAATTGTTTCTGGGTGTGCCTGGGAGGGTGTTTTTGTAAGAGATTAGCATTTGAATCAGTGGACTCAGTAAAGATCAATCTCCCACAGGAAGTGGGCCTCATCCAGTCCAGGAGGGCCTGAATGGAACAAAAAGGCAGAGAAAGGGAAGATTCTCTCTGAGCTGGACATCCAGCTTCTCCTGCCCTTGAACATCAGTGGTCTTGGTTCTGGGGCCTTTGGACTCAGGCTGAACTACACCGCAGCTTTCTGTGTCTCCAGCTGCAGGTGGCAGATGGTGGGATTTCTGGGTCTCCATAACCATGTAAGTCAATTTCTATCATAAATCTCTTCCAATATCTATCTATGCTATTGGTTCTGTTTCTCTGGAGAACCCTGTCTGATACACATATAAACCCTTGCCTCCCATGAGTATAAACCCCCCTACTGAGAAAGAACGGTTTGTTTATCTCTTCACACCCCACAGATATCTCCACTCCCTACAGCAGCGCATTCCACATAATATGGGCCCAGTATGTGTTCGATACATTTAATTAAAATTCCCTTTAAAAAAGTAAGAAGAGCCCAGCCGGGGGTGGCTCAGCGGTTGAGCGCCGACCTGGGATCCAGGTGATTGGGGTTCAATTCCTGGTCAGGGCACATGCCCGGGTTGCGGGCTTGATCAATGACTCTCTCATCATTGATGTCTCTATCTCTCTCTCCCTCTCCTTTCCTCTCTCTGAAATCAATGAAGATATATTTAAAAAAAAAAAAAAGGTAAGAAGATACATATTCCCAACTCTTTCACAAAATCTGTCTTTTAATGTCCTTATCTGATATCAGGTGAACATCTATAACATAACAAAATGGATATTCGACATGGTTGCTCTTGGCTCGTGCTTTCTGGGGAGCAATCGCTTTTATTAATGTTGAATCTAAAAATCAATCCCACACCAGTTACAGCCCCTGTGAGCTAAAGATTGCAATGCCAGCCAATGAGGTTGGAATGTTGACCAATGTTAACTGGAATGTAGCAATGAGAATATCATAAGCCAGCCAGCCCCCATAGCTATGTGCATGCCTTCCTCTGTGTCCATTGTGCTAAGGGGCTGGATCCCCAGCCCTCTTCTCATTTGTGTTCCATCATCACTCACTTGTCACCTGCAGTCACTCTCGGGTATCCCTGTACCCATTCAACTTATCCTGTCTATAGTAGCAAGACTGGCCCTACAGAAATTACAAAGCCCGCTGGATTGGCCTTGACACCCACCCCCAAGCCCCTCACTTAATGCCTTTATGTGGCTCAAGATGTCAGGAAGCCCCTCCAGCTCTGCAATTTTTGAGCCAGGACCTAGTTCTCCAAGCTGACTCTTTCTGGGTCCATATGCACCATTACTGCTCATTACCATCAAAGCCAAATAGCTACTCATGTTTGGATGCAAACAGCAACAGGTCTTCTGAGCTATCACCCAAACTGTGACTTTTAGTTCCCAGCTTCTCCTCAGGATCTCTTTTCTCTTGGTGATGTAATCTAGCCCCACATGTCTTCATCTGCCTTTTGATAACTAGACCTCTGTGTTCTGGTGGCTTGGAGCTTCATGGTTTGGGTGCTTTTCCTAGGTTTTCCCATCACAGTGACTGACGGGAATTCCCTGACCCGATTTCCATGCCACAGCATCGCAGCCCTCTTCTGGTCCCCATGGAAGAGGGAAGATTATAATTCCATCCCAGTAGCTGCTATTATCTAGTGAACAATTTGTGCTGTGGACTGTACTTTCTAAAGACTTAGTATTTTGGGTCAAAGGATAAATTGGGTAAATTATCTAGTGGAAATGTCTGGCAGATGTTTGCAGGTAGATTTTCAACATCATCAAAAGGACCACATGGGAGCTTGTCACCTCTTGGTACATCTGAGGTTAGCTCTATAGAGTCCAATGTTTCTGCAGTTAAGGTCCCTCCTCTTAAATAGGGTGTAAGAATTAGGTCAACTAATGGGAAAGCTTTGCAAAACTGAGTGGTAGAGAGTGGCCTAGTTCTAGGCATCACAACAAGATTAAAAGGTTAAAAAAAAAAAACACTGTAGCCTCTTTAAGTCCTTAGAGATCAGCACTTCTGTTGAAAGATTTCATTTATCTCAAAAGCTGAGGAACACATTATGGACCTGACAGCAGATTAAGGCTATTAGGAACATTTGCTAAAATAAACAAGGAACTCATGCCCGGCAGGAATGGTGAGATTGCCCATAATCACCAAGCGAAACAAGTGGAGAGCAGGGTGAAGCCAGTAATCATCAAGCTTACAGAAAGTACCCTGCAGGCAGTGACCTAACCCGTAAAGAGAGGATACCTTTCATTTACAGACATTAAAGGAAGTAATAACAAGAATGTGTGAATATAAAACCTCATCAAACAAAGAAGGGTGGTTAACCCAGGAATTGAGTCCATCTGTGTTATTTATAAAGGCCTTTGTTAAATTGTAAGGCAGCTGGGTGGCTTTCCTAAATGTCACACTCAGGAAGGAGAAGACGCATAAGGAGTTGGTGATCTGTCAGGATTGGTGCCTTCTTGGTCATCACGGGGCATCCTGAGAGACACCCATGGGGTACCTACTGGCTTGAGCATCTTCTATCAGTGAGAAACGTATCAGGCATTTACAGGGACCAGAGCTTCCTCTTATCCCATTCTGAAAACAGCATCCTATAAAGAAAAGGATGGTATTGTTTATCCACAGGAGGTGGGTGTGTCCAGGTGTACAATCGAGGCACCAGGGCACGTGGCAGGGAGCCAGATCAGGAATAGATCTGGAAGCGCGTTTCAGGCTACACTGGGTAGCTGACTCCCACTCAGGCCAACTTCTTGTGTAAAGTTTTATGATTTTAAATATTGAGGTGTTTGGCGTTGTGTGGACAAAACATTGGTGTTTGGAATGTGTGTTTCTGTTCTCACTCGAAATCGTATTGATAGACACAGCTGTACTATATCATCTTAGCAAATTATTTCATTCCTTCGACTTTCACTTTCACATATTTAAATCCCTCTTAGTTTATTAACTGAGACGTCAAGTGTCTCCATGAATCAGTGTAACCTGTAGCAGTTTAGATATTTTATCAGCTTCCTATTGCCTTGGAGCCACCAGGAAAATCATCTGCATGTTCATTAATTCACTAAACAGCATTGGGAGTAGGGATAGAGGGTGCCTGTGAGATCACAGAAGTTTCCAGCCTGGGTTACTAGCAAGAGTACATTAAAAATTATAAATATGTATATTTTTTAGAACTATAGGAGAATGCTGTCAGCTGTTAGTGTGCTATTTCAAAGTGCACAGTGTCCCACTTATTTTTCACTGATGTTGAAGTTAGTGATGAGGAAATGGCTCACTTTATTCGGCTTCTTTAGGTGAAGGCATTTACTAGGGTCTCCAGGAAATGGTTGGTGGGCAGAGTGAAGGACCTCTGCAGAAGGTCACGTGCACAAAACCTCCACTAGGAGCTCAGGCCTGGTGGAGAAGATCACCAGGGAAGGGTTTTCCCCACAAGATTATAACTAAAGACACTGTCCAGACCATCCTACCCCCACCCATCAGAACTCAGGGTCTTCTCCTAGGGGTTCTTGCTGCTTGATGACAGCTGAACCTGATGGGAAGTCGCCAGTAAGTATTTGGAGCTTTGTGGTTCGGAAATGATACCCTGCGCCTGTGATGGAATGTGGTAAGGGCAGCACAGGGCTCTCCTCACGTGTCCGTGGGTCCTTCTCTCAGAGTCACAGGGAACACCACGCACCCACCCACCCGAGTACCTCCCTCCTCCTTCATGTCTCCTTGTCTCTCCTCTTCTCCCCTCCCCATGTTGTTTCCCTCCCTCCCCACCTCACCTGAAATGCATGCATGCAACGCACCCAACACAAGACACCCACATACACCCACATACACCCTTACAACGCCCACACACACATCAGGCTCTCTTCAAGCTGGCTGCCATCATTTGCAAAGAATGCTGGGATGGATGACTGGCTGTTCTGGAAAAGGAGGAGAAAAGAAGTGAATCCTGTGTCAAAGTGACTGCCAGGCTCTCTCCCTCCAGTCTCCTCCTCCTTCCACACATTGACACTCTCCCTCATTCTTTCTTCCAAAATACCACGGGTGGTTCCACAATGTTCTTTATACAATGAGACGTGGCTTATAGGGCAGGGCTGTTTGATGTAAACCTGATTCTCACAAATCTGTGTGTGAGTGTGTGTGCATATGCTGATGTGTATGAGCATGTGTCAGCCTGTGTGTGTGTGCCTGAGTGTATGAGCCTGCGTGCATGTGTACGTGAGTCTCAGAGGCAGATCCCAAGGTGACTGGCTGAGTATATAGAACTTGGGGCTCACACGAGCACTTTGAACATGAAAAGACAAATTTGTACAATATCAGTGCATGAGTCATTTGCAGCTCACTAATTGTCTATTTTATTTTAATGCTAATGCTTCATGAACGTGCAGGAAATTGACATAATAACAGAGTCGGAGGCATTCTCGGCACACATGCCATTTGGAGCCCTAACAAGCCTGGTTTTATTCTGTGCACAGAGGCATGGGCTGCTAGGGTCTCCAAATAAATGAGGACTGCTGGAGACTGGCTGGTCTCAGAAACAGCGGGACAACAGACCACGAAGGACTATCATTACCATGGTAACGTGGATCACCAACATCACAAGGATACATCACCAATTTAGTGCTCTACTAAACACAAAATGATGCCTCCTTCACTGATGTTGGGCTGTGATTCCTGGAAATACAAGGCCTCCTGTAGCAAGCACTGAACTGCAGAATGAAACGGCAGGAAAGGAATCTCCATTTATTGTGCAGAGTGGCTTGGTGCCCACTTCGCACAGTCGGCCCACAGTTATTTGTGATCACTCTAATAAGAAGCTCTCTGGCAAATCATGTTTGCAACCTTCAGTAGCATTTCTCCAGACCTGGGTCAAGTGTTTCCAACTTGCAAGCTGACTGAAGAGCAGCCCAAGTCTGAGAGTCGTGGCCAGTAATTACACAGGCCTCCCAGTTCCGGTCACCCTGGACCATCATTTCTGAACATGAGGTGGCAGGAAGATGAAGCAGAGTCTGTGTACCTGTGTATGGGTGACCTGAAGCCCCCATAAGGCACAGCTTGGAAACAAGAGCAAGGCTCACCTAGGCTGACTCTGCTTGCACTCCCAGCTGATTCATGCCTCCTGGAGGTACACGCCCCACCTTCCTCCTGCTATGGCCCTTTGTCCCAAACTCACTCTCATTTCACCTGGATTGGGTCAGAAAACATCCTATTTGGAGAAGCTCCACTGGCTTCCTTCCCTCATCAGTGCAAGATCCTAGTCCTCCATCAACAATGGAGCTGACACCTGCAGTGGCACCGACTGCTGAGCCTGGCCCTCACGGGGGGTGTTTTCCAGGAATCATTCTTCCTGTTTTTCCAGCTTTTCCTTTCTCATTCTGTCACAGCTAGCCACCTGAAGGACAGGGACTGGGGGTGGGGGGAGCAGGGAGGAGTCTGAGTACAGGGCAAACAGTGTGGGTCTTGGAGTCAAATAGGCCCCATGTTTGAAACCCACACTGACTTGGAGCTTGGTTGTGAGTGAGACACTAAATTGCTCTGAGCTGCCACATTCTGAGCAGCCTGGAGATATGAGAAAAGCATGCACCCTCCTGACCACACTACGAAGTGTGGTCATGAGCCTACTTGTCACTTCACTGAGGAAACCCTGTGGGTCTTTGTTTTACTCTGTGTGGTGTTTTCTTATCTGCCCAAGCTGCCACTGAGAGTCGGTGCAATGGTGGGGCAGGGGCTGCCCAGGAGGGGTGAGGCTTCCCACATCTGCCCAGATGCATCACGAGAGATGAGGACAGCAAGGGGACAGGACACAGTCATTAGGCTTGGCCACTAAGCAAAGCAGGGGTGGAAGATTGCATGCTTTCACGTGCTCCCTTAAGGAGCTTGGAAAGGGCAGCTCTCTGAAGTTCAGAATCAGTTTTACCAAATAATAGAATCGCTTTATTCCATTTCCCCTACTTATTGCCATCTCTTTACTATTGGAAATCAGCCTGGCTTCCTTGAAATCTAGTAAATCTCTCTCCCTGTCCAAGCGCACGTACCTAGGGAGTCAGCGGCTTTCATTCTGAGGGCGATGGCGACACCTCCTGGGCTGCCGGGGAACACGTCAACCTCCTATGGCTGGAGGTGCCTCATGGAAAGTGTAGCGCAGTCCTAGCTCTTGCCTTTATCTGAGGCACTGGCAACATTATCTAACTGTGTCAGGTAAACATCTAGGTGCAAGTGTGCATGTCAGAGAGGACAACAAGCTCCTGGGTCCCTGAAACTTTGGCCGTTCTATGCAGACCGTCTCCGTGCACGGCTGCCTCACAACCTGGCTTCATTCTCCCCTCTATCCTGGATGAGCATGAATCTCCCCACAGCGTCCTGGGGCAGCGAAGGCACTCCTCCTGGTTCCCCTTCATGCTCTAAAGTGGGAAAAGAGGTTTTTCTTCCTGCCCTGGAATTCTTGATGGAGAGGAAAGAATGAATTTTGTGTTTTCAACATCTCCCTAAACAAGTGTTAGTATGTTGAATCCATTTCCCCTCCATCCAAAGAAAAGGAAAAGGAAATTGATATCTTGTGATGAAAAGACCAGGGTGGGTATCTGGCTGAGATGGTAAAGCTGCAAAGCACAAGAGCCTCTTGGGCAGCTTTGGGGTTGTGGTAAGGTGCCTTGAGCAGGGTGGGTGCTATGTTTGTAGAAGGGTGACAGGAAACATGGGGACCCAAGTATAGGAATGACTCCCTCTGTATTTCTTCTCGAGATCAGCCTTGTTTTCCAGCAGTGGCATCTGCTTAGCTCTAAGGAAGAAGTCCTGCATGATGACCTGCCCATCCCTTCTCTCTTTCAGTCCCCTACCTGCAGGACTGGGCAGCCAGGTCCCAGGTCACCTGCTCTGGCAGACACTGTGCCCTTAGCACCACATGTCATATGCCCTTTGGGGACTGTCTTGTTGGTGCTATTCAAGGGCCCCCCTGCTTGTGATGAAAGCCACACCAGCAGTCAGGAGACCTGTACACTAGTGCAAACCTGCCCAGGGACCAACACATGGCTGGAAACAGCAGGCGTCACATGCAGCTCCTCTGCTCCTGCCATTTCTGAAAGGACAGACACTGGGAGAAAAATGATGTGGGAGGAATGCCCTACTTCATGGAGTGTCTTTTGTAAAAGCACTTTTCTCCTGTAAGGCCAATATTCCACTTCCAGACCGACACAGGGGTTTCTGTGCACTAGTCACTTCCTGGCAGGTCTGCTGTGACCATGTACATCGCGGAGTCCAGGCCCAGCACATGCTGATTGCATCTCCAGGTGCCTGCTCTGCTGCACACTCGCTCCTGTCATGTCAGCCAGCCTGAGACAGAGCTTCACCGTGTCCCAGGAGCATGGCCAACCTTCCATCCTCTGGAGCTCAGAATTGCTGAGAAGTCCAGCAGCAGGCACCTGTTCTGGCCCATGGTAGGGCTGGAGATGTCTACTGGAATCCTCCATTTCTCCTTAATTCTCCAATTAAAATGAAATTCATGTCATCATTATGTTTTCATTTCAAAAATGGACTATGACCATCCTGACTGTTGGGGGGCTGTCTGCAGCAGAATGAAGGTGTTCTCAGTTGGTACTAAAACTAAAAACAAAAATTTTTTAAAATTGCATTATACCCACTCTGCACAGAGTCCACTCCCCCACTCCATCACACCACCACCAATGTCCCCTCCGCTCATTCCTACGATGGTTTCTTGGGATGTAGCTGCCTTGGTCTAGATCTGGACTCAACCCCTCACCTGCTCTGGGTCACCTCTCAGCCCTGAGTCCAGCTCTCTATCTGTTGTGTTCTAATTTGGCCTCCCTGAATGGTCACCCGCAATCATGCCACTGGCCATACACAGAACCTATCTGCACACAGCAGTGCAAATGTGGGGGGGCCATAGGTGGCCCTGAGTCCTGAGAGTGGTCTCTACCTCGATGACCCTAACCCCCTCCCCAGTTTGTCATCGACTGGACACGTGGCCCACTGAGGGCAGTGGCTGGAACACCTGGGAAGCATTAAGACAGTAAACTTCAGAGAAGCAAAGGACACCAGCACAGCCCTTTCCGTTATACAGACACTCGATCATGCTGGTGTAAAGATGGAGGGTTGAGGGGTGTTTTTGCTGTTTTAAAATAGATATAAATAGATGACACATCATGCCTTTCCATTCTTAGATGGATCACTACTGGAGTTTGCCACTAAAATCTGCCCCATGGTGAAGAAATGCAGCAAACACCAGGTACAGACTCATTGTTAAGCACATGTTATACGTGTCTTGGGACATTGGTGGGGTCCCACCAGGAGCAGAACCCTTGCCTTACGTGTAATTCTGCCTGCAGCCTGAACAGTGTCCTTTGGTAAAAAGGGTTAGATGCTATAAATAGCTGTTCTTTAGCCTGGAAGGAGTGTGGGTTATGAATGATGCACGAGCTTCACTCTGCCCTTCAGATCAGAGAATATGTGTCCCTGGTTTCAACAGGGAGAGTGTCCTCTCTATCCTCTTTTAATTCTTGGCTTGGAACAAGCCTGACTCCTCCCGAGGTCATCCACCCCAAGCTGACACTCATTCCCTTCCCGTGTTTCCTTTCTCCTCCTCAGAGGGAAGGTGGCCCACTCAAGAAGTCTTCTCCCTCAGTGACACTGCCACCCCAGCCTGCCCCCTGACTTGGGGTCATGCAGTCATGGAAAGGGGAGCACTTTACCAGCACCTGCCCTCCATCATGGCTCTACCAACCCTGACTCTAGGGTGCCCCTTTCAGCCTGATCTCGGTGACCCTGGCCCACCAGGAGCCAGTAGTTGGGTCAGGAAGCCACCACCCTTCCGCAGGCAGAGCCAGCAGCCTAGTTCGTGGACACTGGTGCTCTGCCTGCTGATGGCCCTGAGGCCCAACAGGGAATGGCAGGGCCTGCCATCCAGGAACCAGGTCCTGACCTTTACCAGTAAAAGGTGTTGAAGGAATGAGTGAATGAATGAAGGAATGACTGAGAGAATGAATGAAGAAATGAGTGAGTGAATGAACGAAGAAATGAGTGAGAGAATGAACAAACGAATGAGTCAGTGAATGAATGAACGAGTGAGTGAGTGAATGAAGGAATGAGTGAGTGCATGAACAAATGAGTGGGTAAATGGATGAAGTATTAAGTGAACGAGTAAATAAAAAAAACAGCAGAACGAATGAGTAAATGAACAAGTGAATAAATAAAACAATGAACAAATGCAAAGATAAATGATAAGTGAATGACTGGGTTAAAAAATAAACACATGAATGAACGAAACAATGATGAATAAAGGAATGAATATTTCTGTGCCAGTTTTCTGTCTCCCAGATCCCTGGACAGCGCAGATAAAACCCTGGTGCTATCTCTACCTCAGAGCTCCTTACTGCCACCATGAAGAAATGGAGAAGGAAGGGGGGCTCTTAGGGGGAGCATCTATGCCCCCAAACATGACACAAGGATCATTCTCTTGCAGGGCCAGTCATGAATAGGGTGAGGAGAGTGACGCACAGAAATCTGTCATCAAAGTAACAATATGTTAATGCAGTATGTTAAAAAATCAAAATTAATGCAAAAACCCATGACAAAAAAAATCAACATTTTAAATAAAGACAAGATCACTATTCCTGATTTTTTTATTTTATTTTTTTGCCTGGCCTCCCTGCTGGTCTCTGGAAGCTTTGTTCTTCATCTTCCCAGCCACAAGGTTCCTCCCTTGTCCAGTGGTCCCCTTCCTCCCTAAGTAAGGCCTCTGCCCTGATGTGACCTCCTGCAATCCCAGCCTACCACCTCCCCCAGAGCAAGAGCACCCCTGCACAAGGGGATCCCTCCACTGCTCTAGTCCTCTCTGCAGTCTTTGTTCTCTACTTGGAAAAAATAGAGGATGAATGGCCATTTTGCTCATTTCTCTTTTTCCCCCCAAGCACTTGCATTTTTTGAGTTTTTATAAAATCTTAAATATGACAGTTTTAGGAAATGTTTAATCTCTCTGCTTTCACCTTCCTCCCGACCCGTATCTGCACCTGCAGGTCACCTCTCTCCAACTGGATGTCCAGGTAGCTCTAGGTCACCGTGCAAAAACTGGAATTCATTCACTGCCTCTTCTTGAAAACAGGTTTCGCTTCCTGTGTTCCCCAAGTCCATTCACTTGGTGAATTTGCATACACCTAAGCACTTTGAGTTTCACTTCAAATGGTCACTACCACATATCCAGGGTGCATGTAAGGGTTATGTCCCCCTAACAACCCAGGCCCCACATCCCCTCCCACTAGAATGGCAACCCAGTGGACGCAGACCCTGCTGGTCTTGTCTCCTGCCATGCTTGGGACACAGTAGATGGTCAATAAACATTTTTGAGTGACTACATAACACAAAGGTGAGCCCATAGCTTGATCAGTAGGATCTCATTCAAACTCATTTCCAGGTACAAAGCTCTTTGTAGAAAACATGGCATATGTCAGTCTCTCTGTCGAACACAGAGAGGAATCCTCTGCCCCTAGACCTCTAAGCCAAACCCTGTAAGTCTCACAAGATATTTTTTAACTTAGATCTTTACTTTCTGGAAATAATGTGCTGTTTTGAAAAACCACCCCACACTATAAATCTCAAGGTTCCCGAACATCTCTGTAGAAGATGAGTCAGTGTCACCAGGATGGGCACTGTGGTTTGAGGGGAGCTGGGGACTCCAAACGAGCAACACAGGTCATTATAGGGGGTGACTTGCTTCTTGGCAGAAATGTGCATCTCTGGGATTTCCTTTGAAGTCATCTCAATGCTGTCCATTGAAGGGAGGAAAGAATAGGTTGAACATGGGTGAAACAAAGTCTGCCATGAACTGACAGTTCAGAGACTGGCTGATAAGTACATGGGGCTTATAATTCTGTCTACTTGTGCATATATCCGAAATGTTCTATACAAAAGTTGTCATTTTATATTTACATCTGTCTCGGGAGTAGTGCCAACAACTCCCACCCCTGTGGTGGCAACACATCCCATCTATCCCCATCATGATGTGCAAGAGCAAATTTTCAGACTGCTGAATTCCATCTAAATTCCAGAAATAGCTGGGGCACTACAACTTTTGGACACTGTACCTGAGATAATTAGAAAATGAAGTCTGTGTTCATGCATCCAAGATCATCAGAGAATTTAGGCAACAAGCCAAAAAAATAAAATAACATTGTTTCTTTTACTAACATTAACTGTAAGTAGTTTATCCCAAATCCATGTTCTTTTCATAAATGAACTTTCTGAAACTTGTAATTCTTATAGTTGGTAGAAGAATGTCTTCTCTTACCCAAATGAAGAGAAGAAGAGAGGAATCAGGATGGCTGGGAAGGAGAGGAGTGAGTTGGTGGATTTTCACGGCAGAACAACTGCTACCAGGCTGCTACCATGGAAGTGCTGAGAGCTATAAAAGCAGAGCCTACCAGGGTCTTGCGGGAAAGACCTAACATCAGTTGGACCTGTTGAGCAGATTCCGCAGCTTACACAGAAATTAGGAACAGAATCAATGCCACTACCTTTGCAGGAACAAAAAGTAAATATTGAGGCAAAACCTGGCCCTGGGAAGCTATGTGTGGTGTGTTACATAACCGCGTTTCTAGATGAAAGGGAGGTGGGGACAAAATGCTTTGAGCAGGGACCACGCTGCTTCTACCACGTTCCTTCCTCTGTCTTTATTCTGGCTAAATTTAGGTCTCACTCAGGTATTCTTCACTTAATCTTTGTCTTTTGCAAGAAGAGTTTAAAGAGGCTTACAAAAATGCATGGACTTGAAAACGAATGAAGTGAGTAATGAGACCAGAACATGAGGGAAAGAAGTGGCAGCAATGTGTTTAGCTCACAAAATGCACACAAAAGAGCCTCTGTATCCCTCAGAGGTGAGTTGCAGGCTGGGCTTTGAGCTGTCTGCAGACACTCCAAAGAGGAAAACATACCAGTGGTGGGCCATGGAGGGCACAAAAGATAAATCTCAACTCGCTTCTTGGGAGACACATTAGTATTCCTGGAAGAAGATCAGAGAGAAATGCCTCCTGAGAGCCTGTTGTTAGAGAGAGGAAGAGGCTATCTCATCTTTCGAGAAATGTGCTTTGAAGCGGGAGGAGAGGATGCAAGAAAGGCAGAGTTAATGACACAAAGATACAGAATACAAAGCAATTTTAAGTGGTTATAACTTTTTTTTGGAGAAGGGTGTTTGCAAACAGTAGCACATATAGGTAATCATCGATTCTACCTTCTTCAGCAAACCCATGTGATGAACTTTAGACTCCTTCTAAAATATATCACTTTTGGTATGTTCATGGGCAACTGGCCTTCTTTGCTTGTGGGTGTTGTTTTATGAAATGGCCTAGGCTAAAGGGCCTACTACCAACCCATCACCAATGACATCACTATCACCAACACTGTCACCAACAATGTCACCATCAAAACACAACCACCAACACCATCAATACTGCCATTACTAACACCAACACTGTCACCAACACCATCAATAATACATCACCAATACCATCACCAACACTGTCACCAACATCACCATCAACAACACAACCACCAACACCATCAATAACACCAACACCAACATAATCAGCAGCAGCATCACCATCACTGACACCATTGTCACCACCGTTCATGGCATTGAGGTGGGACTACAACATCTCAATAATCAAACATGTGAGGGAGTCAGGCATGAGCTTTGATGCTGAGACACAAAATTTCAGAGTACTCTATATGAAGACAACAACAGGAGAATATTAGTAATAGTATTTTATAGGAAGTTATGGTTTTTAATGTAAACTTTTAATTTTTTCTTTAAAAGATGGAATAAGTATGGACATGCTGCCTTAGGGAAAGAGAAAATGGCCAGTAACGGCCAACAGAAGTGGGACCAACTGGCAGACAAGATTGAGCCTCAGGCAACTGGACTGTGGTGTCCAAGCCAACCCATTCACCTTGTAATTGACAGACACCATGCCTGCCCAGAACTTGCTTTTGTGGACATGAGTAAAGACAGAAAAAGTGGCAACAGTTGTTCAGTTAAGTGAAAGGTCATCCATTCGACCAGTTGTAGGGACCAGTCTTACTCGATTTCGATAAGCTCCTTTCTACCCCTTTCTATTAGAAAGTTCAGCTTGAATAGCACATCTCATCAACACAGTGAGCCAGAGTATGGTTTTCAATCTCATCTCCAAAGATTAAGGTTTATTTAAGTCGTTAGTAGTGTGTGACTTTGTTTAAAGGAAAAATGTCAAATGCAATTACAGTAGCACCAGAACTGACCTATTTTAAAGTTGATTTAAGAGTGATCTATTTTCTCCCCAACCATTGGTATCTTAGCAAGAAATTTAGAAATAATAAACAGTTCTGAAGCTACATTAAACAGCTGAAAGAGAAACCATAATTTTTTTGGCCCAAATTTCTAAACCAGGGGTTTACCTCAGCGATGACAACATCTGTGGGCTGAGAACAAGTGCAAAAATAAATATGAGGAATAGTGTGGACTGCCAGAAGCTCATAGAAAATTATTAAAGGGAAGATTTGCTCTCCAAATAGAAGATGCTTGAGAGCCTCAAGGGCTTCAAATCATTTAATATTAACCCAACTCCAAGTGACCAGAAGCCCAGGAGTAGCTCCTTGGTGATGTAAGCAGAATCTGCTTCAAGGGTGTAATATCCTGCTAGAGGAAGGAGGTGTTTCCCTCAGCCCAGAGGATGCTCCAGGCCTTGGGAGCCCTGCAGAAGGAGAGAGAGCCTGGCATCCTGTTCCTCCAACTGAGGGTCTTCACTCAGGTCCCTTAGTTTCAAGAGACAGGCAGAGGACAGCTTCAGCCCCAGCTATACATGTTCCATATGTATCCATAGTAAGGGGACCCTGAGAAGATCATACTCTCTCTCTCTGGTCCCATCAGAGGGAGGGCTCCCCCACCCCCATACTCCCTTACTTACTCAATAAGCTTTTCTGATTATCTATAGGGGCCAAGCCATAGAGAGTTATTCACCTGTAGATTCACCTCATTCCTGTTTTATGAACTCATGCTGGTGGATCGGAGTCCAACACATAAGAAAACTGGCCAATAAAATGTCCCCAAGAGTCCCAGGGACATTGTGCAAGGGCTAGCTGAAGTGACAGATGCCCTACCTGTTTTTCCATTTCCCCTAACCTCCAGCCTCCACAGCAGGCCAGACCAGCAGGCCTGGCTGGGCTCCACCTAAGCTCTGAGTGTAACTCATGACTATGTCCCTTAGCCTGCACCCAGCTGTGCTCTTCCAAACACCCAGCCCATTTTGAAAGTCTTCTCAGGTGTTTCTATTATTCTCCCAGGGGCCTGGGGTCCACATGCTAAAGCCCCTGGAGAACCATTTTCCCTTTCTTTGCCTCTGAGAGATTCTTATTCAGCGGGGGCTGCTAAAAATACCACAGACTGGAGGATTTATCAACAACAGACATTTATTTCTCACAGCTCTGGAGGCTGAGTCTAAGATCAAGATGCTGGCAGCTTCCATGTCTGGTGAAGACCTTCTTTCTAGTCCAATGATGGCCTCTCCTCACTATGTCTTCACAGGGAGGAAGGGTGAGGGAGCTCTCTGAGGTCTCTTTTATAAAGTCACTAATCCCATTATGGGGGCTCCACCCTCATGACCTCATTGCCTCCCAAAGGCCTAATCTTCTAAATCATGACACTGAGGGTTAGTTGTCAGCATGTGAATTTGGGGGAGGAAGACTCACAAATATTCAGTCCAGAGCAGATGCACACCAGTCTATAGTTTATGTCTTCATAGATGCTTCAACAAAATAGGTGATTAAACAGTATTTTCCATAATATAACTACTGATAAAATTCCAACTCAACTGAATTGCTTCAGTCACTACCCCTTCAAAGAGACCTAAACAGCACACAGAGCTGGGATGTCATGCTACACCAACTAGGAGAATTTGCCAGGCTCCTTGAAAGGTGACTTTAGCTCCAAAGCACTGAGACTGTGACATCCTTCCACATCGCAGTTTACCTAATGGAGAGGGGATGCCCAGGTAGACAAGCCATAGCAGTCTCACAAATATTTTGTCCTCCTTCCAAACATTGGCACATGTGAGTTCAGCCACCGCCATGTGACTGGCTAACTAAATGGGAGTGGAAGTGACACAGGGTATCCTATGGGCAGAAGTTGTAGGGGCCACTTGATTCACCTTATTCTTTCTCTCCCCTGCAATCATGGGAACATGGGCTGAAAGAAGTCAATAGATGGGTGACTACCAAGGCAGTGCCTCCATGCCAACCCCCATAGACATGCTGCACATGTGAAAGCATGTGCAGACCATTATGCCTGGCCCCCAAAGCAAATACAAACCCATGCCATAGGACACACCAGCTCATTATGATAACACATGATGCCTTTACTTCATGCCCAGGAAAATCAGTGCTGTTATCTCTGTGTATGGCTTACAGGTTCAGTACAAGTTCAATATCACAGTAAAACAATTGGCTGAAAAGGGACAAGTTGGTTATTTGCCCAAAGAGAAACAATATAATAAAGTACACCTTGCTAGTGCTCACTGCGGTGTACTTTAATTTGCCAAGTTAAGTGGAAATCTGAATTCCATAATCTACCTTCTTCAGGTCAGTGATATCTTGTTTTAAAATAGTTTAAATACTTATCCAAGGGCATGCTTAGAGAGAAGATAAAAGAGAGAAAGAGAGAGAGAAAGAGAGAGAGAGAGAGAGAGAGAGAGAGAGAGATCAATGCAAGAGAGAAACATCAATTGGCTGTCTTCTGTATGTGCCCTGACCGGGGATCAAACCCAAAACCTAGGCATGTGCCCTGACTGGGAATCAAACCAGAAACCTGTGGTGCATAAGATGACATCAACCAATTGAGCCACTCGGGCCAGGGCAGCTCAGTGATGTCTTTATATGGTCATCCATGCAAATTCCACATTAGAATATGATTTCTTCTTCCTTCTTCTAGTACCCATCTGGCACCATATATAGTTATTACAATATTATTGACTATATTCCCTATGCTGTACCTTACATTCCTGTGACTGTTTTTGTAACTGCCAATTTGTACTTCTTAATTCATTTTTTACTCACCCCCCAAACCCCCTCCCATCTGGTGACAATCAATGTGTTCTCTGCATCTATGAGTTTGTTTCTGTTTTGTTTGTTTATTTTCCTTTTACATTCCACATATAAGTGAAATCATATGGTATTTGTCTTTCTCTTGTCTGACTTATTTCACTTAGCATAATACCCTCTAGCTCTATCCATATTGTCACAAATGGCAAGATTTCATTCTTTTTATTGCTGAGTAATAGTTCATTGTATATATGTACCACAGCTTTTTTATCCAATTGTCTATTGATGGACATCTAGGTTGATTCCATATCTTGACTATTGTAAACAGTGCTGCAATGAACATAGCTGTGCATATATCTTTTCAAATTAGTGTTCTGAATTTCTACAAATAAATATCCAGGAGTAGAATCACTGGGTCATAAGACAGTTCCATTTTTACTTTTTTTGAGGAAACGCCATACTGTTTTCCATAGTGGCTGCACCAATCTGCATTCCCACCAACAGGCACAAGTGTTCTCTTTTCTCCACATCCTCAACAACACTTGTTTGTTGATTTATTAATGATAGCCATTCTGACAGGTGTGAGGCGATATCTCATTGTGGTTTTAATTTGGATCTTTCTGATGGTTAGTGACACTGAGCATCTTTTCATGTCTGTTGGCCATCTGTATGTCCTCTTTGGAGAAATGTGTAGTCAGGGCCTCTGCTCATTTTTAAATTGGATTGTTTTGGGTTTTTGGTGTTGAGTTGTATGAGTTCTTTACAAATTGCAGTAATTAACCATTTTTTGCATGTATTATTGGCAAATATCTTCTTCTATTCAGTAGGTTATCTTTTTGTTTTGTTGATGGTTTATTTCACTGTGCAAAAGCTCTTTAGTTTGATGTAGTCCTATTTGTTCATTTTTTTCTTTTGTTTCCCTTGCCCAAGGAGACATATCCAAAATATATCACTAAGAGCAATGTCAGAGAGTTTACTGCCTATGTTTTCTTCTAGGAGTTTTATGGTTTCGGGTCCTACATTTAAATCTTTAATCCATTTTGAATTTATTCCTGTATATGGTGTAAGAAAGTGGTCTGGTTTTATTTTTTCTCATGTATCTTCTGATTTTCCCAACACCACTTATTGAACTGACTATCTTTACCCCATTGTATATTCTTGTCTCCTTTGTCATATGTTAATTGAACATATAGTCATGGATTCATTTCTGGGTTCTATATTCTGTTTCATTGATCTATGTCTGTTTTTATGCCAATCCCATGCTTTTTTGATTACTATGGCCTTGTAGTATAGTTTGATATCAGGTAGTGTGATACCTCCAACTTTGTTTTTCTTTCTCAAGATTTCTGTGGCAATTTGGAGTCTTCTATGATTCTATATACATTTTAGGATTATTTGTTCCAGTTCTGTGAAAAATGCCATTGGTATTTTGATGGGGATTGCATTGAAGCTGCAGGTGGCTTTGGGTTGTAAGGATATTTAACGATGTTAATTCTTCCTATTTTTCCATCTCATAAGTTCTTGATAAGCATCCACAATATCTCATACTCTGATTGACATAAAATAGATACCCAAAGAAATAGTTGTCAACTGAATGTATGAATTGAAATTGATTACATTTCTGAAGCTACTTTGCAGAGAAAGTTTGTCAATTCATGATTAACTTCATTTCTTTTCATTTGCATTTCATTTTATGTGCCATTATTAATGAAGGGCTGATGAAGCATTAATGTGATTGGAATCTGAATTAATGCATTTTAATAATTTATTGTTTTCATAAATTCAAGACAATAAGGTCAGATGGATGGACCTTGTGTTCTTAAACCACAGGTATTCAAAAGGAAAAGCTTGTTTTGCCACAACAGTGATTTCCCCTGGTGGTGACAAGTAGATACATTTTCTCACTGCAGTCGAGGAAGCCCTGTTTTCGTCTATCTGGAGTATTATGAATGACCATAACTGTGACTCAGTGGGCTGATGAGGCTAGAATTCAGTCTCCAGACTGGATTTAAAGATGTGAACTGTTATCTGGCTCATGGCACCAGCATCCCCTAGGTTGAGTTATTCTTTTGATCTGACCACCACAACTGCCCTGTGTATTTCTCCTGTGTCAAGAGCACTGAGAGTATGGTGCATGGGATCACTGCTATTCACTGCTGCTGGTCAATAAAAACCCTGTGTTGTTTTTCACTGTACACAAATGGAAGCGACATGAAGTTAGATTCAAATACAATCCTGGTGCGATGAATCAAGTTCAGTTATCATTTCAGTAACACACTGAGTGTTGAACAGTTTACACGAATATGTTCAGTCCCACAAACTCAAGTTTGTATGTGGACAGCTTATTTTAAATTTATTGAGTCAAAAGATCCTTGAGTTTAATAATAAATTATTAAAATACATTAATAATTAATAAATACATTAATTGTGATTAAGTTATAGCTATTACCACTGTTAGCTATTACCACAGATATTCTTGGTAAATTCAGATCCTCATGGTGTTTTTGTTTGTTTGTTTGTTTTTTAATATATCTTTATTGATCTCAGAGAGAGGAAGGGAGAGGGAGAGAGAGAGACAGAAACATCAATGATGAAAGAGTCACCATTGGGCTGCCTCATGGTTTTTAAAATCTACTTTAACAGAAAAAATAGAGACTTGGAAGATGGGTGCATAGGTAGAGCACAGAGGATTTTTAGGACAGTGAAACTAATCTGTATGACACTCTGTATGGTGGGTGTGAGTCATTATCCATTTGTCCAAACCCAGAGAAGGTACGACATGTAAGAGTGACTCTTATGTCAGCTATGGCCTCTGAGTGATGATGATGATGTGTCAGTGTAGGTTTATCAGTTGTAAAAATGTACCATCTGGTGGGGATGTTGATAGCGGGGAGGCCATATATGTGTAGGAGCAGAGATAGATGGGAAATCTTTGTATCTTCCTTTCAATTTTGCTATGAACCTCAAACTGCTCTATAAAAAGAGTCTTTTAAAAAAAAATCAAAATCACTCTGATAGGAAACTAATTCCCAGAATATCTCACTTTTGGCAATGGTGTGGTTAGGAGATGTAAAGGGGAAAAGTGACAATGTTCTATAGCTCTGAATAATCTATAGCAATCTATAAAATTATATAATAAAGTGTTTCTTTTCTACGAGAAAAAAGAAATAAGGTAGAGCTGTCTAGTTGGAAAGAATTACTTCAGTCAATTTTCTTCAAAGCCAATCAGAACCTCTTATTAATGTCTACCTTCAACACTAGCCTTCCTTTCCTTTAGGTGATCTATGCTTTTGCAGGATGGCTTTCTGTAACCATTGCTGGCCATACAACTGCATATGACCTCTGGCTGCCAAGCCTTCTTGTACAAATGAACAGACTATCCAGCAGCAGGCTGTCTGTAATATTAAGGGCCCTGCCTCAGGGGTCACACCATTAAGATGCCTAATCGAGGTTATCTGGAAATCCATGTAATTAAAAGGCTGTATACTTTTAACCCATAAAAACCTGTTTCTTTGAATATTGTTTTTTAGTCTGTTGATAATGATGAAAATCAGTAGAGTGAGCATATATTAGATGGGTAATAAAAGCTAATTAATTGGTTAATCAGCTCATGTTAATTATGCAAGGACCATTATTCTTTCACAGTTTCCATTATTTGTAATTCTGTGTCTTGTAGTAGCCTTTTAAAAAGAGATTGTTTAATTGAGTTTGTTGGAATACCCTCAGCCTGTTTCTATTTATTTCACAGCCTTGCAGGTTTTGTCTTTTTTCTTCTTTCTTTCCTCTTTTTTTCTTATACTGTCTTTGATAGATCCTGTTCTTTTTTCTTTCTTACTATATTCATCTTTTAATAAAGGACCAGCTATTTACACAAGATACAAATAGGACCAGGTCACAGTTTCCCCTGATTCAAAATGAAACTCCTTGGAACTCAACTCTGTGTGTGTATGCATGCATGTAAATATGTATGCAAATGTATGTGTGCATGTGTGTGTGTGCATGTTTGTGTGTGTGCATGTGTGTGCATGTGTATGCATGTGTTCGTGTTTGCATGTGCATGTGTGTGTGCATGCATGTGCCTGTGTACGTGTGTGTGCACTATTTTAGTTATTACTTCTCCCCAACTAACAGAAAATAAGGGTTGTGGAGTGCTCACAGTCTGAAGTCTTTGTCCCCCTGACCTCACTACAGAGGTCATTTGTTCAAGTCACTTCTAAAGTGCTTAGCAAAATGTCTGACACATGGTGAATTCTCATAAAGTGTAGATACTTTTTTTTTTCTTTGTGCAATATCTCCTGCTCCTGGGTGGTGCTGATGAAAATTCCTGCAGCTCCCTCACATCAGATTCCACTCTTCCAAACAGAGACCACCCTTTCCACCCTGAAACCCCAGCATCACATGAGAAAACTCACAGCTGCTGGCTCTCTGGGGCCTGGACCGGGGCACCTTCTCTCGGGGTGGTCCAGGTCCCCATTTGTTCTTCCCTGCATTTGGTGCCCTTGCACATGCTCAGAAGTTCACAATTACACTATAAGCTTCACGGAAGGTAGGGCTCGCTGTCTGGCTTTTGTTCTTCTCATTCTCTGGGGATAACATTATGAAGGAGAAAAAAACACAGATGTCTTTCTTCTGCTGTCTTAAAGTGAAGACAGCATCGTGTTTTGTTTTTTTGTTTTTAAGAGATTAAAAAAAGACCAGCTATTATAGGACATTAATTTATTCATATATCATGCAACAAATGTTGATGTGTGTTTATACCGGCGTGCAGAAATAAATAAGACTCCGCAGAGGCAGAAGCAGGAGGTTGAGAAGGTGGTCTAGCTCCGGGGACCTGGCAGGTTTCACTGGCAGCCCAGAAAAGACAGGTGAACATCTTGGTTGAAATGATGAGGAAAAAAGCAATCAAATTTCCAGCCACAATGAGGTTGATTGAATAAACTGGGATACTAAAAAAAAAGCAGGGACTTGAACAGATACTTGCACACCCATGTTCTTAGCAGCATTATTCACAATAATAAAAATGTGAAAACAACTGTCTATCACAGATGAATGAATAAGCAAAATGTATAAACACACAATGGAACACTAATCGGTCTTACAAAGAAAGGGAACTGTGACATATACAACAGCATGGATGAACCTGGAGGGCATTATGCTGAGTAAAATAAGCCAGTCACAAAGGGACGGCATTATCTGATTCCACTCATACGAGGTCCCTAGAGGAGTCAGAGTCATAGAGAAAGTAGAGCAGTGGTTGCCAGGGCTGGGAGTGGGGGAGAGTGAGGAGTTATTGTTTAATGGGTGCAGAGTTCAGTATGAGGTGATGGAAACATTCTGGAAATGTTTACTCAACAATGTGAACGTGCTAAACACTCCTGATGGCACACTTAACTATGATCAAGATGGTAGATTTTATGTTATGTGTATGACCACAATTATAAATAAGTAAACAAAAATAAGTAAATAAGACACGTTCCGGTTCCCTGGGGGAAGGCTCATACTCCAGCCGGCTGGAATAGTTTGAGATATCGATTCTCCTTTTGGAGCCCCAGGCCCTCCATCACTAATACAAAGGGTGGATTGCATCCCAGGTTCTTTGATATTTTATGATGTTATCCCCTTCCTTAGATTGCACCCCTAGGAAGACTGTAGTTGTTACCACAAAACCCAGGATTTCCCACACTCAGTTCCCCTGCAAGTGGACAGCTCTGTACATGGATGCAAACAAGAGGGAGAGAGAAGGGGTCTGGAATCCATGTGGCAAGCAGGCCAGAGGTGTCTGTTGTGCGTCACGGCCTCGCTGCCTAGGGACCAGGGCCAGCCTCCGGCCTTGACCTCAGCAGTCACAGGGCCCTGATGTCCACATCTTGAACAAGGGAACCGCATTTTGATGTTGCCAGCTCAGGGTGGGCTCTAAGCCACAGTGGTGAAGGCCATGTTAGTGTTGCTTCCATTTCAGAGAAATCCAGCCTTCTGCTTTGCTATGAGGACAGCAGAGCAGGGCTTTGAAATACCCTGAAGGACAGCGCCCCAGGAACCCATAAACATGTCAGAGGGAGACAGCTGAAACCCTGCTTTATGACACTAAACCCGCAGCCCAGGGCTGAGATGAAGGATGAGTCTGGGAGTTGGTTTAAAATGACCAAACACAGCCTAATTTACATCCCTATTTGGCCTATGCACTTGGCTCTTCATTAGATTTTAATTCTGTTCCACTTACTCCTCCCCAAAAGGCTCTTCTCTCTGATCACAAGTAGATTTTTACAAGCATTTTTTAAAAGAAAAAGGAGGAGAGGAGAGAGGTCAGGTGGCCTACGTCAGCTTGGCTCTGCCTGAGATGGCTATGACTCACTGAAATTTAAAATGAGTAGTTAATCATCTGGAAAGTGAAGAAAATAAAAAGCACAGCATTGATGCAGTGTCTCTTAGATGTCGACTCAGGCGCCGTGTGTAGTCTGGCAGCCCCTCCATTTCATCTGAGCTGTGATGTTCAGGACTGAAAGGTTGGGGCAATAGAGAAACCCCTTAGCTGAGCCGCCTCCTAGCGCCCCTGCGAGAGGCCCACCAGCATTCAGAATCTCCTTCCTCTGTTTCCCACTCTACCTCCAACAAACTGAGTGGATGCGAGGTATCTGAGATGTCTCACAGCCTTGGTTTTCCCAGTTGTAAAGTGGGAACCATTCACAGATATTCCATCTGTTGGTTTTTGTACAGGTTAAATGAAGCATCACACAAAAGAATCTACAGAGCCCAGCCGGGCGTGGCTCAGCAGTTGAGCGTCGACCTAGGATCCAGGCGATCAGGGTTTGATTCCTGGTCAGGGCACATGCCCGGGTTGCGGGCTCCATCAATGACTCTCTCATCATTGATGTTTCTATCTCTCTCTCTCCCTCGCCTTTCCTCTCTCTGAAATCAATAAAGATATATTAAAAAAAAAAAAGAATCTACAGAGACCATAAGTGCCATGCTCGATAAGACACATGAAGGACAGGCACTGGAGCTTTTCATTAAGGTAAAGCATGGTTGTCACCCGGGAGGAGCATGTTCACAGACTTCCTGTGCCATGCTCAACTAGCCTTCAAGACTTAGAATCTGGCCTCAACTTGTCTTTTCGACTTCTTCTCCCATACCTTGGCCATTCCCGAGTAGTCTCTGACCACTCCCATGGAGACTGGAGCCTTTTTTGCTATCCCCTATGTCTGGAACCCCCTCTGACTTCCCGATGTCCTTCTGAAGCCTCAGGGCCTGTGTGTTTGTTTTCTATGGCTGAAAAGCAAATTGCCCCAAACTTAGTGGCTTAAATCAAGGCCTCTTGATTAGCTCTTGTTATCAAGCCAGAAGTCCAGGTGGGCTCGGCTGGTTCTCTGCTTAGGGACTTACACAGCCAATGTCAAAGTGTCACCTGGGTTTTGGGAAGAATCTGCTCTCAAGCACAATGGTTGTGGACTGTGACAGTTAATTTCATGTGTGATCTTGGCCTGGCCACAGTGTCTAGGTATCTGGTCAAACATTATTCTGGGTGTTTCTATGAGGGTGTTTTGGAATGAGTTTAACATTTAAATTGCTGGACTCCAAATAAAGCAGATTGCTTTCTCTAATGTGGTGGGCTTTGTCCAATCAGTTGAAGACTTGAAGGGAACAGAACAGAGACCACCTTGAGCATAGGGAACCCTGGCTGTCCCTTTGGAGAACTCTGCCCAGAGATCTCCCTTGCCCCTTCCACCAAGTGAGGTTACAGCAAGAAGACACCATCTATGAACAAGAAAGCAGGCTCTAACTAGGCACCTAGTCTGCTGGCACCTTGATCTTAGATGTCCAGCTTCCAGAACCATAATAAATGTCTGCTGTTCATAAGCACCCAGCTTGTGGTGTTCTATTATAGCAGCCCAAACCAACTAAGCTCCAGGTTACATATGTATTAAAAGGCTGTGAAGAAGAATGCCATGAATATGTGACAGAAGGCATGGGAGGGTGGCTGCTCTCAAAAGATCTGTGAATTTGTGGAGCTAAGAGACACTATTCATTGATGGCAATGTGCCACAAGTAGGCATTTAAATGTTTATTAATTTTTTTCATCTAATTGAAGAAGCAGTGTTCTCAGTTTTATTCTCATATACCAGGCTCATATCTAAGTGTCTTTGGACCATGGCACGGGAGTCCAAAATATTTTTTAATAATGATGTAACCACCGCATAAATTTGTGGGGCTGGGGTATATATTCCTCTTCAAAAACAATGCTGAGGATATTTTTTCTCTTTAGTGCTTAAGGCAAGCTTGAACTACAAGCTAATGGGACCCAAAATATCTCTGTTATTAAAGGTTATCTTCTTTAATTAACACAATCAGGTTAAAATAATATATACTTTGGAGGCGAAAAAAGTGACATATCTTAAATCAAAGGTTTTTCCTGGTGACTCTGTTTATCTTTTAAAAACATTCATCATAAGAGTTTCTAGCCCAGCCAGATGGTGTTCAGTTGGTTGAACACCATCCTGTGCACCAAAAGGTTGCTGGTTTGATTCCTGGTCAGGGCACATACCTGGGTTGCAGGTTTGATCTCCAGTCCCGGCACATATGGAAGGTAACTGATCGATGTTTTTCTCTCACATCTCTCTCTCTCCCTTCCTCTCTCTAAGAATGTCATTGGGTAAAAATTTTAAAAAAAGAAAAAGAAAAAAGAATTTCTAGAATATAGTCATTTGATTATTGACTTTATTCGCCTCATGTAATACAAATTCTGACTTTTAAATCATAGGACAGTTGGGGTGTCCTTTTATAATGTTTATAATGTTGGCAATTCAGAGGGGAAACTGTATTTTCTTAATGTTTTGTGAATAGAATTATTTCTAAAATGCTGATTCTTTGTTTATGAACAGCTTCATTGAGAACACAGCCCTGCACTCCCCATGATACCCACAAATGTGTGCTCCGAAGAACAAGAAACCCGGATAGTTGTAACTGTGCATGTCACACCCAAGATCTGTCAAGTGAGGCCTCTGCATCATCTTCACCAGCCTTTCAGAGAACCTGAACTGCCCTCACTGTATCTCATTTCTGTGGGCTACAGTGAGTGCAAAGAAGGCCCTTGTTAAAATAAACATCATAAAGTGCTTGGTGTGGGCCCAGCCTGTAGAGCACCCAGTAGCTAAATCACTAGCCATCTGCCAACCACAAGAGAACAGAGCTTGGGTAAGTAATATAGAAGGGTGCAGAAGTATTTGTGGACCTGGGCATGGCTTGGACGGGGGCAGCAGAACAGAATGGGATGCTTGACGGGTGTGGTTGCCTAGAAGACAAACAGATTGATTAATAAGTTCACCACGGTTGTCCTATATCCTGCAAGCAATCTAGAGCTACGCTGTTATTTCTAAAAGAAAAGAAAATGCTCAGGATTTCAAGGAAGCTTTGAGGTTTAGCCTCATATTCAACGAGTTTGACACATTGCAGTGGCCTCGTTTGTGGTTTTATTGTGTTCTGTTGACCTTCCTGGCCTGATGAGACCATATAGAAGGTTTTGTTAGAATGTAGAGACCCAATCTGAACTTGAGAATTCAGTCCCATTAACTGGGGCACTATGAACACAGAGAAGGTGAGAACTGATTCAGCAAAGGTCTATTTTACACTGAAGATATTGGACCTACCTAAGTGGACTTTCAGGGCACCCCTGGGGTCAACTTGTAGACCACAAAGGGTCCTTGAAGGCTTCACAATATTGGTGCTTCTCAACACATAAAGAACTCAGGAAAAAAAGCAAATTTGGGGCAAAATTTCAATGGGGAGAACCTTGCCTTCAGAAGCTATGCCTAACCTTGAGCATAAAGCTTGGCAGTGTTTTCTATTGTGGGCCGACCTAAGAGCTGCGTTTTATGGTGAACCCTGAAGCTGAATGGTACGTCCATAGCAAACAGTCAACAATGTGATGGACATAGAGCATTAAGGGGCAGAAGTGAAGACAGAGCAACCAACATACCTTCTTACTCTCACATGAGACCAGGTGTGTCTCTGTCTAGGGGATGTAGCCAACGTGTTCGAAGCAGAACACAGCGTGGGGCCTGCGTAATCCCATGTGCAGTTTGGGATGTAAAGAACTGGCTTCCGCAGCCATATCTGACTCATGTGGCAGTCACACAGATGTGGTTTCCTGACTGATTTGGGATTTATTAAACACTTCTTTCAATACTCCCAGTTATCTTTGGCCTGATACGCCTGTTCTCATTCTAAGGAGTTCTAATGTGCCCTCTTCCGCTTTCATAATATTTTCATTAGAAAGCCCTGAAGAGCCAATCAACATCTGTCTTGGGGAGGAATGACTGGGGACCTCCCTGCACTGGGATTTCCAGTGAAGGTGTCCACTTGGAGAAAACGCTCACCCTCTTCCACTCTGGAGGTGCCCTGGGCCCTTGGAACAGCTCTCCACTGCCCTCTGCAGGGAGGCAGCGAGGCTTCCAGGGCAGTGGAGCAGTTCTCACAGAACACCTGGAGCACCTTCCTCGGACCTCAGCAACCTGAGGCTAACAGGCGCTCAGCTGTTGCCATTCTAGTGGTCTTTGCTAGGGTATCCTAGTGAGTCTCAAGAGCACTAATTTTTGGTAACAGAGATTATGATTAAAG
The DNA here is from genome assembly GCF_054644295.1 of Miniopterus natalensis. Taxonomy (NCBI): domain Eukaryota; kingdom Metazoa; phylum Chordata; class Mammalia; order Chiroptera; family Miniopteridae; genus Miniopterus; species Miniopterus natalensis. The sequence goes on from NC_142081.1 coordinate 132,643,715, forward strand.
CTATTTGACCACCTTAGAAAAATGAGTCTATAGCCCTGGCTAGCTTGGCTCAGTGGTTAGAGTGTAGGCCCGTGGACTGAAGGGCCCCTGGTTCAATCCCAGCCAAGGGCATGCACCCTGGTGGCAGGTTCGCCCCCAGCCCCGGTCAGGGCACTTGCAGAAGGCAAGCAATCAATGTGCTTCTCTTGTATTGATGTCCCTTTTTCCCTTTCACTATCTCTGAAAAGCAATGGAAAAAATATTCTCAGGTGAAGATAAAAAGAAAGAAAGAAAAATGAGGCTACAGACACATTCAAAAATAATTGCAGAAGGAGGGAAGCTGGCGGCCCTGTGAGAAGCAGCAGAGGCCCCGCTCCCAGACACGGACTCGATTTCCTCCTAAAATCCTACGGAGCCAGCTTGGAAAAACCAGAGAAACAGACCTGAGTGGACGGGGTGCGAGTGGGGAGCACTGAAGGGACATCACAGAGTCCGGTAAGAAGGGGGGCGTAGGAAGGGGGAGTCCCCCTGAAGCCTGTGCTGGGCTCCAAGCACGGAGGCTTGGAGGCTGCAAAGTTCCCTCCCCTCAGGAGTGCGGACGGCATCCAAAAGCGGGGACCCCACACCCGGAGCGACAAGAGGGGAAGGAGCGCCCCACATAGAGGGCAAAGGGGCCCAGGGGAGCAGTGAGTCCCGGAGGAGTCGGCTCCTTCCTAGGAAACAAAGCCTCTAGTGGCAGCTGCGACCGGTGTCTAGTGCTCAGGGTGCCGAGCATAGGGAAGGCTGTCCCAAGGTGTGTGGCGCCCGAGTAATAAGGGACCAGAGGTTGGGACTGAGCAGCCACACACGGGGACCCTCTGCCTCCCTGTGGGGCATTGTGTTGGGCCCCAGAAAGTGCTGAATCTGTGTGGAGTGGGGAAGGGGAGGAGCCTTCCCGGCCCTGAGCTCCCGGTGCCGAGAGGCTGGGATCCTAGCTTTGCTGGTGCGGGGAGCTTCGTGGAGCTGACTCTGGGTCCCCTCCCTCTGGGGGCCTTGGTGTGCGGGCGGCGGGACCCTGGAGGGTGGACTCTCTGCCGGTGTGTTGTTTTGTGCGTTTGTGAATTTGATCGCGGAACTGGCTCCCACCTTCCCAGCGTGGACGGCATGGACAGACCAGTGGCGGCTGGGATTGGGGTCTGCACAGTGGACTGTCTGAGGGGCGGGCCTGGGCGACCAGCCAACCAGAGCTGAGCAGGGAGGGGCAGAGCCCGCCGGCCTCTCCCACCCAAGAGGAAAGGGGCGGGTCCTGCTCACTAAGGCCCCAGACAGCCCCCGCAGGGCACAATCCTGAGGGGGAGGGGAGAGCAGCTCACAGGAGGACTTTACAAGAATAAGACTCTCGGGGACTGTTGTATGGGAGCTGGAGGAAAGCTGAAAACCCCTGCTGGGGGCTGGGCAGGCAAAGGGCTCACCAGAATGTGTTTTTAATCGAACCCACTGAGCCCAGGCTGCTGAAACGGCCCATACAGAAAAGGCAACAGGCTGAAATCAATCTAAAGCTGCAGCAGGCCAGAGCCTGGGGAACTAGAATCAGAGGACAGGGTAGGGACTGAGGAGCTGGCAGTGGAGCAGAGACACTCCCGCAGAGTGAGCGCCTGACAGCGACACCTCTAAGGGGGTGATACCCTGAGCTACACTAGCCACCCTGCACCCTAAAGACTCTACAGAAGACTCTGAAGGAAGACCAGGCAACTACAAGGTTGCAAAACAGCTGACAAGAGGAGGTGGTCCACAGAGAGCCTCAAATCAACCATCTACCTAAGGACACCAGAGCCAAACCTAGACGGCTCCTCACTTTGGCTGATACACAAGCACCTCCCAGGAGAATTGAAATCAGCATACAAAACAGTGAGCTGCAGACAACATAAGCTGTGCAGAAGAAACTCACCTGACTGTCTTTTTTTCTTCTGTTTTTTTTGTTTCATTTTGGTTTGGTTTTGGTTTTGGTTTTGGTTTGTTTGTTTTTGTTTGTGTGTTTGTTTGTTTGTTCTCTTTTTTCCTTAGGAAGAAGAGAAAGGGAAGAAAATTTGTTTTTGTTTCTTTTTTAAATTTTATAATATTTTTTTAAAATTTTTTTTGAAAAACATTTTTAACTAAATTTTTTTCTCTTTTTTATAAAAGAATTTTATCTTGCTTAGCTTGTATTTAGTTTTGTTTTATTTATTTGCTTTTGTTTGTTTTATCCTTGCTTCTACTATCAAGACTTTCTTGATATCCCTGCTTAACAACTGGGACTTTATCATTATAACCAAGTTTACTGCTTTCCTCTATAGTTTCCCCCAAATCTCTTACTAGTCTCCCTGCCTGCCTGGGCTTTATCTCTCTCTCTCCTCTCGATCCATTAGCATAACTTTTTTTCTTTTTCTTTTTTCCTTTTCTTCTTTTCTTTTGTTCTTTTGTTATCCTCCCTTCTGTCTTCCTGTCTTTTTGTTCAATTGTTAGTTTCTCTTATTCTCTTTATTGTCTTTTTATTTTCTCATTTTCAGCTATTATCCTATTCCCATTCTCCCCCTTAATTTTTTGCTGGCCCTTCTTTCAGAATCTTTTCACTGCTTCTGTTATCTCCCAGTAGCTTCTCTATTTTTTACATATTAGCTTATTATTATTTTATAAATTTTCACCACTATTAACAACAATATACATCTCTCTCTCTAAGCGTTACTTTTCTTTCTTTTTTTTAAGCCTTTTTTTTTTTGTTTATGTACGTGTTCTCTCTTGACTCTCCCAGTTCTATTTTCATGTGGGTTGTTTTCATTGCAACTGTCAAGATATTTTGTAAGATACCTCTTGTTTCCTGGAAGTTTAGTTGTGTATTGCCCTGCTTTGCCAGCACACATACAACAGCTTACATGATGAGGTTGGGTCTGAGACACAGCCAACCTGAGAGGAGAGTCCTCCCAAGGATGGATCAATGACAATCTAGACCCAACGACAACAGGAGAATATAAAGAAACCACGAAAGGGCACCCACAAGAGGGACACACCTAGAGCAAAGAGCTCAGAAGTGTAAGGAAAACACACCTCTGGGCTCCACAGGACCCACAAGACAAAGTCCCATCCCACAAGACTGGGAGACAGCAAATATATCTAATATATAGATACAAACACTAGGACCTACCAAAATGGGGACACAAAGAAACAACCCCCAAATTAAAGAAAAAGAAACATTGCCAGAAGAAGTCTTTGATGAGATGGAGTTAAGCAAGTTATCAGAAATGAAGTTCAGAGGATTGATGATGAAGATGTTCAAGGAACTTAAAGAGAAAAACAAGGCAATAGATGATAAGATCGAGGACTTTAGGGAAAACATGAAAAAAGAGATACATAACATAAACAAAAATCAGACAGAAATAAAGAATGCTGTATCTGATATAAAGAATACACTGGAAGGAATTAAAAGCAGGCTCAATGAAACAGAGAATAGAATAAGTGACTTAGAAGACAAGGTAGAAAAAATCAACCAGAGCAGCAAAAAGAAAAAACACTTAAAAAGCATGGGAACAGTCTAAGGGAGCTTTGGAACAACATGAAGCGAAACAATATTTGCATTATAGGAATGCCAGAGGGGGAGGAAAGAGAGCAAGGGATAGAGAACTTGGTGGAGGAAATAATGATAGAAAACTTCCCTAGGCTGGCGAGGGAGAAAGCCACACAAGTTCAGGAAGCACAGAGGGTTCCAAACAAGAGGGACCCAAAGAGACCCACTCCAAGACACATCATAATTAAAATGGCAAATGTCAAGGACAAAGAGAAAATATTAAGGGCTGCAAGAGAGAGATAATCAGTGACCTGCGAGGGAACCCCCATAAGGCTGACAGCTGATTTCTCAACAGAGACTCTTCACACCAGAAGGGAGTGGCATGAAGTTCTCAAAGTGATGAAAAGCAAGAACATGCAACCAAGATTGCTTTATCCAGCAAGGCTATCATTTAAAATTGAAGGTGAAATAAAGAGCTTCCCAGGTAAAAAATGGCTAAAGGAGTTCAGTACCACCAAACCAGCATTGCAAGAAATGGTAAAATGACTGCTCTAAGAAAAAGAAGGAATAGTGAGAGAAAGGTACATCAGCATAAAGGGGGAAAATGGCATTAAATAAATTGATATCAATAGTAACCTTAAATGTAAACAGAATAAATGGTCCAATCAAAAGACATAGGGTAGCTGAATGGATAAGAAAACAGGACCCAAATATATGCTGTCTACAAGAGACCCACCTGAGAACAAAAGACTCACACAGGCTAAAAGTGAAGGGATGGACTAAAATATTCCATGCAAATGGAAAGGAAAAGGAAGCTGGAATAGCAATTCTTATTTCTGACAAAATTAACTTCAAAATAAAGACCATAACAAGAGACAAAGATGGTCACTACATAATACTAAAAGGATCAATCCAACAGGAGGAAATAACTCTTATAAATATTTATGCACCCAATATAGGAGCACCTAAATATATAAAAAATTTCTTGGGGGACTTTAAGGGGGAGATTGACAGCAACACAATCATAGTGGGGGACTTTAACACCCCACTGTCAACATTGGACAGATCATCAAGACAAAAAATCAACAGGGAAACACAGACCTTAAATGACTCGCTACACCTAATGGATTTAATTGGCATTTACAGAACATTTCACCCCAAAGCAGCAGAACACACATTCTTCTCAAGTACACATGGAACATTCTCAAAAATAGACCACATGTTAGGGCACAAGGCAAGTCTCTACAAATATAAGAAGACTGAAATCATATCAAGCATCTTCTCGGATCACAATGCCATGAAACTAGAAATCAACCACTATGAAAAAACTCAAAAATATTCAAACACATGGAGGCTAAATAGCATGTTATTAAACAATGAATGGGTTACCAAGGAGATCAAGGAAGAAATCAAACACTTCATGGAAAGTAACGAAAATGAACAGACAACAGCCCGAAATCTATGGGAGACAGTGAAAGCAGTCCTGAGAGGAAAATTCATAGCATTACAGGCCTATCTCAAGAAAAAGAGCTAATGAACCATCTAACACAACAACTAAAAGAACTAGAATGAGAACAGCAAGAAAAGCCCCGAGGAAGTAGAAAGAAGGGAATAATAAAAATCAGAACAGAAATTAATGACACAGAGACTAAAAAAAAAAAATCAATAAAACCAAGAGCTGGTTCTTTGAAAGGATAAATAAGATTGATGCACCTTTAGCCAGACTCACTAAGAAACAAAGAGACAGTACCCAAATAAATAAAATCAGAAATGAAAGAGGTGATATAACAACCGACCCAACAGAAATACAAAGGATTGTAAGAAAATATTATGAGCAACTATATGCCAACAAGCTGGACAACATGAGGGAAATAAATTCCTAGAAACATACAACCTTCCAAAGCTGAATCAATAAGAGGCAGAAAATCTGAATAGTCCGATAACAACTAATGAAATTGATGCAGTAATCAAAAAACTCCCAGCAAACAAAAGTCCTGGACCAGATGGATTTACAGGTGAGTTTTACCAAACATTCAAAGAAGAATTAACACCTATTCTATTCAAACTATTCCAGAAAATTCAAGAGGAAGAAAAACTCCCAAACTCTTTTTATGAGGCCAGCATCATCCTAATCCCAAAACCAGATAAAGATACTACAAAGAAAGAAAATTACAGGCCAATATCCCTGACGAACATAGATGCTAAAGTCCTCACGAAAATACTAGCAAACCAGATCCAGCAATACATTAAAAAGATCATACATTATGACCAAGTGGGATTTATTCCAGGGATGCAAGGCTGGTACAACATCTGCAAATCAATAAATGTGATACATCACATACACAACATGAAGGATAAAAATCATATGATCATATCAATAGACGCAGAGAAAGCATTTGACAAAATCCAGCACCCATTTCTGATAAAAACTCTCAGCAAAGCGGGAATAGAGGGATCAGACCTCAACATAATAAAGGCCATATACGACAGACCTACAGCCAACATCATGCTCAATGGCCAAAAACTGAAACCATTTCCATTAAAAACAGGAACAAGACAGGGATGTCCACTTTCACCACTCTTATTCAACAGAGTACTGGAAGTCTTCGCCATAGCCATCAGACAGGAAGAAAACATAAAAGGTATCCAAATTGGAAAGGAGGAAGTAAAACTGTCATTATTTGCAGATGACATGATATTGTACATAAAAAACCCTAAAGACTCCATCGAAGTACTACTAGATTTGATAAATAAATTTGGCAAGGTAGCTGGATACAAAATCAACATCCGGAAATCAATGGCATTCTGATACACCAACAATGAACTTTCAGAGAGAGAAACTAAAAAAACAATACCATTTACCATTGCAACTAAAAAAATAAGATACCTAGGAATAAACTTAACCAAGGATGTAAAAGACCTGTACTGGGAAAACTACATGACACTGAAAAAAGAAATAGAGGAAGATATAAACAAGTGGAAGAATGAATATACCATGCTCATGGATTAGAAAAATTAATATCGTTAAAATGTCCATACTACCCAAAGCAATTTATAAATTCAACGTAATTCCTATGAAAATACCAACAGCATATTTCACAGACCTAGAACAAACATTTCAAAAATTTATATGGAATCAAAACAGACCCTGAATAGCTGCAGCCACCTTGAGAAAAAGGAACAGAGTGGGAGGCATCACATTACCAGACTTCAAACTGTATTACAAAACCACTGTAATCAAAACGGCCTGGTATTGGTACAATAACAGGCATATAGATCAATGGAACAGAACAGAGAACCCAGAAATTGACCCACACCATTATGGTCAGTTAATATTTGACAAAGGAGGCAAGAGTATCCAACGGAGTAAAGACAGTCTCTTCAATAAGTGGTGCTGGGAAAATTGGACAGACACATGCAAAAGAATGAAACTAGACCACCAACTTTCACCATACACAAAAATAAACTCAAAATGGATAAAAGACTTAAATGTAAGTCACGAAACCATAAAAATCCTAGAAGAAAACACAGGCAGTAAAGTCACAGACATCCCACGTAGTGGAATTTTCACTGATACATCTCCTAGGGCAAGAGAAACAAACAAACAAAATAAACATATGGGACTACATCAAACTGAAAAGCTTCTGCACAGCAAAAGAAAACAGCCTCAAAATACAAAGGAAGCCCACAGTCTGGGAAAACATATTTTCCAAGGATGTATCTGATAAGGGGCTAATTTCCAAAGTGTACAAAGAGCTCATATTACTCAGCAAGAGGAAGACAAACAACCCAATTAAGAAATGGGCAAAGGACCTGAATAGACACTTCTCCTCCAGAGAGAACATACGGAGGGCCAAGAGACACATGAGAAAATGCTCAACGTCGATGATCATCAGAGAGATGCAAATTAAAACCACAATGAGGTATCACTTCACACCTGTCAGAATGGCTGCCATCAACAAATCAACAAACAACATGTGCTGGCGAGGGTGTGGAGAAAGGGGAACCCTGGTACACTGCTGGTGGGAATGCAGACTGGGGCAGCCACTATGGAAAACAGTATGGAGGTTCCTCAAAAAATTAAAAGTGGAGCTGCCTTTTGACCCAGTGATTCCACTCCTAGGAATATATCCTAAGGATCCTGAAACATTCATCAGAAAGAATATATGCACCCCTATGTTCATAGCAGCACAGTTTACAATAGCTAAGATCTGGAAACAGCCCAAGTGCCCATCAGTAGATGAGTGGATAAAAAAGCTGTGGGACATTTATACCATGGAATACTATGCAGCTGTAAAGAAGAAGGATCTTGTACCCTTTGGGACAGTATGGATAGACCTAGAGAAAATTATGCTGAGTGAAATAAGCCAGGCAGAGAAAGACAAACATTACATGATCTTGCTTATACGTGGAATCTAAAGAACTTAATAAACTTATGAATAGAATAGATTCAATGACATGGAGGCACAGATCAGACTGACAAATGTCAGAGGGAGGGAGGAGGGAGGGTGAGTGGAGGGGGAGAGAGCAACTAAAGAATTTATATGCATATATGCACAACCCAAGGATACAGACAATGGTGGGAGAGGGACTGGGGAGGGGGATGGGATGGGGTGGAATGGGTCATTGGGGAGAAAAAGGAACATCTGTAATATTTTAAATAAAAATAAAATTTTAAAAAATAAAAATAAATAAAAGCTAAAAATAAAAATTAAAAAAATAATTGCAGCTAATTTTAGGAAGTTCAAAGTCCACTGAAGCTTGAATAATTTTTGAGATTTCCATGTTGAAATAAATTGAGTAAATATATTTCAACCCCCTACAAAACTTCAGGAAAATTTTTGCTAAACCGTTTTTTGTGGGCTAACAGTGGATTACAAAAAACTGTTAGCTGGTTGCTACCCACTAATTAACCCTCATTTCCACTGTTGCCTGGGAGGTGTCAGAACCACCCGCTATCAAGAATTACAGCTGTGAGCATCACACAGTTATTGAAATATTGACCATGGCTGCTGGAGTTTTGCACTCTGCTGACCGCAGTCATTGCACATGGGAGCAGGTCGCCGTCCCAGGGAAAGTGCCCACAGGGCAGCCAGCTTCTGCGCAGCTCCCCTCTGAGCATACAGGGATTCTGGAAGAATTTGTTCTGTTTTCTGCTGCCGAATCTTTTTCATGACCACAGGGTTTCAGGTCTTCCATTTATGTCCTTAAAATACCCTCAGGATGGAAGACGAGATTGTGGGGGAGAAACTGGATCATTAACCAGCTGAGGTTTCAATGCATTTTCTAACCTAAGAAAGAAGCTATAAATAATATTCTAGTACAATATTTACTTACTTGGATTCTTATAGAGATTAGGACTTTGCATGTTTTTAAGAAAGGTGTTTAAGTCTGCAGCTTTAGTTAGCAAAACATTTGTTTTTCATAAAACTGAACAAACTACGTCGACTTCAGCATCTCCCTAGGTTATTTTATATTTTGCTGCACTTGGCTCCTTCACATTCTTTTTGTGGACTGGCGGAGTAGACAAAATCATCTATTAGCAGAGAGAAAATTGGGCAGATATGCAGCTGGCTTCCTGGAGGTTTTGTCAACAGCCTGGCCTGGCCTCTGAGGATGGCCTTCTTCATTTGGGGCTTATCTCCTTTAATTATGCTACGTTAATCATGCCTGATTTTCATATTACCCCCATGGTTGTATCTTCTCAGGGTTTGTGCTGCAGTCAAGGGTTTCCAGATATCCCACCGTTATTCCCTGAAAGAAACATTCTCATTCTTGTACCTAACTTGGGACACTGGAGAATGAAATTTTCCACAAAGGAAGAAATCTAGGAGATATTCAGCTCTTTTATCTTTTTGTTTCACAAACTTTTTGGTGGCCATTCCCCAAAATGAAGTATACCCAGGCAAGAAGAATTCAAGAAAACAAAACACCTTCTAAGAAGCAGGTGAAGAGAGTCTGGGAACAGAGAGCTTGGCTGCACTGAAGTCTGAACGTGTGTCACCCAGACTCATGTACATCACCCATTTCCATCAGTGACATGTCATTAACGGCAAGTATCCAGATAGTCACTCAGGCTGTTTACCCGGGATCCTCTGAAGACTGGAGCATCATTGCATTTCAGATGTCATGGCGAACATGTTTAAAAATAATATATAGGTTCACCTGTGCTTCCATATCAGATATTCTATCCACACTTGGCCTGAAATCTTGTCATGTCACAGCCAATTAAGGACCGCAGTGAGGACTATGCTGAGGCCCTGGAGCAGCACATTAAAGAAAATGCACTGTGCCGTCACTGCTCTGATGCTGTCACCATAGAAGGTTACCTGTGGAACAGGATTGATGTGGCCGCTGTGAAGGGGCAGCTAGCTATTGCCATCACTGCTGGAATATAGCAATCAGCATAACTAGAAAGCTCATTACCATCAGTGCTTTGTGCAGGAGTCTCAGCCTTGAGACTTTCTCCAAGCTAATCACAACCTTCTCTGGACTCCCAAGCACTTCACACGTCTCTCTAATGTGGCCGCAGTCAGGTTCTCAATTATCATCTCATTTTCTAAAGCACATTCCCCCTCCCTGCTGGAATGTAAGCTATTGCACACCAGGAACTAACTTATTTACATTTACATCTGTATTTTCTGCACGTGTTTGTGTCCTGATCTCCTCCTCCTATAAAGACATCAGTCCTATTGGATCAAGGCCCCACCTTATGACCTCATTTGACCTTAGTCACTTCCATAAAGACCCCATCTCTAACTATAGCCCCACTGGGAGTTAGGGCTTCAACAAATGAATTTGTGGGGGGGGGGGGATGTGCAATTCAGCACATTACACGATCCTTCAGTGTTCACCAGTGCCATGGACTGAATTCTTGTGTCCCTCCAAAATCCATGCATTGAAGCCCTAACACCAAATTGATGGTGTTAGGAGGTGGGGCTTGTGGGAGGTGATGAGGTCCGGAAGGTGGAGCCCCATCATGGGAATAATGCTCGAATTCTCCTCCAGGTGAGGACACGGCGAGAAGGCTGCCATCTGCAAGCCAGGAAGCAGGTCCTCATCAGGAACCTGGCCCTGCTGGCACCCTGATCCTGGACTGCAGTCTCCAGACTGTCAGAAATAAATGTCTGTTGTTTAAGCCCCCCCAGTCTGGGGGATATTTTGTCCCCCTAAGCTGACTGAGACCACCAACCACCTCCGAAGTAATGATTTTCATGATAAAACCACCTTCCTTGAAGCCCAGCTTGGCCCTCAGCTTTTCATTTGAAAACTGGTTATTCCATTCCCAGATAGCAGTGTCAACTGTACTTTAGACCATGCTTATGTGCCAAAGAATAAACAAGGAAATACGATACAAAGGAACAAACAAGAGAAACAAGCAAAAACACACAGACCCAGACAATGGTATGGTGGTTACCAGAGGGAAGGGGGTGGGGGTAGTAAAGCTTAGAGCGGGCCAGATATACTGTGACAGAAGATGATTTGACTTTGTGTACAGATCATGTATCATAGAAATGTATACCTATATAATCTTATTAACCAATGTCACCTCAATAAATTTAATTTAATAAAATAAGAAAATAAAATTTGAATTATATCAATAACCCACAAATATCCAATTGACTAGATTTTCACATTCTCAAATAAATATTTGCTGCATACGCACTCAGTGGGGACTGTAGCCCTAAGTATCCTTGGGGAATTGTGACTAGCTGGAGACAACTTTGTGAGGCCTTTTAACCAGCACCTGGGTTAGGGTCTGTATCATATAATCAATTGAATGGACAATGGGACTTGCCCCAGTCATGCTGACAGGAGAATGGCCTCATTCTGAAGGTTTTTCCTCCCTTCCTATCTCCGGTGACCCCAAACACAGACCTTTGTCCCCGATAAGCCTTGTTAGTTGTCATGTCTCAACTCTAAGAAATCCCCAAACAGGAGAATGCCTTGTAAGTCACTTTTGAGAAGGTCCTAGGAGAAATACTGGGCCACAGTTGCTCCAAGCCTCCTAGGAACAGCTCCTCCAGCTCTTTCCTAAAGGATTAATGACGAATTAACCTTCGTCCTGAAGGAGGACCTAGCACAAGCTGGTCTTGTTAGACCGCAGATGTCCCACCTGAGCTTTTCCCTGCATCTCCCTGCCGGCACCTGGCCAGCAGCCAGTTAGCTGGGCCTCTGCTGCCACCTAGTGTCCTTTCTCTGGAAGGCCTGGAGACACCTGTTGATGGAGGCCTTGGGCGGCAAGACCTGGTCAGAGCTACTGGATTGGAGGGTGGGGGGCAGGCAACATGCTAGGACGTCCCCCGGAAATATGGGACTAAAACAAACCACTGTGCCCTCAACCTCTGGCCCTTCCTTCCCCACTTTTCTTTCTTGGTGAAACCCAGATGAAACAAACAACAAAAAAGCAGAAGAGGGTCAGGGCTTAGAGTAGTGATATCTCCAGGTTGGCCAGGGATGCATTGCAGGTTAGTAAAGTCCTGACCAAATAATGAAGGAGTGAGGTGTGGTTATCTGGGAAAAGATTATTCTGGGCCAAGCAAACAGCAAGCAGAGGGCCCTGAGTGTGGGGTGTGCTCGACAATGATATTGATCTACCTATAAAATTAGTTTGATGACTCTAGGCTATCACCAAGTCAGAATGCAGATGGTGGGTTTCAAGTGTCAGTCAGATGACCAAAATAAAGGGCTAATGAGATAAAGACGCGAGGTTCCAGAAAACAAGCTCCCCCACATGCAAAAGACATGTTCTCAATCTCTCTACTCTCATTTCTCTTTATTTCCCTCCATGTTTTATGGGATATGAAGCTGTCAGAGTGAGGAGAGGGAGCACTGCACATATACACCTGGGTCAGATCGCACCCTGGGAATGGAGACAGACACGCTGGTTCCTGAGATGATGGTGGAGCTGTTTCCATGAATCTACTCAGAAATCGTCACCCAACAATTAGGTGCCCCATTCTGTGACCCAGGACACACCAGGGACCTTGAAAACACAAGTGAGTGAGGGACAATGGGAAGGAGTGGCATTTCCAAGAGCAAAGCTGTTTGTTCAAAATCACAGCAAGAAGGTAGTCAGAAAATCAACAAAACAGAAAATGGCTTGCCCTGGCTGGTGTTGCTAAGTGGTTAGAGCATTAGCCTTTCGCACCAAAGGGCCCCAGTCCAGTAGGGGCACGTGCAGGAGGTAAACAATCGGTGTGTCTCTCTCACATTGATGTCTCTCTCTCTCTCTCCCTCCCTCCCATGCTATCTGAAATCAATGAAAAAATATCCTTGTGTGAGGATTTAAAACAAAAAAGAAAGGAGAAAAGAAAACGGCTTGCTCTGGCCAGTGTGGCTCAGTTATTTGGAGCATGGTCCCATGCACTGGAGGGTCTCAGGTTCAATTCCCAGTCAGGGTGCAGGCCCAGGTTACAGGTTCAATCCCAGGTTGGGGCACATACCCTAGGCAACTGATTGATGTTTCTCTCTTTCTCTCCCTATCCCTTCGTGTCTCTCTAAAAGCAATCAAAATATATCCTAGGGTGAGAATTTTTAAAAATTGGCGTAAAACGCTAAAATGTAAAAGCCATGAATAGAAGTTGCTCAGGCCCAGCTAAATGCAAGGGTGCAAAGAACATCAGAGCCAGCTTGACTGAGGGAGCCTGAGTCTGTTCTCTTCACCCAAGCAAAGAATGAAATGTGTTTCCTTAGAGCCCCCCAAAAACTGTATGAGAAAAATGAGATCCTACTGACTTGGCTTGAGTGGTTTGTTGGCTCTTTAGCAAGTCCTGTAGCAGCAGGAGGAGTAAACTGCTCTGGCTGGCCAGGCCTAGGATGTGGGGATGGACAACCTCTATCTGCATCATGAGTGTGTGTGTGTGTGTGCGTGTGTGTGTGTGTGTGTGTGTGTGTGTGGGTGGGTGGGTGGAAGGGAGGGGGGTGCATCCTGGGAGGAACAGGAGCAAGTGGGTTGTCCCTTCAGACCTCAGCTCCAGGTTTCTCCATCACGAACACGAGATGTGCATATTTATTTACCATCAGAGAAGATCAAACCACAAAGCCCAACCCAAGTTCCTAGTTGTTTCCAATCCCCCTGTCACTTTTTATTTATTTGCAGGGACAATTGCTTGGTTTCCTCGCTCTTTTTAAAAGGCCAGCCAAGCACCATGACATGGTTGTAAGTTTGAATAGCTGTCATGAAAGCAATTCCAGTAAAAATAAACCACATAAAGGCCAGATTTACTCAAAGGCAGAATCCTTGCCAAAGATGTTGTTGACGTTAAAAAGGAAGGCGCCACCTAGTGGCTATGCTCTGTCACATTGTTGCTGAAAATCAAATGAGAGGATTTGGGAATTCAGCTCTCGTTGGGGGGGGGGGGGAATAATTTTATCAGTGAAAGGAACAAAATGACTAAAGAATATACATCATTTTGCGCCTCTAAGAAAACCTGAGATGTAACTGAGAACATGAGCAAATTCACTGATGTCATAGTTATACAGAAACTATTTTTATGTCATTTCATTGTGTCTGTGATAAATTAAACCCTGTCCCTGTCTTACTTCTGAAGGCTGAAATTTCCAATATATGACTGGAAAAGTCTCCAACTGTTACATTTAACCGACTCTAATAGCCATGTTTGTCATTCACATTCATTTGTTCCAATAATGCCACCACTGATTTGACTTTGCCAGCTAACCAAGGGAATAAGTCTTAGTAATATAATATTACGTGGAGAGGGCAATTTCCTGAAATTTATCTACCATGTGATATCATTTTAAATGATATCATCATAAAATAAGGTTAAAACCAGCCAAAACAAGAAACACATATATTTTAGGATCACATACAGATGTGACCAAAAAAAATTGTAAAAAATAAACCAAGAGAATAGTTCTCTTAGGTCATGGAGTGAGGGGATATTATCAGGAAACAAAATTATTATTGTCAGGATTTTAAAATAATACAAAATATACAAATAATAATGTATGAAACTTATTTGTACAATAGAGGTGTATCCATCAAGTCCACTTCTCAGCAGAATTTGTGTTGTGTCTGATGGTAAACCAGATTAAAGCTGCTTTGGGAGAGACTATGGAGGTTAGAGGGATGCACCACTCACTTCCTGCTAAAGTTTCCAAAGATAAGAGTGGTGCTTGTTTATAAGGTGGGGCTTTCCCTCAACCTAATCATGGCTGCACGAGTTCCTAGAATAACAGAATGCTAGGACAGAAAGGGACCTTAAAGGCCTGCATGAATCTCTTATTTTGCAGAAATGGACTTGAAGCCCAGAGAGTGCATGTGCATTTCCCAAAACCACATAGCTCTGCGGGAGCAGGGCATGGATTTGAACCAGGTGCCCGGTGCTTGTGAAAGCACACTGTGCTGCCCCCTGACAACTACAATTCAATACTGGAATTATGTCCATGACCTTATTTTGTGTGACCTTGTCAACATTCAGTTGACACTTAGAAAATGACAGCCAAAAACCTGGGAGAGAAGAGTTTACCTGTGAAATCACAGACCACACACACACTATTTATGGAACAGCTTTACTTTTTAGAAAACTGAATGGAATTTATGGTTCACAAACAGAGTACTTTTCCTTATTAAATGTTTTGTTAAAATATTTCAAATTACACATCTATTGGTATTAAATTGCCTATATTAGATTTTTACATAAACTGTTGCTTATCAACTATCCCATGGTATATTTAAATATTCCTCATGGAAAGGTGACAGAATATCTCTTCAGAAAAGAGACAGCCTATCATAGTCAATATTCATGGAAAATAAAATATAATGACACTGAAAGTAAGGAACCCAGTAATATATGATCACCATCCATATAGACTTGCCATCTATGTTTTTATAAAACAGGCTAAATATTTTGTTATTAAAGGCATACAAAAATTTCATAAAGAAGAAATAATTAATGATTTGCATTGCCTTTATTTTGAAAAAAATGGCAACTCTTTCATCCAAAATGAGGATAGCTCCTTGTGCCCTTGACTAAGGGCTGACCTTTGATAGTTGGTTCAATTTGCTTATGTTGATCAAAACAGTAGACTCATTCCCTCTGTACCAAGGAAGGCAGGGTCTGTCATGAGCATGTGTGAGAGGCAATAAAGAAATGAAATCTCAGAGACATATTTTAAAAATCAGTAGCGCAATTTACAATAGCTAAGATTTGGGAACAGCTCAAGTGCCCATCAGTAGATGAGTGGATAAAAAAGCTGTGGGACATTCACACCATGGAATACTACGCAGCTGTAAAGAAGAAGGATCTCGTACCCTTTGGGACAGTATGGATGGACCTGGAGAATATTATGCTAAGTGAAATAAACCAGGCAGAGAAAGACAAACATCACATGATCTCACTTATATGTGGAATCTAAAGAACTTAATAAACTGATGAACAGAATAGATTCAATGACATGGAAGCATGGATCAGACTGATGAATGTCAAAGGGAGGGAGGAGAGCGGATGGGAGAAGGCGGAGAGAGTAACCAAAGAATTTACATGCATATATCCACAATGCAAGGACACGGACAATGGTGGGGAAAGGGACTGGGGAGGGGGGAAGGATGGGGTGGAATGGAGTCATTGGGGAGATAAAGGGACATTTGTAATATTTTAAATAAAAATTTTTTTTAAAATCATAAGAGGGCCAGAGTATATGGAAGTCAACTGGGTTATAGTCCAAGGAGGGACCCTGGGCCTTAACTCTGTATTTGTACAATATAGCTCCTCTGTATATTTTAACACACTTTTTCTTACTTCCTACTGACTTAGTCTTAGGTATTCAATATAATTATTGGGAGAGGATTTCTGCTAGGCTTGTTAGTGATGGCCAATTAATAACCTTTGGGTGGAGCCTTTATCATCAAATCCTTCCATAGACCCCAGGCCAGCCTGTGAAGGGACAGTTATTGGTTCAGGGTCCCATGTCTAAATCAGAGACCAGACCTACTAAATGAAAAGAAATCAAAAATTTCAAATCCAGTCTCCTTTTATATAACAACTGATCATAGACTAGCAATGGAATCTTAATCAGGTTTTCCAATGAAGTAAATTGATCTATAAACCTACCGCATACTGATTTGGAGGCTGTCTTCACAATGCACTCAAAGAACTCTATTGGAATTCATAGAAAATCCAGGGCAATTAATTCAGTAACAATCAGTTGGTCCCAATCATTTATAATGACAACCAAGATAGTTCAACAGGTTCACCAGTGGCACATATATTTTCTCTGAATATTTGGTTTCACGTTCCTCTTTATAAGATTATAAGGATTTGGATATTCATAATAGTTCATGAATAGTTTATATAGTTTATACAGAATTTATGTTGAAAAAGAGAAAACCCTGAGGTATACCAAGTCAATGGTTAGATTATCTAATACAAATGAGTAAATAAATACAAAGCAATGAGCATGGCGACACATTTAGTGGAGTCTAGTAGAGGCTACACGGCTACATATGTATTCCTAGTGGGAAACAATTTATTGGCTCTGGTGCATACCCTCTGTATGCTAACATCATAACTAAAACATCAGAAAATAATTCTGAAGCCTTGGCAAAGGCCCTCATTGAGTGGACACCCTCCAGAGAAGATAAAATACTAGAAGAAAGGATGGTTACAAAAGACTCTGAACAGGGTAACAAATAAAGTATCATTCCAAGAGCCATTCCTGGGGCACTTTGGTTAGCACTTCAGACACATTATCTCCTTACGTTTTAGCAAAATTCGATGGGATGAGTTCTCGGATGACTAGCCCTGTTTCATTCTACAAAGCAGCGCAGTTGTATGTAATGGGGTTTAAAGGGCTAACGACACGTCCTGGGAGGGCTACAGTAACCTGCTCCTTTGGCCAATTAAAAGGGCCTCTAACATGTAAATTTCAAATTTAAATCTTTCCAAGAAAAGAAACCTTTTTATCATTTATCAAAAATGGGAAGAAACAACTGATTATAAATGGTTGAGCCTGCTTATATATATTTTAAAGTGATTTCTTTACTAAGTAGTAAAGCCTATAAAAAATATGTTTGTGGTAAGTTAGATTACTGGAATGGCAATTATCACCATAATGGTAGTAATCAGTAATATGGGCTTTAAAGCTTTTTTTTTTAAATCCTCACCTGAGGCCATGTTTTTAAATTGATTTTAGAGTAAGAGGGGGAGAGAGACAGAGAGAGAAACATTGATGCGAGAGAGAAACATGGACCGTTGCCTCCTGTAGGTGTCCCAATGGGGGATGAAACCTGCAGGCCAGGCATGTGCCCAGCCCGGGAGGGAATCAAACCCACAACCTTTTTGGTGTATGGGACTATGATCCAACCAACTGAGCCACCAGGCCAGGGCTGGGCTTTAAAGCTTTTAAAGATTATTTATTCAGTTCTTACTGCCTAAAAGACACTATGCTAGATTGTTTATATTTTCTATCAGTATCATCAATAAAAGAGTAACTTTAATTCTTAGTATGTTGAGAGGTTATAGAAATGAATCTACTTTAATACTATGTTCTATGAATTTAAAAAAGAATCAATTGAAAAGTAACAAAAGCAGCTTTTCCCCCGTGGAGCTTTATGCTGTATAAGTATGCTATTGCTTCTGGCTTCTTGCCACTAAAAAGACATTTCGCTAATGAATATTTATTTCACTGCAACAAACAATAATGCATAACAATGCTGTGTAAATGCTGTCATGGGTATTTCCTTTCCTCTGTCCTCTGATATGTACCCATTTCTTTTTCCTCTAACTGACAGGTATTTGTTCCAAAGCTCCAAAAAGTGATGTCTGAAAATTCAATTATAATATTCATTTCCTTTTGTTTCTGGCATGTTAAAACTCCTCCTTCATACAAATAAACTAGAATATTGTAGAATGTTTTACAAAAAGACCAACAGTTGGCAATAAAACTTCACATTTATTCTGTGAAATAATGATTTTCGACCAGTAAATGAAACTAAAGAAAGAAGTTCAGGGGAAGAGCCATATATATATATATGAGAGAATGCAATAGACAACCTGACAGTTTTACCCTAAATTTTAAAAAACAGATGAGTAAGACATTAATGGTATCAGGGAAATATTTTGTTTTTAAAGACTCTCCTGGGATTTCATAATACAGGAAGGAGATTTATTTTAACATTATGGTAGGCAGCATAAGGACCCCCAAATATGTCCACATCCTAATCCCTGGACCCTCTGACTATGTTATGATACAAGACAAGGAGGAATGAAGACTGCAGGGGGAATTAAGGCTGCCAATGAGATGACTTTAAGATAAAGAGATTATGTTGAATCATCTGGGTGGGCCCATTGTCATTACAAGGGTCACTAAACAGGGAAGCAGGAGGCCTAGAAATTGGGCATCTGGAGAAAGACTGGATGGACAAAAGAAAGACGGATGAAGAGGCCACAAGCCTAGGGATGCGAGTGGCCTCGAAGCTGGGAAAGGCAGGAGAACAGCTTCTCGCTCGAGCTCCCTGAGGAAGCCGCCCTTGCTGACGCCTTGATTTCAGTCAGGGGCTCCTGACCTCCGGAGCTGTGAGAGAATTCACCTGTGCTGTTTAAGCCAAGCAGGTCATGGTCATTTGTTGCGGCATCAACAGGAAGGGAATACGGACAGGGCACATGTAACTAACTCACCATGTCTGAATGTAACTAACTCACCATGTCTGAACGTCTCCTTTGACTCCCGCAGGAAGTCTTCGCTGAGCCATCATTTTGTGACGGGATCTTTGCCGGAGTGCTCCCCTGAGCACTGCATTACAGGGCACAGCAATTTTCCATTCATTTTCTGTAACCGATGATACACCAAAGGTTCTATAAATGTCCAGACCAAGTCTTTAATCTCTGCCTGAAGAGCTGGTTTCTAAACTTTTATCCAAAACTCAGCAGCAGCAAAATATGTAGCCTGTCCTGGAAGCTCATTCTATTTACCCAACCGAGGAGTGATTCTGAACACATTGAAGTTCTACTTGGAAACCGATGACCAAAGTGTAAACTGTTACAAGTGTGACAAAATGCTTTGTCACGTGAACTCTGTAATGCATGACCACAGAGCAAATACAAGGTCAAACGCAATAGTTCTGTGTCTTAACCGACTGAGTGAGCTGTGGATTAGTTACACCAGCTACCAAGTCATTCACAAGGCAACAGTACTGGTTGCTGTTAAAATGTCGGAACCACACAAAATGTTTAGGATTTGAGTAATGGCTAGCTTTAGGAAAGAAACATCTGAAGCAAATAAATATTGTCTTTGGAAGCTTTCAGGTTTTATTTTTCGCCTCTTCATTTTGTCATTTCCACCTGGTGATGATACCGTTTTCCCATAGCCTCTGACACTTGCTCTCCCCTTCCCTGTCAATAATTTTCCTCACAACATTATTCAGTAAAAGTCATTTACTCTCAACACGAATTTAAGGAAATGATTATTTGCATTTTAAGCATTTGTCTCAATTTGGAACACAGTTCTATCTGCTGCTAAAGTATTTCAGGCATCGGCAAACACGTGCTAAACATGATGTGTGGCTGGAGGTCCTTTCTCTGCCTTGACTCCAACCTGAACATTGTGCCATGAATTGCAGGGTCTAATTTAACAAGGTATTCAGAGGTCATTTTAATCGTGAGCAGTTTCTACTATAGAAAGCGGAACAAAATTCAAACCATGTGTATTAAAAGCACAAGTGGGAAAAGTAAACCTCGAAATTGTTAGAAGAAATATAGAATTACTATGGCCTTGGGGTAGGTGCAGAGTGATTCGAAGTAGCGATTCAATTTCTTACCCATATAATTACAAGATTTATTGACTGTCCTCCTTCTAGGTGTCTATTCCTGGCTTTCTATACACTCCTTTGCCTCTTTGACTCTCTCTCTGCGCTAATACACACTGTCCTATTTCTTGTAGTTTTAAGACAGTGAGTCTAAAAGTCCTGATTAATAAGATTTGTCTTAATTTCTGCTAAAACAAGTTTCCCACGTTGCCCTTCTTCAAAATTGTTTTGCCTTTTCTTGATTCCTTCCCACCAGCTGTATTGCAGGATCACTTTGAGCTCCTGATCCGTTGGGATTTTTATTGGAATTGCATTGCATTGTTTGGTGACACGTGACATTTTATCATACTGGGTTGTTACATGAATGTACCCAGTTGCTTCGCCTCCCGGACCCCCAAAGCCCTGAGCCTCAGGACTCCCTGCCAGACTCTCCATAAGTAGCCTGGGGCTCGGCTGTCAGTAAGCCCGGGTGCCCCGCCCACCCCGAGCCTGTTGTTGTCCAGGGCTTCTGTAGCCCCGCCCCGGCCCCGCGTTTCCGCCCCGTCAAAGCGGAAGCCCGCCCTTTTCCTCGCCAGCCTATTGGAGTGGGCGTCCCCGTTGGCGCCAACCAATGGGATCGCGGCCGGCGCCCTGCGCCAGGAAAAGTGAGAGGCCCAGCGCTGACCCCGCGGGGGTCACACTCCACGTGGCGCCGCAGTGGGCGTGTTCCGGTTGCTCTGTGGTGGCTGAGTTTGGGGTGAGACGTGGGGCTGGCGGAAGGAAGGAAGGGAGGGAGGAGGAGGAGAGGGGCGGTGGGGGTGCTGGTAGGTGGCGGGGCGGGGGCGGGAGGCTTCAGTGTCTCGTCTGGGCAGAAGGTGCCGCGCCACAGCTCCCCCCCCATGCCCCTCGCCGTGGGCTCCGGAAACCCGAGACCCTTCGCCCGCGGCTTTTGTACCCGAGACCCCTCTTCTGGGCACCTGTTCCCCCTTACCACTCTCCTGCCGCTCCCGGACGACTAGACTTCCTCGCAGGGGCCTCGCCTACCCCGAGGCCTTTCTCCCGTGGCTCCTGGAACCCGAGACCCCTCTCTTGGGGCTTCCGTACCCTGAGACCACTCTCCTCGGATCCGGGAACCCGAGACTCTGCTCCTGTGGCTCCTGTACCCTGAGACATCTCTACTGACGCTCTTGTACCCCGAGATACACATCCCTGCCCCCAGTAACGTTAGACCACCTCATGTGGGGCTGCTAGACTCCAAGAGCCAGGACCCCAGCCTGAAAACCCTTTCAGGGCCTGGGTGACAGATCCTCTTAGTCCCTCCTGATGGGACTGCTGCCCCGCGCCCATGGCTTCTCCTGCCCAGTAACCTATCCCCCACCCCACCCCAAGGGAGGGAGTTCCTGTCCAGGAACCAGGTTTGGGGTGATGCAGGGAGATAAGCCTGTGGAGTAAAGCAGGCCAGGACCACGGAGCTGTCCTGTGACCCCATTTCCCTCTGGGACCTTAGTGGGTGGCCCTGTGTGCAGATTGTCAAGGCTTTTGAAGTGAAGGTGGTCATTGATGTGGGTTTAATATGTATGATGAAAGTCACTGGAAGTTTGTGGGTCCCATTAATACGTTTGCCCCCCTTTTTTTGTTGTGGGCCTAGAGTCCTTAAGATACCTCAGGCTTCCACGGGAAGTACTTAAATTTAAGCTGCTATGTTTTAATAAAATTGTAGCCTCCAGGATTTGAACTTTTACAAATGACTATATTTATGGAAAAAGATTACATTTAGTTTTCAAGGGTGAATGAGTGTCATATCCTACGAGTTTGTAAAGTAGAACATTTTACTTATTTAAAAAAGCTAAGTTTAGTTTCGTGCTAATTCACAAAACCTTGTTTAATTAATGGTGCTGTTAGCACAGGTGAGAAATAAAGGAGTGTGTGTTTGGGTGTCCTCTGGTCTTGGAGCATTGTTCATCTGTGTAGTTGGCTACCAGAAAGTGTATGGGAGGAGAGCCCATGTTGGCCGTGACAGTCATACACTTGGCTGTTTTTGCTTTTGGTAGTTGGGTTCTCGATGGTAAATAACTTATTAAAATATCCCACAATTCTAGAATTTGCTAAATCAACAAGGAAATGTTGGCTGATGATAGCATCTCCATAATATTGCCTGATAGTGACTGAGTATTTTTTCTTCTCTGTACATATCTTTAAAAGAAATATTTTTGTCACATATATTAATGTAGAAAATCCCATAAACACATAATACAGTTGAGAAAAATTTATTTAAAAATCAGTTGTGTCACCATTACCCAGTTTAAAATTGCCATTAATTGGTCATAACTCTCCCTCCCTCTTTAGATGTAATCTCTCTCCTGGTTTACAGAAAGTAGCTCCTTGCTTTCCTATATATATAGTTTTACCATCTATATACGCTCCTACAATCCAGTATTACCTGTTTGAACAATACCTGTTTAGAAGAACACTGTTTTTATCCTTTGTATTTTTATATTTTGGTTCAGCATTAGTTGACCCACATTTTTGTGTCATGTAGTTGTAATCTGTTCTTGTTGCTGAGTTTATTGTTTAAATAGTGCACAATTTATCCATTTTCTGATAGTGGACATCTGGGTTGGTGGACTCAGGAATGGTGCCAACCTTGTTATATATGTGTGCTGATGCTCCAGTCCTGGTTTCCAGGACATCTACAGGTTTCTCCCACGGTCCTAAAGTAGAACGTTCCTGTGAAACTTTTTCTAAGCCAAAATGGCATAAAGCAAAAAGCAGTTACCATTAATTCATGTGGAAAATTTTTGAGCTGTCCCAAACCCCCAAAATAACCGACTAAATTGTACCAATTAACACATAAAACCTAAAATAACACTAACATAATAAAAGCCAGAATGCACAAAATAAGTCGAGTATAGATGCTCACAGACACAGCTCAAAGCTCTGGTGACATGAGGCTGAGATACTGAGTGTTTCCCAGGAAAGGAGCTTGGTGGGGCCGCTCTCCCTGCTTGCTGCCTCTGTAATGGGTCCTGCAGAACAAAGGCAGGATGCTATCCGATTAAGAGTTTTCCAAAAAAAAACCACAAAAATCCCTTTGGAATTTCTTCTGGTTAGTGAAACAGGTACTGTGTAGGTCTCCTAAAGTGAAGTGGCAGAAGGCGAACTTTGAAAAACAGGGGATCCCTGCATGTCAGGGTGAGTGAACTGCTGTCTCAATAATGCTAAATGCTGTTTCATAGTCGCTGTTCCAGTTTTCACTCCCAGTAGCATTGTGAGAGTTTTGGGTAATACTATACTTCTTACTTTTCCCCATTTGGTAGGTGTGTCATTGGACTTCACTGTAGTTTGAGTTTATTGAGATACTGTGATGGACAAAAACATTTTGACATGAGAGTTTTTAATGCAACTAAGGGAAATTGTGCCATAATTATACTTATTTATGGACCTGTATAAGTAAAGGTTTCCAGTGGTTAATTATTAGTTGTTGTTATAAGCTTTAGCTGAGTTGACATAAAAGATCATTAAAATTGAAGGAACTTTGCTAGAAATTAGCTTTCTGGAGTGTGTTTGGAAGATGCAAGGTTTAATGTTTCTTGGAATTATCTTTGTCATATGACAGTGTTTTCATTATGTTGCCAAACTGTGTGAGCCAGTTTCCCTGCAAGGCCTCTACCTTTGATGACTTTCCATAAACGTAGCAGTGCCGACCTTCGAGCGGGGAGATGGAGTAGCACCAAAGCCTGTGAGAGGGTGTGGCAATACCAGGTTGGAAAGACGATCCATGGATTCACTGTGAGCCAGGTAAGGCCTGACCTACTACTTCAGTGAGAGCATGTGAGGGCCTTTAGGGTAGACCCCTGATCTGCTTTCGTCTGTTTTCTGAGGGACCTGGCTTCCTCCTGCTTCACTGTTAGGTGCTCAAGTGAGTGGAGTTTGTAAATGAAAGGACTTCCTACCTAGGTTCCCAATCAATCCTTTCCCTGAACCGCTTCAGATTTGTAGAAAGTAAGTCAAACTCATTAATGTTTCTGCACGCTGACATCTGACAGTCCACACTGAGTGTGATACCTGAAGACTATGAGTGCCCACATCCATTGAGGTCAAGTTTTACCATCAAATGAGTTTGCTGTAACATACCCCAAACTTTCTTTTCTTGAGCCATTTGAGTTTCAGAATTATGGGAAAGAGATTGTGGTTCTATATTCACTTATGTTAAAATGGGTTTTAATTTTGTTCTTGATTTACTTAAACTTTTGAATTTCTTTTTTTCCTTAGTGCAATAATTGAGAAATATGTGCTTCACATAATGGGCTGGTTGTTGGCTTCCTACTGTGCTTGACATGCTGACACAGACAAAGGCAAGCAGATCACATGCTAGAGGATCTGTTCTACCATAATACAGAAATAGTGTGACAAAGTCCTGATGGAATTGCAGAGATCAAAAGGAAGGCAGGAGGAGAGGGTGGCTGCTCAGTGGCAGGATGGGAAAGTTCCTGGAGAAGGAGGTGTTTATAGAGAAAAGGGGGTGGTTAAGTTCAGAAGGAAAGTTACCATCATTCTGTAGGGCAACATAGGTAGAGCCAATGATGCAGGTCTGCTGCAAAGCAAAGTCCTGGAATGGTGAGTCATGACAGGGTGAACCCTAAAAGCCATGCAAAGGGATTAGGATTCCTACTCAGTATGGTCATGAGCGCTTTATTCAGAAGAGTGGGTTCTTTTATTTTTCAAGGTTATTCCCCACCCCCGTTTCATTTTAGAAATAATTGACATCCATCACTGTCCAAGCTTAAGGTGTACAGCATGATGGTTTGATTTACACGTATTGTGAAATGATTAGGTTCCTCAAACCTCTGTCTTCTATTATTTTTCAAGTTTTATGGAAATGTTATCAGTGGAAGTGGGGTATCCTTTTTTCCACTTAGTATTGGGGTTGGAGTCCTTACAGTATCTTGAGAAAAAGAATTTTCTGAGACTTGCATGGGGGGATGAGTGATTTTTATTTGCGTGGAATTACATCCGTGGGTTTCCAAAGTCCCATTTCCCTTACTCCAGTCCTAGAAGAAATGCAGCTGGGGATGCCGTAGAGCTAAAAAACAAACCCAGTGTCCAAAGTTTTCAGTCCATATTGGAATTGGGTCTGGTTTAGCATTAGTTTAATGGCAGTTCATTAGTCCCTTGTAATGGGGTCCACATGGTTGTGGGCCTTGTGAGCAAATACAGGGGAGCCAAGAGAGTGCGCCCTTTTCAGTAAGAGTCCCAAGAGAACCAAGAGCAAGCCCAAGGGCCAGGAGCCAAGAGAGTGTTAACCAAGAGCTCAAGAGAGAGTGAGTTCTTTTGTTTAGGCCTGGGAACCTTTTTTCTGCCAAGGGCCATTTGGATATTTATGATGACAGTCCCATTCATGGCCATACAAAATTATGAACTTAAGAATTAGCTATGAAAAAAAACTCCTAGATTTATTGAATTTTGAGTCCTGCCTGCGGCTGCCTTGGCAGGACCAGACCAAATGATTTTGAGGGTCCCTCGTTTTGGGGATTAAATTTTTCAAATTTTTCACCTTAAAGTAGCCACACCTATTCTTGCCAGTGACTGGTTACCAGGTGTGACTGACAGGCAAGTACCTTCCCTGTTTCACCCAGACTTTACTGGGCATGCCTCTGTTCACCCCCTGTCCAGACCCTTCCCCAGCCATCTGCAGGGAATAGACTGGTGGCTTCCTGGAGAGTATGAAACTGCAGTTTCCTGGCAAAACTGCACAATGGCATGTCTGTACTGTTTGGCCTTCCTTAGCTCCCTTCCTGTTGTTAATAATGAGGTTAATTACAATGATATCAGAAGCTATGAGAAACCATGTCATCTTTGTTCGGGAAATAGTTACCATGAAAGCTGTTACGAGGCAGACATCTCACTGTACTAACTGATTTAACACATTGATCATCTCTTACAAAGTACAGTAAGTTCTGAGATATAAATAATGTAATAGCTATAAATTATGGCTCTGGCCCCCCCCAGTTCTAAACTCTGCCCTTCTAGTAACTTGCTGTGTCAATGTGGAAAAGTTATTGTCACAGCCTCTGAAAAGTGGTGAGATAGTGGTGTGAGTGTCACTGTGACACGGTGTCGTGATTGAAGGAGAGGGGCTCCAGCACAGGTGGATGAGAGGGCAGCTTCTGTACTGAGGACTGTGGAGATTTTCATGAAGGCTGAAAGAGAAAGAGATGACCACCTTCTGGGAGGGTGTGTTTCTTTTTATTGTACCATCCTGGACCCTCCCATTAGGAACAAGCAACTGGTGACATTCCCACCTCAGTGCTGGGAACTTCTCACAAAGTAGATGAGACCAAGCCAGTCCCCAAGCATCCCTGCTGCCCCAGACTAAGGCCCATTCCAGCATTTACCTGAGAATTGTTCTTGTTATCACATTGGGGTTCTTGGGCTCCTCAAGATAGAACTTGAGAGGAAACCCCAGAGAAATTTCCAGACAGATTTTAATAAGCTTATGCTTGAGCACAAGGGAGGGAGCACAGTGGAACGGAAAGCCCTCTGAACGGGCTCTGGAGCTGGCACTGCTTGGCAGCTTTTATAAACTGGGTACAAAGTGGGCTTGGGCAAAAAGGCTGACTTGTGGAATTTTCCAGTCAAGGTCAGGTGACTTCCTCCTGTCAGGTTTCTTGGCAGCTATCTCCACTCCTGCACTGTAAAGGCAAGAGGGCAGACTGCTCATTGCTTGTACCTCCCTAGGAAGGTCATAGAGCGATCAAACTTAGATAACTGGTCATGTGGGTCAGTGGTTTACATAGGCAGTTAGGAGGGGGGGTAAAATCAGCTATCTCTGAGTTTTGAGTAGGGAGTAGAGAGGTGGTGACATTCTTATGGTCAGCTTATCCCAGTACCTTCTGAATCCCTGGTTTAACTTGGCTTCCTGGCCACCTGGTATTTTCTATTTTCGGATCCAAGTCCCTATGCTGTGTCATTCTGACATCCCAAGCGAGAGCCCTCATTCCTCTGGTGGCCTGGTGTGACAGAAGGGGTCTGAATCTTGAAGAGTGGTTCTCATTCTGAGCCTCAGTGTTTTCATCTGTAATGGGTGAGAACAGCTCCCTCACTGGGTGACCATGAGCTGTTTAGAAAATGTCTGGTAAATAGTAAGCATGCTAAAAAGGAAAAGTGTGTACCATTGTCAGCCTAGCTCTTACTTTCCTCATGGGTAAGATTTGGGATTTGGACAGGTGGCTCCTGATGTGCCTCCAGCACCCACAGGCTGGTGTTGCAGTATTGTCCTAGTTTAAGGCAGACCAGCCAGGTCCCGTAGTGGATTTAGCGTAACTGTTCTGGATGCCTTTCCGTTTGAGTTTAGCCTCATGTTCTTGTTGATTCAGGTATCGTCTGTCCCTGAACTGTTCCTGACCGCCGTGAAGCTCAGCCATGATGGCACAGGAGCGAGATACTTGCACCTGGCCCGAGAAGACACGAATAACCTGTTCAGGTGAGTGGGCACCCTGAAAACACGTTCTTAAACGTTTCTTCTTAGAGCCATCACCATAGTTTAAAGTAATGGTACTGACAGTGCCCTGAAAATATAAAGACAAGATAAAGTGACTTGACGTTCTCGGCTGTGTAAAGTTGACAGTTGCAGTCAGTGATTCTGTACATTATAGTTGGCAAACATTTTTGTGAGAGATTACCATGTTCAAATGGTGAATTGCAGTAATCCAAGCTGATGGCACATTTGGAAGCTATTGGACCCTGTGAGCTAACATGCCCCATTGTGGCTCTTTTCTGGCTGTAGCCTGCAGTTTCGAACCACGGCCATGGACAGTACCGGAGTCCCGCACATTCTTGAGCACACAGTTCTGTGTGGCTCTCAGAAATACCCGTGCAGAGATCCTTTCTTCAAAATGTTGAACCGGTCGCTCTCCACTTTTATGAACGCCTTCACAGGTAAGACTAACATCCTGGCTTGAAACTGCTGTTGGGTCTGTTTCTAAGATAAGAATGGTATTCAGACCCCGGACACAAGACCAAACTTATTCTCAGATCCAGTGCAATGTTAGAAATTTAATCTTTGAGGAAAGCCACATTGTGGTTGGATTATAAAA
The DNA here is from genome assembly GCF_054644295.1 of Miniopterus natalensis. NCBI lineage: Eukaryota > Metazoa > Chordata > Mammalia > Chiroptera > Miniopteridae > Miniopterus > Miniopterus natalensis. Next base: position 132,672,054 of record NC_142081.1, read on the forward strand.
CCTGGAGTTTTAGCCCTGGCTGTGTGTCTCGGTTTGTTGGAGCATTGACCCATACACCATAAGGTTGTAAATTCGATTCCCTGTCAGGGCATATACCTAGGTTGTGGATTCGATCCCTGATTGGGGCATGTACAAGAGGCAACCAATGGATGTTTTTCTCTCACATTGATGTTTTCTCTTTATGTCTCTAAAATCAATAAAAAAAGTTCTGTGGTGAGGATTTAAAAAAACAAGCACAAAAACTGGAGTTTTAGGAAAAAGACACCTGAGAATTTCCATAGTATCAAGTTCCCAGGTTATGCTGCTGGTCCAGGGTCCACACCTGGAGAACACCTGGTATGGAATGTCTCTGATCTGACCAAGGCAAGCCTGACCTTGGACCATTTCCTTACATGCAGGTGGGTTTATCAAACCAGCTTCAGTTCTCCAAAAGCCTTTTTGCTCTACCTTCTGCCATTAAGGATCTTTTAGCTGAAGTCTTCCTAGGAAGTGTGACCTCCAAGGGTCTCACTGAGGCTTCCTTCTTGCTCTTCCCAGCCCTTTCTCACAGGGCCAATTGCTAGTTCATAGTGAATTCCTGGGGCATTTAATTTTATTCTGTTCATTTTTGTTTCCTTAGTTTCTGCCACCGAGTTGTGGGCTTTTTGGAAGAACTGAAGTCACTCTGTGGATTCCTCAGTTTTACCTTACTTTTATCTGCCATGGTACGAAGGTGATGGGCACGTGCTTTGGAGCCACATGGCCTGGAGTCAGATCTCAGTTTTTTCCACACCTTCCTGTCTGTATAACTATGGGCAGGTGACTGAGCCTCTTGGAGCCTGAGTTTTGACATTTGTTTATGGATGATAGGAATGAATATCCCATTCCTTGAAGTTTCATTGTGTTAAATGAATTAACACATGGAACATTTTAAAACACTATCTAGTATGTCAGGCAAACATAAATGTGTGAGGCTGTCAGGAGAATGCACTGTCCACAAAGGCATGGACTTGTGCTTAAACAGTATTTGTTGAATCACTGGATAGTGAGTCAGGAGCCTTGGACCTGGCCTCAGTGACTTGGATTGAACGATGAGAAAATTTTCAGTTGAAAATTTATGTCAGGCCCGGCCGGGCGTGGCTCAGCGGTTGAGTGTTGACCTAGGATCCAGGCGATCAGGGTTCGATTCCCCGTCAGGGCACATGCCCGGGTTGTGGGCTCGATCAGTGACTCTCTCATCATTGATGTTTCTGTCTGTCTGTCTCTCCCTCTCCTTTCCTCTCTCTGAAACCAATAAAGATATATTTAAAAAAAAAAAAAAAGAAAATTTATGTCAGCAAGAAATATATCAACATAATAACAGTTTATGTTGAATTCAACCCATATTCTTGTTGAATACGAACTGTTTATTTTTAAAAATTAGCCTTTATTTTTTAAAGTAGTTTTGTGCTCCTAGTGACGTTGAGCATAAAGAAACCCCACTTACCCACTCTCTCCAGCACTGTGTCCTTTATTATTAACATCTTGCCTTCGTGTGTTATACTTGTTACAATGGATGAACCAATATCAATGCATCATGATTATCTGAAGTCTGTAGTTTACCTGAGGGTTCACTGTGGCTTTTCACAGATTCATGCCTGGATCTGACATGACAGTATCACGGGGAGTAATTGTACCATCCTAACAATGACCTTTGTTCCATCTATTCAACCCTCCTAACCACCTCTTGTACCCATGGTAGCTACTAACCTATTTACTCTCTCTCTAATTTTGCCTTTCCCAGAATGTCATCTAGTTAGAATCAGACAGTATGTATTTTTTTCAAACTGGCTTCTTTCACTCAGCAATGTGTACTTAAGGTTCTTCCTCATCTTTTCATGGCTCCATAGCTCTTCTTTTCAACACTGATTAGTATTCCATTGTCTGCATGCACCACTCTTTATTTATTAACCAGCTACTGAGGGACATCTTTGCTGCTTCAGAGCTTGGGCAATTACGAGTAAATTGCTATAAACATCCATGTGCAGGTTTTTTGTGGAAATAAGCTTTCATCTCCTTTGGGCAAATAACCAAATAGCATGCTCATTGTTTTGTTGGGTAAGAGTCTGTTTAGCTTTGTTAGAAACTGCCAAACTCTTATCTAAAGTGGCTGCGCTGGTTTGCATTTCCACCTGCAATAAATAAGCATTCCTGTTGCTCCAAGTTCTCTCCAGCATTGGGTGGTATTAGTGTTTTGGATTTTAGCCATTTGAAGAGGTACACATGTCCCCGCTGGTTAGGGTCAGTGCTTAGAGGGTTGGCGTGCCAACTGAAGAACCTCGGGTTTGAATCCTGGTAAAGGGCATGACCTTGTTTGCAGGCTTGATTCCCAGCACTGGTCTGGGCATGTGAAAGAGGCAACGAATTAATGTGCCTCTCTCACATCGATGTTTCTCTCTGTCTCTCCCTTCCATGTTCCCTGAAAAGCAATGAACAAATATCCTTGGTGAGGGCTAAAAGATAAATCAAACCCCAGTTAAGTACACATGATGACATTTTTAAAAACCTCCTTCCCATAAATGTTATCCTGACTCATGTGCTTGAACTGTAGTAAATTGAATGTCTCGTGCTGAGACTCTTGCATTTCCAGCAGGAAGTGAAATTCGAGAGAAATCTGCCAGCCCAACTACATGAAACTACCTGTAGAGCGTCACTTACCCAAGTTACACAAGGAGCTTCCTAAATAGTCTGGGGAATAGGGCAGCCCAGGCAAAGAGCTTATCTTTCACCTGATCTCTTTGGGAGAGGATTCCCTGATACCAGTTCTTCCAACACAGCACAGGCAGATTGAGTACGAGGCACCAGCAAACTTGGCTTAATATATCTGATTCTCCACTGCTTAGTCTGGTGACCGCAAGGAAGTCACTTAACCTCCAGACCCCAGAGAGTTGTACTATGTGACTTACAAGATCCCTTTAAGCTCTGAAATTCTGACTCTAAAGCCAGTGTTGGCGCAGCACTATCAGTATAGCCCATGCTTTGAGGCAGATACTGTTTCATGGGGCAGAAAACCCTCCTGGGTAAGTTGTCTTTTTTTTTTTTTTAATCCTCATCTGAGGGCATTTTTTCCAGTGCTTCTCAAAAAGAGTAAGAGGGGAAGAGAGAGAGAGACACACACACAACTGTGAGAGAGACACATCAATTGTTTGACTCCCGACTGAGCCAGGGATGCAACCCAAAACACAGGTACGTGCCCTTGGCTGAAATAGAACCCAGGACTCTTCAGTCCCCAGGCAGATGCTCTAGCCATGGAGCCAAACTGGCCAGGGCAGTTGTCAGATTTTGAAGCAGCTGAGACTGGTGACAGGGAGGCCCAAGGGAAAGTTCTTTGGGAAGGGGACTTGGGGATGCTATTTGAACTTTTCAAAAAGCGCCTCATGCCTATTGACCACCTAAGCCTGAGACCGTGGACTGCAGAGCATCTTGTGATCAGAAAGTTTGCTTTTTGATGATTGTTTTGCCATCAGAATTTATCTCCTGTGTGCCATCTTCCACCTCCACCTCCCCAAACCCCATTCAATTGATTGAAACAATAACTAACGCAAGGAGTTAATATGATGTGTGTTCCTGCTCATTTTAGAAGTTGTCAATTTATTGACCCAAAGGACCACATCTCTAGACTTTTAACCAGGTGTTTATCTCAGGGCCCTTTTCCTGGCTGTGGGCTCCTTGTGTTCCCAAGGAGTCACAGATTTTCACCTTCTTCTGCGAGTTTGGGCAGCACTGCAGGGGTGCTCGTCAGGGGTACAACATTGAGGACAGTCTCATTGAGGAGCACCCCTGTCATTGTCCTAAGCCCTGTTCTTTCTGGGTTGTGGGCTGCATCTGTGGTTAACAATCTAGGCAATTGTATTTGGGTCTCCCGCCTTCTCTGAAACTTTTCAGCAGACGCTGCCTGTCATCTGAAATTTTCTCAGGGAGAGACTTCCCCATGTCTCTTCCTTTGATATCTAGGAGGCAATTCTATCTTCCTCTGTTATTTTTCTAACCAGTTTTCCTTCTGATACATATTCCTTCTGTCCTTTCTCCAAGTCCCTTCTTCTCCATTCCCTTCACACTCAAACACCATTTTGTCATATGTGATAAAACTTGATCTACTAACACAAGTGTCTTACGGTGGGGAGTTTCAAAAATTTTCATAAGTAACTTGAGAGAGAGATTTTATAACCAGGATTTTTTTTCAGTTACATTTCACAGTTCAGATTTCACCATCTAAATGACTTTTTTTTTTCTTCTCAGTAGAGTGCAAAGGACTATGATCAAACGTTATCTCAAAATGTGTGGAATATGTTATTTTGCTTTTATAGAAAAGTCAGCTCTTTTTCTAATGACACTAAAATGTCAACATTTTCTTGAACAAAACTTTCACTGGTGCCTTATCTCAGGTTCTTGAGTGATTTATGGCACTTGCTTGAATTGTAAGATGGTTATTACTTGACATACCCACTAATATGCGTATCAACATATATCTCAGGTCCTGGAGTCAGAAAGACATGACTCATTTTTTGTCAAATGTTAGTAGATGTGTTAATTTGGGAAAGTTTATTTAACCTTTCTGTTCTTCAGCTTGCTAATCTTTGCTTTGGGGATAATACCCTCATAGAGTTGTTAGGAATAAATGACATAATACATATAAAATATTTGCAACAGTTTTTAGTACAGGTTAGTCATGCTCAAAATATTAACCACTATTTTTTAGTATTGTTATAATCTCTCAATTCTTAAAAAATTTAATGTTTATCATTAATCTATTTTAGGAAAGTCTGTATCTGTCTAATAATATTCTATTGGGGGTAGGTTTCAAAACTTGGGTGGAAGGTAATTACTGAAATTGATAGAGCAAAATGACTGAAGGACAAAAGAAACAACTGCTTGTAGAAATAACATTCTCAGAGTTCTCAGATCTTCAGGAGCTATTAGTATTGGAATATTTGTGGTGCTATTTTGGGGAAGAGCCTATATATACAAAGAGAGAAAGTCATGGCCCAGGTGTATAATCCATGGCAGGTGAGACACAGCAAGGTGAGAACAAAAGCAATGCTAAGCTGAGGAAGAGAGTGCCAAGGCTGACAAAACAATGTCAAGTCACCAATATTTCCTGAGCATGCTGTAGGCGTTTGCATGATGATGCTCTCCAGGGTAAATGCAGAACTATCAGCCACATTTTATTCCTTTCACATGCATAAAATCTACCTGAGAAGAAAAGTAATGCACCTAAATCACAAACAAGACACATACTGATACCTATTTTGGGGACTGCTGTTCATTATCAACTGCTTACAAGAGAAATATCAATGTGAGTTGCTCCAGCTGAGGAGATTGGTAACTTCCTAACTCAAACACATGGAAAAGTATTGTTACCCCAACTTTTTGATTGCTTGTTTCGATTCTCATGAAATATATTTTCCCATCCCTTTACTTTCATTTTGCGTGTCTTTCAATCTGAAGAGTGTGTCCTGTAGACGCATATGTAAGGGACATGTTTTCTTATTCATTCAACCTCCATGTAACTTTTGATTGGAGCATTTAATTCATTTTTATTTAAAGTATTGTTGATAGGTATTTATTCCCATTTTATTCACATTTGTTGATATAAGAGTATCACTGGATTTCTGTTTCCCAAAGAGGATCTTTAAAGAATGGAATGAACCTCCCTGTGCCCTGGGTTTGTTTGATGCACAACCACTACTCTGTCTCTAGGTTTCTCAGCCCATTTTGACTTTCCCATTATTTAATCTGAAGGCAAGGGGAGCTTCCGGGTGCTCTAGTCCCCTCAGAGCTTCATTCTGGGCCAAGTTTCCAGGGACAGAGGCAGAATCAGCCACTTTTTGCTTTCTCTCAGTCCCAGACAGGGAATAAGACATCAGGACAGATTTCAGAGGCTAGTCCTAACAGTGAGTGCCAGTGAGATTTTGGGGCTCACAGTTTTGAACAACCTCTGTTGAAGTACTTAACAGCTGAAATACATAAACCTGATAAAGCAGGACTAATATATGATAGGTTAAACAGCTCCCTTCCCATCAAGGATATTATCGTCATCCCAGGGATACATAGAATATTAGGGAATTTTCATCACATGGAGCTGAAGTTACTGAAAGACAGAATTTGATATGATCTACATATTTTCCAAATCTTTATGATCATACATTATGTTGCATATCCATACATATGCCTATCAAATGATGTTGATTTGATTTTCTTTATGAATTAAAAGATTCCATAGGAACATAACCCTGGCTTTTTCCTACTGTTAATGAAAGATTGTTTTTCTTTTCACCTGTAGTTTTTGAATGTAATGTTCATTTATATATAATACTAAAAATCTTTTAAAAATAATAAAAAATTCAAATACATTCAAAATAAATGGTTACTGAATTTTTTACATGAAATAAAAGGCAAAATAACTTCCATAAAAGATGTAATTACTTCACGATAACATATAATATATAAGCTTTGCATCCTCAGTCTCTAAAATCCTATTGGAAGGTCTGTATGCACAGCTGGTTGGATTCAAGTATGTCCTCTCTCTTCTCAGTCTGGCTTTGTGATAGGAGCAATCAATTCTCCTAAGTGCTATTTGACTTTCATTATATTAAGTGTTGATACGATTTGACAAGGAAGCTTGTGGTAATGCAAGTTTGTTAAATAGGACGTAAATCCCAGTGGCTGGTAGCTGGATGATTTGGTATTCTGCAGCACCAAAGATTGCAGTCTAAGAAATCCATTATTACTTCAGAAGAAATTCTCTTCAAGTGAAGAAATTGGGAAAGGAGGTATTTTGTTCTTGCATGAAATAGAAATGGCTTTCAGTACCGTTTTCCTGGTCTGTGTCTTCTCTTTTTTTTCCTTAAGGAAACAGAGACCATTTACTGAAGCAGACTTCTGAAAGTTGATGACCAACCCCTGTATTCTTAATCTGCTTTTTAAAAAAATGAAAGCCTAAGACACAGTATGTCAGAGCAAGATTGTACCCGTAGTGTATGTGGTAGTTAGATTAGTTGTACATATTTTGCTGCTCATAAATAATATTTTGTTTGCTTTTGCTCACATCTGTGAAAAAACAAGTGTAAGCAGAGAGGACAGTTAATCACTACTACTGCCAACAAACTTTTACGCTCCAATCTTATCAGATGAGGTAGGGACAAAAACCAAATCAAAACAAGACACAGTACTTTCCTCTCTGTGGAGTGTCCATGAATTAATCTTACCTGGGTGAGAACCATTGGGTGGATCAGTAAGACATTTTCCCACATTTCCATGCTAGCCACAAAGCCTCCCATTTCCACTTTGCTAATAATTGAGTCAAATTATATGGCATGGTACTGTTTATAAGGAAGTTACCCCATGGGGATCCTGATATTCCTTTTTAACTCTAAACTGTTCTTGATGACTTCTATTCTGTAGTACTTATTTATGATTATGTTCATATTTTTTTCCTTTTTTTCTCTATTGAAATGGTACCCACCACTTCACAATTATTCACTGTATTTGTTATTGAGTCTGTAGCATATTAAAAACTTCTTTAATTTTTAGTAGAAACCATATTCAAAACATTCCATAATGTTTTCCTGATATCTTTTAAGATTCCTGAGTATACACTGTCTATCCCACTGTTTTGCATATATCTTTGGTAGCGTAAGAAATCTCTGTGACCAAGCGTTTAGTGAAATGAACTTAATTTTTTACTCAGAACCTTCAGCTTCTTCACTTGCTTCCTGGGACATGTGGTAGATCTGACCTTTGGGATGAGGCTCTAAGTGCTCAGTTTTGGAAACAAGGCTGAGAACTTTCATAATAAAGCCACATCTAGATATGAGTTCTCTCATTTCCTTGTTCTACTCATGGATATTTTGCCTTTCAGTGGGATTGTAGAACCCTGAGAGCTGTGCTCATCTTTGCATTCACCAGTGCTCAGCCCACGCCTTGGTAGTAGGACATGTACTATGAATGTGTTCTTTAGGTAAATTGAAGTAGTCATGTATGTGTTTGTGTGGTTTTCTCATCTTGAAGACTTATAGGTTATTTGATGAAATCACACCCTACTGGACATTTTGAGACATAAATGTTGAAGTGGGTGCTAAGAAACTGCTGACTTTAATTCCTTATTTTGCACTTCAGAGTAGGATGGTATGTTTCAACGGACTTTCACCCCACCATTCATTTATTAAGAATATACAATAAAAAAGTAGACTTTCCCAAAGAAGGGTGATAGTTCCATTGTTTTTTTTTTACCTGTTATATGTGAGCTTGGCAGGGATGTTTCCTCACTCTTCTTGCCTAAATATGGGTTTCTAAATTTTCTTGGGTCTAGGATTAACAATTGGCCTATAAGGGTGATGATGGTGAGTGACCTGTAAACCTCCCCATTCGTCCTAGCTGAAATTGATGTCTATGTGGCTTTCTGATGGCATGGCTGTCATTTCACATTTGTTGCTCATGTTCCCTTTTCATTTTGATTTTATGATGCTCTATCTACAATTTAGAGTTGCCATGACTCGTTGATTTCTCTTGGGTAATTTGGAATTTTTTCTTGAGCACACTTTCAGATTTATTTTTTAAAATATGTTTTTATTCATTGCAGAGAAGAAGGGAGGGGGAGAGAGAGATAGAAACATCAACTATGAGAGACAGTCATTGATTGGCCTCTCTCCCTGTACATGCCCTACAGAAGATCGATTCTGAAATCTGGGCATGTGCCCTCACTGGTAATGGAACACTGATCTCCTGGTTCCTAGGTCGACACCAAACCACCGATCCAATTAAAAATTTCATGTATTTAAGGTGTATACCTTGTTGTGATACATGTATTTCTTTTGGAATGATCATAATCAAGCTAATTCACATTTTTATCAATTTACGCCAGTACACCTTTTTTTTTTTTTCTTTTTCTCGTAGTTGTGGCAGTGAGAACAATTAAGATTTACCCACTGTGCAAATTTCTAGTACACAATACAATATTATTAAATATAGTTATGAAACTATACATTAAATATCTCAACCGTATTCATCCAGTATAACTGAAATGTTATCCTCTTTCACCATCTCCCCATTTTATCCTGAACAATCCCCAGCCCCTGGAAAATGCTTTGGTAGTCTTTGCTTCTATAACTTTGACTATTTTAGATTCCATTTATAAGATCATACAGCATTTGTACTATGTTTGGCTTATTTCACTTAATATAATACCCAGCAGGTCCATACACATCATTGCAGATTGCAGATTTTCCTTTCCATGGATGAATAATCTTCCTTTGTGTATATACATAGAACTATCACTTGTTTTTTTATAATAACCATTCTGACGGGTATGTAATAGATCTCATTATGATTTTGGTTTGCATTTCCCTGGTGATTAATGATATTGAGTATTTTTTCAGGTATCTGTTGGTCATTTGTGTGTTGTGAAAAAGATCTATTTATTTCCTTACAATTTTTTATTGTACTACTTTTCTTTGGTTACTCATTTGTATGTGTTCCTATATGTTTTAGATATGAACTCCTTATCTGATGTATGATTTACAAATATTTTTGTTCAATTTTATAGGTTACCTTTTCATTTGGTTGATTGCTTCCTTTCCTGTGCAGAAACTCTTCAGTTTCATGCAGTCCCTCCATGTCTACATTTGCTTTAGTCACCTAAGCTCTTGGAGTCGATTCCAAAATCATCGTCAAGAGTGATGTCAAGAAGCTTTTTTCTGAGACAAGAAGTGGCTATGGAGCATTGAAGGTTAAGCTGGACTCCATGGTTTCAGTCTTTCTGGTTTAAACCTGAGCATCTCAGACCACATTCCAACACATATGAAAGCAGAGGGTCACTGCAGACATTGAAATCTTACTGTGCCTCCTACAGTGCAGCTGATTGTTTCTGATCCCTCCATGACAAAGGACAGGAGAGAGTGGCCCTTTCAGCATTTTCAGGTCGTCCTGACTAACTGTGCTGGAAGCAGGTAAATGACCTGTGGTGACACTTATAAGACACATTCTTATAATTCATATATAACTTCCCAACATCAGGTCACCTGAGAAAATCCAGAACAGGACAAGGAACAGGACAATATGGCTGCTTCACAGGGACCATTGACTTTCCTGGATGTGGCTGTATATTTCACTCAGGAGGAGTGGGATTGCTTGTATCCTGTTCAGCAGATGTTGTATGTGGATGTGATGTTGGAAAACTACAGGAACATGGTCTCCTTGGGTCTTGCTGTCTCTAAGCCATTTCTGGTCCAATTTTTGGAGCAGATAGAGGAGCACTGGGATGTGAAGGGAAACAAAACAATATCTCTCCCCCCAGCTATGTCATCTGAAGAAAATCAAACCTTATTGCAAAAGCCAGGAATAGAAGATTTGTTCTCTAAAGTACTACTGAGTACTTGTAATGGAGACAGAAGTTACGAATACAATGGACATTGGAAAACCTTACAGCAAGAGTCAAATACTAAGAGACATCAGAGAACTCAGCTCCCAGGGAACCATTATGAAGGTGGAAAAGTATTTGACCAAATTTCAAATCGCAGAAAATACCAGGTTAATCAAAATATGGAGAATACAAACCAAAAAAGTAAATGTATCAACTTATTTCAGCTATCTTCAAATCATATTGAAAAAGAAAACAATTATACTTGGGACAAAACTTACAAATGTAATCTGAGGGGTACAGTTGTCCGTCAAATGTTCAATTTCAATAGACATAAGACAAGACATACTGGAGGAAAATCTTACAAATGTAAAGAATGTGGTAAGTCATTTTATTGGCCTTCAGGTCTTATGAAACATCAGATAATTCATACTGGGCAGAAGCCTTACAAATGTAAAGCATGTGGCAAAACCTTTAAATCGCATTCACATCTTTCTATACATGAAAGAATTCATACTGGAGGGAAGCCTTATAAATGTAGAGAATGTGACAAAGCCTTTAACCAGGCCTCAACTCTTGCTAAACATGAAAGAATTCATACTGGAGAGAAGCCTTATAAATGTAGAGAATGTGGCAAAACCTTTAGCCATTCATCAAACCTTACTAACCATCACAGAATTCATACTGGAGAGAAGCCTTATAAGTGTAGAGAATGTGGAAAAGCCTTTAACCAGTCCTCAAATCTTGCTAACCATCAGATAATTCATACTGGAGAGAAGCCTTATAAGTGTAGAGAATGTGGAAAAGCCTTTAACCTGTCCTCAACTCTTGCCAAACATCAGAGAATGCATACTGGAGAGAAGCCTTATAAGTGTAGAGAATGTGGAAAAGCCTTCAACTGGTCTTCAACTCTTGCTAACCATCAGAGAATGCATACTGGAGAGAAGCCTTATCAGTGTAGAGATTGTGGAAAAGCCTTTTTCCAGTCCTCAAGTCTTGCTAACCATCATAGAATTCATACTGGAGAGAACTCTTATCAGTGTAGAGAATGTGGCAAATCCTTTAAGTGGTCCTCAAGTCTTGCTAACCATCAGAGAATTCATACTGGAAAGAAGTCTTATCAGTGTAGAGAATGTGGCAAAGCCTTTAAGTGGTCCTCAAGTCTTGCTAACCATAAGAGAATTCATACTGGAGAGAAGCCTTATAAATGTAGAGAATGTGGCAAAGACTTTACCCGGTCCTCAAACCTTAGTGAACATCATAGAATTCATTCTGGAGAGAAGCCGTATACATGTAGAGAATGTGGCAAATCCTATAACCGGTCCTCATCTCTTGCTATCCATCATAGAATTCATACTGGAGAGAAGCCTTATAAATGTAGAGAATGTGGGAAAGCCTTTACCCGGTCCTCATACCTTACTGAACATCATAAAACTCATACTGGAGAGAAGCCGTATACATGTAGAGAATGTGGCAAAGCCTTTAACCGGTCCTCATCTCTTGCTATCCATCATAGAATTCATACTGGAGAGAAGCTTTATAAATGTAGAGAATGTGGAAAAGCCTTTAACTGGTCCTCAACTCTTGCTAACCATCAGAGAATTCATACTGGAGAGAAGCCTTATAAGTGTAGAGAATGTGGAAAAGCATTTAACTCGTCCTCAACTCTTGCTAAACATCAGAGAATTCATACTGGAGAGAAGCCTTATCAGTGTACAGAATGTGGCAAAGCCTTTAACCGGTCCTCAACTCTTGCTAAGCATCATACAATTCATACTGCAGAGAAACCTTACAAATATACAGAATGTAGCAAATCCTTTAACAAATCCTGAGCCCTCATTAAACATTGGAGTATTCGTACTGGGGAGAAACTATAAAAATGTAGGTAATGTGACAACTCCTTTACTCAGTCCTTAAAACTTACTGGGCACTAGAGAATTCATCCTGGAGAGAAGTCTTATAAATGTAGGAAATGTGACAAAGTCTTTAATCAGTGTTAAGTTTTTATTGAATATAAGAAAATTCATACTGTGTGGTAAAGTCTTTTACCAGCACTCAAAACTTACTCAATATCAGAAATATAAAATAAATAAAAAATCTACAGATAAGTTTTAAGAATGTTAGAAATGGAGCAAATTCTCAAAACACCATGTCTTACTGTACATGAGAGAATTCATTTTAGAGAGATACTTGACTGATGTAATAAGTGTGATAAAAACTGATTGGCACTGAAATTTTACTAGACAACAGATAATTCATTTTCAAAACAATCCATACAAATGTGAATGTGGCAAACCTTTCATCACTCCCTAAAGCTTATGTATCATCAGGTTATTCATAGTGGAGAGAAACCTAAAAGATGTAAAGGAGTTTGGAAAAATCTTGACATTCAAGTTTTCTAAGAATCAATTAAATCAATCTAAATAGAAGTGTTTCAAATGTTAAGAATGTGACGAAACTTTTCGTGATCATTGGTGTCTTATGGTCATGAGACAAATCATAGTGGAGAGAAGCCCTACATATTTAGAGCATGTGGCAAATCGTTTAAATGACATTCATAGTTTATTGTACTTAAGAGAAGAATTTATAATAGGAAGAAAACTTGCAAAGAATGTAACAAAGATTTTGTGAGCATGCAGAACATACTCAAAACCAGAGAATTCCTGCTGTAGTTAATCTTTACGCATGTGCAAAATGTTATAATGGCTTTCAGTGCCATTCATGTCTTACCATACATGAAAGAAGCATTCATTCTTGAGAGAAACCTTATTAATATAGTATATGTGCAAAGGCCTTTATTCAGCAGTGGTGTCTTAGCCAACATGAAGGAGTTCATACTGGACAGAATTGTTACAAATGTAGAAATTGTTGCATAGCCTTTAACCTGTGCTTGATACTTAATATTGGGGAATTCATACTGGAAAGAAACAGTAAAAATGTGAAGGCTTTGGTAAAACCTTTAACCATTATTCCAGCCTGATTCAACATTAAAGAATTTATACTAAAGAGTAGCCTTAGGAGTGTACAAAGTGTGGCAGTCTTTAATCCTTATTTATACCTTACTCAGCATCTGATAATTTATATCGGAGAGAAATCTAACAAATACAAAAAGTGTGGCAAAACTCTCCCCAGTATGCAAACCTTACTCAAAATCAGAATTCATTCTAAAGAGAAACAATATAAATGTAAAGAATGTGGAAAACCCTTGTTTCAGCATTCAAAGCTTATTCGATGTGTGAGAATTCATAGTAAAATAAAACCTTAGAAAGGAAGATTGTAGGAAACCATGTACCTGAACCTGCACCCTCACTGTCTATCAGGGAATTCACACTGTGGTGGATCTCTATGTTCAAAGCATAGAATGAAAATCTTTTGTCCACAATATACACTTCACAAAAGCCCAAATAATTTATGCCTGAAAGTCTCTCTAAAAATGTAAAAAAATTTAGAGTATGTAACAGAAAATTAATTTTAAAATATCAGAGATTTCAAAGTTGAATGTTAATAATAGTTTTCAAGTATTAGTCTAAATCAGAAAACTTACTCTAGAGAATTTTTTCAAGTTTTAAAAACTAGATAATTTTTTAATACTGTGCTTCAAAATATCAAGGGGATGGATGTTTGGATATGTACAATGACTTAGAATGTATCCTATTTTATATTGACAGTATTTGAGATACTTTGAGAAGTGTGATTCCATTCTCATGTTACTTTATGCTGTTTTGTTTTTCTTCCTGGTCTGTGTGTGAAATGATGGGTTGATTCTTACTACCTTAAAGACCTGTGAGCTCCGGTCTATAAACTGGGTTTCACTAATATCTACTTTTCCGTTAAAGATTGAGGACGTTGTAATTCACAATGTATGAAGGAAATCTAAATGGAGATGCTGTTTGTGGTTGACCTAGAGCTTTTTTGTATGTCACCAGACAGCACACATTTTCTTGCATTAATAGAAGACATAGGGACATTTTGTGTTTTAACTACTTTTTCCAAATACTCTAAGGAAACTGTGATGTCAGTTCATTAAAATCATGATGTATCATCATAGTAGTCATAGAAGCAATGAGCATTACTTGATGTGGTTATAACAAAACAAAAAAAATGATCAGGGATATGTGAGAAAGTACAGATTACTCATCCCTAAATGCATAAAGTAATTGTACATCCATTTTTGCTAAGTTACTAGCCTCTATTTTAAAAAACAAAGAAAACCCAGCTATGAGATCATTAAATCACAAGTAGAGGAACACTTGTTAAGTAATTGTAATGTGTATTTTTACATATGGTCACACAATCAGTTTGTCATGTCTTTTTAGTAAATGTGTGAACTTACTATTTTCATTAATAAAGCATAATGAAATTTTTAAAAAGAGGCACTT